>NC_077228.1:456062532-456662532 GCF_027887165.1 Monodelphis domestica
CAAGAGACCCAGCCACCTCTCAGACCTTCCAGGGGTGGCAGATCACCCACCAGACCTCCCCCTCCATCTCCTCCCAGTTTGGCTTATTATGTCCCCAGACTATTGCCAATGCTCCTCTGTAAGCCTTCTGAACCACAGCCTGTGCCCAGTAACGGAGGATGGCTCCGTCCAACCCCGGGAATGTGCCTGACCCGGGCCAACTATTGCTTCCCATCCCCAGGCTCCCAGAATCTTTCCC
This sequence comes from Monodelphis domestica, assembly GCF_027887165.1. Classification (NCBI taxonomy): domain Eukaryota; kingdom Metazoa; phylum Chordata; class Mammalia; order Didelphimorphia; family Didelphidae; genus Monodelphis; species Monodelphis domestica. The sequence goes on from NC_077228.1 coordinate 456,062,771, forward strand.
AGTCTCGATCTGCACTTTCCCAAACTGGAAAACGGCAAATCTGAAAATCTAAACAAAACAAAACAAATGAGGGGGAAAAATGCAACCAGGCTACACATTCCATCATACTTTAATTAGCTACCAGAGGCTACAGCTCTCTGGGTTGAATTGTCTCTGAAACACAAAACCAAAGCAAACACCTTCTCCAAACCCAGCCACTGCAGCACCCTGAAAATCAAGTTTTCCTTGGCTTGGCTTCTGTCTTCTGCCCCAGCCAGGGTGCCTCCCCGGAGCCCGCCCGGAGCAGAATGGAGGCTGCCTCTTCTTTTAAAAGTCCTATTAGGGGGGCCCCATTGGCTAAAGGCGAGGGCACAGTCACTCTGAAGTTGAGGGCTTAATGGAGTAGCCTGTGAGAGAATGGAGGGGACAGTTCCTCGCTGCACAGATGGCTCTTTGTCACCACTGACACCTGCCATCTGCTTGTTTGTCTAAATGATGTTGGAGGGGGCATCGGGAGCTTCCAATCTGCCACGCAAACCCCACCGGCTCCCAGTGACCTCCTGACCCCCGTGTCAGACAGGTCCAGAGAGTTTGTTCTTTCAACACAGTGGGTTCTTCCTTCTCGGTATTTACAGCCTCTTCTCAGCCGATGTTCACCAGCCCCTGCTGGAACGGCAGCAGCTGCCCCAGCGAGCCGCCGCCCCGCCGCCGCGGCGTTGGCAGGGTCCATCGCCCTGGAGTTCCCCGAGCCAAGGTGGGGGTTACCCATTTCCAAAGTCAGGCCCCCTCACACCTGTTAACAAAGAGACATATAAAATAAAAGGAGGAAAGCGGGGAGGGGAAGGAACATCCCCAAGCTAGTAATTTTATGTTGTGTGCACTGAATGACATCTATTCATAGCACACATGAATAGGCCCATTTCCTATTTCTTAATAGATTTGGGGGTGGGGATGAAAGCTTCCTTATGAAGTGATGCTAAGATATGGACGTTTACGTTTCACCCAGTTCATATGATCTCATTCCAGGAAGCGTTGGGAGAGTGCTAGCGAGCAACGTCCTTTCATAAACTGTGTCAGGGGAAAGGAAGATGCTTTGGACACAAATGTGTTCTCTTCAAGGCTCAGCCTTGTTTAAAAGCTGCTGAATGGGTTTGTGCCAGTGGGCACCCTACCAGGGAAGGCTTTAAGGAAATACGTAGCTACACATGGACAGAGGATGCTATGTCTAGTCTAGAAGAGGTCAGGACTGGGATTGGAGACCCTGGGGCTTATTTAAGCACCATGTCCATTCCAGGAGAATTGTTCATTTTTTTAAACCCTTAGGAACTAAATGACCTCATAGATCTCTTCCATCCTGAGACTGATGACCCTAGGAATATCTAGAATCTTCCCCAAGATGATCTAGCACCTAGCATGACATCTGGCACATAGGACCTCACTTAATTTAAATAAGGTTGTCCAATGATTGATAAAGAGGAAACAGGAAGTTGTTGGGAAAATTCATTCAGGTCCCCTGGAAGAAGAGTTATGAAAATACCAGGTATGAAATAATACGGAAATAGATATTGAGTGATAATACATATATAACCCAGTAGAATTGGTTGTTGGCTCCAGGAGGCAAGAAGGGAGAGAAAGAACTTGAATCATGTAACCATGGAAAAATACTTAAAATAAATAAATAAATGAAGGACATAAAGGGAAGATACAGGCCAACTACAGGACACAATGGATACAGCATCAGGCCTAGAGTCTGGAGGTTCTGGGCTCAAATCGGACCTAAGAGACTTCATAGCTATGTGACACTGGGCAAGTCATTTAAGCCAGACTGCCAGACTCTTGTTCTTCCATCTTAAAGCTGTTAGTTACTAAGACAGAAAGGAAAGGTTAAAAAAACAACAAGGAAAACAGAGAATAAATTGCTTCTGGTCTCTGCTTACAGAAGGAGTTCCATGGAAAATCTTCATCAAACACATCAGTAACAAGTAACAAGCGCAATGTCTTCAACTCAAACTTGTTTCTTCACATCATTAAAAAATTTCAAACTCCAGTTTCATTGATAGCCTAAATAATAGTTTATTTCTTAATCATTATCATTTGAAACAACCAGATATTGTTTGTATTGTCTTCTAAACTATTTTATGTATGCTATTTTTATACCCATTTATCTACCAGCTACTACAGTGTATTATAATTCTCTCACAGTATTCAAGAAAAATATAGCCCCTAGCCTGTTACTGGTCTCCCAGATCACAGATCTAGAGCTGGAAGGGACCTCAAAGGTGATCTAACTCTTTTCTTTTACATATGAGGAAACAGAGGCCAAGATAGAAGGTTACTCAGGTAGTAAATAGTATTAGGTTTGAACTGGAACCAAGATCCTCAGACCCCAAATTCAAGGCTCATTTCACTGTACCATGCTGCCTTCCATCATGTCTTTAAAAAAAAAAAACTCTTACTAGTATTGGTTCTAAGGCAAAAAAGTGGTAAGGGCTAAGCAATGGGGGTTAAGTGACTAGCCCAGGGTCACACACTTAGGAAGTGTCTGAGACCAAATTGAAACCCGGGACCTTCTACTTTTGGGCCTGGCTCTCAATCCATTGAGCCACCTACCTGTCCTACCCCCACCCCCCATCATAAATACTGAAGAAATACCCTTCTTTCATTTTTTCCAATTCTCTTTTGTTATCTCTGCTTCCTTTTGGGAGACTGTAGCATCCTCATCTCTTACTAGAAATATGGTTTACTCTTCAAAAGAGGCTCATGGCCCTTGGGATATCCCTTTTGTTTCTTCTATAAGCAAGCCCCAAAATCCACATGTTCACCTTGCTTTTTAATTACTGCTTTCTATTGTAACTACTCATCTCTCTAAATGGAGTTGCCTACTAACCTTTTTTGGTTAGGGAGAGGGTGAAGTCATTTTACTTTTACCTTTTTTTTTTCCCTTAAGATAGCACATGACCATGGATCCATGATTTCATTTGCAACTTAAATAATCTTTGAGAGTTATTATGGCAGAAAAGTTCATCATTTGCAATCAATCTAGTGATGAGTCTCCCTCCAAATTTAACTAAGCTGGTCCTCAGATAACCTTTATGTTACACTTGAAAATTTTCTAGCTTAGTAGGACCATCTAGAGTTTATGTTCTGATAGCCCAGGCTTCAAGAACCTAAAGTTACATCCTCATCACAATGAATATCAGAACTCTCCATTCTGGAGAGCAATATGGAGCCAGGCTCCAAAAGCCATAAAACTACATATTCTTTGACCCAGCAATACCACTACTGGGTCTGTATTCCAAAAAGATCAGTGATAAAGGAAAAGGTCCTTCCTGTACCAAAATATTTTTAGTGGCTCTTTTTGTAGTGGCAGAGTTGAAAACTGAGGGGTTGTCTATCATTTGGGGATTAGTTGAACAAGTTGTGGTATAGGGTTGTAATGGAATACTATCACACCATAGGAATGATGAACAGGATGAGTTCAGAAAAACCTGGAAAGATTGACATGAACTGATTCAAAATGAAGTGAGAAGAACCAGGAGAACAATGTATACAGTAACAAAAATATTATACAATGATAAACTGGGAAGGACTAAACCATTATCAGCAAAACAAATTTCCAATATTACTATAAAGAACTCATGATTAAAATGTTATACATGGCCAAAGAAGAAATTATTGGAATCTGAGTCCAGATCAAAACATGCCATCTTCCAGTATATATCTTTCATGAAATTTTTGTACATGTGATATGTGTCTTCTATCATTACATGAAAGTATGAATATAACCTATATCAGAGGGGCAAGGAGAGGAGGCGGGGAGAGAGGAAATTTAAATTTTAAAATGTCAACAAATAGTTCTCAAAAATTGTTTTTACATGTAACTGTAAAAATAAAAACATTTGTCAAACAACAATAAACCATCAGAGAAGAACTCAAGAGAACAACGTAGCAAGGAAATATCCAGAGGATGGGAATTGAAGGGGAGAAAGATATTTACAAAGGCTTTATAGTTTAAGTCTCGTTCTTCATGTCAAATACAAAGAGCTAGTCCTCTCTTCTTAGCTCATTCTTCTTTCCTGAATTATAATAGCCTCCTGCTACATCATAACTTAGACATTAACTGAGTTCTAGCTCTTTAGATGATAAATTCATTCCTTCATTCAATTAATGAAAAAAATATTTATTAAGCTTTAACTATTCTGCTAAGCACTAGAACAGTCGATGATTGATACCTAATTCTTCTCTTCCCAGATTTGCTTTCCCAACTTTCATCTACAAATGTGGAAACCTGGAATCTCTTCATTCCTTCTCCTAAGGTACCCTCCTCCTCCCAAGGTCCTTCCCAATCATGTCTGTTCTCCTGGGCTTCTACCTCCCTCATCCTAAACTTGTTCTCTTTGCTCTGGCACCATATTCCTGCCTCCTCATCTTTGTCTCTTAGATTCCCCAGATGCTTTTAAGACTCAACTCAAACCTCACTTTCTGTTGGAGTCAGCCTGATAGTCAACAAGCATTTATTTATTTATTGCCCCTGTTCTCCCAACTTTCAGGCCCTTCTCTCTAGAATTGCCTTCAATCTACTTCAAATCTGTCATTTATTCCCACTTGAGTGTAATATATACGTTCATACATGTAATCTGCCCCCCATTAAAATGAGAGTTTTTTTAGAGCAGAGACTATTTTTGATGTTTTATGTGTCTTTAGTGCTTGGCACAGTGCCTGGCAAATAGTGGGCACTTAATAAGTGCTTTTGGATGGACTACTCACTACCTCCCTCAATGTGAAAAACTCTTTCTTGTCTGGTTTACCAAGCTATCTACTTGGTTTCAGGCATTGCTATAGGCTTCAAGCATTGGTTTTCACCCTAGAATGTCTCAATATTGTATCCTATACAATTGTTTCTCAAATAGAAATTAAATTCTTTGTCCTTTTGCTACTTCCTTAGAGAAAATTCCTTTTCCTGGACTAAAACAACTGATTCTGTCCTTAATAATGCAATTGTCTCTTTTACCTCTGACCTAGACTGGTATCAGTTCCTGTGACTTGTGACCATGTGGCTAGACCTCCATGATACCCTCCTGGTCTAGATTCATCTGAAATTCTTCCAGTACATCTAAGAATGATAATCTGCCCTTTATTTGAGCTTGTACCCTTCAATGGCCTATCAATAACTTCCTACTCATTGATACAGCTGAGAGTAAAAACTTCCCCTAGGGTCAATAGGCACCAGATACCTGTCCTTTCTCCTGGATCTAACCAGATCTATACATCAGTATAGTATGATTGGTTCATTTCCCTCCCCACTGTTCCACTTCACCTCTATTGGGATTAGATTTAAAATGAGAAATCCTTAAGCAAGCAATAAAGGTCAAACATATATGTACTCTGCATCCCTATAAGGAATCTCAAATGTATATGGTTAATGACTAGTAGCATGGTACAATAGAACATCAACTCAGAAATCAAATATTCAAGATCCAGCTCAAATGTGTTACTTGTATGATTATGGAAAACCTGTTCTAACCTCAGTTTTCTCATCTAGAAAATGGAGAAACCGCTATTTACACTAGACCATAGAGCTGTGGTGAAGAATGTGTTTTTTAAACTTTAAAGCACTATATAAAAAGTCCATTGTTATTATTCTGATGGAAATTTAAGTCAGCATCCCCCATCTCTTTAGTCAATACCAACACTATTGAGTCATGGTACCTCTCAACCCATTCACCCATATACCATGAACAAGCATGAAGAAATCATTTTCTTCCTACTTGGGTGTAATTGTTTTCAAACAGAGCCAAGTAATCTGCCCAAATGTAAACTATTTCCTACCTTCTATTCCATCAGAATTCAGGGGATCGGGTTTTATCTTTCTTTGTATCTCTACCCCTTAACACAATGCCAGCACCTAGTTAGTCATTACTAAATGTTTATTGATTGGCTTGACTTACTATCTCCTGTCAGATGTTTTATTACATCTATATCATGTAAAGAGTACCTATGCTCTATGACAGGCATACCAGATTAGCCAAAGTTCCATGTTCTGGATTTTGTCATTCTTTCAATAAAAATGAAGACTATTGCTTTCCCTGGCAAAATATTTTTGGCACCCTATTGTCCCTCTAGAAAGAATAAATATTTTTTTGTGGAAAAGTGAAGAAAGGTAAATAATATCCTGTGTTCCGACCTTTGGGATCCTGGTGTCAATTACAAAGCATCTTTTCCCTTTGCTCCATCAAGTCTTTAGTTATTATCTGTCTTCCTAGAGCATTAAAGAATGTGGATATTGTACTTCCTTCAGCTCTCTGACAAAGTTATGCTAAAAATGAATCAGGCATATATGATTTAAGCTCTACTTAATTTCTCTGAAAAGCCAAATCAGACAATAGAACTCTTAATCTTTTGCCATTTATATAAGTCAGCATTGTAAATCTTTTTATTCCATTAGGTGATATTTTGAAATGTTCATACCTACTCAGGTCAAAAGAATTAAAAAGAAAAAATGGATTTCTTCTGGGGGTGGAAGGATTGAGCTTTGTTTCTGCACAATACTGCATTTTTCTGATCAAGTTCCAGTTTATTCGAAGCTTCTTTGAGATTAGCCTGACAACCAATTTTTTTTAAAAAAATATAAATCTTATTTATAATCTCCATAATGGAGAAGCTTCATATTGACTGGGAGTATTCATAGCATAAGGCCTCGAAGGTGTGAATTACACAGAGTTTCATTTTAAAGTTCTTCCCTAAACAGAGATCAGCTGGTTTTGTTCTTTGGATTGTAGGTCTGGGCTAAATTCAATTTAAGTTCTTGAGTGGAAAGTAGGAAATACATTCAAATCCTAGCTGTAACCTGACCACATCTGGACTTTGTTTGACTCATCTATAAGATGGGGACAATAGACTGGATGACCTTCAGAACATCTCTAAATTCTTCAGTCCTATGATCCCATGAACTTCAAATGTGGACCAAGTCTGAATGCTGAAATACTCATTCTCATTTGGGAAAAAATGCCCATTTATAAATAGGAAGGCTATCCCATACAGACAAGCATGAAGAAATCATTTTCTTCACATTGGGTGTAATTGTTTTCAAACAGGCCCTAGTAATCTGCCCAAATGCAAACTAGTTCCTGCCTTCTTTTCCATTAGAATTCAGGGGACTGGCTATGTCTTTTTTTGTATCTCTACCCTTTAACACAATACCTAGCATCAAGTTAGCCATTAATACTTGTTGATTAATTAGATTTACAGTCTCCTATAATCTGTTGTATTACATCAGTGTCTGTGGAAAAATAAATATAAGCTGAAATGGACATCAGAGGCATTTGGTCAATTTATTCACTTTACAGATGAAGAAACTAAGGCTCAGATAAAATAAATGATTTGCCCAAGGTCCCATATGTAGTGACAGAGCCATTAGTTAAACCCAAGATTTCCAACTCCAAATCCAAGAACAGTGAAAAGAACTGACCTCAAAACCAAAAAGACTTCGGTTCAAGCAGCACCTTTGACATGTACTTTCTGGATGATTCTTACCATGTTCCTGAATGCCTCTAAGTGCCCCAAGCAACTTTCTAAGACTGTTAGTGACTCTACATTGGTAGAGAGAGTTTCATCTTACCAAAGTTCCCCATACCTCATGGACTCAAAGAAACAGATTCTATTCAAATGCAATCACAAAAGGATATCACCAATCCAAACAGAAATGGTGTGGGTCTTCCTTGAGTTTGTGGGTCTCACCTGCTTCTTCCTGGCCATCTTCACACCAGGCTAGCCACTAGATGAAACACTCTTCCTTCAATTTCTCCCTCTAGCTCTTGGAACAATAATCAAATCGACACTACCATGGGAATCTTGGGAATGATATTTCAATCAATTGCCTTGGGATCACCATTCTGGTTACTTCTCAGAACAAAGCATCCTTCTCTGGCCCCCACTCCCTCAGATGGGTTATCTTAGCTTAGAGAATGTCAGCTCCTTAAAGGGACAGACTGGCTTTCCTCTTGCATTAGTGTCTCCAGGGCATAGCACCAAGCCCAGAGTGTTTCATAATTTTTTTATTCATTCATAAAAGCAACACAGCTGAATTTATGTAGTGCTTTAAAGTTTGCAGAGTATTTTATATATGGATATGTACATATATGTACATAAATACATTCATATGTATATATATATACACATTTGCTATACACATACAGCAAGGTTGTGCATTGATAGAGTGCCAGACCTAGAGTCAAGAAGATCTGAATTCAAATTTGTCCTCAGATACTTGCTAGATACTTGATCCTTTTTTTTTTTAACCCTTATCTTCTGTCTTGGAGTCAATACTGTGTATTGGTTCCAAGGCCGAAGAGTGGTAAAGGCTAGGCAATGGGGGTTAAGTGACTTGCCCAGGGTCACACAGCTGGGAAGTGTCTGAGGCTAGATTTGAACTTAGGACCTCAGGTCTCTAGACCTGGCTCTCAATCCACTGAGCTACCCAGCTGCCCCCTGCCTCAGTTTTCTTGTCTGTAAAATGGATACAAGAATAAATACCTCCTGGGGTTGCTGTGAAAATAAAATGAGCTAATAACTATGAAGTTATTTTTAATTGGCACATAAGTGCTATACTAATGTTAGCTATTATTTACATATATACATGTATATACACATGTGCCAATACGTGTAAACTCCAAAACACAGTATAAACTTTGAAGCATTTTATAATTGTTAGTTACTAAATACATGTGTGTGCCTGCGCACATATACATATGCATATACCTACATAACACTGTAGACTTTGAAGCACTATATACATTTTAGCTATTATATCCACGTATGACTTTGTATACAGACATGATTTTGACAAAATTTCAAGTTCTCTGGAAATACGTGTACATATAGTCTCTTATTCAAATTAGAAATTAACTTCCAAGAGCAATCCTTGACTTTCCAGATGAGGAAACCAAGGTTCAGGGGGGATTAAAGGGATTGTCCCTGGTCTTACATCCATGAAGTGCAAGAGATCCTGGAGGAAATCTGGTCGCTCCTGGGCTCCAGGTGAGCGAGCTTTCCATGACAGCAGCCTGGCAGAGCTGATTACTGTGCTGGTCTGAGCCCTGCTTGTATTTTGTCCTGAGAAAAAGGTACAGCGGCACTTCCTGGGGTTTCTTTTTTTGGCACATCAGCTAATCTCTGAGACAATGATTTGATTTCATCTTGCTGGGAACGTCGAAAAGTGAAACTTATTTATGTGATGTACTCTAGGACCAATGACCACATAAATGATAGGTTGCTTTTTTTAGCAGGTCTCTGTAATAAAGGGGCTATTTTAGGGAAGTCACGGTTAACTTGTATTTGTTCTGTTTCTGAAAGCTTCTTCCTGGAAATAAACATATGCCCTAGAGAAAAAGCTGCTTTTGTGCCACATTTACAATTTCTAAACACAAAGAGATTACTCTGATTAAGAGAGGGATAAGAGCTAGATTGGTGATTTCCTTCATATAGGGAATTCCCAGAGAGGGAAACTTCTTCCATCCATGCTGGTGGAAACCTATTCTGCTATTTAAAGGTCTGACAGAATGGCTTAGAGTTGAGATGTCACTGCCTGTTGGCTTCCTAAACCAGATTAAAATGTAATTGGGAAATATTTAACAAAATCAATAAAATACAACAAAATATAGATAGCGTTACATTTTAAAACCACCAATGTACAGTCTATGGGCTTCCTTTTGTACAAAGGAGTGGTCCCTGTTTCTATCTGAGTTTAATTTCTCTGGCTTAAAGAACTGAGAGATTAATAATAATAATCATGATAGCTAACATTTAAAAAGCACAGAATATATGGCAAGCCGTGTGCAAAGTGCTTTACAATTATTGCCTCATTGGATCCTCACAACAATCCTGGGAGGTCAGTGCTACCATTATCTGTATTTTACAGATGTGGAAACTGAGGCAAACAGAGATTAAGTAACTTGTCCAGGGGGACACCAAAAATATAGAATTTGACCTCAGCAAATATAAGTTGTATTTCTAACCTCTATTTTGACTTCTTAAGTAATCTGAAACCCATGAATAAATGTCACATATTCCTATCTTAGTGCTGAACCAATATTTGTCAAGTAGAGTATCTTAGAAATGAAAATAATTGCAATAAAAGATTTCTTTTAAATGGGTAGAGGATCTAAATCTATTTATAGCTGTTGTTAAATCACTGGAACAGGTCTAGAATGACCTAGTTTCTTTTCCCAGGGAAGCATCCTACCCTGAGACCTCACAAAGTCACAACTGTGGTATAATAATAATGAATTCATCCTCCTCATTGCTTAAAATAGGAATCTATTTAAATAAAATTGAAAATGATGGTGACTGGGACAAAACCACTAATCTCATTTACATTTTTTCTAATTAAGTGTTTTTGCTCATGTTTTTAATATCAGAGAGCATTCATGATAATTGCTAGTATTTATAGAGAATCATAAGAGGATATTTTGACACAGACACCCCACAAAAAGACATGGTCTCTGCCCTAGTCTATGGAAGATGTAAAGAAGGTGACTGTTACTCATAGAAAGCAGGAGGCCCAATCAATTCAAAAGAACTGTGAAGAACAAGGCAATATGCCAAGAGAGAAGATGAAAGAGAGAACAGATGGAAGGGGGTATTGGGAGAAGCACAGGGAACAAGACAGGGAGGAGGATGTGTGGGATCCAACTGCTCAAGCTTTTGAAAAGGAGACTAGAAACCTGTACGTAATAGCTACCAAACAAGGGCCATAGACTATTTTCAATTTCCTCATAGTATTATGCTGGTCCATATGGAAAACTTGCTTTGAACTCTTTGAAAGAAAGATGCTCTGTGAACTACCAAATGGTCCTTTAATTAAAGCAACAATCTCTTTGCCATTCTGGTTCTGGTTCAATTACACAATCATCATTAACTGAGTACCTACTGCCGAACACTCTATTGGGTGCTATGGAGACTACGGCAATATGGCATGATCTCTGCCCTCAAGAAACTTATGCTAGAGTTGAAAAGACTAACATGTTTGGGAGCTAGATGTTATGAGAATATTAGATTTGGAAAAAGGAAGGCCTGAAACTCAGGCACTTACTAGTGAGGTGACCCTGGGCAAGTCAGTGACTTCCGGAAGTCTCAGTTTCTTCATCATTAATACATGGATAATAATAGCACCTACCTCGCAGCAATTGTCAGGAGGATCCAATGAGATAACATGAGTAAAGCAAGGAAGGAAGGAAAATCAACAGAAGAAAAGTAAGTAAGAGGGTAAAGCTCTTTATAAACTTTCAAGTGTTATATAAATGCTAGCTCTTATTACTATTATTATGTCAACAGTGAAAAACACAAGACAGGATATAATTAAGTGTGAAATTGTGTAGAAGAATATAATATAGAGAGTTCAGAAGAAAGCAACAAAAATTAGAGTAGTTAGGGAAGATTTTATGGAGAAAGTAAGATTTAAGTCCAATCTTTAGGAGGGGGTGAGATTTGGAGAAGCAGAAGAAAGAGTGGCATAGAATCACAGATGACTAAAGTGGAAAGAAACTTTAGAGATAACCTATTCTAGTCTATTCCACCTTCCTCATTTTAGGGCAGAATAAATTGAGATTCAAAGGAGATGAAGCACAGAGCAGTATTGATGAGAACATAAGCAATGCTGAGGAAGGAAGGAAGGAAGGAAGGAAGGAAGGAAGGAAGGAAGGAAGGAAGGAAGGAAGGAAGGAAGGAAGGAAGGAAGGAAGGAAGGAAGGAAGGAAGGAAGGAAGGAAGGAAGGAAGGAAGGAAGGAAGGAAAATCAACAGAAGAAAAGTAAGAGGGTTCAGAAAATGTTCCCAATAGAAGATGGGATTTTAGCTGGGACTTGGAGAAAGCTAGGGAAACCAGGAGGTGGAAATGAGGAAAGAGAATTCTAGGCATGGGAGACAGTTAGTGAAAATGCCCAGAGTTGGAAGATGGAGTGTCTTGTTTAAGGAACAGCAAGGAAGATGAGGTTCTTAATGCTTATTTGCTACTAGGTATTACAGAAATGATCCTGTGCAGGTGTTCTCACTCTCTTTTTCATTTTTTCCTGTGCCAGAATTCTAATTATCAATAAATTAAACCTGAAGTGTTTTCACAGGTGACAGTTTACATCATACCATCTTATGGAAAAACCACAGTGCATAATTCAGAGAAGTACAAAGATAAAACCTACAAGAACAGGCTAAGAAAGTTGGGCTATATCCCTGGAAGAAGAGAGCTAAGCCATGACTTTATGACAACTTTATTAAAAAAAGGTTTATTAATCTGAGGATTCAGGTTAGACATGTGCTATTTCTCTACTGGGGGGAGGAAGGAACATTAGAGTACAAAGGATTCACAATGTAAGTTTTTCCCATGGGGATGATTGATCAACACTGGTGTGCATTATTGAAGAAGGTTTTGCAAACTCTTGCTCTGCCATCTTTAAAACATGCATCTTGGTTAATTAATAATCAATAGATCATGAGGATTTGGAAAGGAATAAAATAAGAAGACTGAAAAGGTAGGAAATGAACCTGGTTATGAAGGACTTTAAAAGCCAAAAGAAGGGCCAGCTAGGTGGTTCAGTAGATAGAGAACCAGGTTCAAATCTGGCTTCAGACACTTAGTAACTGTGTGGCCTTGGGCAAATCATGTAAACCCAATGGCCTAGTCCTTACTACTTTATTTTTTTTTTATCACTTCCGTGAGACCTAAGAGTTTACAGAGCAAGAGAGATATGAGTTTATTGAAGGAAAGGACTTTTGTCCTGAAGTGCCTGCCATGATGTCTAGGATAAGTAAGTACATTAAAAATGCTTGTTAAATTAAATTCAAATAATGTATCATCAAGCACCAAATTGCTTGGCACCTATTTTAAATATGAAAGTATCAGTTGTTGTTCAGTCATTTCAGGGATGTCCCACTCTTCGTGATCCCATTTGCGGTTTTCTTAGCATAGATATTGGAATGGTTGGCCATTTCTTTCTCCATATTATTTTACAGATGAGGAAACTAAGGCCAGTGGCTTTAAGTGACCTGATTGGGATCACAAAGGTATTGGTACAATGGGATTTTGAATCAGACTCCCCAGTTCAAATCCCACTTCTGTCACTTAGTCCCTGTGTGACTCTAGACATGTTACTTAACCTTTCGGTGCTTCCATTCCCTGTACAATTAGGAATTTGGATTTGATGACCCGTGGGTCCCTTCCAGCTCTAAATGTATATTACTTGATGATTCTCTTTTGAAGAAGGGAGAGAAGCATTCAGTGAGTGGGTAGAGAGCCAGACCGGGAGATGAGGGGTCCTGGGTTCAAATCTCACCTCAGCCTAGCAGTGTGACCCTAGGAAAATCACTTAATCTTCATTGTTAGCTCTCACCACTCTTTTGCTTTGGCACCAATACATAGCATTGATTCTAAGACAGGTGAGGGTTTTGTTTTTTTTTTTTTTTAAATTATATGTCCTCTTCAGGGCAAGCTGTCCCAACAGCCCTCAGCCTAAGTGTCTGATGTAGTCCTGGGCTGGAGGTGTGCCCTCCATGCGCCTTCTGTAGGGGCAGACAATTAATTCCTCCACTTCTGCCTAGGAACAACAAGTGCTCCTCCTGGTCTCTCCACCCATAAGTTGTGTTTCTATAATGTCCTGGATCCACAGTAGAGTCCATTCCACATATGGCCCTGCGAACACTATCTTCACCCCAGGAACTACACAAAGGGCAAGACCCAACTTCTCCCTGAAGCCCTGGCCAAAAGCCATGACCCCATTTCAAGGGAAGGCATGGGGACAACCATTGTCTGCACAGAAAAGGCCCCTTCAGCAAGCCTCCTCCCCCTGCTAGCCCATGGCAATGTGACCTCCACAGTGTTTGCCACAACTCTATTGTGCTCCCTTATTGTCTTGTATTATGAATGCTCGGGGCGATCCCTTCCTCTCCAGGGCCTGGACCCCCTCCCCTGTGCAGGGCTATTAATTGACGGGGGTTTCTCAGTCATTGTCATGAGGCACACACATGCCCTGGTAACAGAAACCATATGCAAACCCTTTAATGAATAGCTCTCGACCTTTTCCTTGCATCCATTAGGAATCTCCTATCTTTCTGGGGAAGCCTGGCCTTAAGCAAGTCCCACACTTCCTTCTTGGTCCTCAAATCATTGACCACAACTGGGGAGCCTGGATCTTCCCTAGTTTTTCAGTTAGGCTGCATCAAACCAGGCTTAGCAGGGGGGAAGAGAGCATCTGCCAGGGAGCCTCTTCACATGCCCATCCTGGGGGGGGGGGAGGAAGGAGGGGTTGGGGGGGAAGGAAGGGAAGGGGACACAGAGGTTTGTTCCACTCAACAGATGGCAGGGTGCTATTGGCACTTGGTTTATTTGGGTACTTACCATACATAATTTCTTTTTATGAGGTATCAAAAAAAGCTTTAGTGCAGTTTTATTTTTTAAATTACCCATATTAAAAAATATTAGTTCCAGTAAAGCTTAAAATTGTACTAAGACTTCTGGGATACTTTGTTTTTATCTGAGTGTCTCCTAGAAAAAGGAAGAAGCCCATCTCACTCTTTCTTGAAGATTTAGGGAGGAAGGATTCTCTGGAATAATGTACAGATTCTCTTTTTAGGGAACTGTGATGTTTTAGGGACTAGCTGGTATTCCTGATTTCTTCTATAGCTAGTGCCCTCCCTCCTTATATCATGTGTGTGTGTGTGAGAGAGAGACAGAGAGACAGAGAGACAGAGACAAAGAGACAGAGAGACAGAGAGAGAGAGACAGACAGAGAGAGAGAGAGAGAGAGAGAGAGAGAGAGAGAGAGAGAGAGAGAGAGAGAGAGAGAGAGAGAGAAGGCTTATTGATGAACACATCTCCCTAATAGAATGTTCACTTTTTGTCTTTGGATCCCCAGAACCTAGCACAGTGCTGCTAGGTATGAGGTAGGTGCTTAATAAATGTTTGTTGATTGCTTAATTCCTGCCTTAACAAACTTGATCTTCTAACATTTGCCTTACTCTTCTGAAATGATCAGATTTCAAAATTGCAAAAAAGAGAAAGAAAATAATTATCAACTGAGAGTTTCCATCATCTCCTCTTCCTCTTTTTAAAGGCTATCTCTCTCTCTTTCTCTCTCAAGTTGATATTTCACCTTTTGGGGCAGTTCTATTTTGGCATCATTCTTATGCCTGAAATACTCTTTTGCCTGCTCCATAAAGTTATTAAATCCTAGGGCACTAATCATAGGTAACTCCTCCTGTTCTTACTTTTTGAAACAATCTGATAATCTCTGAAATCTAAATTTTACTTTAGGTATGGTTTATATGCATCCTTCCCAATCTTTCCTCTTTTCCCCAAACCAGATATTTTCTTTTATCTCATTTCCATTCTCATATCTGGCAAATAAGATTATCTCCTTTCTTGTAATTCCACATTCAGGCTATAACTTTCTTTTCAATTTCCCCACCTTCTTCAGGCTTTTCTTTTCTTTCCAAATGTATGCATAATCATACATATTAACCTAAAGGAACTTTTGTTTGTTCTGTTTTATTTTTTAAAAACTCTTACCTTCTGTCTTAGAATCAAAACAATGTATTGATCCTAAGGAAGAAGGGCAGCCAAGGGTCACACATCTAGGAAGTGTCTGAGGACAGATTTGAACCAATATCTCCCATCTCTGCCCACCCCCTCTATCAACTGAGCCACCTAGCTGATCCCACCCTTTATTTATTTTAAAATAAACTTTTTTCTCTTCTTTCACTCTTCAATTTATATGTATATGCATGTGTACATATATATAATTTACATTCTGTTTAACTTTTAAAGTCTTTTATAACCTTATTCCTTTCTGTATTTCTAGTTTTCTTACACTTACTCTTTTCTACATATTCAGTGATTCAGACTGTGGACTCCTTGCTGGTGCTCACATAAGACACTCCATATTCCAACTCTGGGCATCTTCACGGGGCACTATATACCACTAGTATCTCCTTCCTCATCTCCTTTTGGTTTCCTTGGCCTCCTTCAAATCGCAACTAAAATCTCACTTTCTGCAAAAAAACATTCCTGGTTCCCTTAATCTTAGTGCTTTCCCTCCCATGTCTCTAAAACTCAGCTTTTTTATACAGAGCTGTTTGATGATGTCTCCCCCATTAAAGTGTGAGTTCCACCAGAGCAAAGGCTGCTTGTTTGTCTACTGTGCTTTTCTTTTTGTCCTCAGCGTTTGGCACGATGCTTGGCATACCATAAGTTCTTTATTCTTGGCTGTTGACTTATTCAGAACCCATCCAACTTTTTTAGTATTTTCCTTTTGAAAGGTACCAAGATCTCTCACCTGAGCTCCCCCAGCACTTTCCCCAGAACTGATAATGCCATCCCTGAAAAGATACTCCACAAGAAACTGAAATTGACATTTGCATTAAAAATAAAATGAGGATGGGTTTGACCAGTGGGATTTATTTATAGGGAACATCTTCAACTTCCTCTTTTCTTGCAGTTTGGTTTTCCTCCCACCTTCCTTCAGCCTCTCTTCTCAATTCATTTCTGTATATTATTTTTCCCCAAAAAAGTATTCTGATTCCGTCTTCCGCTTATATTCTATTTGTAGTCTGCCTTCTCCTTCCTCATCTATATTTATTTTTGTTGACCATAGACCAGTAGTTACACATAATAATTATCAGATAAGAAAGTAGTAATTCACCTCCTGTTACCAGAACCAGCCCTAGGCAAAACTGAGAAGGAAGTAGGCAAATTTGTTTTTTGGTGATCCTACCTTCCTCCTTCCCCCATCTAACTCCCATCTTCACCAGAAGTCTAGCTGGTATCACTCCTGTAGAGACTGCTTTTCATTAATGAGTCTAGAAGTATTTGTAACCTGAGGTACTAAAAGCCTTTAAGACCAAAGGGATAACTCTTGAATCGTGTAATTGTTGGCCCCCTAACAGCTCAATGAGGGAAAATATGGTAGAAAGGGACTTTTTGGAAATGTCATATAAGTGTCTGCCTATTCTGCCAACCCTGTCAACCATTATCATCATCGCTTCCAGGCACATAAATCAGACTCAACATGCATGTTTATTTTTCCTGATCTAAAGGCTAAACTGGCTACATACTTTCTTAATATTATTTGTCACAAATGTATATATTGTATATCCTTGTTTTACTCTATTTGTGGCCTTCTCCTCCCTTTCTAAACCACTATGCTCTAAACAATGCTTCATAACTTACACGAACAAATACAAAGTAATTTTTTAAGAGAATAACACAGTGCTTGGTAGCTCAGTGGATTGGGAGCCAGGTCTAGAGACAGAAGGTCCTAATCTGGCCTCAGATACCTCCTAGCTCTGGGACCCTGGGCAAATCATATAATTCCCATTGGCTAGCCCTTACTGCTCTTCTGTCTTGGAACCAGGTTCTGATTCTAAGATGGAAGGTAAGGGTTTTTAAGAAAGAAGAATAGTTGGGGGCGGAGTCAAGATGGCAGCTTAGCAAGAAGCAAAATTCAGACCTCGTGGAAGACCCTTACTTACCGATACAGACTGAATGCTCCTAGGGCACCGAAATTCAAGCTGAACAACACGACAGAAGCGGGGAACCCTCCTTCTGGACTCAAATCAAAAGGTACGCCCCCCCAAAAGCCGGAATCCAAGAATACTCAGGGCTAAGGGGAAGGCAGAGCGAAGGTCCCAGGACCCCTCCCCCACAACCCAGAGGGCTGAGCCCCCAGCAGCAGCAGGAACCTCTGAGCAGGCAAAGGTGCTGGTTTGCAGGGTCTACCTTGTGAGCAGCAGGGCGCCGGCTCGGAGCATCCAGCTTGGACAGTGGGGAGGAAGCCAGGGAGAAACGGGCCGTGGCTGGGTCCCTCCATGGGGCTCCAGTCTCACCCTTGCCTGGAGCACATCCAGACCAATCCAGTTGAACTAATACCATCAGAAATCCTCAGAGTTTAGGGAAGCGGGCAAAGGCACTTGCAGCTGGAGAGAACTGGAGAGAGCCTGAGTGGCCCAGCCTTCCAGGAGTCTTCAGAGCCTCAGCGCTTCATACCACATACAGCCCAACCCAATTGAACTCAATCCAATCAAAAGCCTCCAGAGGACAGGGAAGCTAACTTTCTTCCCCTAGAGACTGTACCAAGAGATCTGACAAAGCTCCAAGAGGGAGACTGACAGCCCCAAAACCAAAACAAAATGAGAGGAGCAAGAGCACAGCCAAATACGGGGAGCAAAGAAGGGATAAACTCGAGCAAACAGAAAAAGAAGAAAGAAATTATAATAGACAGCTTCTGCACAGGTAATGAGCAAAGAGCGAATGAAACAGAGGGGGAAGACCCAGCAAAGGAAAAATCAGAAATCCCAGCGAATTGGATACAGGCTTTGGAAGAACTCAAAATGCAATTCAAAACACAATTAAGAGAGGCTGAAGACAATTGGGGAAAGAACTTAAAAACTAAGATAAGTCATCTGGAAACAGAAAATAGTGTCTTGAAAGCCAAAATCAACCAGCTGGAAAATGAGGCAAAGGAGATGAAAGATGAGGCAAAGCAGATGAAAGATGAGGTGAAGAAGATGAAAGATAACCTCCAAAGAAAATCCGACCAAAAGGAAAAGGACAACCAAAAAACTAAGGATGAAATCCAGTCTTTAAGAACCAGAATACAACAACTTTAATCGAGCGACCTCACAAGGCAGCAAGACACTATAAAACAAAACCAAAAGAATGAAAAAATTGAGGAAAATATGAAGCATCTCATTCACAAAACAGAGGATTTAGGAAATCGTTCAAGGAGAGACAATTTAAGAATTATTGGCCTACCAGAAGACCATGACAAAATAAAAAGTGTGGACATTATATTACAGGAAATTATTAAAGAAAACTGCCCCAAAATCCTTGAACAAGAGGGAAAAGTGGAGATTGATAGAATCCACAGATCACCTCCTTTACTTAATCCCCAACTGACAACACCCAGGAATGTTATAGCCAAATTCAAGAACTATCAGACCAAAGAAAAGATATTACATGCTGCGAAGAAGAAGTCATTCAGATACCAAGGAACCACAGTGAGGATAACTCAGGATCTGGCTGCATCCACACTGAAAAAAAGAAAGGCATGGAATACGATATTCTGGAAAGCAAGGGAACTAGGTCTACAACCAAGAATCAACTACCCAGCAAAACTGACTATATTCTTACAGGGGAAAGTATGGTCATTCAACAAAATAGAAGAATTTCAAGAATTTGTAAAGAAAAGACCAGACCTGAACAGAAAATTTGATGTCCAAGCACAGAACTCAAGAGAATCATCAAAAGGTAATTAAAAAAGAGGGGGAAAAAAGAAAAACAAAAAAAAATTTTAAGAGACTCAATAAGTTAAAATGATATGTATCCCTATAAGAAAAGAGGTCATTGGTAACTCTTAAAAACTGTTGTTATTAGCTGGGCAGCAAAAAGAAGTATACTTAGAGGGAACAGCAACAAACTGTATAGGATGAAAGGACAAGACATAAATAGGTATATAGACATTGCATGCAAAAATACATACGCATGAGTATGCATATATATATATATATAACTAGAGCTTAAAAATAGGTTAATGTTAAAAGAAATGGGAAAAGAAACAAATAGGGGTAAATTTATATGTCATAAAGAAGCTCATGGTGGGAGGGGGGAGAACATTAATACACTGGAAGGGTAAAGAGGTCAGAGACAGGAAATACTCAACTTTTACGTGCTTTGAAAGTGACTCAAAGAGAAAAAAAAATCCAATCCATTGGAGACAGAGAATAGATTTGCACCCTATAGGGGAATAGAAGGGTAACAAACAGTCTGGTGGGGAGGGAAGCAGTACAAGAGAGGGAGGGAGTGGAGGGTTAATTTTAGAAAGACTACAGTGAAAATAAGGGGGGGATAAATAGGGAGTGGGGTAGAAAGGGAAGTAAAATAAGGGTGGGAACAAGGGGGACTGTTCAAAAGCAAACATTGGTGTAGAAGGAAATAGTGAAAGAAGAAAAGGCAGGTAAAGGAGCAGAAATCAAAATGCTAGGAAATACACAGCTAGTAATCATAACTCTGAATGTGAATGGAATGAACTCACCCATAAAACGCAAGCGAATAGCAGAGTGGATTAGAGTCCAAAACCCAACCATATGCTGTCTACAAGAAACACATATGAGAAAGGTAGATACACATAGGGTGAAAGTAAGAGGGTGGAGCCAAATCTATTGGGCATCAACTGACAAAAAGAAGGCAGGAGTCGCAATCAAGATATCTGACAAAGGCAAAGTAAAAATAAATCTAGTTAAAAGAGATAGGGAAGGTAATTACATCCTGATAAAAGGCAGTATAGACAGTGAGGAAATATCTGTACTCAACATGTATGCACCAAATGGCATAGCATCCAAGTTTCTAAAGGACAAACTAGAGGAACTCAAGGACAAAATAGATAGAAAAACTATACTAGTGGGAGATCTGAACCTTCCTCTATCCGAACTAGATAAATCAAACCAAAAAATAAATAAGAAAGAGGTAAGAGAAGTAAATGAAATCTTAGAAAAATTAGAGTTAGTAGACATGTGGAGAAAAATAAATAGGGACAAAAAGGAATATACCTTCTTTTCTGCAGCACATGGTACATTCACAAAAATTGACCATGTATTAGGGCATAAAAACATGGCAAACAAGTGCAAAAGAACAGAAATAATAAATGCAACTTTCTCAGATCACAATGCAATGAAAATAATAATTAGTAAGGGAACATGGAGAGGTAAATCAAAAATTAATTAGAAATTAAACAATACAATTCTCCAAAACCAGTTAGTTAAAGAACAAATCATAGAAACAATTAATAACTTCATTGAAGAAAATGACAATGATGAGACATCCTTTCAAAATCTATGGGATGCAGCCAAAGCAGTACTCAGGGGGAAATTTATATCCTTGAGTTCATATATTAACAAATTAAGAAGGGTAGAGGTCAATGAATTGGGCATGCAAATTAAAAAATTAGAAAGTGAACAAATTAAAAATCCTCAGATGAAGATTAAATTAGAGATACTAAAACTCAAAGGAGAAATTAATAAAATTGAAAGTCAAAGAACTATTGATTTAATAAATAAGACTAGAAGTTGGTACTTTGAAAAACAAATAAAATAGACAAAGTACTAGTCAGTCTAATTTAAAAAAAGAAAGAAATAAACCAAATTGACAGTATCCAAGATGAAAAAGGAGACCTCACCTCTAATGAAGAGGAAATTAAGGCAATCATTAAAAACCACTATGCCCAATTATATGGCAACAAATATGGCAATCTAGGTGATATGGATGAATACTTACAAAAATATAAATTGCCTAGACTAAAAGAGGAAGAAATAAATTACCTTAACAACCCCATTTCAGAAAAAGAAATTGAACAAGGCATCAAAGAACCCCCTAAGAAAAAATCCCCAGGTCCAGATGGATTCACAAATGAATTCTATCAAACATTCAAAGAACAACTAATCCCAATATTAAACAAACTATTTGACAGAATAGGCCAAGAAGGAGTTCTACCAAATTCATTCTACGACACAAACATAGTACTGCTCTCCAAAGCCAGGCAGGTCAAAAACAGAGAAAGAAAACTATAGACCAATCTCCCTAATGAATATAGACGCAAAAATCCTAAATAGGATACTAGCAAAAAGACTTCAGCAAGTCATCACAAGGGTCATCCACTATGACCAGGCGGGATTCATACCAGGAATGCAAGGATGGTTCAATATTAGGAAAACCATCCACATAATTGACCATATTAACAAGCAAACCGACAAAAATCACATGATTATCTCAATAGATGCAGAAAAAGCCTTTGATAAAATACAACACCCATTCCTATTGAAAACACTAGAAAGTATAGGAATAGAAGGGCCTTTCCTAAAAATAATAAACAGTATACATCTAAAACCATCTGCAAACATCATCTGCAATGGGGATAAACTAGAAGCCTTTCCGATAAAATCAGGAGTAAAACAAGGATGCCCATTATCACCTCTATTATTTAACATTGTACTAGAAACACTAGCAGTAGAAATTAGAGAAGAAAAAGAAATTGAAGGTATTAAAATTGGCAATGAGGAGACCAAGCTATCACTCTTTGCGGATGATATGATGGTTTACTTAAGGAATCCTAGAGAATCAACCAAAAAGTTACTCAAAATAATCAACAACTTTAGCAAAGTTGCAGGATACAAAATAAACCCGCATAATTCATCAGCATTTCTATATATCTCTAACCCATTTCAGCAGCAAGAATTAGAAAGCGAAATACCATTCAAAATCACCCTAGACAATATAAAATACTTAGGAATCTATCTGCCGAGACAAACACAGGAACTATATGAACACAACTACAAAACACTTTCCACACAGCTAAAACTAGATCTAAACAATTGGAAAAACATTGATTGCCCATGGGTGGGACAAGCTAACATAATAAAAATGACAATCCTACCCAAATTAATTTACTTATTTAGTGCCATACCCATTGAACTACCAAAAAACTTCTTTACTGAATTAGAAAAAATGAAAACTAAGTTCATTTGGAAGAACAAAAGATCAAGGATATCCAGGGAAATCATGAAAAAAAAAATGCAAAGGAAGGAGGACTTGCAGTCCCAGATCTCAAACTATACTATAAAGCAGTGGTTATCAAAACAATTTGGTACTGGCTAAGAGACAGAAAGGAGGATCAGTGGAATAGACTTGGCGTAAATGATCTCAGCAAGACAGTTTATGACAAACCCAAAGACCCCAGCTTTTGGGACAAAAATCCATTATTCGATAAAAACTGCTGGGAAAATTGGAAGACAGTATGGGAGAGATTAGGTTTGGATCAACACCTCACACCCTACACCAAGATAAATTCAGAATGGGTGAATGACTTGAACATAAAGAAGGAAACTGGGGGCAGCTGGGTAGCTCAGTGGATTGAGAACCAGGCCTAGAGATAGGAGGCCTTAGGTCCAAATCCGGCCTCAGCCACTTCCTAGCTGTGTGACCCTAGGCAAGTCACTTGACCCCCATTGCCTAGCCCTTACCACTCTTCTGCCTTGGAGCCAATACACAGTATTGACTCCAAGACGGAAGGTAAGGGTTTAAAGGAAAAAAAAGAAGGAAACTATAAGTAAATTAGGTGAACACAGAATAGTATACCTGTTAGACCTTTGGGAAAGGAAAGATTTTAAAACCAAGCAAGACTTAGAAAGAGTCACAAAATGTAAAATAAATAATTTTGACTACATCAAATTAAAAAGTTTTTGTACAAACAAAACCAATGCAACTAAAATCAGAAGGGTAGCAACAAATTGGGAAACAATCTTCATAAAAACCTCTGACAAAGGTTTAATTACTCAAATTTACAAAGAACTAAATCAATTGTACAAAAAATCAAGCCATTCTCCAATTGACAAATGGGCAAGGGACATGAACAGGCAGTTCTCAGCCAAAGAAATCAAAACTATTAATAAGCACATGAAAAAGTGTTCTACATCTGTTATAATCAGAGAGATGCAAACCAAAACAACTCTGAGGTATCACCTCACACCTAGCAGATTGGCTAACATAACAGCTATGGAAAGTAATGAATGCTGGAGGGGATGTGGCAAAGTAGGGACACTAATTCATTGCTGGTGGAGTTGTGAATTAATCCAACCATTCTGGAGGGCAATCTGGAACTATGCCCAAAGGGCGACAAAAGAATATCTACCCTTTGATCCAGCCATAGCACTGCTGGGCTTGTACCCCAAAGAGATAATAAGGAAAAAGACTTGTACAAGAATATTCATAGCTGCACTCTTTGTGGTGGCCAAAAATTGGAAAATGAGGGGATGCCCTTCAATTGGGGAATGGCTGAACAAATTGTGGTATATATATGTTGGTGATGGAATACTATTGTGCTAAAAGGAATAATAAAGTGGAGGAATTCCATGGAGACTGGAGCAACCTCCAGGAAGTGATGCAGAGCAAGAGGAGCAGAACCAGGAAAACATTGTACACAGAGACTGATACATTGTGGTACAATCGAATGTAATGGACTTCTCCATTAGTGGCAATGCAGTGATCCTGAACAATCTGCAGGAATATAAAAAACACTATCCACAAGCAGAAGATAAACTGTGGGAGTAAAAATACCAATGAAAAGCAACTGCTTGACTACAGGGGTGGAGGGGATATGACTGAGGAGAGACTCTAAATGAACATTCTAATGCAAATACCAACAACGTGGAAATGGGTTTGAATGAAGAACACATGTGATACCCGGTGGAATTGCACGTGGGCTATGGGAGAGGTGGTGGGAGGGGGGGAGGGAAGAAAAGAAAATGATATTTGTTTCCAATGAATAATGTTTGGAAATGACCAAATAAAAAAAATTTTTTTAAAGAGAATAACACAAATTTTACTTTGAGAGTAATAGTTCCAACTTATGACATAATCAAGCAAAGGAGCCTGGTACTCATTTCAGATAGTTTTTTGTAGCCACAGATCCAATGGTTGGCCAAAAAGTCCAAGAAATTGATGAGAACCTTTAAGTATATTATAAACAAAATTAAAGGAGTTATTGACCCTTTGTACAAAACTCTAGGACATCTGTCCTAGAATACTGTGGGTAAACATACTCTCTGTATCTTAAGAATAATGTAAATGGCATGGTGAGAGTCCTGGAGCTAGGGAGACCTGAGTTCAAAATCAGCCTCAGACATTTAGTAGCTGTGGGACCCTAGGCAAGTTTGCCTTGGTTTTCTCATCTGTAAAATGCGGCTAATAATAGCAACTATCTCAGAGGCTTGGTGTAAGGATTAAATGAAATAATAATTATAAAGTGCTTATAACAGTACCTATATAGTACATAATATATAAATGTAGATTATTATTACTGTTTAAAATGGCATAAGTAGAGCAGGTAGGTGGCTCAGAATGACCTAGATTCAAATCTAGCTTCAGTCACTTCTGAGCTTTGTGACCCTAGGCAAGTCACTTAATCCCAATTGCCTAGCCCTTCTCATTCTTCTGTCTTAGTATTGATTTGGAACTGAAGATGAGTTTAAAAAAGAATATTACCAAGAGGCAGACTGCCCAGAAAATTGATGACTGTCTGATGGGAAAAAAGAGGGAAAAAAGTCAATTTAAGCCTTTGGTCCAGAAAGACAAAAGTTTAGAAGGGATTTGATCAGAGGCCAAAAAATTAAGAAGGACATGGAAAGGGAAGACATGAACTTATTCATCAAATCATTATAGACCCAAACTAAAGGTGAGAGACACCTCCTTCTGCTTGGAATAAGTAAATAAAACATAGGGATGTAAAATAAGAACTCAAAAGGCTATGGAATCCAGCCTACTCATTTTACAAATGAAGGAACCAAGGCCCAGGAAAGTTAAATAATTTGCCTAAGGGATAGGAGACAGTATCAGAGGAAGTTTTCACACTGAGGTCTCTTGGCTTTAGTTGTGAAATAATGCAATGTCATGAGCTGAAAGCTGACTAAGATTCATAAGGCTTAAGTGAATTAATGGATGGTTATTATGAGAAACTAAGATATTTCAGGGTTGTTGTTCAGTCATGACTGACTCTTTGCCTCCAATTGGGGTTTTCTTGGCAAAAATTCTGGCATGGTTTGCCATTTCCTTCTCCAGCTCATTTTACAGATGGGAAAACTGAGGAAAGCAGTGTTAAGTGACTTGCTCAGGATCACCCAATTGTAAGTGTCTGAGGCCAGACTTCAATTCAAGTCTTCCTGACCTTAAATCTGGTTCTCTATTCATTGTGCCACCTAGCTGCCTTTGTTTGGGGATTGTCACATCTTTGTAGATAATGGGTGAAGGGGAAGAAGAGAGTCCTGTAAGATCATATATGGACCCCTACCACCTTCATCCCATGATGGCTTTTTCAAATATCAAGTCCTTAGATAAATAGATCCATGATGATAATTTTCAGGAGATTAGAGACTTTTTCATTGTACAGTGATTTCATTGTACGATGAATTCCCAGATGAGAAACCTCTCTCTACTGATACAAACTGAGAGTTTCTTTGCAATTTACATAATTCTAAAGCCACGATGATGCCATATGTCAGAGGTAGGATTTAAATAATCCAGGGCTTCTTGGTTCCAAAGTCAGTTCTATCCAATGTACCATACCTCTAAGGTCAATTCTTAGATTCTTCAATTAAATATTTATGTGGTTACTATGTGCCTGGAAATGAGCTAGGAAGTAAGGCTAAAAAGATGCTTTGCAAACCTTAAAGCAATATAGAAGTATTAAATATTTTTATTATTATTTAAATATTCAATTTCTCATTCTGTCAGCAGTGTCTCAATGGGCTGGGTGTGGTGGTACATGCCTAAAATCCAGGATCTTGGATAGGCTGAGGCTGAGGCTGATCTCTTGAGTGGTTGAGTTCTGCCTTGTTGTAGACTATACCAACTGGGTGTCTTTGCTAAGTTTGGCATTAATATAGCCAGCCTCTGGAAGCAGAGGGTCCACAAGGTTCCCTAAGGAGAGAGAAAGTCTTCCATGTTAGAAATAGAGCAGGGCAAAGCTCCAGTGACAAAATAATGGGATCTGGTCCTAGAGGAGCCCCTACACTTTCAGCCTTGGCAAGAAACAAAGAAAAAGTCTGACTTTAAAATATATCTATATCTATAAATATATCTAGATAGTCTAGATATAAATTTCTAGATATAAAATATATATCTATATATTTCTAGATCTAAAATATATATCCATAAAATATATATCTTTTTAATATATATACATTTATATGAGACAGACTCCATTTTTAAATATATGAGACAAAGATTCAGCCATTATATTTATATTAATATATTAGTATTTTATATGTAATATATATAATCACTAAATATGTGTATAGCTTTCCCTGGTTTCTTGACCACTATCTGTTATTCTACCAAAAGGAATAAGGTGCAGAAAGGAGGGGAACCCATAGTTTCAAGCTTTTCCTCTTTTCTTAATATTTCTCCTTCAATATTTTAACTACTTTCTCCTTCTACTTCCCTGTAGCACTGTAGCTACATATATATACATATATAAGATATATATGTATATATATATAATATAAGATATATATAATACTTTACCCTCTACCACCAACCCTTTCTTCTCATTTGACCATAGCTCTTTTTTAGATTGCTCTCTACTGGTTCTGATAGTCTCAATTATTTGTGTAGCATCCCCCTTCCCTGCTATTTCTGTCAATATTTCCTCATAGAATAGGCATCACTTAGCCTTAAGCCCCACTTCTGCTTTCCAAATTGCCTTATATTGTTATCATCCCTCTCTGTCCCTATAATGTATTTTTTCCAGTGGCTCCCGCCAATCCCAATGGTCCCAAACGGGAAGCAGAGCTTCTTAGTCTTTTCATTATCTGCCTTGACATCACATCTGTCTTTTCCTGTTCTAAACAAAATTGACTCAATCTGCATTGCTCCCTTTCCCCAACTTCCCTGTCTTTATAAAGTTAATTGCAACCTTTAACATCACATGGTCTGAAAAAACACACCTCCTTCATTTTATATTCCATCACATCAGCACTTTCCTGTGAAAATTTTGCCTTCTGTCTGCTCTCCTAAATGAGTAATTCCCTAGCTTTGGCATGAATGAAAAGGGAGGAAATTCCTCCCCGGCTCTTAGATATGAGTATCACAAACATCTTGGTGCAGTTGGAGGCATCTCTACTTTTTTCTGAATTCTATCAGTCTTCTTCTCAGTTGATGACAATCTCCTTCACAATGTACTTGTGTCAGCAAAGGGTGTTCTTATTAACAAAAAGTTGAGTGCTGCTCTCTCTGCCTCCCCCCCCCCTTCTATTGGATGGGGTCACAAGGATAATAGCAAATCTTACCTTCTGCTTTCCCAGTTCAAAATATTATCATCAGAATGTCAAAGCTCTCATGTGCTCTTTATGTTATAATGATAATAATAATAATTCTTTAAGTTGCTTTCATCTACATTAACTTACATGTTCCTCATAATATAAACAAGTAGGACAAATACTATCCCCATTTTACAGATGAGGAAACTGAAACCCAGAAACATCGAGCAATTTGCCAAAAAACATGTAATTAGTAAATGACAGAGCTAAGACCAAATGCCAGTTCTCCTGGCCCTTAACCTACTGACTGACTAGCTTTTATTTCACTTTCAAATTGTTCTTCCTTACTCTACTGACCTGTGGCTTACAGGGAAGTACAGATTCATTAACCCATTCCTCTTTTTGTTTGCTTTTTTTTTCTCTTCAGCCTACCCTCTTCCTCAGTCCTTAGACAATTGGCCCCACCCAAAGTACTATCCCATGCCTTTGGTGGCCTTTTGGCAAGTGTGTGTTAAGTATACTTGCCAAAATAAGTTAATTCTCACTAATTCCCTCTCATTTTGTCTTTCTATATTTTGCTTCTTCCAAGAAAAAAAATTACATCTAAATTAAATTTCCTTTCCTTTCCCATCCCCTCTTTTTTTTTGTCCACCTCTAAATCACCTGATATGTCCACTTAGGTTATATCTCTCCTATCTCTTGTTAATGAAACCCTGTAAAATATGTTTGTTGACCTCTAGCCCCAGGAATTTTAAAATCAGCATTACCTTAACATGAGCCCTCAGCAGATATCTATTCAATGACTTCTAAAATGCTCAACCATCCTGTGAAGTAGTTTAGCTTCTGTTTCCCTCTGACCCAGAAAATATATGAATAATTATAAATATGTATATATGAGTGTGACTATGTAGATATAAATATGTGTATATATCTGTATATATACATATATTCTATTAGTCTAATCAGAGTCTAATTTTATATATTCTAATTAGGGTTAAATTCTAATTTCTAATTTTATATATATATCTATATATATGTATATGTATAGTCTGTGTGTATTGTGCTGATTCAGCAGATAGAGGGCTGGACTTGGTCTCAGGAAGACTACTCTTCCGGAGTTCAAATCTGTCCTCAGACACTTACTGGCCACATGACCCTGGGCAAAGCACGTAACCCTATTTGCCTCAGTTTCCTCATTTGTGAAATGAGTTAGAGAAGGAAATAGCAAACCACTCTAGTATCTGTGCCAAGAAATCTCCAAAAGGATTCTAGAAGAGTTGGGCATAATTTTAAAATGATAAAAAACAAAATATATATATATGACCATATCTATAGATAGATATTGATAATGATATATAGATATACTCTTTTTTTTCCTTTCTTGAAGCCATGGGAGCCTTAGAGAGCATCTACACACCACCTCTCCTAAGAGATAATAATTATAGCTCATCTTTATATCATATTTTCCAAGTAAATAACTGAATTACAAAGCACTTTCAAACAACAATCCCTGTGGCTATGTTTTGCTTCCTTCTTTCCCCTCTAGTATCATTCCTTGTATGTAATACTTGAGATTTGCTTCTTGTCCAAACTGGTCCTTATTTCTTCTATCACTTCACTCTAATCCTCTCATTCTCATTCCTTTGCTTCAATTAGTGTAGACCTTGGCCCAGACCTGGAGACTTTTGTCCTTCTTGAGCTAGGGCCATGTTGGCTTTTACCTAAAACTAAGAGAATATTGTCCAATGTGTGATGAAAAATGGTAGATTCCCTACAAACAAAAAGTCTTTGGAAGCTCCACACAGTTAGTTCATTGCCTGGGATAATCTAAATATCAAGCTACAGAACCAGTATCAAGACACAGAACTCTTATAGAGTTCTTGTTTAACACATTATCCTTGATCGACGAGTTCTTCAACTTTATCTACTGAAATTTTCCTTTCATATCTGTCAAAAAAGTAACTTGGAATCACATTTAAATAGATTTCACAGACTCCCCAGCCCCTCAGCCCCCATCTTTTTCCAGTTTCTAAAACTAGATTTGGTCTCCTATTGTGGCTCTTACCAACATCTCTGTCTTTTTGCATTGCCATGGATATGCAATGGACCTTTCTCCTCACTCCTCTAGGCTAACTTATTTCCCAAATTGTCTGTGTACATGATTCCTCAGCACCGTTACAAAAAAATCCCACAATTTCCATAATAAACACCAGGGAGATTTAGTGAGTGGAGAGTTGGGGCTAGAATATATGGAGGAGCTGATAATATCCACACTTCTGGTTCACTTAATAATATCAAAGTATATATCTCTTGCCTGCCCTTCTCATATCATGGAAGACATTATCATCATCTGGAAGATAGATATGCATATACAAATTGTCTTTCATGTTTTTATTTTCATTTCATTCTCTGAAGGTAACATTCACAATTTATCCTTGAAGTATAAAATCTGTAGCTATGTATAAAGTTCTTGTGGGTCTATTCATTTCACTATTCATTATCCCATGTAATTCTTACCAAGTTTTTTTTAATTAACCTGCTCATCATTTCTTATGGCACAGTAATATTCCATCACAATCATATACCATAATGTGTTTAGTCCTTCCCCAATTGATGGGCATCCCCTCAATTTCCAATTCTTTGCCACTGCAAAGAGAGCTGCTATAAATATTTTATAACATATTTTTCCCTAATCTCTTTGGGGGGGAAAAGGGTACACACCATTTTTAAAAATTCTGTGTGTAACTCCAAATTGCTCTCCAAAATGATTGGATCAGGTCATAGCTCCACCAATAGTGTATTGGTATACCCATTTTCCCATATCTACTCCAACATTTTTCATTTTGGCCTTTTGTCATTTTAGCCAATCTGATGGGTATGAGACATCTCAGAATTATTTTGGTTTGCATTTCTCTAATGAGCAGTGATTTAAACTATTTTTTCACATACCTATATATGACTTTGATTTCCTCATCTGAAGATCACCTGTTCATCTCTTTTGCCCATTTATCAATTGGGGGAATAGATCTTATTCTTACAAATTTGTCAAAGTTTTCTATATAGTTTAGATATTAGACCTCTATTCCAGGGGCTGTCTTTAATTTTTTTCCTCAATTTTCTGCTTTCCTTCTAAACTCAGCAATATTTGTTTTATTTGTGTATAAACTTTTCAATTTAATGTGACCAAAATTATCCACTTTATATCTCACAATGTTCCCCATCTCTTGTTGACTCATTAATTCCTCTCCTTTCCATGAATTGGATAGGTACTATGTTCCCTGTTTCAAAGTATAATGTACACATGAACTTAAACATATAGAATACCTTATCATATATTATATTCTCAAAGTCTTATCAAGTCAAAAAATCTGGGAGGAAATAGGGAGAGCCTGACCCCAAAAAAAAATCTACAAAAAATTGTACGGTACTGATGATAAAGGCATATAAAATGAGATTTCCCATAGTCATCCCTGTGCAAAATGAATTTGGTCAACTTGCTAAAGCTCTCTCATTTTATTACTATAAAAATTCTTTAGATTATATCAGGGAAAAATTCTCTATTCAGAATCTCCCCTTACACCTAATAGCTCTTAAATGTTGCCAACCAAGAAATAGAGATTATCAGCCTTTTTTTGCAAGAAGGGTGTACCCAGCTCAGAATTTAAGAGACAATAGCAGTCATGAATAGGAGATTTGAAGTATGAGGGGGATGTAAAAGGATTCAGAGGGAAAGTATAGAGGAAGTCTTGAGACAGAACAAGAAAAGAAGATAGAAGGGGGAATGGAATGGAAGGAAGAGAAAAGAAAGAGCCAAACCTCAGTATACCAAAAGGAGAGATGCTAGGTAAACACCCTGGAAAGAAGAATCCCTCCTTGTTAAATTTTGGTCATTATTCTTCTTGTGTGGATTCTTTCTCCTTTGGAGAAGTCACATGTGCAGACTACAGAAGTGACTACATCCCCACCCATCTAACATCTTGTCTTCAATATAAGGGGAGTAGATGATGTCAAAATCCTAAATAGTTCAAATAATAAAGTAATCAAGTAATAATAAAAGAGACAGTTCCTATGATGAAATTTCTGAATTTGAGATCTATTTCATAAGCTAAAACACTGGGAAGACATAATTCACTCAAGCAATAAAAAAACCTAAATTCATCATTTCAGGTTGTCCCTCATTTACTCTGGAGTTTTATCATCTTACACTTATCAACAATTAAGGGAGCCAAGAGCTCTATTCTGCTGTAGGCTATATTTTCAACTCATCCTATGAACTGAGGCCAAGAGAAATGAAGTCCTTATCCCACCTGAGCTCTTCAAAAGTACATCACTTAGGTCCATCTGCTCTGACTGGACTTCATCAATATGATTCCACAGTGTGAAAAAAGTAGACCTATTAAAGTGGAGAAATCTCCAGATGAATAAGACAAAACTAGAGGATGGGAAAACATCTACTTGATAGCACTGGAAGAGATCCACTCCAGAGGCCCTAATTGTGCTCCTGTTTAATTGTTTTTATACAATCAAGCCCATAGTTTCCAGTTTTCCATTCCTTCAAGGTTCAAAATCTGTTTCTGCTTCAAAGGAACCAAAAAGTCTCATTTTAAATTCCTTTAAACTAGGTACTTTCTAGGAGTCAGTCATATGGAAAGGAAAAATCACCTCCTTCCCTTCCCTCTATTTTCTTCTGTCTTGAATCAAGTGTACTGAAAGCATGTCTTGAAATGGGATTTATAGCTACTCATAGCCTGTTTGTTCTTGTTTCAAATCCTGCAATATACCCAGAGGTTGCCTGATTATATAAAGTAACAAAATAAATGAACTGAGAAACAGATGTCATTGATGAAAGGTTGTAGAGGGAGATATGCTATTTAGGTGCTTAAGTTCACTGAAATAAGAAGCAATTTGAAAGAGTGGATACAGTACTGGACTTTGAGTTAAGGAGACCTGAGTTCAATTCCTCTCCCAGACATTTGATAGCTCTAAGCTATTTAACTTTTCTTGCATTTAATTTCTCGTGTGAAAAAAAAGAGAAATTTGACTAGATGGCCTTTAAGGTCCTTTTGGACTCCCTAGTCTCATTCCAATATCCATAGAGGCTCTACCAAACATTGAGAAATTGGTATTCTTGGCTGCCAAGAGCACATTGAGCCATAAGTAAATGCAACCACCAAAACCAACTATTCACCATAAAAAATTAAAGACCCATCCTAGAAGAGTCACTGCAGAATGTAGTTTCTGTTGACATTTTCAACTCTACTAAAGTAACAGGGATAAGAGAAAAATGAAAAAAAAAACAAATACTTTAATAGACTAACAGATAAACCTCATATGGAGACTAGAGAACAATATTCAATGTAACCTTGTGTGGCATCCAAGGTACCACACCTTGTCTGACTATAAGAATCTGAAGAGGTAGTTGGGTTTAGAAAGAACTGTGTTGAAAGAAAGAAATATGTTTAGAAAGAAACTATGTCCCACCCAATTAGGATGGGAAAGGTTAATTCTGTTCTCTTAACATCACATAAGAAGAACAGGTAGAGGGCAGTTAGGACTCTCAAGGGATCAATAGCCAGATCTGGAGACAGAAGATCCTTGGTTCAAATCTGCCCTCAGATACTTTCTAGCTGTGTGACCCTGGGCAAGTTGTCTACCTCTTACTGCTCTTCTGTCTTGGAGCCAATACACAGAATTGATTCCAAGATGAAAGGTAATGATTTTTAAAAATCTCTAAAGAGGTAGTTGATTGTAGATAGAAGGAAGATTGCCTCTACTTCATTCATAGAGAAATTAGGATGGGAAAGATTAATTCTGTTTTCTTAACATCACTCAAGAAATCAGCGATAAAGCTGAGCATGCCAAGAAAGCCTGAATCTCCTCATCGGTATCTTCTAGCTTATCTATCAGACTAAATTTCCTCCAGGATCAGTACTTATTTCCTAAAGCTTATTTCTACCTTGAATCTCTGTTGAAAAGATGAGGTAGAGAATCTGAAAATAGGGAATTTTAAAAATAGATGTGGGTTCATGTCTCTGGAGAAGGAAGGAGGGAGGGAGGGAGGGAAGGAGGAAAGGGGAGGTGTTAGTTTTTACATGCCTGTGTCTGTGTGCCTAAGTTGAGTCAGACAATATCCATCTGAGTGACTTTTGTGGTTGTACTATAATAAATACCAAGCAGTCCCTCCAGAATTCTATGTTGTGGCATGACATGGTTGGGCCACATCTAACTGGATATGTTCCAGATAAGCCCCACTGACAGGCATGTACAGGGTGCCTTTAGCATTTACTTAGGAATTAGAAGATGGATTACTTGAGTATGTATTCTGAAACCACAAGGCCACGCTAGGCACAGCAGAGAAAACAAGCTCCCAGCAAACAGAAAACAACTCTGGAGACAATGAAGTCAACAAACTGGCAGCCTCAGAGCTAGGGACTTAGGAAGATCCAATTCTTTCTTTCAGTGGAGGGGAGGTAGTAAAAACTTGTTTGGGCTTGTATTGTGCCCTAATCCAGGAAAAGTAAAATAAAATACCACCCTATCCCACTTTGGAATGACAGAAAGTAGGACAAGAATCATCCTCCTTCCAACTCTCCCATCCCTTCAAGACCCCTGCTCAAAAGTTCTCAGACACCCATAAATTTCCTTTCCCTGAAAAGAAATCTATGGAATGGCTAGTTGTCACGTATCAATGCTTTATTAGCTAGATTAAAGAAGAAAAGATCCTAGAATATAGTAAAGATTTTTAAAAAATTTTTTAACATTTATTTCCATCTTGGGATCAGTACTGTGTATTGGTTCCAAGGCAAAAGAGTGGTAAGGGCTAGACAATGAGGGGTAAGTGACTTTCCCAGTATATCACACAGCTAGGAAGTATCTGAGGTCATACTTGAACCCAGGACCTTCTGCCTCTAGGCTTTATTATCCACCAAGCCACCTAACTCCCCACCAAAAGGTATTTTCAATGCAAATTACTAGGAATAATCATGAGGCCATAAGAAAAAAAGATTTGCACATCTGGTTCTTTGTAGTTTTGTTAACTTTAAATTTCTGACTCATCCCAACTTATTGGTTCCTGGATAGTGGGTCAATAAAATCCCAGAACCCATTTTCTTCCCAAGTGAAGAGCTATGCAAGCATTAATTGAGACTTTAACCAAGAATCATAGACTCTTGGAATTGTAAAGGGCCTCAGAGGAATACTTAATCCAACCACCTACAGTAATCTCCTATCCATAACTATCCCCACCACTTAGTACTGACAAGTGTGACAATCAGAGAAGAAAAGAGGGGGTATAGGAGAGACTCTGAAGGTAGAATCCATAGGATTTCACAACAGATTGTATCAGAGTGAGGATGGAGGTGGAGAGATAATAAAGAATAGAGGATGATACCTTGAAACTAAGGGACTGGGAAGATGGTGGTGGCCCTCAGCAATAATAGAGAAGTTTGGAAAAGGCAGTTTGGAAGGAGAGGGGGGGATGAGTTCAATTTGGGGCATGTTAATTTTAAGGACATTTGTGCTCACTCTTGAGAAGCAGTGAGATGCAATATATTGCAAGATCACACTGAAGCTCTAACTAGTCAGAAAACCTCAATATATTACTCCTCTGGTCCTTAGCTTTTTCAGTTATAAAAGGATGAAAATTGAAGAAAATTATCTCTAACATTTAGTTTAGCTCCTATGATTCTAATGAAACTGATGCTGTCCTTAGGGAAAGGGTGTGAGGACATTAACTAAATAGCATTAAAGGCAAGAAAATTTTAAATGTAACCAAGTTGCAGAGTGTTCAGTATTAGTTTCCCCTAGTCTGATCCACTATGACTTTCTTCACTTTTCTTATTCCACAGCTCAAAACCAATAGCCTCACTAATTCTATCCTCAATGACCAAAGTCTTTTTTTTTGTAAAGATATTTTAGTTTACCAATTATATGTAATAACAATTTTCTACATAAGTTTTCTGAAGTTATATGAACCAAAATATCTCCGTTCGTCCTTCCCTCCCTTCCAGAGATAGTAAGCAATTTTATCTGGGTTATACATGTATAATCATGCAAAACATATTTCCATATTGTTCATTTTTGTAAGTCAATAATCATATAAAACCAAAACCCCAAAATGAAAACCCAAATAAACTAAAAGGAAAAATAGCATGCTCTGACCTGCATTCCAGTTCCAATAGTTCTGGAGAGCACTCTTTGTCATAAGCCCTTCAGAATTGTCCTAGATCATTATATTGCTGACAGTAGCTAAATCTTTAATAGTTGATCATCATACAATATTGCTGGTACTGTGTACAATGTTCTCCTGGTTCTACTCATTTCACTTTGCATCTATTCGTGTAGGTCTTTCAAACTCTTTCTGAAATCATTTCATTCATCATTTCTTACAGTACAATAGTATTCCATCACCACCATATACCATATTTTTCAACCATTCCCTAATTGATGAACATCCCCATAATTTCCAATTCTTTGTCACCCCAAAAAGGACTGCTATAAATATTTTTTGGCAAATAGGGCCTTTTCCCTTTTTTTAGCTCTTTGGAATACAGACCTAGTAATTGCATTACCAGATTAAAAGGTATGCACTGTTTTATAGCCATTTGGGCATAGCTCCAAATTGCCCCTTTAGAATGGTAGGATCAGTTCACAACTCCACCAACAATGCATTAGTGTCCCAATTTTGTTACTTCCCCTCCAACATTTAACACTTTCCTTTTCTGTCACATTACCCAATCTTATAGCTGTGAGTTGGTACCTCAGAGAAGTTTTAATTTGAAGTTCTCTAATAAAAAGTGATATGGAATATTTTTTCATATAGTTATTGGTAGCTTTGATTTCTTCATATGAAAGTTTCTTGTTTATATCCTTTGACCATTTGCCAATTGGGGAATAGCTGTTTTCTTATAAATTTGACTTAGTTCTGTATAGATTTGAGAAATGAGACTTTTATCAGAGAAATTTATTATAAAAATTTTTTACATTGTGTGTTGTTTCCCTCCTGGTGTTGGTTAAATTGGTTTTGTTTTTCCAACCCCTTTTTAATTTAATATAATCAAAATTATTCATTTATATGTTTAATGTTCTCTATCTCTTGTTTGGTCATAAATTCTTCCCTTCTTTATAGATTGATAGGTAAATTATTCTGTGCTCCCCTAACATGCTTATGGTATCACTCTTTATGGCTAAATCATATACCTATTTTGACCTTAGTTTAGTATAGGGTGTGATATATTGGTCTATACCAAGTTTCTGCCATACTGTTTTCCATTTTCCCAGCAATTTTTGTCAACTAGTGAGTTCTTACCCTTAAAACTGGGATCTTTACTTATTTAGTACCATACCTATTAAACTACCAAAAAAACTTTTTTGTAGAATTAGAAAAAATTGTAACAAAGTTCATCTAGAAGAACAAAAGATCAAGGATATCTAATGAGAGAAAAAAATGTGAAGGATAAATGCCTAGCAGTACCAGATCTTAAACTGTACCATAAAGCAGTATGAAGAGGGAATTACACTCTCCTTGTTTATTTTTAATGTAATCAATTAGCAACCTTTAATTTAATCAATCAAGAATGTAAAGTGCCCCTACTTAGCACTTGGTAGGTTACTAGGTAAGAGAGCTCACAAGCACCCAAAGGCCACAAGTACTGCCCCCCCCCACCTTGGGCAGTGCTAGGCAAATTGGGAGGCTGTAATTGGTTCCAGAGAAGTGGGAGAGACAGGAAGTGATGTGGGAAAAGGACTATAAAAGGAAAGACTGAGAAGATTGAGGGTCTTGGGACTCTCTCTCAATTTTATTTCAGTGGGACACTTTCTTCAGTGTGAGCTCTGCTAAGATTCTTGACAGTCTTAGCCTCCTTTGCACTGAAGATTCTCAATGAACTTCTCAGTATCTCCTGGCTCTTCAGAGTCCTAATTAGGACTTTGGATTCTGGTGAGACTTGCTTTTGGATCTGCATTTGTGGTCTAGGATGTAGGGTATTTGTAACTAGTTGACTTTTTCTACTTCTTTCCTATATTTCACATTTCTACTCAGTTGTAAATAAAAGCTCCTTACAGTCATTTTGACTGGAGAAGTTAATAATTTTTATAAATGGAAACTACAATTCAATTATTTTAATTCATATATTTAGTTAAACCAATTCTAAATCTTACAGCAGTGATCATCAAAACAATATGCTACTGGCTAAGAGACAGAAGAGTGGATCAATGGAATAGATTAGAGGTAAATGACCTCAGCAAGCTAGTGTTTAATAAACTCAAAGATCCCAGCTTTTGGGACAAGAACTCACTCTTTGACAAAAACTGCTGGGAAAATTGGAAAACAGTATGGGAAAAATCAGATCTACATCAATATCTCACCTCCAATACCAAGATAAATTCAAAATGGGTAAATGACAACTATAAACAATGAAATCATAAATAAATTCATTGAACAAAGAATAGTATACCTGTCAGATCTGTGGGTAAGAAAGGAATTTAAGACCAAGCAAGAGACAAAGAACATTACAAAATGTAAAATGAATGATTTTGATTACATCAAATTAAAGTTTTTGTACAAACAAAACCAATGCAATCAAAATTAGAAGGAAAGCAACAAACTGGGGAAAAATTATAGCAAAATTCTCTGACAAAGGTTAATTTCCCAAACATATAAGGAACTAAGTTAAATTTACAAAGAATCAAGCAATTTCACAATTGACAAATGGTCAAGGAATATGAATAGACAGTTCTCATATGAAGAAATCAAAACTATCAATAATCACATGAAAAAGTGTTCTAAATCCCTTCTAATTAGAGAAATGCAAATAAAAACAAATCTGAGGTACCACCTCTCTCCTAGCAGATTGACCAATATGGATGCAAAGTGATAAATGTTGAAGAGGATGTGGCAAAATTGGGACAGTAATACACTGCTGGTAGAGTTATGAATTAATCCAACCATTCTGGAGGACAATTTGGAATTATGCCCAAAAGGCTTTCAAAGAATGCTTGCCCTTTTATCTAGCCATACCACTGCTAGAGTGCTCCAAAGAGATAATAAGGGAAAAGACTCATACAAAAATATTTATAGCTACGCTCTTTGTGGTAGCAAAAAAATTGAAAAATGAGGGGGTGTTCATCAATTGGGGAATGGCTGAACAAATTGTGGTGTCTGGTAGTGATGGAATACTATTGTGCTGAAAGGAATGATGAACTGGAGGAATTCCATGTGAACTGGAAAGACTTCCAGGAATTGAAGCAGAGCAAAAAGAGCAGAACCAAGAGAACATTTTACACAGAGACTGATACATTATGACACAACTGAATGTAATGGACTTCCTACTAGCAGCAATGCAATGATCTAGGATAATTCAGAGGAACTTATGAGAAAGAATGCTATCCACATCCAGAAAAAGAACCATGGGAATAGAAAAGCAGAAGAAAAACATATAATTGATCACATGATTTGATGGGGTAGTGATTAGGGTTTTGGTGTTAAAAGATCACTCTATTGCAAAGATGAATAATATGGAAATGGGTTTTGAACAATGATACATGTATAACCCAGTAGAATTGCTTGTCAGCTCCAGGGAAGAGGGACAGGGCAGGGGGAATCATGAATCATGTAACCATGGAAATAAATAAATTATTTTTTGAAAAAACTGTGATCTTTGGGTTTATTGAACAATAGATTGCTAGGTCTTTTACCCCTAATATATTCCATTGATCCACTATTCTATATATATATATATATATATATGTCCAATATATATATATATAGATCCACTATAATATATATATAAAGCCAGTACCAGATTGTTTCAATGATTACTGCTTTATAGTACAGTTTGAGATATGTTACTACTATGCCACTGTCCTTTACATATTTTTTCATTAATTCTCTTGATATTCCTAATCTTTTGTTCTTCCAAGTGAATTTTGTTATTATTTTTTCCAATTCTATAAAATAAGTTTTTGATAATTTGGTTGGTATGACACTAAATAAATACATAAATAAATGTATTATTGTCATTTTAATAATATTAGCTCAGCCAACTATGAGTAATGAAAGTTTTTCTAGTTGTTTAGATCTAACTTTATTTGTATGAAAAGTATTTTGTAATTGTGTTCATATAATTCCTGTGTCTTGCCAAGTAGATTGCATAGTACTTTATATTGTCTAGAATTATTTTCAATGGAATTTCTCTATCTCCTGCTGTATGATTTTGTTGGCAATATATAGAAACTCTGATGATTTGTGTGGGTTTATTTTTGTATCCTGCAACTTGCTAAAGTTATTAATTATTTAAACAAGGTTGTTAGTTGATTCTCTAGGATTCTCTAAATATACCATCATATGATCTGCTAAGAGTGATAGTTTGATTTCCTCATTGACTATTTTAACTCCTTCAATTTCTTTTTCTTCTCATTGCTAAAGCTAGCATTTCTAATATAATATTTAATAATAGTGGTGATAATGGTAATCCTTGCTTCACTTCAATCATATGGGGAAGGCTTCTAATTTATCCCTGCAATGATACTTGCTGATGATTTTAGATAGATACTACTTATCGTTTAAAGAAAAGTCATTTATTCCTAGCTTTCTAGTGTTTTTAATAGGAATGAGTGTTGTATTTTGTCAAAGACTTTTTCTGCATCTTTTGAGATAATCATGCAATTTCTGTTAATTTTGTTATTGATATTGTCAATTTTGCTGATAGTTTTTCTAATATTAAACCAGACTTACATTCCTGGTATAAATCCCACCCAATCACAGTGAATAATCCTTCTGATAAATTGATGTAGTCTTTTTGCTAGTTTTCTATTTAAGATTTTTGCATCAATATTCTTTAAGGAAATTGGTCAGACTAAATTTTTAAGGAAGAGGTAACCCTTATCTTTCCCAAGACTGGCCCTTCCCATCTCCCTTGTCTTCCAGCTACATGGCCCATGGATTCTTCTATATTAACTTTAAACTTTCCCTATCTAATAACTACTAGCTGTCCACATACATTCTTTGATGTCCCTCATCCTGAGAAATGTTCACTTTACCCAGCCATCCCCTCAAGTTATAATTCTTTTTCTCTCCTCTTTTCCACTATAATACTCATAGTGATCTAATTCATCACCTTTACTTCACACACTTACTTCTCAGTCCCTTGCCCTATAACTTTTAACTAAAGCACTCTACAATTATATACTAAGACATGGCCAATAGACCGGTTTTCTTTTGAAAACTATTTGTTTGTATCCTTTGACCACTTATTTATTGGAGAATGTTTTCTTGATTTTATATCAAAAGTACTAAATACTAGGTAATGTAGGTAAGTACTAAATTCAGTGGTCTTATCTCAGTCCTCATCCTCTCATTTGAGGATTCTAGTGACAATGGATGTCTGTGAATTATATTTTCTTATTTGTTTGTTTGTTTGTTTTGGTTTTTATTAATTTACTAATTTATTTACTTTTTGATTTTTAGTAAATTTAGAACATTATTCCTTGGTTACAAGAATCATATTCTTTCCCTCTCTCCCCTCCCCCACCCTTCAAATAGCTGATGTGCAATTCCACTGGGTATTAAATGTGTTCTTTTTTTTTTTTAATCCTTACCTTCCACTTTACAGTCAATACTGTGTATTGGCTCCAAGGCAGAAGAGTGGTAAGTGCTAGGCAATGGGGGTCAAGTGACTTGCCCAGGGTCACACAGCTGGGAAGTGTCTGAGGCCAGATTTGAACCTAGGACCTCCCATCTCTAGACCTGGCTCTCAATCCACTGAGCTACCCAGCTGCCCCCTTAAATGTGTTCTTGATCAAAACCTATTTCCATGTTGTTGATGTTTGCACTAGGATGATCATTTAGTCTACATCCCCAATCATACCCCCCTCGACCCATGTAATCAAGGAGTTGTTTTTCTTCTGGTTTCTACTTCCACAGTTTTTCCTCTGGATGTGAATAGTGTTCTTTCTCATAGATCCCTCCAGGTTATTCAGGATCACTGAACTGCCACTAATGGAAAAGTCCATTATATTAGATTGTACCACAGTGTATCAGTCTCTGTGTACAATGTTCTCCTGGTTCTGCTCCTCTTGCTCTGCATCACTTCCTGGAGGTTGTTTCAGTCCCCATGGAATTCCTCCACTTTATTATTCCTTTTAGCACAATAGTATTCCATCACCAACATACATATACCACAATTTGTTCAGCCATTCCCCAATTGAAGGGCATCCTCTCATTTTCCAATTTTTGTCCACCACAAAGAGTGCAGCTATGAATATTCTTGTACATGTATTTTTCCTTATTATCTCTTTGGGGTACAAACCCAGCAGTGCTATGGCTGGATCAAAGGGCAGACAGTCTTTTAGTGCCCTTTGGGCATAGTTCCAAATTGCCCTCCAAAATGGTTGGATCAATTATGAATTGTATTTTCTGATGTTTCTGAGTTCCCAGTACATGACTACTCTGGT
This sequence comes from Monodelphis domestica, assembly GCF_027887165.1. NCBI lineage: Eukaryota > Metazoa > Chordata > Mammalia > Didelphimorphia > Didelphidae > Monodelphis > Monodelphis domestica. Next base: position 456,105,046 of record NC_077228.1, read on the forward strand.
GATTGGGTTCCCAGAAATTAGATGGAAATCATACATGACACAAACCTCTTGTTTAATGCAAAATGGCAAAGGATGAGAAACACCCAGAAGGTTCTTCTATGCATGGGGTATGCACTCAACTCAGAGATGATGATAAGTGTCAACCTCTGACAGAATAGACACTTCAGTACATCTGGTTCACTGAAATTCCTGATCCCTGAGGATTCACACTATTCCCAATTTCCTTCCTACCCCCCCAATTCTTCCTTTTATGTTTCCTTTGCTTATTCATCTTCCTCTTTCAGCCCCTAATATAGGTTGTTTATAAGACTTTTCTATCTTACTCTTTCTCTCTTTTATATTTCCATTCTCCTCCCTGTAATACATCCTTTTCTTCTTTCACCCTTTTTTCTTTCAATCTACACCAATCACTCATTTCAAGTTAAGTTTAAAACTCAACTCCTATAAAATCTCCTACCTGAATAAATTTGCCTTTCTTTGACCCCTTTTTACTTTGTGCCCCCTTTCATTTGTATCATGTATTTCAAAAAATTAGTCAATTTACGAGCATATGTCAAATCCTTACTATGCACCAGGCATTGTGCTAGGTGTTAAGGATAAAAATATAAAGAATAAAACAATCAGTATTTTCTAATAGCTTAGATTCCATCAAAGGAGACAACTACATATAAAATTACATCAGAAATAAGTATAATGGGATTAAATATGACAAAAGTTCCTAAATACAGGGTAGTTGGGATGTACTCTACTCATTAAAGGGATCAAGAAAACAGAAGTCCTTGAAAAACATAATGTAATTAAATTCCAAGAATCATTCCCCAATAGATAGGTGATCAAAGTATAGGAGCAAGCAATTCTCAAAATAATTGCATATTCTTCATACGAACATTTGAAGAAATTAAATTTATAAAAGATTATTCCAAATTACTATTAATAAGATAAATGTTTAATATCTGAGGTTTCACCTCATACCCAATAAATTAATAAAGATGATGAAAGTCAGAAATAGTCAATGTAGTTTGGAATTATGCTAAAAAATGTCAAAAATGTTCATACCTTTCTATGCAGAGCTCTCACTGCTATATAGCAGATCTAGGAGGTCAAGAAGGTCAAAGACAGGAAAACAAACTATGCCTAGCAATTTTTATCTATAGTTGTAAAGAGCTAGCAACAAAAGTAGGCACCTGTTCATTGAGAAATATCTAAACAAATTGGATGTAATTTAATATTATCATGCTGTAAATATGACCAATATGAGGAAATCAAAGAAGTATCAGAAGACTTATATGAACTGATCCACATAGTTGTAAGCTGAATTAGGAAAATGATATGCATATTGACGACAATGATGGCAATAATGTTAACGGACAGTATAATAAAATGAAATGGAATGCTACATAATGATCATGAGAAAGCTTGGTCTCTGAGAAAGATGAAAAAAGTGCATCTCTGCCTTTATAGGAGAGCTGAGAGACTGTCTATGGAGTGTTGCACAAGCTGTCAGACATAGTCAATTTGTTGGTTAGATTTCATGAATTTTTTTCTTTTTAAAAAATTTTATAAATGATGGTTCATTGAATAAAGGAGAGAAGGAGACTATTCAGAAATAACTGTTACATAAAAACAAATTTTGTTGCAATTCAGTCATGTCTTAACTCTTTGTGACTCCATCTGAGATTTCCTTGGTAAACATAAGGAAACTGGGATAGAGTTAAGCGACTTGCCCAGGATCACTCAATTAGTAAGTGTCTAAAGTCATATTTGAACTCAGATTTTCCTGATTCCAGCCCTGGCACTTTATCTACTGTACCACCTACCTGCTTCTTCTTCTTTTCTTTTCTTTTTTCTTTTTTGAACCCTTACCTTCTGTCTTAGAATTGAGGTAGAATAGCAGTAAGGGCTAGGCAATGGGGGTTAAATAAATTGCCCAAGGTCACACAGCTAAGAAATGTCTGAGGACAGATTTGAACACAGCACCTCCTGTCTCCAGGCCTCGTTCTCTATCCATTGAGTCATTTAGCTGCCCCTTAAATCATCAGTTCTTAATTCTTTCCTTCCCCAGGGTATTATGCTTATATATATAAAATATATGTATATATATATATACATATATATTCTCTTCACTGAATTCTTTCCACCTTATTAGGATCATTATTAAGGGCACTCAAAATGGAACATATGCTCCAAGGTCACCATTTTGCCTTGCACATCCATTCGTCCCTCTCCAAGAGATCAGATAGGAGATAGCTCCTCCCTTTGGAGAGTCCAAGAAGGGGTAGAAACCCAGAGTCTCCTTTTCTCCTAATAATCCCCCTCTGATTTATTGGTCTAGGATGATATGGTGAAATGAAACAGAAGTGTTTTGAGCCCCCCACCTCACTTATTCTACTTTAGTACTTGAGCAACATTTCTATAATGCAATAGATGATCTTAGATCATTGCAACATACAAAAAATTTCACCATTCTGAAGCCATCCTAGAATTGAGCATCTCTGAATTTAACTAGTTTAGCCTTCACATGACAAATAGACCTATTTGTCCAATATCAAGTCAATACTCAAAACCTCTCTGCTTAGAAGATGATAATAGACAGAATTTATATGGTGAGTTAATGTGTGTAAAGCACCTAGTAGTCTATGGTCACAAAACCCTGTAAAGTGGGGTTATTATCCCTCTTTTATAAATGAGGAAACAGAGGCTGAGAGAGATAAAGGAAAATTTACCTATAGTTAGAAAATTGCTTATATGGTATTTGAAGGCAGGTCCTTCTGATTCCCAACTTCAAGATTCCTTCCAGGCAGATAAATAGTTCAGTGAATAGTATTGGACCTGAAATCAAGAAGGCTGAAGTTCAAATCCTTCTTCAGACTTGTTGACAGGACCCTGGGAATGTTGCTCAAGCTCTGTTTGCCTCAGTTTCCTCAACTGTAAAATAAGGATCATAAAAATACCTACTAAGGTTATTTTGATGTACAAATGATATTTATTAAGCACTTAGCACAGTCCCTAGCCAAAAATAGAGACAATAACTGTTTATTCCTTTCCCTTCCATATTTACTCTGCCACCTGCTAGCTGCTTGACAGAGTAGCAGGAGTGCCTAACTGAATCTGCCAGGCTTTTGAGAACAAAGAGTCACCTTCACACCATGATGAAGCACCAAAAGTTGGACTTCAGTGCAGACCTAGAATCCCCGACTTACATTTCAACCATCAGAGCTTCATTTCAATTAACAAGATACTCTAAAATGCAAATACTCCCTCTCCTAGCTATGCCTATCAGTCATCCACATTTACTTCATGAGCAAAGTCTCTCAAAGTGAAATAGAGTCAAAGCCATCCAGGGAATCCAGGCAGAAATCCTCCCTTTGCCTGAATGCCTCATAGAGACCCGACCCTGGGCAAGGTTGCTCTGGCTTTCCCCCTGTCCAGGCACACCCCTCTCTTAGGCTGAATCACTGTGAGCTGCAAATGTTCCCACCTTCCCATTCCCATTGCCCTTTCTGGCCCATGGCTGCTTCGCTGTCTCTTCCACCTTGCCCCTCCTAAAAGGCTTGATGGAAATATGTCTATTTTTTAATGAATGTAACTTCCTTTTTTAAGCAAAAGGAACACAATAAAATTATGAGAACAGGAATTGCAAAGGGAAGGCATGACTAGGGCTCAAAGGAAGTCATTTTCTCTTTCTCCTCCCAAACCTCACCATAAAATGTCAGATAAATCCAAATAAGATAAATTCTGCCTTCAGAGCTTACATCCTGTAAAGGATTACTAAACTGGGGGCAGTTAGGTGGGTCAGGCCTGGAGATGAGGAGTTGTAGGTTCAAAATCTGGCCTCAGACACTTTCTAGCTGTGTGACCTGGGCAAGTCATTTAGCTATGGTTGCCTCAGTTTCCTCATCTGCAAAATGAGCTGGAAAAGGAAATGGGAAACTACTTCAGTTTATTTGCCAAGAAGACCCCACATAGGGTCATGAAGAGTAGGACAATACTGAAACAATTGAACAATGAGAGATCTGATCATCCCCTAAAAGTTCGCCCTTCCTAGGGTATTTCTTTAACTTGTAGTTCCAGAACAGCTGATCAGCACAAAAGAGCAACATGTCTGGCTTTAGGTCAAGATTCCCCATCCAGTCAATGGGAAAATTTTGTTTGGCTTGTCTCCAAGCCATTTGTCATCACTATCCCCACCTCTCTACCAGATCTCAACTTCTACTTAGTTTACCAGGATTCTTAGTGGAGTAGGGAAGGGGGCATCAAGAGAAGAGACCCGAGGAGAACAGAGACCCCAGTCAACCTCTATGCCTCCTCCCTTATTCACTTGGACACTTTATTGTCAGCACCCTACTGAGCTCGAGGTTCTAGGGAAATGAAAAGTAGATTCTCCTCAGAAAGAAAAGCTGGGGATGCTAACTTAATTATATACTATATAAATGAGTTAGAAAAGAGCTTTCTAAATGTTACCTATCCATGTTCAGATGTACAATTAAATTATAAATTTTAGGGGTACAGAAAGTCAAATGGGGAACAGAAAGAGGTGTATAATGTTATACACAAAAGTCCTCTGGCTAAAAAAAAAGGCACCAAAGGATGTGTCTACTCTTTGATCCAGTGATATCCCCCAAAGATCAAGGAATTAGGAAATATGTATAATATATATGTACTGTGTGTATACTTATGTGTTTGTGTATATACATACATGTACATGTATGTGTACATGTATGTGTCTGTGTATATATGGGTATCAGATCTTGCAGTAGCCAAAACTGGAAATTAAGAGGGTGTCCATTTTTAGGGAAATGATCAAAAAAATTATGGTATACAAATATAATGGAATATAATTGCATTATCAAAAATGATGAAAGGGATAGTTTCAGAGTCCAGTAAAGCCAAAAAGAATTTATTAATCATCTAATATGTGCCAGATACAGTGCTATTATGAGGATACAAAAAGCCCCCCACCCCAAATTCTGTCTCTGCTTGTAAGGAGTTTGGTCTAATGGGAGAAATGAGATGCAAATAATTAGGTATCCAAAAGATATATACAGGATGATGTAGAGATAAGCACCAAAGGGAAGGCACTAGCATTAAAAAGGAGCAGGAAAGATTTCTTGTTCAAAGGCAAGATTGTAGCTGGAGCTTGAGGAATCCAGGCAAGCTAGGAGGTGGGGTTAAGGAGGAGGAGATGAGTAGTTCAGGAATGGGTGACAGTCTTGAAAATCAGGTAAGAGTATCTTATATGAGGAATAGCAAGGGGGCCATTGACCCTGTATCATAGATGGGAATAAAGTCTAATAAGGTGGGAAAGGAAGGGGTAGAGTCCAGATAGTGAAATAGCAGCAAATGACCTCCCTCTGCCCCTCCCACAAAAAAACTCTCTCCAAAAAAATATGGAAAATATGTCAAACCAAATCATCTCGGGAAAATTCAAGAAAAAGTCATAGCAACTCTTTTTTTCCAGTTCAGATCAACATTGAGAAGCAAGAGATATGTGGGCATGGGGTGTGGCAAAGAGCCTGTTTTGTGCATTCTAGTACCCAAGGACTGAAGGAGGGCTGAGACTGTGCATCAGGAAAAGAGATGTAGCTTGCAAATGCCCAGCCTGAGCTACTCTGTAAATCCTGAAATTATACAACACTGAGTATCCTAAGAAAGCAGCAATTGGACAAGTCTAGTCATTGCCTCCAGAAGCCCACAATGCCAGGCCTTAACATAAACTCTGCTGTCAGGAAATATGCTAAAAGAATGAAAAAACACATTTTAAAATCCCACCATAAAAAGCTATTATGGTCACAAGAATGTCTAAGACACCAAAGACTAAAGTGACTCCAAAACATCTACAAGCAAAGTTTCAAAAAAAAACACAGCTTGGGCACAAATTCAACAAGAATTCCTGGAGGGAAATAAAGCAAGATTTTTTAAGAGTTAAAAATACTTTTATAAATGAAAAGAGTGCTAAAGGAGAAAATGGAAAGGAAATAAAAGCTAAGAAATTTGAAAGAGGTGGAATGGGAATTAACAGGTTGACACAAAATTACAAAACTTTGCCCAAGCAACAAACTTCATGAAAATTTTAATGGACTAAATAAAAGCTAATGACTTAATGAGAAAACAGAATTAAAACAAAATCAAAAGAATGGAAAAATGGAAGAAAATGTAAGTGATCTCATAGCAAAAAATAATAATAATTTCTCTGGAAAATGGATGGAGAGAAAAATATAAGCATCATTGGACTGCCTAAAAGCGATGATATTTCAAGAAATTATAAAACTGCTCATACTTCTTAGAGTGCAAATTAGAAATATGAAAAATCCAGCAGTCACTTCCTGAAAGAAACCCCACAATGAAACTACATAGGAGCATTATGGCCACAATCCAGAGGTTCCAAGTCAAGGAAAAAATAATGCAAACACCAAGAAAGAATTAAAATATGGAGGAGTTGTAAGCATCACTCTTCATTTAACAGTCACTACTATGAAGGAATGGAGAACTTGGAATATAACACTCCAGAAGTCAAAAGATATAGAATTATAACCAAGAATAACTCACCATGCAAAACTATGAATAATCCAAGGGTAAGTATGACTTTTTAATGAGATAGAGGACCTTTAAGCAAGTATTATTGATGTAAAGACCAGAACTACATAGAAACTTTGAATACAAGCCATAAAAAGCTAAACATGAATGAAGAGTTTTAAGAAACTAAACAAGGATAAACTGTTTACATTCTAATATGGGAAGCTGATGTGTGTCCCCTCTGGACTTAAATATCATTAGGGGTCAAAGAAATAGATTATACAGAAGGCCTAGGAGTTGTTCTGTAGTGTCCTGATGATCTTAAAAGAATGGAAAAGAAGGGAGATGGAAGAGAGAGAGAGAGAGAGAGAAAGGGAGATAGACAGAGAAAGACACAGAGAAAGACAAAGAGGGAGAGAGACACAGAGAGATAGAGATTAAGGAAAATTATATGACATAATTGGGTGTGCAAGTAGAAGTCCATGCAAAGAAGCAGAAGAGAGTAAGAGAATAGCTAACACTTTGGAACCTCATTCTCATCTGAACTGGTCAAAGGAAGGAAGAATACACATAAACATTCCCAAGCAGTTGGTCATACAAATATGTTTCTCTCAGCAAGGAAATAAAAAGGAAAGAGGAGAAGGGTGAAGAAGGAATTGGAATATAGATGAAGGGGGAATTAGTCTTCAGTAAAGCAAACTTTTAGAGATAGAAAACTATAGCTCTTTTTGAAATGTCAAGAAACTGGAAACTGGGAGGATTTCTATCAATTGTTGAATGGCTGAATAAATTATAGTATAATAATATGAGAGAACATTATTGTTCTGTAAGAAATGATAAAGGGGATAGTTTCAGAGAAAATTGGGAAGACATGAACTAATGTCAATGAAGTAAGCAAAAATAGAACAATTTATATAAGTTAAATAACTTGAAAGATTTAGGAACTCTGACTGTCACATTAACTAACTACAATTCTAGAAGATCAATGATAAATCACACTATCCACTTCCTGAGAGAGAGGTAAAATACTTAGAGTGCAAAATGAGACATATTTTTCAACATATCCAGTGTGGAAATTTGTTTTGCTTGGCTATACATGTTTGTAACAGAGGTTTTGTTTTCCTTTCTTTCTCACATGGGTGAAAGAAGGAGGTGGGAGGGAGAAAGGACAGATTTTTACCAGAGAGAATTTCATATTTGATTCTGAAAAGTATAAGAAGTCTCGGAAGTTTATCAGCCAGACACACGAATTTGATATCTGAGTGGAGAAAAAATTGAGTCAGAGATTTCAATCAGCAGGATATTGCAGTAGTCTAGGCTTAAAGTCATAGGGGTCTGCACTAAGGTGGTACAAGTGACAGATAACACAAGCAGACTTTTCCTATTCCTAAATTTTTAGTGCCTTCCCCTCAATCATTGCATATTTTTTAAAAATCTGTCCCAGATAAATTGTATCCCAGATGGAACTGGGTATGCTTTTATAAATTGACACAGAGTAAAATGATCAGAAGAACAAAATCTGTAACATTATATAAAAAAAAAACTTTGAAAGATTTGAAAACTACTCAAGACAAGGACAAACCATTATGCCCAAGAACCAAAAATGAAGCAACTTACCTACCAAGTGAAAGAGAGATGGTTAGTTAACTCAAGACAAATAATGAGATATAAATTTTTGGATATGGTTAATATAGAAATCTGCTATCCAACTTGGTTAGATTATAGAATACATCAAGAGGAGTTATGCGCAATTTTCCTGGAGAGATAAGATGTAGTTAGATTATGAAGGATTTAAATGCCATACAGGAATTTTTCTTTTAACTTAAAGGCAATAGGAAACTACTGAAGCTTCTTGAGCAGAAGAGTGATGTGGTTAGACTTGCCCTTTAGGAATGTCAATTGGGCAGCTATGTGGAGTCTGGATTACAGAGAGAAGAAACTAGAAAGAAGGAGGAAAATTAGGAAACTTATAATAATCAGTGTGAGAAATGATGAAGACCTGGATTCCGGTGACTATGCTGTTAGTAGAGGGAAGTAGATGGATACAAAAAATATTGAGGAGCTACAATGGACAATACCTGAAAATGGATTGGACATAGGGTGAGGGAAGGTGACAGAGTAAAGAACCAAGGATGCCTACTAGGTTAAAAACCTTGGTGATGGGAAGTATGCTGGTACCTCCTACAGAAACAGTAATTTTAAGAAGATCTGGTTTAGTAAGAATGATAATCAGTTCTATTTTGAGCATGTTGAGGTTGAGATGATTATGGAACGTCCAGATGAAGATATCCAATAGATAATGATTCAGGGTTTAAGCTCAGAAAAAAGATGAAGATTGGATAGGGAGATTTAGGAATTCTATGCATAGAGAAGATAATTGCCTATGAGACCTCTGAGAGAATATAAAGACCTGGGACTACCACACAAGAGCAATATGTAGAAGAGGAACCTGTGAAAGTGACTAATTAGGAATACTCCAATAGATAGAAAGAGAGCTATGACAAAGCAAGGTCACCAAAATCCATAAAGAAGACTGCCCAGAAGTAGATGATTTGGTGTGATGGAGCTAGACAATATTTTTGTTTTTCTTTTTCCTATCAACATTTTCCTGAAAAGAGTGAATATGATCTGGGGGACATGACTGACCCATATAAATCTGTGTAATAACCAAAAAAAAAATGTATTACATGGCTTCAGATGAAGTTAGATTTATTCAGAATATCCATTAGATTAAGATCAACTTTAAAAGGGGGATGATGAAAGGGAAGGGAAGAAATGAGTGCTTTGAGCTTTCTTTGTATGTCCCTACAATGCCATACATAGCATTGGGCACGCAGCAGGAAACCATCAGTAAGTAACTAGAAGAACAACATGCTGCCAAGACTGCATCATTTAGTCCATTGAGCCATGACACCCACCAGCCACTCCACCTCTCCAGGTGGATGTGGTCTTTAGGCCACTGGGGACTGGACAATCAAATCTCTACCTGGTCCTCTGAGTCCCACCTTTGAGTATAGCCTCCAGGACCCCTAGTCTTTCAGCAGCTCTTGGCTCATCAGCAAAGGCCTGCTTTCTTTTCACCCCTTCATGTGACAGGGCATTGTACACTTCATTGTTGGCCACTTGGGCATCTGGCTGGCTGCCCATTTCCTCTAGGCAAGTGCATACATTATTCTTTGAGCTTGGGTGGGATTTTTTTTCTCCATTTTTCTCCATTCACTTGAGCCCAAGAAGAGGGTGGGGGCAAAAGGGGGGAAGTAAACCAGTCTATGTTTCCCAATTGCAAATATTTTGACAACCTATGGTGCCCTTGGATTTCTAAGGCAAGTAGTTTCTTATACAGTGGGATAGTTTCTCACCTAACCAAACCTTTTCCCTGGAGTGAGTGTGGTATATTGAGAACAAAGGAGTCAGAGGACCTGGGTTCAAATCTCATTTCTGCTATGTATTCTCTGTGTAACCTTGAGTAAATCACAATTTTTCTCTGCCTAAATTTCCCCACATAAAAATGATTAGGTTGAACTAGATGGACTTTGAATTTTTTTTAGCTCTAAAACTAAAAATGTATATTAAGACCCCAGTTATGCCCAGAAACACACATTAGTAGAATTCTTTTTCCAGGACTCATTCTCTGCTTTCATCTCAGCCAATGTGCACCCTTTAGTCAATGATCTTCTCTTCTTTAAAATTCTTTCATTATCTGTCTTGCTATTTCTATTTCTCCTTGGCTTATAAGAAAGGGGGAAGTGGCATAACTGGTGTGGAGGGGGAGGGAAGAATGCAGCACTAGAAGAAAGAATTCTCCTCTGAAAAGGAGACTTGCATTGACTTGCTGGCTGCTCTTTGAAATGCTTTCCTGCCCAGCACCTTTGCCCCAGGACCAAGACCTGACTAGTTTGGGAGCCTGAGGTGTGGGGACTAGCCAAGAAACTCTGTAATGTCATCTCTGGCAACAGTGTGGGTGGAGAGTAGAATGCCTGGTCTGCTGGAGGCTCAGTGCTCTCTCTTCTGAAGGAGCACACCTGGGAGGAAGGTGAGAGGGCTAAAAGGAGCTCTGACTCCCTCTGGCTCTCCAAGCCCAAGAAATGCTCATTCTAGATCTCAGTGTAATCTGCCCCCAGCTTCAGATTATTCTGGCCTCTTAACAACATACCCCTGCAGGCAAAGATCCAGCTCTGAAATATATCCATGCTCTCAGTCCAACAACAACAACAACAAAAGATTTATTAAGCACAAACTATGTATATAATCCTATAAAAGTTACAGAATTATATTTGGCTTAGCCGTTATCTTCAAGGAGCTTATAATTTAGTTTGAGAAACAGGAAAAACACATATGAAATGGCAATCTGTAACAAGTCTACATATGAAAGAGCTAAATTGTTTAATAGGGAAGATTCTCCCTTATCACTGAGGCCATTTACAGTCCATGCCTCTACTTCCTTTCCTCCCACTCTCTTCTTAAGTCTGAACAGTCTATCTTCTGACCTCATCATTAGACTGAAACTGCTCCCTCCAAAATTATTGATGGTCTCCTGACAAATCTAATGTACTTTTCTCAATTCTCATTCTTCTTGACCTCTCTGCAGCCTTTGACACTATTGATCACCCTCTTTTCCTTGACACTCACTTCTCTCTAGGGCACTGCTCTTTCCTCCAACCTGTCTAATGACCTCTTAATCATCCGAGTCACCCTCAGTAACCATAGGTATCTTCCAAGGCTCTGTCCTGAGCCCTCTTCTCCCGCCATATTATTTTCCTTGATGATTTCTTCAGCTTCCATAAATTCAATTCTCTTTAAGCAAATGATTCATAGATCTGTTTATCCACACTTAATCTCTCTTTTAACCACTAGTCTTACTTCTAGTTTGAATGACTGTTAGCCTATTGGACTGACTATTTGACATCTTTAGATGGCTCATAGATCTCTGAAATTCAACTTATCTAAAACTGAACTCATCTTTTCCCTAAAACTCTCCCCTCTTCCAAATTTCTCAAACACTGTGAAAAGTATGATCTAACCTCTTGAATAGTTCAGGCTGGAAACCTCAGTGCCATCTTCAGGTCCTCACTATCGCCCCCATCTCACCAAATCCAATCCATTGCCAAGTCAGGTTGATTATTTATACATGTTTGAATATATATGGGAATTACTAGCCAAGAAGCTCTGTAATGTCAGTCTTCTTTCTTTTGACACTTCCATTGTCCTGATAAAGGTCTTGATCACCTTGGACTACTTCCATAGCCTTCTGTTTGGTTTTCCTTACTCAAATCTCTTCCCACTATAGTTTATACGTCACCCAGCTATCCAAGTGAATTTCCTAAATGCAGATTTGACCATTTTACCCCTTATCCAAAAAATTCCAGAGGTTCCCTACTAACTCCAGGATCAAATATAAAATCCTCTGTTTGGCCTTTAAATTTCTTTATAGCCTGACTCTTCACTTCCTAGTATACTTTACTCCCTGCCATGTACTCTAAAATCCAGTGACTGACTTCCTTACTATTCCTCACACAAGATACTCTATCTCCTGACTGCTGTCATTCTCTTCCTCCCCTTTTCGCTCTCCTGGCTTCCTCCAAATCTCAGCTAAAATCCCCCCTTTCTGTGAAAAGCCTGACCTGGTTGCCTTTAATGCTAGTAGCATTTTCATTGAGAGATTATCTCTCATTTCTCCTCTATGTGTTTTATTTGTACATGGCTGCTTGCATATTGCTTCCCCCATTTGATTGTAAGTTCCTTTATGGAAAAGCTGTTTTTTTTACTTTCTTTGCATACCCAGAGTTTTGCACAGAGTTGTTGACTAACTTGACTTCACTTAAATAAAAATACTCCAGGAAATAAAGAGAGACCAAGGGGATTTGTATACAGAGGACCTGAGTTCAAATGCTGGCTTTGCAACTCATACCAGTGTGATGTTAGGCAAGTCACTCGACTTCTCTGGCTAAGTTTCATCCTCTCTAATATGAGAGAGTTGTAATGTGCTGTCTCTAAAGTCTCTTCCAACACTAAATCTCAGTTCCAGGACTGGATACAGAAATTTTGCACTAAAAGAACCCTGGAAATAATGAGACATGTGAAAATGAAGGAGGAGAAGATACTTCTCTTCCCTCCTTCTATCAATTCTGTCAGAATGACAGGCTAAAATTTCAGTCAATTGGGAATGGTTTTACTTGGTTATGATATCATTGCCACCTAGCTTGATGATGATGTAGGAACTTTAGAGTACACATATTTCCAGCACCCTAATTCAACAGAAGCATTAAGTCTCAGGCAGTAGTGTAAGGAAACACCAGAATAGTAACAGGACTCTATCAAATCCTCAGACTGCCGCTTAGTGTCTCTTTTGCCATGTCGAAAGTAACTCTGGTTGAGGAGGGAGGAACCCAAGTGGAGCCTAGTCATCTCCAAATAGGATGATACTTTCCAAATGCATTCCTAGGTTGATAGACATGATGAGATCCTGGACTCTGTTTCTCCAGTCAACTCCCATATTGATTGCAGTGCTCATATTAGGCAACATTTCTCTTTATTAATTTGAATCTGGATAACAAACACGCCTGGCAAACTGCCTGCCCGCCTATCTGAGGAGGTAACAGGCTCCTTTTTGACAGAGGGTTTTGAATAGATACTGGAGGTCCACTTTTCTGCAGTACTTTGGTAGGGATTCTCATTCAGGTATGTATTGAACCAGTTCATCCCCATCTTCTGAAATTCAGTGATTCTGTAATCTCTTTCCTAGTGATGGGAGAGAAGAGAATGCAGTGAGAAAAGCACCAGAGCCAGTATGATAGTGATGGCCAATGGTAATTCTAACAAAGAAGATAATGAAGTACCCAAAGACAAACTTCATCTATTTAACAGTTGTTCCTCAGGTTGTTTTAATTTTTCATTTTCTGGTACAACCTATTCTTGGGATCATTGTTTTTGCTTTCTGTTCCAAAATGAAGACTCTGCCCTCATGGGCTAGTCCCAGCATAGCATCATTCCCAGGCCTGGATCTACTGAGCTAGAAGCCACTGCCTCTGTCTAGGTATCATCATAAGAAAACCCCTATCTCAAGTAAATCTCCTCAATGAAGTCTTCTCTAACAACCCACTCCAATTTCTCTTTCTGCACACCAGCACTTATACCAATATGACACAAATTGGAGCTGAATGGTTGGTTCTCAGTTCCAGATAGATGAGTTTTGTCTCCACAACTTTAAGTTTCTTAAGAGCATCTTCAACTGCCCATTCAACAGTTCAAACCAGATATTCCATTTAAAAATGAATTCAGCATATTCTCCCCCCTCAAAAAAACAACTTGCAGACAGTACCATTATTTTCCTGGTCACTGAGATTCAAAAATCAGATGTCACCCTCAACTTCCCACTCTGTCTCTCATATCCATATCCATTCAGTTGTCAAGTCCTGTCACTGTTTACCTTAAAATACCTTCCAAATATGTCCTCTTTTCTCCTCTGACATTGCCACCATCATGATGACAATATTCTACATCTCATGGACTTAGACTACTGCAATACCTGGTTGGTCTTCCTGTCTCAAATACACACACACACATGCACACACACACACACACACACACACACACACACACACCATAACATATCTCTCATTTACTGTTAAATGGATTTTTCTAAAGTACAGATCTTACTATATCACCCTCCTGTGCATAAATTCCAGTGGCTCACTATTTCCTTCAGGATCAAACATAAAATCTTTTGCCTGGCTTTTAAAGTCCTTTATAACATGGACCCTTCCTATTTTTCCAGTCTTCTTACTCTTTACTCTACCCCACCCACCCACTCCATGATCCAATGACACTGAACAATTTTCTGTTTTTCTTACATCACACTCCATTTCCTGACTCCAAGCATTTTCACTCTTTCCCTCATGTGTGGAATTCTCTTTCCTTATCTCTATTTCCTGGCTTGTCTGGCATCCTATACGTCTCAGCTATAGTTCACCTTCTACTAGATGTTCCCAATCCTCTTTAACCTTAGTGCCTTTCCTCTGAAATGACCCCCAATTTAATCTGTACATATTTTACATGAACATAGTTGTTTGCATGTTGTCTCCCTCATCCTTGTGATTGTGATTGTGAGCTCCTTAAAAATAGTAGAAACTGGCATTGTTGCTGATGCTCCTATTGTCTTGGTCTTTCTTTGTTACCCTGGCACTTAACACAGTGCTTGGCACATAGTAGGTCCTAGATAAATGCTAGTATATTAGTTGAGTGTGATTGACAAGAGCCATGTTCGAGGCTTCCTTGAATTCATAATTCTACTAAGTAGAGGCAGGACTAGATAAATAGCCCACACCTAACAAATACTTATTGACCAATGGATATAGTAGAAGAATGCGAGCAATATGACATAATGAAAAGAACCAGAAGAAAGCTCAATTCAAGCTCAACTCTGGTAAAATACTAACTGATAACATTGGGAAGTCATCTTTAACTTCTCTGAACCTCAGTAAATGTTAAATGATAATGATATGTGTATGTATACATACGGTTGTGGGCAGCTAGATGATATGGTGGATACAGTGCTAGACCTGGAATGAGGATGACTCTTCTTCCTAAGTTCAAATCTGGCCTCAGAAATTTACTAACTATGTGACACCCAGTAAATTGCTTCAACCAGTTTGCCTCAGTTTCCTTATCTGTAATATGATCTAGAGGAAGAAATGGCAAACTGCTCTACACTCTTTGCCAAGAAAATTCCAAATGGTGTCATGAAGAATCAGACTGCATAATTGAAAATAACACAAGAAAACAAAGGATTGTCATGAAGACCAAATAAAATTAATAATAATAACTAACATTATATATAGCACTTTGCAATCTATAAAGCATTGTATAATTTCATTTGACCATCACAAAAACCACAAGAGCTAAGGTACTAAATGCTTTAAATGCTATGAAAATTTTAACTTCCATTAGTAGGAAAACCACTCAACTTGAGGTCAAGAATGGGTTAAAGTCCTGGATCTTTGATTTACTAGTGTTATATCCTTGGATAAGTCTGAAACTCCTTTACCATTAGTTTCCTCATCTATAAAATGTAGGTACAGCACCCACCCTTTCATTTGGCAAGGTTGTTGTGAAGATCAAATGAGATAAAGTGAAATGCTCAGTAAACTCTACAAGAGCTGGGATAGGGACTGGATGCTGTGATTAGACTGGATTAGGGAATCCCAAATAAGGAAATAACCTTTGACAATGCAGATTAGAACTCCCTCTGAAATTTATTCTCTTAGAGAGCTGTCCTGAACACTGAAATGTTAGATGATTCATACAGGTTCACACAGCCATCATGTGTCAAAGGCAGAACTTGAATTCAGGCATTTCTGGCTGAGAAACCAACTATCCAATAAGCTCTGTATCTTCTCAAATATTATAAAAATAAACTATTATACTAATGG
This sequence comes from Monodelphis domestica, assembly GCF_027887165.1. Lineage (NCBI taxonomy): Eukaryota > Metazoa > Chordata > Mammalia > Didelphimorphia > Didelphidae > Monodelphis > Monodelphis domestica. The sequence continues at coordinate 456,120,987 of NC_077228.1, forward strand.
GGAATCTAGTACAGTGAATAAAGTCATGAGGCTGGAGTCAGGAAGACCAAAACTCAAACCTGGACACAGATACTCACTAGCTATGTGACTGTAGACAAGTCACTTCACCCTGTTTCGTGTCAATTCCCTCATCAGTAAAATGAGCTAGAAACAGAAATGGGAAGCCATTCCAGTATCTCTGCCCCCCAAAAATACAAATAGGGCCACAAAGAATTGGATATGACTAATTGACTAACCAGATGATATCGTATTACCAAACCAGTGTTAGAGCTTTCACTGGGCTATGGCTTTTCTTGCCTAAAGACTAAGAAACAGGATTCATGAAAAGTGGTGGAACATGGCAGAAAGAATAGTCTTGGGCTCAGGAGTGCTGGGTTCAGGTCCCAAATTCTGATATTTATTAGTGATAATTCCAAGCAAAGCATTTAACTCTATACACCTCATTTTCCTAATCTGTAAAAAAAATAATAATACATGAACAATCTGTTAAGGAAAAAGCAGGATTTGAATGTTGACTTGGGTCAGTGGTCCCAGAATAAAAAGGAAGTTTTAGTTTGAAAAAACCTCTTAAAGGCTCCCCACTTTACCCAAACCCCAGTATTTTTTGTCCAACCAATTCTTTTTCTAACTACTTCTTCTGCTCAAGGTCTGAACTTAGTAATAATCCACTCTTTCTGGGGTGAAAAACTAATGAAAGCTATAATTTTCCCCTGAATTATTTATAACTCTCATCACACCATTTAGAGGAGTCTTGCCTCTATGGTGATGGAGAATATCAAATGTAAAGGATCTGTTTGACAGTTCGTGTGTAAGAAACAAACCACATGCAGAGTAAAATAAGGCAGGGTTATGAACCTAAAATAAATTCAATGCATATCGTATTTCTGATTGTATTTCATTTCTAATAACCTTCAGGAACCATTCCCTTTCCCTCCCTCCAGAACTACCACTACAGCAATGGAAACCCATTCTACTCCTCTACTGTAAGATTGCCAGTCATGTCCCCACCCCCACCGCCCTTCACACATTACAGGAACTGCTTCCAACAACTGCTTGTGGCAAGTGTAATTATTAGACCCTCTCCATTCCCTCAAGGCACTGCTCATCAAATTAAACTCTGTGTGTGTTTTTTCTTTTTATCTCCCTCCTCATGCCTCTCTTTTTTGACTAATTATTCTTGCGTCCTGGAAACGCTCTTGCCAATGCTTTTATTAGAAAGTCTAAGCTTTAATTTTTTGACAATCACGAAGGATCCCCTTTGATTGTAACTTGCAATTTAGCACATAGCATTCTCCTGAGATCAGTTGCTGCACGTTGTTGGGGAAGCCATCTAAATATATTTCTTGCAAGGGCCCCAAAATGGACTACCTAGCCATAGGGAGAGAGACAACAACATAGACCCCTCTCCAGAGCGACACACCTCTAAATAAAGAGTGAGCTGTACGAGGGGGCTATATTTATGTCCTTGGTAACAGATTAATCACCTTCTTTTATACAGGACAGAATGATCTAAATGTATCTTCCTGTTCTTTAAAAAGGAAGCCTTGGGTGGAGACCTAATCACATGTCATTGTCTGTTATGCATTCATAAAAAAGATGAACAATTATGGCACTTGAAGGAACCCTATCATCAACGGAGAGGAAAAGACTATTTTTCTGAAGCATGTGAATTCAGCCTTTATGACTAAATGACTACTTAAATCTTAAAACTCTAATCATTACCATTTGCTTCCTAAAAATACCCATCTCCCTTAATCCATATTTAGAACAGAAAACACGCGGCTCTTGGAATGTTTCTGCTGCCCTGAAATGAAGAGGGTATTTTCTCTGAGAGTCTCGATTTAGCTTTGGAGGGGCTTCAAAATAGCATCTCCCCTCCTTAACCCCTTTATTGCTGGGCTCATAGGAGGGGAAATCGGATGTTTCCAAAGGGGGAGGGGGATGATAAAATTTTTCAAGTGACTGTACACACAAATTGAAATGGTGGCACTGTGCCACTTCAGAGAAGTAAAAGGCAGATGCAGGATCCCATGGTCAGAATAAACCTGATCGACATGTGTTATGGGTAGAAGTGGTTTGCTGCATTATCCCATGGAGCTCTTTGAGTTTCTCCACCTGCAAAATGGGCCATTGGATGTGGGAGACCTGCCTGCTCAGAGACACCATACAAAGACAAGTTCAGGAAGGACATTTATGATCCTTTGTGAAATAAGACCCTACATGGGCAAATTATTCAGACTCTTTGAATGTGTTTCCCTAAAATAATAATAACTCACACTCATATAGTACGTGACATACATTTCCTCATTTAATCCTCGTAACTTCCCCAACAAGGACAGAGTACAGCTACTATCATCCACATTTTAGAGATGACCAAAAAAATGAAGTTCAGAAATGATGACTTGCCCTAGATCATAAAGATGTGTAGAGGAGCTAGAACTTGAACACAGATCTTTAGACCATATCTCTAGAGCCAGGAAGGACCTCAGACATTAACTAGTCCAGTGTCTTCATTTTTACATATGAGGAAACTGAGGTCTTGGACAGCTAAATGACTTACCCAAGGTCCCATAAGCAGAAAGCATTACAAGGGGTTCTGAGTCCAACTCCTCTGCCTCTAGAGACAGTATTCTTTCCACTGTGCCATTCCTGTCCACGTTTTTTTCCATTACAGCACAGATTTACATATGATTTGAAAAAGAAAAAAGTTTTCTTTTCCTGTAGGCAAAAGGAATTCTGCTGTGTTCATTTACAATGACAAAACACTTGGAGCCTCCCTTATCAACTACCAAGAGGTCACCTACCTTTTCTTCTCCTCCTCACTTGTTGGTGCTTTAGGATAGTAATGGTCTTAGCAAAGCCCTGGTTCATCTCTTGACATGCATTAAAAGTGCTGACTCAGGAGAGAATAATTCAGTCGGAAATATCAGAAGAGGCTAAACTGCGGAACACTGGGTAGGGAACTCCAAAGGAAAGAGGAAAGGGAGATGAAAAGCGTCTTTCTTACACTGATATGGGACCAATCAACAGGGCTCCCTATGTGAGGAAAGAGAGAGGAAGGGAGGAGAGGTCAGTGTCCACTGCTGTTAGGTAATGAGCCAATGTGCATCCTCTTGCAAATAGAAGGAGTTCCTGAGGAAAGAGGAAAGAGATAGACTTTGAGCCTGGATCTGTGTTGCAAGCCTAATGCAGATCTCTGAAAATTGCCATCCTACTTCATCAAGAGTCATCTTGTCTCTGAAAGGAAAGAGAAAGCAGGTCCCAGGCACCTGGCTTAATAATCTGTAATGAGCTAGCCTCAAGATCTAAAAAGGTTATTGATTTGAGGTTTCCATGAATAGATTTCAGGGGGTCCATGAACATAAATGGGAAAAATATTTATCTTTATTGTCACTGACCCTTAAGTGAAATTTAGTATTTCCTCCAAATATTTAAAAAACATTACAGGGATGGGGCGGGTGGCGGGGGGGAGAGAGACAGCTAAATAGTTCAGTAGATTCAGAGCCAGGTTTAGAGATGGGAGGTCCTGGGTTCAAATCCGGCCTCAGACATTTCCTAGCTGTGTGACCCTAGGCAAGTCACTTAACCCCCATTGCCTAGCCCTTATTACTCTTATGTCTTGGAACCAATATACAATATTGATTCTAAGATGGAAGGTAAGGGTTTTTTATTTATTTTTATTCAAAAATATTTTATTTTTCCAATTGCATGTAATAACAATTTTCAATATACATTTCCCAAAATTATAAGATCCAAATTGCCTCTTGTCCTTCCTTCCCTCCCACTTCTTGGAAATGATAAGCAATTTGATCTGGCTTATGCATATACTATCATGCAAAATATACTTCCATATTGGTCATTGCTGTAAGAGAATACTCATATTGAACCAAACCTCATAAATAAAACGATGTAAGGGTTTTTTAAAAAGTAAAAGTAAAAACATTCCCAGAAAGTGTCCATAGGTTTCACCTAACTGCCAAAGGATGCCATGACACTAAAAAAGATTAAGAACCCTTGTCCTAGAGTCATGAATAATCAGAGACCCTACATCATCTGGACTATGCTCCCAAGGTAGGATGGGTAGATTCCAAAGATGCTCTATCACAAGTCAGAGCTGCCAGCAGTCATGGTAATTCATGATCCCATCTCCAACTTCCTTTAGCAGTTTCCCCATGGAGTATTGAGCAAATGCTTGACTGTTTTCAATAGTAGCTGACCTTAGGTCTATATAAATAAGGATGAACAGAGACTGATACATTGTGGCACAATCAAATGTAATGAACTTCTCTACTCATAGCAATGCAATGATTCAGGACAATTCTGAGGGACTTATGAAAAAGAACACTATCCACATCCAGAGAAAGAACTGTGGGAGTAGAAACACAGAAGAAAAACAACTGTTTGATCATATGGTTCGATGGGGATATGATTGGAGATATAGACTCTAAATTATCATTATCATCATCATCATCGTCACTCTATTGGAAATATTAATAATTAAATAATATGAAAATAGGTCTTGATCAATGAAAAAACCCAGTGGAAGTGCTCATTGGTTATAGGAGTGAGGAAGGAGTAGGGGAGGGAAAGAACATGATTCATGCAACCATGGAAAAATATTTTAAATTAATTAAATAAATTTAAAAATAAATAAGGATGATGGATTCAATGATCTCTAAGGTCTATTCCAATTCACAGTCTATGACTACAATTTGTCATTCAACCTTTAAATCAGAGCCTTTCAATTCAGTGATTGAAATGAAGATTCTTTTAATTTGAAGAGTTTAAAAATGTGGAAGAAACTTGACCAGTTTCTCTTAATCCATTTAAATTTCTTCATCAAGTCGCAAAAGCCTCTCCAGAGAAGTGATTATGTTGCAATTCTAATACTGAACCACAGAGGGGGAAAAGAAAACCAAAGGACAAGATATGCATCCAAAAATTACTCACTGAAATATTTAAAATTTTTTACAGCTAGTCAGTATCTCAGAAGGACTAGACATGGAAGTAGAATGCATAAATTCTCCAAATCCGTGTCAGGATTGAGATAGTGACATGGCACTTCCAAAGATGGCTTCCCAGATTTTCCTGTTTATTTAGAAAAACCCTCATATCTAACCTAATTAAGGATAATACCTCATTTTCAGCACTTCTAAGATGGTGATTAACAGGAGAAAAGGTCCCTTTTTCAGATCACTGTGGGATCTTTGAATCCTTCCACCTGGATGTCAAAGTCATTTCAAAATTACTGTCTCCTTCCCAACAAACCAGTTTCCCCTTTCACCTTTCCTATTTCATCAATCAATCTCCTGGTTACCAAAGATTAAAAGTTAGCCTCATCCTTGGTTCTCCTCCTCTACATAGAGTTAGTTAGCAAACCCTGTCAATTTTTCTTTATAAATATCTCTCACATTGGTCTTTTCTTCTCCATTCTCATTGCTACCAGTTAAATTCAGGTTCTCATTACTTCATGCCTCGATTATTATAACTCTCATTCCTGTTGTTTAGGTTTTTTCCATTATAATTTTCTTTAAAGATTGATTTATTTATATCATCTTTGTGCTCAAAAATGTTCCATATCAGTTTTCTATGATATCAATTTCAAACTTGTCTACCTGGCCTTTAAGTTGCGATTCCCAAATTTGTCTGCACACTTATCTATTGAACCTAATTTCTACCTTTCTTATATTGTCCTCTACCTATAATCAATATTGCCTCTAGTGAGGAACTTCTCCAAAATACTATGCTCATTTTCTAGGAGACTTGGTGGAAGAGATAAGTTCAAATTGGACTCATAAATTTAAGAGCTATAAGTTACTTCATCTCCATCTATCCAGTTTCCTCAACTGCAAGATGGGAATTATAATAGCAACCATCTCAAGGATCAAACGAGATATTTGTAAAGTGCTTAGCCCAAGGCCTGGCACCTGGTGGGTGCTTCATAAATTCTTATTCCTTCATTCCTTTCCACATTTCCCTGTACTCCATCTAATTCTCATCCGCTTTTTAAAAACACAGTTTAAATCCCATGTCTCAAACTCTGGAGCCTACAACTGAATAGTTAATTACATGATCTCAGAGACCACCGATAAATCCATTTATTGTTCCAAAGAAGTGGCTGAATCTTTTGTCTCCATGGCCAAAATACCAACCATTTGAAGTCCAGGATCACAAATATACAGTAAAAAATATATTTTAGGCCAGCCAATAAATATTTCCTATTTGATTGATTGATTTGGTGTTATATATGTGTGAAAAGGGATGGAAAGGCATGTGGGAGGAATCTAAAATCAGTAGATTTTTGTCCTTATTCTTAAGGTCACAAAAAACATATGAAGACATTAAAATGAACATATGTACAAATGTTAAGACTTTGTGTGTATATGAATATACATTTATATTCTGAGAAAATGAAGCAAACATAATTGGACTAGATAATCTCTAAGTTACTTTCCAGCTACAATTATGAAATTGTATAAATAATATAAATTGATCAGAATTAAATATAATACTATATGGAATTAAATATAATATTTATATATTATATTGAATATAGAATAAATAGAATTAAATATAATAAAATAAAATGAATTTATTAGAATTGAATATAATATATAGAATTAAATATATTTCTATATAATATATAATAAATAGAATATATGGAATTAAATTTAATATATATTATATGTAATATGATAAATAGAATTACATAGAGAATTAAATATAATAATAAAATAAAATGAATTGATTAGAATTAAATATTATTAGGATATACGATATGGAGAGTACAGATTTCTAGGTGGGCTTGGAGAGATGAAAGGGTTGCCTGAGCAGAGGAAGCAAGGAATTCTAGGCAGAAGATCTAAGATTCTGTGACATTCTTCTCTTGTAAACACCTGTCATTGTTAGAGTTTTGTTTTGACCTTCATTACCACAATCCTCATTGTATGGCTTTGTTTCTAGTTCAACAAACAAATAGATGAAACAGTACTTCCGGGTATCTTCTGACAGTTCCATTCATCCATGGCTGCCTTCTGAAGATGCTGGGGAGGTAGGAGGAAAACTGAAGGGGAGGGAGCAGATGAGAGACCCAAAGCTCCATTTTTCAGAGAAAGAAAGAAGAGAAAAACTGGCTAAACTCTTCCAGCCAGACACCAGGAAAACAAACCCCACATTAGCATGTTAGTCTGGGAAGAGTTAATGAACAACCAGTTCAAGATTGGAAGGGTGGACTTGAGAGGATATGGGTGGGACTTAGTGGCAGCTAAGGAAACCCCAGTTCACAACTCACTCAGAGAGGAAATGGGCATGGATTGTAAGGAAATCATTTTTTTGGTTCCTGGCTAATCAGGTGGGCAGGGCAGCAGGGTTAAGTGCCCAACCCTTCCCCCCCAACCCCCACCCTCCCCTACAGCCACCGCCTTCAGCTTCTGCTAAAGATGAAGAAAAAATAAATTTAAATAATTTCACACTTCAGTCTGAGTTTTGGTTATTTTGCACACTTTGGGTTTCTCTTGAGTAGATGAGAAAAAAAATGAGGAGAGCTCAACAGAGCCATCCAGGCTCCCAGAAGCAGTGGGCACATGAGGGTCTCTACAGATCAATTGTCTCTAGACTTCATTTCACATCCCAGGCTGTTACCAGATGCCTCCAGGACTGGCCACCATATTTTTCAAAGGCAAATTAAGTTTATAATGGAAAATGATCTTAGAGATTTGCTAGCCCAACCCAACCCCATTTGACCTGCTCAATGTAACACAGCTACTCCCTCCCTTCCACTTAACTTGCTCATATATATGTATGTATATATGTATACATATATGTATAATACAGCTGGGCAGCTAGATGGCACAGGGGATAGGGCACTGGAGTCTGAAAACCTAAATTCAAATCTGGCTCCAGGTACATATCAGTGTGAGTCTGGGCAAATCATTTAATCTTGTTGGCCTCAGTTTCTTCATCTGTAAAATAAATTGAAGAAGAAAATGGCAAACACAGAAAAAATGGCAACACAGCTAATTAGAGGTCCTTTAATCTCCAATCTAGTTCTCTTTTCACTTCACTGTATCACCAATTGATTGGTTTGAATTTAAAATTATGTATTGTGCCACTTAATGCTTTTAAGGCCTGGAGGAATCAAAGGTCACAGGTTGGGTTCAGTTATCCTGGATAAGAATCATTGACACTTCCTTAGCAATAACTAAAAATATATGACCTCATGCTTCTTCAGGAGCTATATATTCAAATGTCCCAAGTCATCTTCTCTTTCTTCCACCTCTGCCAAACATCATGAGCAGCTTTTCCAGAGAAACTAGGGCAAGAGAAGATAAAATTCAACTGGGATTATTTGACTCCTGATGATTTGGCTAAGATAAAACATGGTGGGGTGGAGTTTGAAACTATTGGCTAATAAGATTTGTGGATTAGTTCTGGCCTGCTTTATCTTTGCACCTTCCCCCAGCCCCATCATTCCCCATATTACAAGGTTGGCTATAGTCCAGGATTGATTCTGACTTCTTGTCACTAGGCCAGTGAACTGTATTCCTCTGATAGGGGAAGGGGGAAAGGTGAAGAGAAGTTGGCCTCTGCTCTCAATCAGCATAGTACCTAAAAGCCCTTACTGCTTCCTTTTTTAAAGATCAGCAAATCTTACAGCAAAGTCAGAAGATAGTTTCATTTTCCAAAGGCAAATCTAGCCTGAGGTCAGGCAGCTATGAAAGAAATATTTGACTGAAAGCAAAATCAAAAACACAAAACTCCCCCAAAAGTTTTCTGCCTTAGGTTAGACTAACCATACCATGGACTAGGAAATAGAGAATAAAGGAGAGAAGTGAAAGGTAGAGACAAAGTCAGTGGTAAAAATCCTGAACTTGTCAGGATTTTTAAAAAGATCCATCTCCTCTAATGTCAGGAATGATGAAGACTAGGTCTGTTGGAACTTGCAGTTAGCAGAGGGTACTATTCCTTGGAAATCCTTTAGTCTTTCTACAAATTCATTGCAAATTCTTCTCAAATTCTTTGTAAGGTCTTTATCAGGTCACTCCCATTAACCAGGGGTGTCCCACAAGCTGTGTGCTGGTCCTTCTCTCTCAGTGATATTTCTATCAGTGATCTCATCAACTCCCATAGATTCAATTATCATCTCTCACTGATGATTCTCAGATCTACTAGTCTCACATCTACTATTCAATACTTCAAACTGAATGTCCTGGAGACATCTTAAACTCAACATGACCCAGAATAAGCTTTTTATCTTCACTTTACCCCAAAGTCCCCCCTCTCTAGTCCTCCCTAACCTTCCTACTACTGTCCAGGCTATCACTGTCCTCCCAAACACTCAGAAGCTAAACCTAGATGTCATCCTTTACCCTCTACTCTCTCTGGTCCCCCATATCATATCCAATGTGCTGCCAAGTCCTATCTATTTTATCTTTGTGCCTTTTCTTGCACATATCACCATCTTTCTCCTGACACTGGTACCATACTGGTATAAGCCTTCATCATTATGACCCCTCGAAAATTACAATAGCTTTCTGGTTGTTCAACTACTACAAGTCTTTTCCCATTCCAATCTATCCTCTACTCAACCACCAAAGCTCTCTTCCTAAAAGGCGAGTGCCATTGCCCCTATGCTGCCCCCCACTCATCATTCAGTAAATTTAGGGGCTCCCTGTAAGCTCTAGAATTAAATAGAAAATCCCCTGAATGGCATTCAAAGCTTTTCATCACCTGGCCAATTTGCTTATTCCCTACTCCCTCTATATAACCTGCAGTTCCTGACATTGGCCTCCTTGCTGTTCCCCACACAAGCTGTACCATCTTCTGACTCCAGGCATTTTCCCCGGCTGTCCTCTATATCTGGAATACTCTCCCTTCTCAATTCTACCTCCTGACTTCCTTAGCTTCAAGTCCAAAATCCCCCTTCTGTAAGAAGCCTTTTCTAATCTCCTAAATGCTAGAGACTCCCCTTGGTAATTTATCTCCAGTCTCCTGTGTAACTTTGTATATAGCTGCTTGTATGTTGTTTCCCTCATTAGATTGCAAGCTCCTTGAGAGCAGGGACTGTTTATTGAGGGGGGAGCAGGGAGCAGAATGCTTTTCATTCTATCCCTGGTGCTTAGCACAGTGTCTGACACATAATAGGCAATTATTAATTGCTTACTAACTTGTTGGTTGGGCTGTTATTACTCCCACACATAGCCTTCTGAATAATTGTTGCCAAGATGTTCAAAGAATTACAAAATGTTGAGTCTGAAAGGACCTTAACTCAGGATCATTTGTATAATACCCACTTCCTTAAGCCATTCTTATGGTGTAGATTTCAAGGGAAATTTTTTCTTTTGGTGGGGGGACATGGGCAAATAGGAAATTTGTTTTGCTTGGCTGTGGCTATCTGTTGCAAGAACTTTGTTTCTCTCTTTTTCAATGGGGGAAAGAAAATAGAATTATGTTAAATGAAAAAAATAAATGAAATATTAAAAGTAAAGGAATTTAAAGAGTAAGGAAATTGAGATTCAGAGACATTAAATAAATTGCCTCAAATTTCAAAGCTGATGAGTGTCCAGGTCTCCCAACTCATAGTTCAGTTCTTTCTTTGATGTAACCTGCTCATTACTCCCCAATTATCTCATGTTGCCCTGAAAATTGTACTAGTCCTTAGCCTGGGTTTCATACTGCTAAAGATAATAATAATAAAAGTCATTCTATTATATAGTACTCAAAAATTTTCAAAGTGCTTTACACATGTTATCTCATTTGATCTTCACAACAAACATGTAAGGTAGATATTATTATCCCTTTTTTACAGATAAGGAAACTGAGGCTGAGGAAACTTAAGTGACATGCCCAGTGTCACACAGCTAGAAAGGGTCTGAGACAGAATTTGAACTTAAGTCTTACTGACTCCAAACCCATCACTATACCTAGATTTCCTCTCTAATTTTCTTTTTATATTGTATGTAAACATTGTTTGTGTGTGTGAGACACAGGGTTAGCTAGCAACTGTCTATGTTGTCCCTGAAGGACTTGAGACTTCTAAAATGAATGAGGTGGTCATTCTGAGGCCAGCAGTCTACAAAGGAGCACTTCTTTTTAAATTTCTGTGTCCTGACCCAAATTTTAAACTTAGACTAATAATTCTTTTTTTAAACAATATTTTATTTTATCATTGCCAAACATTATTCATTGGAGACAAAGATCATTTTCTTTTCCTCCCCCCCCCACCTCTCCCATAGCTGATGCACAATTCCACTGGGTATCACATGTGTTCTTGATTTGAACCCATTTCCATGTTGTTGGTAATTGCATTAGAGTGTTCATTTAGAGTCTCTCCTCAGACATGTCCCCTCAACCCCTGTAGTCAAGCAGTTGCTTTTCCTCGGTGTTTTTACTCCCACAGTTTGTCCTCTGCTTGTGGATAGTGTTTTTTAGATCCCTGCAGATTGTTCAGGGACATTGCATTGACACCAATGGAGAAGTCCATTACCTTCGATTGTACCACAGTGTATCAGTCTCTGTGTACAATATTCTCCTGGTTCTGCTCCTCTCACTCTGCATCAGTTCCTGGAGGTTGTTCCAGTTCACATGGAATTCCTCCACTATATTATTCCTTTGAGCACAATAGTATTCCATCACCAATATATACCACAATTTGTTCAGCCATTCCCCAATTGAAGGGCATCCCCTCATTTTCCAATTTTTGGCCACCACAAAGAACGCTGCTATGAATATTCTTGTACTAGACTAATAATTCTTAGAAATGTATCTTTTAGATCATAAGCCCCCAAAAGACAGAAACTACACACCTATCATTGTTGAATGAGGGAGCAGGTAAGGGGCACAGTGGGCCTGGAGTCAGGAAATCTCATCTTCCTGAGTTCAAATTTGGTCTCAGATACTTAATAGCTTTGTGACCCTGAGCAAGTCACTTAACACCATTTGTGTCCATTTCCTCCTCTGTAAAAAGAACTGGAGAAGGAAATGACAAACCACTCCAGTTTCTTTGCCAAGAAAACCCTGAATGGGGTCATGAAGAGTCAAACACAACTGAAATGACTGAACAACCAGCACCTTGTTGAAGGCCTAAAAATGTTATGTGTAGACTCATTTCTCATATCCTGGGATCTCTTTACTCTTTATTTCCTAAGTATTGAGCAGTTAACAAATGGGGAACAAGGAGAAAGAAGAAAGAAAACGGGAAGCTTGGTTTTCTTTTAGGTGGTCAGCTATGACTTGTTATTAACTTTCCCTCAATCAATCAAGTGCTTACTATGTGCCAGGCACTGTACTAAGAACTGGGACTATAAATACAACCTATAAAATAATTCCTACCCACAAAAAGAACTGTCACTCTTCAGAGCAAGAAAGGTCTTAGATGAGCTTCCATTAGCTTCAGCATCTCCCTGTTATTCCAGGTTTCTTGATAATTTTTCCCCCGTCATCCCCACTTAAAGTTTAAATTAACCAGCTGTCTTACTTGTTCATATTTTCCTGAATGTTTATCTTAACAAGGCAATTTTTCTTGTTGTTGTTGTTTTGTTTAATACTTTAAAAAAAATAAGCTTAGAATTTTTGAAGCCTGGGAAACAAAAGCAGATGTTCTCTATCTACAACTTCATCAAGCATTTAGTTTTATTTGATTTTTGCATGCCCTTGAAAGGAAGTGTTGGGGGGGGGTATGCATATATTCTGCCTTTACACGTGTATATATGCTTAGAAAATCTCCAAGTATGCCCATGACTAAAAGAATTTGCACATGCATTTATAATATCATTGAGTCCTTAGTGTACTTGTGATTGGTTCATATAGAACTTGAGTCTTTTTGTTTATGGTTTTTTGGGGGGGGTGGGGAGAAGATGGCTGAGAAAAGATAGGATAGTCCTGGATACGTACTTTAGTGTATGTATGGCAATATTAAGGAAATAAAATCAAATCTTTTAAAAGGGAAGGAGCCTCATCTTCCCTATTAAATATTTTTATATTTTATATTTATATTGTCATGATCCTCATTCTCATGAGTGATTGTTTTGGTAATGGCCTCAGCTCTCCACTGTACTTTTTTACAAGTAGATACAACTTTAAGGAACACAGAAAGTCCCACTCCTTTTGATGTCAAACTCCCTGAATTGGTCTGCTACCATTAGCTGGGGAATTCTCTACTCTTTGCTAGAATAGCCAACTTGGACTTTCCACTTCTGTTTTCAGAAGGAGAAAGAAAGAAAGAAAGAAAGAAAGAAAGAAAGAAAGAAAGAAAGAAAGAAAGAAAGAAAGAAAGAAAGAAAGAAAGAAAGAAAGAAAGAAAGAAAGAAAGAAAGAAAGAAAGAAAGAAAGAAAGAAAGAAAGAAAGAAAGAAAGAAAGAAAGAAAGAAAGAAAGAAAGAAAGAAAGAAAGAAAGAAAGAAAGAAAGAAAGAAAGAAGAAGAAGAAGAAGAAGAAAAAGGAAGGAAGGAAGTTAAAATAATTATTCAGAATAATTAAAGGGCAGTGAAGATTTCTGCTTGTACTTAGATATTTAAATTTTGTGGTCAATGATGTATCACTAAGATATTAAGATAATAGAAAAATATTCTTAAAGAAAAAACATTATTAATGTTAACTAATCTAACTACATTTATACTAGTTCAGTTGCTAGTACCACAGGGCAGTAGCCCAGACACAGAGTACCATCTACCTGGCAGGAGCTCTTTGAATTGTAGGCATCATTCTCCAGAGGAATAAACTGAGATCATAGATCACATCACCATCTATACAATATAACAAATGCCCAATATGGCTTCATTCCAAACCAGGCACTAAAGCTGAATGGTCTATAATCTCCAGTTATGCCCCTCTGGCTCTGAATGCCGTACACCAAAGGTTATTAAACTAAAACTCATGAATGTGTGTAGGTGGGCTAAAATATATTTTGATAACCTCATTTCAGCATATTTCCTTTGTAGTCCTATGGATCTTATTTTATACATTTAAAAACTATAATCCAAGAAGGGGGAAATGGACTTTACCAGATTGTCAGAGAAACCAGGACACAAAGAAGGTTAAGAATCCCTGCTCTACATGGTTAACAAGAACCACTGGCATCTCTTAAAACAATTATGAATTGTTGGGAAATTATTTGTTTGCTTTAGTTTCTATGCTTCCAGTCATGAAAACAAATGGTGAAATGCAGTGCTTTGGAAGGGAAAAGCTACAACAACACTATGGTTGTCCTCCGACAGATAAGAAAATCAAAATCTTACTTTATTTTGCGTAACTAGTAAGCATTCTTCACCTAAATCTCCAATCTTCTCCTTGTAGTAGGAATGTTCTGTGCTAAAGGCTATTTCAGAAAGTTTCCTCATTTTTAGCTGGGTTTTACGCCTTATTTCCTGCAGTTTTGCCTCCTATTTTGTGTGTTTTTAATATGAAAGTCAATGCTTGAAGTCACAGAGGAACTCAGAGCTGCTGATGAGACCCTTAGCCCTCACCCACACAGGTTTGGGGTTTCTTTTCTAATCTAATCTTTAGGAAATGTTCTCTGAAACAAAGCTGAAACCACCCTTAGTTTACCTTTGGGTCCTTAGAGATTGCTGTGTACCCTGATGATGGGGCAGTGGGAGGCTCTCCAGCTAAACATAATTTCGGAGAAGCTGGAAGACAGAGCCAGACTCATGCCCAGACATAAAAAGAGCATATGCCCTTAAGACTCTGAGTACTGCCAATTGTCTCAGACTCTGTGAGCCTCAAACCTTCCTTCTCTCAGTATCCAAAATTACTGACTTATGTAGACCGTATCTCTGCCCGACCCTCCTAATGGGATACTATGATACCAGTTCAGAGTTCTGACTTCTTCTTGCCTCCTAGCTCCATCCTGGTTCTGCCCTCCGTTGGGGGATTCTGGTCCCTTCTCTAACAGGAAATCTTTTGGCCTTGGCCTTTCCACATTTCCCAACCCCAAAATCCTCAGCCTAAATACTAGTCATAAGTCCATATCCCTAAAGTAATTAACAAAAGAGGAAAAGGTCCCAAATGTACAAAAATTCTTATAGTTGTCCTTTTTATAAAAACTAGAAACTAGGTTGGAAGTTTTGTGATATAAGAAATGATTAAATGAATAATTTCAGAGGAAACTAGGAAGATTTCTATGAATCAGAACTAGAGAGCAGTTATAAAATACTGTAAAGAAAAATAACTGAAAGGTATTGGAACTCCAAAATCTAGATCCAAAAATCTAGAAAACAGAAAATAGAGCATACTATCCACCTTTTGACAGAGGAAATGGACTTAAAAAGCAAAATGAGCAGGCATTTTTGGATGTGGCCAACGTAAGAATTTTTTTTTTTGCTAGACAATATATATGTGTTGTGAGTTTGTTTTTTCTTGTTCAATTGGAGAGAGGGGAAGGAAGTAAAAGGGACAGGGCAATAGAAGTCTAGGGAGAAAGACAGACAGACAGACAGAGAATCCTCAGCCTACACTGGAGGTGATTGGAGGTCTTATCCCTGGCCCCATTCCAGAACATGACCAGGAAGGACATATTAGGGTATTGCAGATCAAAGTTTAATTTTCTCTAGCCAATAATAATAATACCTTAGATTTCTATGGTGCTGTTTGATTTTTTTTTTAAGTGTTCTGTCATACATGCACCCACTTGATGTTTTCATCAATCCTGTTAGTGAGACAGGGCCCCTTGTTATTATCTCCTATTACAAAGATGAGAAAACTGAGGTTCAGTTGCTAAGGTCACACCAAAAATTGGTGATAGAATCCAGATAAAGAATAGAATGTCCTCAAGACCTAGTTTTCATGGGCTGTCTGTGAAATGAACAGCCTCAGATGCTTGTGTTCTTCCCTCATTCATCAGGAAGGTTATCCAGCATGCCTAGCTCTGACAAAAGTCCTAAAAAGAAAGAAACAATAAACAGTGTGATTTCAATCGGCTCAGCCTAGCTGCTTCCTCCCATACTCTTTTAGACTGAGAGTTCGGGGCCCCCACATAAAAATCCATCCCATTTCGTAACTTCCTCCATTAGCATTCCTGAGAAAGCACCTGGTAACTAACAAGGAATAAGAATGTAGGAACAACTAATGAATGATCCGAACGTGCTTGACATAATATTCACCACTAAGTAGACCTGATGATTAATAACATTGCATTTGAGATCACAGTGGTGATAATGGTGCAGAGATCCAACAGAAGTCATTCACTGACAGAGCAACATGGCGCATGGGCTTACACCTGGAGAGGGGGCTGCTTGGACCCAAACTCTTATCGAAGATAGGACCGAGGTTGCCCAAACCTGTACGTCCCACAAATGTTTTCTTCCACCTTGCCTATTTTTGCCAGTGTTTAGTCTCTGCCATGGGAAGGAAGAGAAATAAAGCTCTCACCCCCACTCCTCCTTCAAGTCTGTCCTGCAAATCCAAACTGTTAATCCTCAAAGACCCCAGAGTCCTGGGATACTACTAATTAGAGGCTGCGGTGGAGATTTCAGTTTAACTCCTTAACTATTCTCAACCAAAATGCCAGCTGGAATGGTACAGTTCCTTGTTATCACCCAAGGCAAGAATTCCAAGCCAGACTGAGAAGGAACCAAATTTCCTCCAGAGCAGATGAGGGGAGAGAATGGGACTATTGTGCTAGTCCTGAAGACTGCTGGAGATAGGATCTGTTGTGTTTGCAATCAAACTATTTAAGAGTCTGCAGGCAAATTAGAAGAACAACTGGCTTTATTACATAAATTAATACGGCTAAGTTTAAAGGCAGGCTAATTCCAGGGGCAAATTCCTGTTCTCTCTGGTTTTCAGGAAACTCCAACCCCCACGTTCCCCCTCTCAAAAACTCTCCCCCCATTGCTTTACAGAAGGATGTCGAGTAATAAGTATCACATCGTCAGTCAGAGTACTTTCAGTTGGGCTGATTGTGCCCTGAAGGCAGGACCCTGCTAATAACTCCTTGTGCAAACAGGTGGTTTTGAGAAATGACTACTTTATGAGATGCTTCAATCTGAATGCCCCCTAAAATGTGCTGTGCTACAACTAGCAGAGATGCCTACAATTACTGCCTTTGAAAATACCATTAGAAAAATATCATTTTTGTAATGATTTCATTATGGGCCATGAGCCTTTAACTCACAAAGCACCCCTTCCAAGCAGGATATATTTATTCATAAATTCCATTTTCTAGAGTTCTCTTCGCATCTTCTCCCTTCCTTTCTTGGCCACCACCCTACTCATCAGAGCACATTAGTGAATGAATGAATGAATGAATGAATGAATGAATGAATGAATGAATGCCAAGTGCCATGCTAAGTGCTGTAAGTCAAATACAAAAAGGTAATTCAGTCTCTGTGCTCAAGGAGTTTACAATCTAAGCAGAGAAAAACATATATGAGAGAGTCATGGCCAGAGAAGTGAGTTTTAGTCTGGAGGAACATAGAGTTAATAATAACCTAATAATAGGTTTCCTAGAAAAGATGCCAACCTGCATTGGAAAAGAAATTTCCTCACCAAGGAGTTTTCTGTGCCAGTATGGTCTCTATAGGGATAGTCCCTATGGTAGTGAGTATCCCTACTCTTTCATTTATATTTACTCATCTGCCCATGTTTTGTTTCCCTCCAAAAGCATATAAATTCCTTGACTCTTCATTTTTGTCTTTGTATCCATAGCCTGACACTTTATAAGACTTAATAAGTGATTGTTGAATGAATGAATGAATGAATGAATGGTAAAGAGGTAGAAGTTAAGCAAACTTTATAGCATGAGAAACAGCATTGTTGAGGAATCTTACTCTTCAGTCATACTGTGAGTTAATGCCTTTAGGAGGATTAAAACTCAAGAGTCTTGGCTCCCCTGATCTCACTCAATCAAATTTCCTCTAAAAGCTAAAAAAAAGCCCATGAGGCTCTGAACCTTAGACACCAGAACTAGACCTCAGGAAATGGAGATATTATCAAAGCATAGCCAGTTTAAATCCTAGATCTCCGCCTTCTTTCAATCAATGAAGAGCATTCAACATCTACTTTGGAATTACTATTAAAATCCTCTGCCAAATGAACATCATCCTGACCTCCAAGGGGACAACATCTTGGCAAGATTCCATAGACAGGAGAAGCAGGAAATGGGGGAAGAATATCTTCTAATTTGTAGATCTGAAACTTGATTTTTAAGAAACTTGATTTTTAAGACAATTAATTTAGACCAGAAAATAAGGCCCACAGCTTATATCCTGCTCAAACATTTCAAAGAACCTTTCTAGATAAGGCATAATTCCAGGGATGTCTATAATGACAAGAAAGAAGAGGGAGGTCATTTTTTTCATATTCCTCCCTAAAACACAATAAATTCATGGTTATCTGAGTAAAAATTACTAATCTAACTTTCCTGCTTCCTCACTCGACAAGAAAAGTACTATATTGGGAAACTTTCTCTCTGGACAGAGAATGCAAATTAATTTTGATATGAGTCTTAGTTTAGGAAGTTTGGTAAAATGGTACTGAGCCAGCAAGTCCTGGCTTCAAATCTCTTCTCTGACTCTCTGGCTATGTGACCTTGACTAAGTCCCTTAACCTCTCAATGCCCTCCCCCCTCACTAAATAAATATTGGTAAATCTTTTCACTTCCTCTAGGTTTTGGCTTAGTAATCTGCAAAATGATAGGAGCAGTACCAACCACTTCTTCATGGCAATGATCCGAAGAGAACAATAGTTTAGAACATCTCACTTTGAACACTTTAAGCACACTATGAGAACACTTTAACACCTCAAAGAACCCGCCTACTAGTTTTTCCAAGCTGGATCAGCTCATCAGACAGAATGGGGATGGGAACAGGGATAATAAAAAATGTTTCCCAAATGCTAGCATTTTGACATTGAACACACCAACAAAACAAAACAAAATACAGCATGTCCAATAGCAAAGTTAATTTTTAACACACCCACATTGGTCAAACACCTGACCCTAACCAAGGATTTTAGCAATTAATCCAATACTCCCTCTAGTAGTTCTGTGTTCCACTTAATTATCACACGACAAACCCTTAAGGAAAATGACAAACTCATTTTATTTCTCAAAAAGCTAGATACCTCTATTCTCCAGATCTGCCCGCTTATGGATGGGAAATATTTGTCCAGATATAAATCTGCATGGATTTATCCAGTTAGTCTATTGGCTCAGTCCTCATCCACTGGGAAATCTCTACCCTCTTCACTATTTCAGTGGACCCTATTAAAATGAGCAGGATATAATGAAGTCAATCACTTAACTTGTATATGGTTCTTTTTCATGACCAAAGAAAGAAAAATAATAAATAAATACAATAAAACAATGTTCACATAGGCTATGTGCCTAAGGCTCCTCCAGAACCCAGGGGGACCCCTAATCATTTTAGAGATATGCCCTAAACCTAGGAGTTCCTGAACACAACACAACCTTTCCTACTAGTAGTTAACAAATATTCTTCATCTACTTTTCCACTCAGGGTCTGGAAGGGGCAAGGTTTAGTCAGCAGAGAGAAGTAGGAATCAGGGTCAGCAGCCAATGGCATTGTTTTCTGCTAATATACAACTCTTCCCTCCTACAAATGCATTCAGGCTTAGTTGATCATCAGCTGGACTGTTGTAAGCCCCAACAGACAAAAAGGAGACTTTTGATGGCTCATTCATTAGTAGGGGAGCAACAGAATAAGTCAAGGACAGGTAGAGAGGCTTTCATTTCTCCCACTCCTCAAATTGCCATTCTTCAAATATCTGCCTGACTGGGTCCCATATTATTTCTCCCCCGTTGTTCTTCACCTTGTTTCATATTTCTGAGATTCATGGATGGAGCCTATCCTCAAGACAGGACCTATGATGTGCCAGCTGGAGTGGCTCCAAGAAGCTGTAACATGCACATCAACCACACTCCAGTCTCAAAACTATTGGTGAGTTAGAGAGATGTCTACCTCAAGCATGTGAAAACTTCTCCTAGTGGAAGAGGCACATGAGAAACATTTGTTCTCACAGCCTGGAAGGCTGTGGAAGTATGTGCTATGAATTGCTTAAAGTCTGACTTGACATAAAAGGAATCAAGGTCATCCACTGCATCCCAAACCATCATCGTTCATCTTGACTTTTGTCTTGCCACTGGAATTCACTTTAGAAGAAAGAGTGAAGCTCATTTCTTTGTTCAACTCTGCCTCAGTTGAATCTAATTTGTTCATGAGTCAAAAGATATCACCCAGTGATGTCATTTTGGTCCTATTCAAGTACAAAGGGTAATAACCATCTAGATAAAAGACCAACTACAATTTCATTCAAGATCTTAGGTGCATTTGATAATAAGATTCATAAGTCAATCATCTCTGAAAGTACTCTGAGTTTCAAGAAATGCTCTGGAGGGGCCAAGCCTGAGGAACCAGAATGAGAACCAGAATGAGTCCATGTGTTCATCATGGGGAAAAAAATTGGTACATTATTGTTGCTCTCTAACTTTCTATTTAGTTCAAGTTTTCTCAGCCTTTTCTATTCATCCCTTCCATCCCAAGCCCCATATTAAGGATAATTGTGACAAATTAGTCCAATGTTTCTTCAATGTGATTCTTGATATAAAAACAAAGGTATACCTTCTCTTGAGAACATTTTACCCACTCCCTCTTTTCACCTAGCCTATGACTCTGTCTCCTAATGTCCAAAAGTAAAGAGTTACTTCAGTAGGGAAACTGAATGAGAGTTAATGAAGTATGTTCATGTCCTAAAAGCCTCTACCCAAGAAATAAAATATATATAATAAATATTTAATATAAATATATATATATATAAATATAAATATAAATATATATATATATATAATAAAAATCCTCTCTTCATAATTCCCACAAAGATAAGCTCATAGGATGATAAATTGAAAGCCAAAAAAAAAAGAAAAGAAAAGAAAAGAAAGGATGATCTCATCCAACTCCCTCAGTTTATACTTTCTTTTTAAGTTCAGAATGGTTGTAACTTTCATAAAGTCACACAGGGAGGAAGCAGCAGATACAGAATCAAACCCTGTTCCTCTGACAACAGATGGAGGACTCTTTCTTCTACAATGTGTGATGTCCCAAGAGAACCTGAATCAACAAAGATTATAGGATTTTGAGCTAGATGAAGTCTTAGTAGATAATGCTTTCTGGAAACAAAAGAGAGGCATGGAGCAGGGGGACACAAGCAAATAAGTTTTCTACAGCAGATTGTGAGCCCATGTCCTCTCTCCATCTGATCTCCAGACATTTATATCCTTCTATGTGTCTTGAGGAAGGCCCTTCAGTACCGTCATCTGTAAAATGGCAAGATAGGACTAGATAACACCTAAGGTCTCCTCTAGCCCTAGATTGCCACAAAGCTGCCAAATTGTTGTTCCTAAAGGACAGTTCTGGCCATTTCATTCTCTTGTTTTAAGAAACTGGAAGCTTCTCTCTTGCCTCTAAAACCCTTCCTTGTTGTTCAGTCATTTCAGCCATTTCCCTTTCTTTGTGTTCCCATTTGGGGTTTTATTGGCAGATACTGGAGTGGTTTGCCATTTCCTTCTCCAGATCATTTCACAAATGAGGAAATGGGAGGCAAAGAAGGTTAAGTGACTTGCCCAGGATCAAACAACTAGCATGTCTGAGACCAGATTTAAATTCATGAAGATGAGTCTTCCTTATTCCAAGCCCAGGACTTTATCTACTGCACCACCTAGCTGCCCTCTCCTTCCCTACTTCAGCCTATTTTAAACTCAACCCTGGTCCAACCTTCTACAAGAGAACTTCCCTGATGTCCCAGGCTTGGTTCTCTAACTAGATTTTATACTTATAATATGCTTACCTGTACATAGTTTGTGCCTTGAAATTCCCACACTGTGGTAAAAGAATTTGTGCACTTAAATAACCAAATGTGTAATATTCTGTTAATATCATTATGGAGGAAAGGATGGAGTCAGTTCAAAGTTCAAATGAGAAGTCTAAAGGATAGAAATTTCATTTCTAGTCCTCTCAGCAGAAGTGATTTCCCTACACTTAGTGAGTCTTCTATTTGGGAATGTTGCTAATGTTTTTTGTGTGCTTTTTTTAACCTGGGAGCATATATTTTTCTCCTTCTGTCCCAATTACTAAATATTCTTTTCTTCAGTCTATCCCCTTTATTATTTTTAATTATATGTAGAAACAATTTTCAACAGTTGTTTTCTGATGTTTTACAATCCAAATCTCTCCCTTTCTCCCCAAATGGTAAGTAATCATATGTATTATATCAATGCTATCACTACATGATATTTTAATGTATATTTCTTTTCTTTGTTAATTTATTTTTTAATTAACAAAACTTTTTTTCTCTAATTCCTCTACCCCTATTTAAGAAAAACACATTTTGTAACAAATAATCATAATAAAACAATAAATTCTTGCATTGGTTACGTCCAAAAATATAGGTTTCATTCTGTACTCTGTTAGCTCCTTATTTCTCAACTCAAATATACTTTTTTCTAGATTAGCTCCTCTCTACATTCCTAGATATGTACTACCTATTTGTTTTGGCTTATTTACGATGATCTGGTGACTAATCACTTGCAGGCTATTTGATTGATCAATTCAATTGAAATGTTTAAATCAATTTGTGTACACAGGCAAAGACAGAGAGCTATGTTTCAGATAATAAGGCATAGCTCCAGTTCCAAGATTCTTGTTATCATCATCCAGATCTGTGATTCATAGGTGTAGGGAATTCCCAATAAACAAGTTGCTTCTACTAATACAAACCAGCAACTGTTTTTAGAGAACTTGGTCACAGAGAGTTACCTAGGGACACTGAGGTTAAGTAGCTTGCTCAAGGACACAGTGGAAGAGTGCCAGGCCTAGTTAGGAGTACCTGGGTTCAAATGTGGGCTCAGACAATTCCCAGCCATCTAACTCTGGGCAAGTCACATAACCCCAACTGCCTAGCCCTTACCTCTCTTCTGCCTTAGAATCAATTCTGCCAAGGCAGAAGGTAAGGTTTTAAAAAAAAGTGGCTTGCCCATTTTCACACAACCAATTATTAGAGAGGCAAAATTTGAACCCAGGTCTACCTCACTCTAAGCCATATTCATAATTCACTCAATCATTCTGTCTCTCCAGATCCAGGGAGACACAGATCACAAGGAACAAAGATGCTATTGTGATCCTTTTTCTATAAGAGAAAGGAGTGTGCTGCTAGTAGGGCCCCGACATCAGCTTACAACCTGAATGGGGTAGGGCAGAGCAGAAGCAGAAAGCAGAACACCTGAAAGCTTTGAATACCTGGTTCTACCTTGCAGTGTCTCCTTCTCCATCTGAACCTGGCTCATGAGTTAATTTCTATTTGCCCAGCCCTCTACTTCCCCTCAGGGGCCTGATGGAAAGGTACCAACTTGTCAGTGGCCTTCCAAAAGATGGTGCCTCCTTCATCTAAGCACAGCAGAAGTAAACATGAGCTATTGCCACAAGTCTGCAGAGGATACATCTTAGTGGAAAGGAGGATTCCTACAGAAAAAAAAACCAACAACAACACTGCAGTGTAGTGAGGAAGGGGGTGTGGGGTGGTAATACCTTGACTAGGAGTCAGAAAAACTTGGCTTCAAGGATGCCTATTGGCATGTGACCATAAGCAAATCCCTCAACTTTGCTGAGCCTCAATTTCCTCATCTTTCAAATGGGTGCAGTTTCACCTGTGGCAGATACCCTCACAGGGTTTTTGTGTCACTCAAGTGACAAAATGTCTATAAAATGCTTTTCAGTACTTTAATACCCTACTGAAATGTCAAATATTATTAATAAATGAATAATAGATATAGAAGCCCTCTCTTAAAAGCTACATCAATGTTGGCCAAAACTGATTGAGAATTGGAAGGGACCTTAGAGGCTGCCTGATTACGGAAACTAAGAGCAGTTGAGGGACTTTTCAAACATTGCAGCAAGCAAATGGCAGAGTTAAGATTCGAACCCAGATCCTCTAACTCCAAATTCAGCACATTGTCCACTCAGCTATGCTACTTAGTCTGCTTGCAACTTGAAGATGGGAACTGAAATATGCATAACTTGTAGGCTCTGGATTTGATCCAGTTCCAAATCCTCTGTCCTCACGTTCACCTAAAAATTGTCTGATGATCCAGGACAATTCTAAGGGACTTATGACAAAGAATGTCATCTATCTCCAGAGAAAGAACTCTTGGGGTCGGAATGCAGATCAAAGCATACAATTTTTCACTTTAGTTTATTTTGGGGTTTTTGTTTTACTTGATTATTCTCTTTCAAAAATGAACAATATGGAAATATGTTTTGCTTGATAATACATGCATAACCCAGATCTAATTACTTGTCAGTTCTGGGAAAGGGGAGGGAAGGGATGGTATAACTTCAGAAAACATATATGGAAATATGTTATTACATGTAATTGACAAAATAACATATATTTATAAATAAAAATGCTCTGGAATCTGCCATTTCAGGTGCATACATATTTGCACTGGCAATCTGAAAAAGTCATTTGGAGCTTTTTAATTCCTTAATTTTAAAATCCCTGATGGGAAAACAATCCCATTTTCACCTGGGCTCACTATTGCCACTTCTAAACAGGGAGGCAAACACTGATTGACTCTGGGACCAGTCACTAATAATGTTAAGCTTTCTGTTGTTTACTGGCTAGCCACTTGGCATGTCCAACGTGCCACCAAAGCCATTCTGTGGGATACTGTTAAGCTGAGTAACAGAAGGGAGGAGAGCCAACAAAATGGCTTTCTCTGTTAGAGATGAGTTGAATCTTTCTCCCACAAGTCTCTGTGGATACTGCCTGTAACTTCCCTCCCACCACTGCCCTCACGGATCATAATTTGTCCTTTCTAAATCCCTTCTCTTTTTTTTTTCTTTTTTGGAAGAGGGTGGGGAGGAGGGAGGAGGAAGATCATTGCGTTTCAGATTAGGTTCCCATTTGAGGGAGCGAAAAGGACATGATTATAAAGGCATGCAGAAGAAAAGCCAAGTCACCTGTTGGTTGTTTTCAGAATCATCCTGGGGAGGGAGGAGGGAGGGAGAATGGTCATTGGTCAGGGAATGGGGGACAAGGAGTTCTCTGATCCAGAGAATTAAGAGCTGTCTGCAAGTCTTCCCCTGTCAATCCACAAAGGAGTTGTAAGGCAGCCATATGATCTTCCATATTTGCCTCCCCCTTCCAGCTGCCATTCTCTATAGACAAGGGAGCAGGGCTTTCATCCTCCCCACTGGCTTCTCCTCCCACCCCACTGGACACCCCCTCTCTGAATCGAATCCTAGACTCTAGAACCAGAAGGAACTTCAGGGATCCTTTAATTTTTAGATGAGGAAACTGAGGCACAGAGAAATAAGCCCAAAGTCACACAAAGCAGAAAGTGGCAGAAGTGGATTCTAGCCCAAATCATGTGACTCCAACTCCACGTCTCTCTCCATTACAACATGAGCGCATCTCTGTGTCTGGTGATGTCTCAGGCAGAATCTAAATTCATGAGATAGCAGGAGTAAGGGATTCTGGGGCTGACTTGGAGCCAAAAGCTTTAGCAGTGCCTATGCCGAAAGGAAAGGAATAAGTGTGACTGTAGCCATCAAGGTACAGGACAGGCCATCCCCCACCCCCAGCTCGCCCTGCCCAGCCTCGCCACTCTCCAGAAAACTCCTTTCTATTTACAGGGGAAATGAAGGCTGCCCCAGCTGCAAAGGGACGTGCGGGAGGGAAGGAGGGAGGGATGAATCCTATCAGAATTGCACACACACAGTGTTGGCACCCAAAGTGAAACCAGCCTGGGGCTGGCCGCTCGCCAGCTCTGCCTTGGTGTGAAATGCTGGCCATTTGCCCAAGATTTACAGGGTAGCTAAAAGTAGCTCTCATTGACTGAAAACTATTTTCTCCGCTAACAAACCTTTTGCCTCCTTTCCCATTCCACTTTCCCTCCCCCCACTCATCTCGGGGCCATCATCACTCACTGAAAAATTATTTGAGGTTTGATCTCTGAAGGCTTTATAGGCTCAGGGCTAAGATAGACATAAGCTCACACGTGCTCACGCGAGCACACACACACACACACACACACACACACACACACACATCTCAGCCCAGCATTCTGACATTCTTTCCATGGTATGTATCAGGTCACAATTATGTGTTCATGGAAACAGACAGATTCCCTCAGAGTAAATAAAGCACCTCTGGGGGACACGAAAGAGTATGGGTGCTGCATTAGCCTTTTGGGGATACCAGGGTCATTGTAGAAGTACCATCAGGGCTGGTACCAAAGACAGAGCTGCAAGGAAGTGAAGGCGAATTTCAGTACGCTTTAGAAGGATGATTTTAGATTTTCCCTCTCCCCGTCCCTGAAAAGAAATTTGCTATCAAATGCAGCTCTCCAGAGTCTCCTATTTGATCCTCGATAAGATCTGGAGTCTATTTGGATACAGAAAGAATGAGTTTTAGGGTTTGGTGGGGGGCTGGATCTCAAATTACCTTTTCCTTGACTCACGACTGGCCTCCTGAACCAGACTGGCAGTAAGTCTTCATCTAGTCCAGTTCACGTAGGACTATATTGTCTCTGGACACTAGGACAGCAGACCTAGGATTCCTGGGTCTCCCTTGCAACTAGGAGTCAGCAGCTTTGGGCATTTTATGCTGTCTGGGCATGCACCCGGCATGGTAGGGTTTGCTAAGGGCACTATGTCCAGGCACCATCAACTGTTACTATTTAAAGCAACAGAGACACAAAAAGACCAATTCTCTTAATCTCATTTTAACCTCCCCACTGGCTTCTCCTCCCACCCCACTGGATACCCCCTCTCTGAATTGAATCCTAGACTCTAGAACCAGAAGGAACTTCAGGGGTCATCTGTTCCACCCCTTTAATTTTTAGATGAGGAAACTGAGGCACAGAGAAATAAGCCCAAAGTCACACAAAGCAGAAAGTGGCAGAAGTGGATTCGCTTAATCTCATTGTAGAACAGAAATAGCATCTGAGGCCCAACAAGGTGGCTCAGTGGATTGAGTCAAGCCTAGACATAGGACATCCTGGGTTCAAATATGGCCTCAGATACTTTCTAGCTGTGTTACCCTGGACAAATCATTTAACCCTCCTTGCCTGGTCCTTACCACTCTTCTGTCTTGGAATGCCAGGGAAGGATTAAAAAAAAAAAGAATCCCAAATCACTAACATCACTGGGATACTATGAGGTGAACAAGTGAGAGCTACACAGATAGTATTAAAAATAATTGCTAGCATTTATGTAGCACTTTTGAAAGTTTGCAAAGACATTTACATATATTATCTCATTTGATCCTCACAGCTACCCTGAAGGATGACGGTTTTATTAACTCCATTTTGCAGATAAGGAAACTGAGGCTGAAAGTGGTTAAATGTCTTACTTAAGGTCACACAAATAGTTAAGTCCCCATGGCAGGATTTGAATGCAGGTTTTCTTTATTCCATAGCTAAAACTATGTAATCCCTAGCTGTTTCTCTTTTCCTTTTTGCCTAACATATTATCTGGCCCATAGAAGATACTTAACAAATGTATAACAGTATAACAGTTGGCATATTAGAGTCAGCTAGGTGGCTCTGTAGATAAAGCCCTAGAGATAACAGGTCTTGGGTTTAAATTTGACCTCAGACACTTCCTAGCTACCCTGGGCAAGTCACTTAACCCCAATTGCCTTGCCCTTACCACTCTTCTGTCTTAGATCCAATATTTAGTATCAATTCTAAAAATAGAAGATGAGGGTTTTTTAAATGGTATTGTGATTTTCAACCCTAACTATGTTTAAAAGAACTCATGGATTTTTAAAAATGCAACATAACAGAAAAAAAATCATTCTACTTTCAGGCTATCTAACTACTGGGGAAAGATGGAGATCAGATTTAGCTCAGATAGTCTATAGTTTATAACTTATCTGAACCATAACTATCCCCAGTCTTATACTTAATATACACTAAAGCTGTAAATCACTGAATCCTTAATCTTCATCTTAGTGTCTTAAAAGAAACTCACACCAACCCCACCTCATTCCCACCCCAGGTTTGGAACATACATCCTTACACATACATATACACATACGCACATACATGCTTGAGAGTAACTAGACTAGGAATGACCTCTGAAAAATAACTCCTAGATTTTACTCAAAATTCAAAGCATGATGGGACAAGATGGGCAAGGATTTTGGTGTTGGTGGTAAGCAGACTGCCCTCAAAGCTACAAGTATTCAACAAAGCTGGTGCTAAGTCTTGACTTTATTGTGAACATTTCTGTAGTCCTAATTAACAGCTCCAAGTTACCTGGGATACTTCATGCAATAAAGATTGTTCTAATGAACAAAGGCAAAAATGAAGGGCTTGCAGTAACTAACACTGGTTTGAAAAGAATAAATTCAGAAACAAGAGAATTGGCCACAGAGGATGGAAGAGGAAAGAGATCTTACACAAGAGGAGATAACAGAACTAAATAGATAGGGAGACAGACAGACAGACAGAGACAGAGAGATAGACAGCAGAGACAGAGAAAGACAGAGACAGAAAGATAAATAAATGGGCAGATTACAGATAGATAGATAGATAGATAGATAGATAGATAGATAGATAGATAGATAGATAGATAGATGGGTAAATGTAGATAGATAGATAGGTAGATACGCAGATAGAAAGGCAATTCCCTTTCAGCTAAGACTAAAATCTAAGGTATCTCAGTGTTTCATTGAGAAAGGAAGAATATAGTGAAGATGAGCTCATACAAGGTGAATGAGAAAGATATCTTTTTAGAAATGAAGTCTCTAAGCATGCTCAGTTAACAGAGCAATCTATGAACATCTCAGAAATGCTTAAAGTACAATGTAAATGCTATCATTTTGGGCAATAATGATGATGTTAGCTAATCGTTTTTATAGTACATTAAGGTATACAAAGCGTTTTCCTCATAAAAATTCTACCGACTGGTTGGTATATTATCATTCCTATTTTGCAAATAAAGGAACCTGGTGCCATAAGAAATGTTGAACAAGATGAGTTCAGAAAAACTTGGAAAGACTTAAATGAACGAATGCAAAGTGAAGTGAGCAGAACCAAGAGAAGATTGTATACAGTAACAGAAATATCATACAATGAATAAAGTGTGAAGGACTAAACTATTATCAGCCAAGCAAGTTCCCAAGATATCCACAAGGGACCCATAAAGAAAAATGCTATCCACAGCCAAAGAAGGAACTATTAGAGTCTGACTGCAGATCACAAAGCCTACCATCTCCCACTTTATTTCCATCATAAGTTGTTGGGTTTGTTTTTATTGTATTTAGTGATAGGTATCTTCTGTCACAGCGTAAGCAATGTGGAAATATGTATTGCATGAAAGCACTGGTATAACCTATATCAAACTATTTATTGCCTCGGACTGGGGGGATGGCTCAGAGAGGGAGGGAGAAAATCTGAATCTTAAAATGTCAGAAAAAAATTTTAAGTTATTTCTATATATAACTGAAATAATTTCTTTTTAAAGAAAGGAACCTGAACTTTCCCAAGGTAAACCATCTTGTATTGCTCCAAACCCAAGCTAATGGAAGTCTTTTTGGCTCACAGCTGTGAGGGCTTGCTGAACCCTTTTTTATAGGGCTGTTCTTCTATTGTTGGAGTTCACCTGCCACCCAGCTCTCACTTGTAGCTCTAAGAAACTGTATTATCTATCTTGACCATATTCTAGTAAAACAAGTTCAGTGGGCAGGCCAAATCAGGTTGAGGAAGACCAATAGATCTCAAACCCACTGGTGAGTTAAGGGGACGTTTACTCCAAGCATGTGAAGATATTGTGTATGTATATATATATATATATATATATATATATATATATATATATATATATCCCAAGAGGAATGAATGAATAAGAACAATTTGTTGCAATATCCACAAAGGCAGTAGAAGGAAGAGTTGCAGAGTGTTTAGCACTTGCTTAGACATCAAAGAAAACAAAGCCATTCACTTCCTCCTGGGCCATCACCAGTCATCTTGACTGGTCTTCCACTGGACTTCAGTGACTCTGGAAGAAAGAGTGAGGTTCTCGACCTTGTGTAATTTTGCCTCACTTAAATCTAATTCATTTGTGAGTCAAAAGACATCACCCATGCCATTTTTCCATTTACCATTTAACTCTCTCATTATTCTATTATTTCATTCCTACCTCAAGTCCTGCATCAATAGGCAAGTGATGAAGTAGCAGGTGTGGATGCACTGGGAGTTGTAGTTACAATCTTGCACACAAATGGCTCAGGCAATAAGGTTGCCTTCTCAGTGGAAGCAGCAATGGGATTCAGCAATGGGATTCTGGGTGTCAGAGCAGTCTTTTTTAAGGACTATACTGTTTACCTCCTGGTATTAAGAAAGGGCTAGAAAAGATGCCTAAAAACTTTCTGCTTGAAGCTGTCTGCTTCACCTAAACGTAGACTAGCAGACAAGGATCCTATCTACTGGTCAAAACATAAAAAAGTGTGAAAACATTTGTGAAAATGATTCCATTCTCCATTGGCACATGAATGTAAGCACACTTAGAGACAACATGAAATCCAGTAGACCTGAAAGATGTGCAGCTCTTACTGTGATAGAACTAAGCTGGTATCACATTCAAATATCAGCCCTGAATGAAGTAAAGCTGACAAATGAAGCTCAACTTTCCTAAGTTGGAAGTACATACACATTTTTCTGGAGTGGTCACCATGACTAGGAGTACCATGAAGCTGACATAGGTTTCCCAATCAAATCTAATCTAGTTAACAAGCTTGTATGTTTCCCAAAAAGAGTGAACAACAGGCTCCACTTGCAGGAATATGTCACACCAACATCATCAGTGCATATGTTCCCACCATGACAAACCTTGATGAGATAAAAAAAAAATTGTATGAAGAACTCATCAACAGTGTGCCAAAAGAAGATAAGTTGTAATTCTGGGTGATTTTAACACCAAAGTAGGCATAGACTATCAAACATATCAGGGAGTCCTTGGGAGAAATGGTCAGAAATAACAACAGCAACAGTCACTTACAACTGCAGACTTGTGAGTCATATAACCTTCATTTTTTTTTAAACCCTTATGTTCAGTCTTAGAATCAATACTGTGTATTTGCTCCAAAACATTAAAGCAGTAAGGATTGAGCAATGGAGGTTAAGTGACTTGCCCAGGGTCATATAGCTAGGAAGTGTTTGAGGCCAGATTTGAACCCAAGACCTCCCATGCTTGCTTCCGCTTTCTAGCCTGATGTTTTCAGCAATGTTGTTGGACTCCTTCAATGAGGATGAAAACAGCAACAAGGTCAACTACTACGTTGAAACAGCTATAAGGCAAGACTAGGGTGAAGGGATAACTGTTGAACAACTTTCTGTTCACAGATTCTGTCCACTTAATGCAGCCACTGAGATTGAGATGCACCAGAGCATGGATCAATTCTCTGCCACTTGTACTAATCTTGGCTTGATAATTAACATAAAGAAAACAGAGATTCTCCACTAGTCAACACTACATCATCCATTTGTGGACTCATTGGTTACAACAAATGGAGAAATTTTGAATGCTATAGATAAGTTCACTTACCTTTTCAGCGATGTCCACCTAGATGATAAGGTTGATGCAGAATGAGCTCAGTTTGAAAGACTCTGAAGGAAAGTGTGAGAGAGAAGAGGCATCAGGTTGCCTAACAAACTGAAAGTTTACAAAGCAGTAGAACTGATTTGATTGGATAGTATGCCAGCGCCATGCCAGGAAACTGAATTGCTTCTATTTGATTTGACCTAGGAAGATTCTGAAGATCACCTGGCAAGATAAGACACTAGACACAGAGGTCCTTT
The DNA here is from genome assembly GCF_027887165.1 of Monodelphis domestica. Lineage (NCBI taxonomy): Eukaryota > Metazoa > Chordata > Mammalia > Didelphimorphia > Didelphidae > Monodelphis > Monodelphis domestica. Next base: position 456,152,802 of record NC_077228.1, read on the forward strand.
CTTAAGCTTTTCTGAGCGTTCAGACTCTACACAGAGTGCAACTAGGATGGGCTGGCCACATAACTCAAATGCCAAATGCAGGTTTGCCTAAAAGACTATTTCACAGAGAACTCACAAAAGGCAAGCACTCACATGGAGGTCAGAAGAAGCAATACAATGACACTTTCAAGGTCTCTCTGAAGAACTTTAGTATCATTTGTGAGACATGGGAGATACTGGTTCTGGAACATCCTACATGGCATGCCAGCATCAAAAAAGGCACTGTACTCTATAAGGAAAGCAGAATTGCAGTACCTCAAAAGAAACATGAGATGCACAAATTTAGATACATCTTCATCCCAAATGTTCATGTGGGCTCTTCATGCCTGAACTGTGATAGAAACTTCTGTACTTTTATTGGTTTGATCAGCTAGTGGATACATTGTGCATTGACCCCATTTTGGTCATCTTTGAGTACAAATTGACAGTAACCAATTAATTGCAACATCTGTTTGAGTGATTTGTTCACTGGAAGTGGGGAAGGGAGTATCCTCTGAGGGAGTTCATCAGATAGGTCCAAGACCAAAAAGAAAGAAGAAAGGGAAGAACAGAAGAAAGGAGCAATGGAGGGATTAAAGAAGAGACTCTTGTAAAATCACTATACTCCATTCACACTTCCAAAGAACCTTTTAAGTAATTGTGAAAGTGACATTTCTGTTACTAAGATAGGTTAATGGATCCAGCTTTAGGAAATATATTAAAATATGATAGATTGGCATTCAAAGTAACTATATCTATTTGGGGTAGGTTTGGCCACTGGTTAACTTTTCTTAGTATTCAGAAAAGTAGAGCTGTAACTAACCTGTGCCTTTTCTAAATAAATATATATATATGTATATATATATATAAAATTTTTATTCAAGTCATAGGATCATAGAATTTAGAGGTATAAGTAATGTTAGAAATACTATACTCTAACACTTTCATTTTACAGATAAGGAAACTGAGGCTGATATTAAGGAACTTAGCCCAAATCACACAGAAGCAAAGTCATATTTGAACTCAGATTTTATGACTCTAGCTCAAATACTTATAAAATACTGATTAAATTATACTGACTTCTCATAAGAAATATATTCCCATTCGAGCACAAATTAAAATAAATACAAACATCTAAGTACAATATAAGCATCCTTCACACTATTTAACTGTTATAAACTCTGTTTACCTCTTCCTTTCTATCTACAGGAAATAAGTTGATTTCTTTCTCTCTAAAGGAAATAAACCTTTATCTTTTCCCAAACTTCCAGGGCCTCCATAACACTCTTCAGATTTCTGTCTCTTCAGAAGAAAAGTGTTAATTACCTTCTTAACACCTTCCCTATCATTCTGTTACAACTATCAGCTTCCAATTTCTCTCTGCCAGGGCCATAAAATCCCTTTTCAAAATGGAGATACATAGCATATAAATATGTTTTCTCCTAATTCATTCATATAGAGTTCCCTGCTTCTGGTTAGTATTCATTTTCCAAAATGATTCTTTTAAAGGTGTTTTTCTTCTGAATATTTTTAAATTACCAAACAAAACAATAATAGGTTTTAAGCAAGCATATACCAGCTTCACCAAGTCACAGAATTTGAGTTAGAGAAAGAATTCCAGAGGCTTAATCTAACTTGAACCTGGATGGATCTTCTCCAAAATATCTAGACTGCTTGAAGAGCTCTAGTGAGAGGACTAACTTATTCCATCTTAAGGTAGTTTGGGACAGTTGAAAGGATGAGGTTGATTCAGTAAATCAACTGAGTCTCCACCCCCACCTCCACTCTACCTCTCTTAAAATAAATAGTAAAATACCATAATAAGGCGAGAACAAATGTCCATCAACCAATCCATCAAATGTTTTTAAATTAGGTGTGAAATATCCTTTGATAAAATGGAATAAATTTGATAGGAAGAATGTTTGGAGCAAAAGTGTGTCTTTTGTCAAGTCTTATGTGTTGTCCATAAAATAGAAGACTAGTTTGACCCCACATTATTTAAGCATCTGATGAAGATTCCAATTCTAGAGTGGTGAATGAGAAGAGAATGTTCTAGCTAACCCCCATGAGGAGTCCCTTGGGATAAGGGGATCAATAAGGAAGGGAGGAAAGCAATCAGGCTTCTGCTTTTTTCTCCTCTACCCTTTTCACAATTTCAGAAAAAGAGCCTTTGGAACTTCAGAGATCCAGAGCATTTCACAACTTCTAATTAGAATCCTAGCACATGCCTGTTGAAGACCTTGTCTGTCTGCATTAGAATCCAAGAAACAGACTAGATAGGATTCACAGATCTATAATAAACCCAGCAAAGGAAACTATACTATAGAAAGAAGAAAAAAACTGCAAGCAACAAGGAGCTGTAAGTCACCCTTTTATCATTTTCACTCTCTAAGTTTGATCCCACTTTCCTCTGTGACTCTGTTTGTATTTGTATGAAACTATATCACAGGCTTTTTAGAAGATGAGATCAGATGATTATTTCACTCCAAACTGTTTACCACCTTAGTGACTATCCCTTTCTAAAAGCTACTTGAAACTGGCTGATAAAATTATTCTTACCTATTAATCTTGGTGGAAAATACAATGGTAGGGGCTTGTGAGATATATATAGAATTGGAAAACTACCTCAACCCTATGAAGTCCCCCTAGAGCTAGGAATAAAATTCAAAATTAGCTCAGTGTACCACCATGTACACTAGAATTCTGGTTTTTAAAATATTCATTTTAAGTAAACATCAAATAGTCTAGTGACTAATGATATGCATATTCTTCAACCATAAGAAAGTTGCTTTACATGAGAAATAGAAATATGTTGGGTTCTTGCTTTAGAGACCTGATTTTTCAGTTTGAGTGAGAGATGAGATAATAGAACATGTGTTGGAGTGCTAATTTGTTCAGGGAAACTAGTACCTCTGATGTGAGGGCTTGCTGAGCCCTTTTCAGGGCTGCTTTCTTCTTTTGGTACCCATTTGCCACCTAGCTCTCACTTGTGACTCCAAGAAGCTAAAGTCTGCCCAATGGCCACACTTCATTAAACTATCTCGACAGGAGAACTAAACCAGGATGAGGGTAACCAATAGCCTTCAAATCCATCAGTGAGTTAGGGAGTTATCTATCTTGCACATGTAGAGGCAGATAAAAATAATTTGTTCCTACAGTCATGAATGTGGCTGAAGTAGCTACTATAAAACCGTGTCATCACCAATCATGACTTTTGTCCTACCACTGGACTTCAATAACTCTGGAAGAGAGAATGAAGCTGATGACTTTGTGCAATTCTGCCTCACTTAAATACAATTTATGCTCAAGTCAAAAGATGTCAGTATTTTGATCCTCTTTGGAAATGGACAACAACATTTTCCTTATGTCAACTTCCTTTATAAGTTTCTATCTATTGCAGTTCTGCTTTCTTGGGCCAACCAGGACAAGTCTATCTCCTTCATCCATGAAAGAAACCTTCAAACACAATCTAAGCTTTCCTCTTTTCCAGGCTAAACATACCCAGTTATTTCAACTAATCATTACTTTCATGATCTCAAGGGCATTTACTGTCCTGATTTCCCTCCTCTGCATGTTCTCCAGCTTGACCTGAACACAAGGCTGAAGATAGGATCAGATCTGAGCAGAGTTTTCCAGGACTATGCCTCATTTAGTCCTGGATACTATGCCTCTTTGAATTCAACCTAATATCAAATTACCTTTTTTAATGACCACATAATGTTATTTATTCTTTCTGAGCATATAATCAACTAAAAGTCACCTTATTTTTCAGGTAAACTATGGTTCAGTCATATCTCCTCTATCTCAGATCTATAAGTTTATTTTTAACCCAAATGTAAAACTTTACCTCTCTATTAAATTTTTTATTACTACTACTACTTCTAATGTTCACTGCTACTACTAACTATTATAGCTACTACTGATGCTATTACTTCCACCTACTACTACTATCTACCTACTACTGCTCCTGCTGCTCCTACTACTACCTGCTACTACTAGAACATACTTACCATTACTTACAACTACTACTGCTATCTACTACTACTGCTGCTACTACTATTTACTACTAACTACTGCTCCTCTCCACTATCTGATTACTATTTACTACTACTACCACCACCACCATCACTACCACTATTGCTTCTGCTAATACTACTATTACTATTACTGCTGTTATTGCTCTTGCAACTTCTACTACTATTATTATTGCTACTAATTACTTACTACTACCTCCTATTACTACTATTATTAGTACTATTATTACTTAGTACTATTATTCATACTCCTATTACTACTACTACTATTACTAACTATTCCTACTACCTATTACTAATTAATAATCACTATTACTATCTACTCCTATTATCCCTGTTACTACTATCACCTACTTACTACTATTACTACTACCTTCTGCTACCACTGCTGCTCCTTCTACCACTACTATTACTAATTAGTACTACTACTCTTCATACTTACTACTACTGCCACCACCACTATTGGTGCTCCCACCCTGATTACTACTACTACTACTACTACTACTACTACTACTACTACTACTACTACTACTACTACTACTAAGAATAATTTAAGTAGTACTTTAAGTTTTACAAAGTGCTTTACAAATGTTATCTCATTTTATCCTGAGAATAACTCTGTGAGATAAGTGCTTTTATCTACATTTTCAGATAAGGAAACTATGGCAGTTTAAGTGTCCTGCCAAATGTCTGAGGCTGGATTTGAACTCAGTTCTCCCTGTCTTCAAGTCCTGGAAACCTAGCCACATACTTTATGTGAGACTTCACTTATGCTTGCTGAACAGCCTTACCAATGCCCTGGGCAGTAGGTATGACATAACCTTATGTTAATTAATCATTTATCAAAGGAAGCATATTCTCTGGAAGACAAAGGAATCCCATATCAGAGAGCTCTTACCTCCTGTGACTTTCCATTTTAGGTGACAGTTTGGTTCTCCTCTTAGCCCTACTTGGGTCCAGTCTTTGTAGAGCAATAGGAAACCAGCACTACATAAAGAATGTGCAAGGCAGGTCCCAAGCCCTTCCTGTGTCCTAAAAATATAACCTATTCCTGCAGCAGCTATTTTGGAACCAGGCGACGAACTACTTCCTCAAGATGAAAAGGCCCCCAGTGCCCTCCTCATAAACAGGATTTGGGTCCACACAGACTTTTCAGCCTGGATGCTCGAGGATGGCACACACTTGGACACAAACACTTTAGAAATTGACAGCCAAGGTGACGGGAAGGCTGCACTTCTGAAAGAAATCCCCCATTGAACTGTTTTGTTTTGTTTTTTTCTTTTTATTTCAAGTGAACAACAACCAAAAAAACCAGTAGAGCACAAGTTACAGAGGAAGAACGAGAGATAATTTCCTTTTTCTTGGTGCTGGTTTTAGGCTCTGCCTTCTTACTGGCCCCTCCATTTTGAAGATACTCCAACAACCTTTGTAAGTTGGCCCCACTTAGTTCCCAATGGTCAGTACCTGGTACTTGGCTCTGGTCTTCAATGGAAGGACAGTCAGATTGGGCAAATTCATACAGTTTTAAATTAATATTTAAGCTGTAACTAACCATGTTGTTTGTTTTTTTTACAACATTCAAGAAAGAAAAATCCTTTTCTTAAGGAATGCAGAAAAAGGAAAAGAACACAGAGGTTCCATAGCTTAGAGTTTCAAATCAAATGAATGTTTGGGAAGAATTAAATGAACTGATACTTGAAGTCCCAATATGGTCACCTCAGTGTGGGGTCAATTTCTGGTTCTTTTCTAAAATTAAGCTTTTTTTTTTTTAAGTCAGTGTTCTAAGGATTCCCAGTTAATCTAATTGTCCTTAACTAATGGATGAGTAAGTTAAAAGAAAAATAAAGGATGGATGCCTTAGAGCTCCCTTGTCAAACTTTAGAAGCAAAAAATGAAGACCTTAAATTTAGTTTCTGCATCTTTTCCAGGGTCATTGGGTACTAGATTCAGTACTAGATGTTTCTTTCTTCCTATCATTGACCCTGATTTCTTTCTGTCAGATCAGGAGTAGTTTACAATCTACTTACTGTCCTCTATAAAAGCTTTATTTATCCTCTCCTATCTTGAAAGCATATCAACTGTTACACACAAACACCCCTCTACTCCTCCAAAAACCATAACCCCCTTTCTTAGTTTCCCCTTCCCAAATTGCCCAGACCCTAGGCATACTTGGCTCCATTTAATTCAACCATCTAGAGGCTGGTGCCCAAATAAATTATTTAAGTCAGAGGTAGCAGAGATGACTTTCTGACTCCAAATTTAATACTCATTCCACTACATCATTAAAACTATACCTTTGGGGCAGCTAGGTTGCCCAATGGATATAGAACTAGACCTAGAGGTGGGAGGACCTGGGTTCAATTCTAGACTCATATACTTCCTATCTCTGTGACCCTGGGCAAATCATGTGACCTTAATTGCCTAGCTCTTTCCACTCTTTTGTCTTCGAAGTAATGAGGCTCTTAAAAATTAAAAAAAAAACATGCCTTTCTCCCACCTTTCATCTCTCACCCACATCCCTAAAAGATTAATATTTAAATGCTCTATATTCAGACATGTGCTGAAGCCAGCTCAAACCAGCTAGTGAAAATTCATTTTATAAATTTTCCATGAGAGCATTTACACCTTAGAAATCTGAAAATGCTAAAAATTAAGGCTTGATTTAGTGTTTCATTGTTTTTATTGTTATTTATTACTTATTGTTTTACTGATTTATCTCAACTGGAGAAAGTGATGCAGAAGAGGTAGATAATGCAAATTAAACTTTAAAGTATGTTCTGTATACATTTTTTCCAGAGAGAATGTTATTCAATATTTACCAGCATATCCCTGTCTTTATCTGTCTTGAGCTGAGGCTAATAGCTCCTGGGTTTGTTTTTGGTTCATATAATTGTGTTTATCCTGTCTCTCTTTTTAGATTTTTAATTCCAAGATGGCAGAAATATCTCCACTTCCTTTTGATACCTCCATAACACCTAAGATTGTTCCCTGCACTAATAGTGTTCAAGTGTTTTTAAATCTTTGGAAGAAAAATGCTTCATAAATACAAAAATGCATCCTTACTTTAATTCAGCAAAGATGTACTAAACATCTTTTATTAAGGTGTCACACCAGATTTGTGGCTGTTTCGTCATTTTTCAATTGTGCCTGATTCTTTGTGACCCTTTCTGAGTTTTTCTTGGTAAAGATACTAGAGTCATTTGCCATTTCCTTCCCCAGCTCACTTGACAGATGAGGAAACTGAGGCAACTAGGGTTAAGTGACAGACAATACAAATTGGTCTCAGGCCAGATTTGAAATCTTCCAGACCTCAAATTCTATCTATCCACACCATGCCACCTAGTTGCCCCATGCTAGCTTTGGGGAATGCAAAGATAAAATGAGTCCCAGTCTCTGCTTCTAAGTGCTTACAGTCTAATAAAGCAGGCTAACACATGGATATAGAATTCTGATTTGAGGTAGAACATGGCTAAGTAAGCTGGGAACGACTCCAAAAGAATGCTATGAAAAACTTGAGGAGGGGCAGATCATTTGCTACTTGCTGTAGGAGAAACTGGTGAGACTTCCATAGATTCATAAAGAAGGTGGTACCTAAGATGGGCCTGGAAGAATAGAAAAAGATGAGAGAAGGCAAGTCAAGAAGAGAAAATGGTGGGCAGTTTTCAGTCCCAGTTTGGCTTAAAGATACATTACACATAAAGAGATAACTGTGGGAATAAACACCTGATTGTGATGAGCCTTAAATGTCAGAACAAATGCTTTATTTGTAGATTTTTAAGTAAGGATTCACAGGGAAAAATAATAGTACTTTAAGAAAAAGAATACCTCACATTTCCATACTCTTTTAAGGTTCACAAAACTTTTCTCCCTATAATGTAAGTAGCACAGAGATATGGGTTTGAATCCTGATCTATGACTTAATTAAGTTTGGGCAAGTCATTTAAGCTCCCCAGGTCTCTGGATTTCAAGTCTAGAATTCCTTCCCCCATACTATAAGTGAGGTGGTTATTCAGGTCAATGTTAAAAATGGATTGGGAAGCACAAAATACAGCTTGGAGACAGAAAGTCTAGCTAGAATAATGTAGATAGAAAGAAATGAGGAGCAAAACTGAAGTGAAATGGATGTTAAAGAATTTTGATTCCAAAGGCAGAGGTGGTTGTTGGTATCATTCAGTCATTTTTCAGTCATTTCTGACTCTTTATGACCCCATTTGAGAGTTGTTGTTGTTGTTTTTGGCAAAGGTACTGGAGTGGTTTGCCATTTCCTTCTCCAGTTCATTTTACAGATGAGCAAACTGAGGCAAGCAGGGTTAAGTGAATTGCCCAGGGTCACCCATCTAGAAAGCATCAGAGGCCAGATTTGAACTCAGGAAGATGAGTTTTCCTAACTCCAGGGTCAACCTCTAACACATATCACACATCTAGTAAATGTCTTAAGACTAAATTTGAATTCTGGTCTTACTGACTCCAAGCCCATTAACCTAACTGTTATGCCACCTAGCTAACTCGGATTCAGAAAACATGGGTTTGAATCCCATGGCTAACATTTTATAGTCTTGTGCAAGTCATTTAACTTTAAGGATCTCATTTGCAAAGTGAGGGGACTGAAACATGGCACCCAAGATCATTTCCTATACTAGGTCTATGACCAATGTGAAAAATATCTGGAAGTATGGCATAGCAACCAATTAGCTCCAGGGAGGAAATGAGAGGGCAGAGTAAAAATTTACTATGAAGATTTCAGATTTGCATGACCAAGTAGGTAATGATATCACAAACTAAATCAGGGAAATTGACCAAAAGAGCAAGTTTCAGAGAGATGATGGAGTTCTGCTTGAGATACCAGATGGAGGTACTCATCAGACTCTCAGAAAGATGAAGCTGGAACTCAGGGAGGAGGCTGCAGGTGTGCTTATACTTATCCCCATCACTGCCATCCTCAGTATTTTTATTACAGGAGACTCCCAGCTGATGACTTGTAGCAGAAAGTGTACAGTCATCAACTTGGGCAATGAACTGAGGCTTCCTGAATGCAACATTCTCCCTACTCATGTCAGGAATTGGAAAACAAGCACCCAAACTTCAGAAATCTTTTCTCCATTCATTTTGTCCTCAAAAGAACCAAGCCCAAAGACAGGAGGTCTTGGGTTCAAATATGACCACAGACCCTTCCTAGCTGTGTGACCTAGCCTTTACCACTCTTTTGCCTTGGAAACAATACAGAATATTGATTCTAAGACAAAAGGTAATAGTTCCATTAAAAAAAAAATTCCATTGGCTATCTAGAATTAGACTAGAAATGTCATGGGAAGAGTTTTTACTTTTTTACTGGCGCTTCATGTTTCTGGTTAAGACAACATTTTTCAAGATTGCATCGTCAGCCTCCAGAACAATATGGCTTTGAGTTGTAGCACCCTGGCTAGATCTGGGAGGGGAAGGAATGCTTCATTCATTCAAACCGGTTCCCCCGGTCCCAGATCATTTACACTAGAGAAGGCAAAATGTTGTTGGTCTGTGTTTTCAGGGCACAGTGAATGACTACACCAAACTCTCCCTTCAGCTTTTGCTGGCTCCTTCACTTGTCCTGGGCCACAGGGTCAAAGGGAAGTTTATGAGACTATGGATTGTACAAGGTAAGTGTTAGCCACCATACACAAACTCACTGTGCAAAAATTGACTGCTGAGGCAGGCAGATTAAAAATGATGACTGCTTTTAAATTGACATGAAAACGGCTAAGATGATTTTTCCTTGAATGACAGCATGGTAGATAGAGTAACTCTTGGAGTTAGGAACATTTAAGTTCAAATTCTTCCTTCCTCAGAAACTTACTAGTTGTGTGACTCTGTGGTCACTCAACTTCAGTTTCCACATCCATAAAATGGGGACAATGAAAGTATCTATTGTAATCTGGCTCTTTTTAAGGATCAATTCAAATAAGCTATTATGGGTTAAGTGCTTGCAAACTTCAATGTGCTATACAAATGTCTGTTATTATTACTAGCCATAGATATATGATTGCACACCAGAGAGGGTCTTTCTTAATCAATGTTTCCACACTGACATGATACCCATTTAGTAGCCCAATATCAACTCATGGTTTTGGACAGTGATGGTGAACCTTTTAGAGATTGAATGCCCAAACTTCAACCCTCATACTGCATATAAGCTGCCCCTTTACCCCAGAGAGGGGAGGGAAGAAGCACTCCCATTGGGCTTCTGGGCAGAGGGCTAGGCAAAATGAGGAACATCCTCAGATGAGTGGAGAAAGGGAGGGGAGCAGCCCTCTGTGGCACACATGCCATAGGTTTGCCAACACAGGTTTAGGAAAACTAAGTGGCATGATAGATAGAGCACCCTGCCTGGAGTCAGGAAGATATAAATTCAAATCCAGCCTCAGATATTTACTAGTTGTGTGCCCCTGAGAAAGTCACTTAACCCTGTTAGCCTCAGTTTTCTCATCTGTAAAAATGAGCTGGAGAAGGAAATGCAAACCACTCCAATATTTTTGCCAAAAAACTAAAAATCAGATTACAAAGAGTGATCACAATTTTAAAATGACCAAACAGCAGAATCACTAACCATAGATATATACAACTGCACATCAGAAAGGGTCCTTTCTACATGTTTCCACAATGGTCTGATATCTATTTTACAGCCCAATACCAATTTCTGGTAACCTAATCAAAAGCAAAGAGTCCATCAGCTCATTGAAGTCTTGGCTGTTTGGGTGCGTGCTCTGGAGATAATGCTAGCAAACACAAACTTAGAAGAAATAGAAACCCAAGACAGTTTAGTTATGTAAACATGATAGGGAGGAGATGACTAAGCAACCCAACTCTCTAGATTCCTGGGATTCTTGTGCTGTTTCCTAAACCACCCAATCAGACTTGGGCAGAGGTCTCCATGCCATCAAGGTGCATCTTCTGTGTCACTGGGAAATTTTCTATCAGAAAATTGATTCAGTAAAGGAAGTAAACATTCTTTTCTTAACATCCTTCATGTCTTTTCTGCCCTTACCACCTTCCTCTGCAAAGCTAGAGACAACCAGAACAGGTCAGCTATTGTATTTGCCAATATAATGGAAAGAAGAAAGTATGGGTAGCCCAAGGGCAAAAGATAGCATACATGAAATACTTTTAGAGACAGTATGACATAAAGAAAAGTTTTCAGATTTGAAGGCAGATGAGAGCTGGGCTTGAACTTTGGCACTGTCTCTGACTGCCCATGTGACCCTGCACAAGTCAATTCTTCCCTTTAGGTTTCAATTACCTCATCTTTAAAACCAGTGGCTTAGATTTAATGGCCTCTAAGCTATCTCTAGGGCAATGTCTATGATCATGGTAGTTATTGTTTTTAAATTTTATTTCATTAAGCTGATCAATTATCTTCTCAAAGTTTAAAGAAATATTCCATTTGGAAGCCCAGTGGATAGAGCACCATGCCAGGAGTTGGGAGGATCTTGATTCAAATTTGGCCTCAGACTTCCTAGCTGTGTGACCTTGGAAAATTCACTTAATCCTAAGTGTCTAACCCTTGCCACTCTTCTGTCTTATGTAGCTTCCTGCAGCCATAAATTAATATATTCATGAGTGGACACCTAAGAAGGAAAATTGGAATCTGAGGGGAAATGGGTGAGGGGGAGAGACAGGGACAGAGAGAGAGACAGAGACAGAGAGACAGAGAGAGACAGAGAGACAGAGAGACAGACAGAGAGACAGACAGAGAGAGGAAACATAATAAAGGAAGAAAGATTCAGAGACAAAGAATTGAATAACATGGGTTCCATCATGCTCCTCTACTGATGGTGTTTAGAGAGGTCTTCATGTGTTCCCAAACTTTTATTGAAGAATCCAGGAATGTGGAGTGGGAGGTAGCTAATGAACATGTGACATGACATAGGATTTAAAATTGACTCAATTGACAATCATGTAATAATAGAGGAAGAGGTTAATCAAACATATGACTTGGTATGGAATGTGGTCTAACAAGGAGGTAGCTAGGACCCTGTGGCAGCTAATGTCCTGCTTAGGAATTCTTTTGACCTTTGGACTGGAGATTTGGAAATACAATAATCAAGAAGTAACATGACCATGAGTCTGTTATATGAGCACATAGGTTATAATATCAATACATCAATAATACTTTCAAGATGATAATATACCTGGGATGCTACATCTTAAAACTGATATTAAGATGGAAGGGGAGGGAGGGAGGGAGAGAGAGAGAGAGAGAGAGAGAGAGAGAGAGAGAGAGAGAGAGAGAGAGAGAGAGAGAGAGAGAGAGAGAGAGAGAGAGAGAGAGGGAGGGAGGGAGGGAGAGAGGGAGGGAGGGAAAGGAGGGAGGGAGGGAGGGAAGGGAAGGGAGGGAGGGAGGGAAGGGAAGGGAGGGAGGGAGGGAAGGGAAGGGAGGGAGGGAAAGGAGGGAGGGAGGGGAGGGAAGGGAGGGAGGGAAAGGAGGGAGGGAGGGAAAGGAGGGAGGGAGGGAGGGGAGGAAGGGAGGGGAGGGGAGGAAGGGAAGGAAGGAAGGAAGGAAGGAAGGAAGGAAGGAAGGAAGGAAGGAAGGAAGGAAGGAAGGAAGGAAGGAAGGAAGGAAGGAAGGAAGGAAGGAAGGAAGGAAGGAAGGAAGGAAGGAAGGAAGGAAGGAAGGGAGGGAGGGAGGGAGGGAGGGAGGGAGGAAGGGAGGGAGGGAGGGAGGGAGGAAGGAAGGAAGGAAGGAAGGAAGGGAGGAAGGAAGGAAGGGAGGAAGGGAGGAAGGAAGGAAGACTAGTTTTAAGGTGAGTTTGCTATTTGGAGGTACAGTATTATAATCTTGACAAGTTTATCCCCCTGCTCATTCCCATATCCCTGATCTCTTGTTTGTTGATATAATACCACCACCCAAGCATAAGAGAGAATATATTTTCTCCTTTGGATGACTCAATTCACAGCCTTCCCCCACTAAGTTCAAATTTTGCTTGGGATACTCACCAGTTGTGTGACTCTTGAGCAAGTCACTTAACCTCTATCTACATCAGTTTTCTCATTTGTAAATTGGAAATAATAATAGCATCCACTTCTCCAGGTTGTTTTAAAAATCAAATAAGATAATATTTGTAAAATGCTTTCATAATCCCCATTTTACAAATGTAGAAACTGAGGCTCAGAGAAGTCAAGAGACTTTCCCACAGTCACACTACTAGCCAATGCTGGAGGAAGGATATAAAAGCAAAGATCTCTTAGCAGTCTCCCTTCAGCACCACCTGGTATGGCTAATCTGCCATACAACTCAATTTTAACAAGAGACTGAAAGGGAATTTAGGAGTTCAGGATTGCAGTGAAAGAATATCATCAATACAGATGGATAAAATCTTTGGTAAGCCCTTTACAATGGATCGGAGTAATGTGGATGATGAACACCAACAGAGGAAACTGAGGAGTGGTAAGAAAGGTAGTAGAGAAACCAGGAGAGTGTGACAAAAGCCTAGAGAGGAAAGAGTATCCATATCAAGGTCAAGAGTGTTAGTGCAACAGATGGCTAAGGATTTGGACTGAGAAAAGGCCATCAGATTTGGCAAGTAAAAGATCACTGCTAACTGGACAAAGTAGTGTCAGTTTTGTAGGCAGCTGGGTGGCATAGCGGATAGAGCACTGGGCTTGGTATCAGGAAGCCTCATCTTTCTGAATTCAAACCTGACCTCAGACACTTACTAGATATGTAATCCTGGATAGGTCACTTAATCCTGTTTTGCCTCAGTTTCCTCATCTGTCAAATGAGCTGGAGAAAGATATGGCAAATCACTATCTTTGCCAAGAAAACTCCAAAATAGGGTCACAAAGAGTTGGACAGAACTGAAAATGACTCAACACAAGTTTCAGTATAGTGAAATCCAAATTGAAAACCAAATTGCTAAGTTGAGGAGTATCAAAGGAAAGGAAAATGGAAGTAGTGAGAGTAGATAATTGTTTCAAGTACTTTGCTCGACAAAGGAAGGAGAGACATAGGAAAATAACTTAAGGGGATAGCAAGGCCTGATGAAGTTGTTGGGTTTTTTTAAGGATAGGAAAGGCAGTCTTCTTGAAGACGGAGGGGAAAGAACCAGTTAATAGAAAGTTTGAAGATCTGAGAAAGAAGGAGGAAGATGGAAATTCAATTGACCAGAGAGGAACAAAGCAATGGGATCATGTACACATGTAGAGGAGATGACCTTGGCAAGGAAAAAAGTCACGTCATTGTCAGAGTCTAAGAAAAAGGAGGATAGAATGGGAGATAATGTCAAGGGGGTTTGAGATGAAGAAAATAGAAAAAGCTGAAAAAAATGTTGAATGGCCTCAGTTTTCTTTTGGGAGGCTTTTTTGCAGTAAAATAAGAGGCAAGGACTTCAGTTAAGAGAGGAGGAGGAAGTTCAGGGGATGGAAAAAGAAAGTTTAGAATATTGCTATTTAAACATCACTGCCACAGTGAGGTAGGGGTGTTAAAAGGATAGATCTGGTCAGGAAATGATGTTTTAGGAAGAAAAAGAGTCAAGTTCAGAGAAGTCAGCTAAGTTAGGGTAGAGCATCAGACATGGTCCAGAGTCATCAGAGAAAATTATCAAGGTCCATAGGAGAGAGTAGGTTTACACTCTGATTCTAGTTTGAAAAACTCTTTTTTTCACTCCCTGATGGGTGCAGGCAGCCCCAGACCCAGAGGTGTTGATTGTAGATAGAAGAAAGTTAAAAGCTCACAAGTGAATCTGGCCTTTAACTAAGGCAGGAATAAAGATTTGAGGATGACCTCATCAAATTCAATCAAGCCCAAATCACGTCTGCTGCTAATTCTGGTATAAACACATTAGTCAGGCTCACCCATGAGCTAGTTGTCAGATACCTACACTCTTGATCGCTGGATTTCTTACAAATCTATGAGAAAGGCTTCTCTTCAACCTCAGACTGCTATGCCTATACTTTTAGAGTGTTTATGGTATCTTCCCTCACCTTTTTCTGCCACAGAGGCAGAAAGGTATAGAGAAATGAACTTAGGAATGGACAGATCTGGATTTGAATCCTGACTCAGATATTTCCTAGCTCTGTTGACTATACTTAACTTCTCTCATTCTCAATCTTATTTTCTCTAAAATGAAAACTCTTCTACAAAAGTCCTAATCCAATGCTTCATTGTAGCATGGAGACAACTTTTGGATCACAGATATGGTGCCGGTATGGGGCACAGAAGCCAACTAGTTCAAATTTTTTTTATCATTTTATAGATTAGGAAATTGAGCCCCAGAGAAGACTTGCTCAAGGTCACTCAGGGAGCAAGCATAGAAGTATGATCTGAACCTAGGTCCTCTAGAATCGAAGCCAGTGATCTTGCTATGTACCATGCTCCTTATCTCCATTATCAGATGGGCATAGGATCTGAAGGTTCTAGTATATTAGAAAGGCTTTAAATATGGTCCTGGTAACAGACTATGCCTGCTGTCCAAGAATCAACCTAGCTAATTACAAAATGATTCATCACCAATAATCTAGTCATTTGGTGATGCATTCTTTGGCTATGGCAACCCATCAAACAATGAAAATTACAGCACGAAATTGGAAAGAGGATGCAAGGTAGACAAAAAGATAAATGGATGTCAATATTTCTATGACAAACTATTTTCTTCATCAGTGACTGTGGAATCTCTGACTCAACCAAGTATATCTAGAGGAGATCCATGTTGAATGTATCATAATTTTAAGGGCATTGAGAGAGAGATTCTCAAGAGATCTAGAAAGAGGTATGAATAATTGAAAAATGGTATGTCAAACAAAGATTATCAAGAGGACATTAATAATAAAATCCCAAAGGCCTTCTTGTTCATTTTTACAAAATATGTGAAATGATCTACATATACATTGAGTGGATTCCTGATAATATATGAGAAGGTAACAAGCAAGTTTTTACAACCTATTTTCTGAAGCAAATCACACCTTATATTCACATAGTTAATAGAAAGAAGCAAGGAATCAATATATGACTATTGGATTTTTTTTAAATTGTGTGCTGACTATATGGGGTGGGGTGGGAATAGCCTTAGAGCAAAGGTTTGCTGGAACCAGTTTGAAGTGGCTCAGGAGAGCTGATTGTTAAATTTTGCAATATGAGCATTTAGACCTACGATATCAGCAAATACTACAAATCAGACTTTCATTTATTGTTTTGTAGACTGTCTAGAAAGTAATAAAGAAAATGTTAATTACAAAGATTAAACCCAAAAGTGTGTCATTCATATCTGACCACCCCCAACAAAAATCTGGTTGTTAAATTTTCACTAGCAAACTACTGCCTTAAGGTCACCTCTAAGAGTGTCTCAATGTATATGTTAAACTCATAATAAGATAGAAAATACTGTTCGATCACATTCTGATCAGAATAAAATATGAAAACAGACACTCACCAAAGAACCTGCTACTGTCATAGAAGACATCAAATGCATCTTCCTATGCAGTGAGATATTTTTAATATGGATGACAGTGTCAATTTTGTTATATTCAGAACACTGTAAAGTCTTTTCCATGAGATCTATAATCATTCCAAAAAGACCAGTCCAACTATCCACATTGAGAAAGCCAAGTGAATAAAGCATCTCCTAGACACTGGAACATGCAGGAGAATGGAAAGCTCATAGAGTTCATCTATCAGTACATATATATTGGACAGGCCCTGAAGATAGATGATTGAGTCCAGAATTGAATAGAAGGAAAAGAGTCAGCTGGATTACATTAGGCAAATTGCATAGTGCTTTTAATGACCCCAAGCATGAACAGCACTAGGAAAAGGAGACAAGGTATTCAAAGGTGGAGGACACTATGCAGCTGAAATGGTATAGCTCTAAGGTCAAGACTGTGACCGTTGGAAAGTGAGGCCAGAGCAGGGGTGATGAGTGGGGAGAACAAAGAGGCATAGATGGGCTAGAGGTCATGATGAGGACAAAGAATTTGTTGAGGAATGAGCTAGAGCAGGGGTCCTTAACCTTTTTTGTGTGTTACAGACCCCTTTGGCAGTCTGGTGAAACCTATGAACCCCTTCTCACAATAATGATTTTAAATAATTGGAGGAAATGCTACATTTTCAGTGAGAGGTTAATGAAAATAAGGATGCAATTTTTTCTCATCCAAGTTCATGGACCTCCTGAAATCCATCCATGGACCCAGATTTAGAGCTTCTGACATCTAGAGAGAGGTATGGTGGGATAGGAGATTTTGCTCAAAGAGGAGAAAATTTCAACATCCAGTTTCCCAGAAGGGGCACAATTATAGGTGAGTGAGATGTAAGGTGTGACCAACACGTTAGGGGATTTAAGATCTAAGTCACTGGAATGGAGGTCAGAATATTTTAAGACTGTCATTGTATATATTGGAAGAAGCAGCTAGATTACATTAGGAAAATTGCATAGTGTTTTAATGACTCCAAGTATGAGCAGCATTAAGAAAAGGGGGCAAAACACTCAAAACAAGACATTGTTCTTGAATAGTCATGTCCAATTCTTCATGACCCCATTGGGGATGTTCTTGACAAGAATACTAGAATAGTTTTGCAATTTCCTTCTCCAGATCATTTGGCAAATGAGGAAACTGAGGCAAGTAGGTTTAAGTGACTTGCCCAGGGTGTGACAAAGAAATCACTTTAAAAGACTGGTATATATTAATTTAAGGTCGCCAAGGAATTCAGCTACCAGATTGAACTCATCAAGATGAGTCTTTCTGACCCCAGGCTTTGTACTTTATCCACTGAGCTACTTAGCTGCCCTCAAATCAGGCTATACTAAACCAAACCCTGATTATGAAGGCAAAGACTGGAGAAGAAAGGAAGACTTGAGTCAGTAAATCTGGAGGTTGGGAGATGAGTGCAACAAAGCTCTGAGCAGATGAGATGGATGTATGGAATGAATTTTGAAGGAGGAGAAGGTGAAGAGTGAAGGCAGCAGAGGGAGAGTCTACAAACAAGTGCAGAGAAGAACTTTAGAGCTGACAAAGTGCTTTACATATATTTATTCATTTCATTCTCACAACAATTCTATGCGAATGATGCTCAGTTGGGCACAGAATGTTGAGTGAGGTATCAGGAAGACCTCAGTTCATATCTAGCCTCAGACATTTACTACCTGTGTAACCCTGCAACTTACTACCTGTAACCTTGGACAAGTCACTCAACCTTTGCCTCAGTTTCCTTAACTACTAAAAAGGATAATCAAGTACTTAGCTCCTGGGGTTGCTGTTAGAATAAAATAAGATAACATTTGTAAAGTGCCTCCTATAGTTCCTGGCAAATAGTAGGTGCTATGTAAATGCTAGTTAATATCATAACATAAGATGATGACTTCCAGAGACATAAGGTTTTTCCTAATGCTCAGAAGACATAAAGAGTCTAAGACAAAGGAACCTAGAACAAAAAAGAATGTGTTAACAATAAAGCAGGCAGAGAGGGAGGGTCAGTGAAGAGGTTAAGGACAGCAGGGATGAACTACATAAGGATTAAATTCTGAAAAAAAGTACATCAGGAAAGAGCTTTTAGCTTTGCATCTAGCACTTTGGCACACATACATATGTATATCTCTGCATATGCATATAAAAATACACACGTGCACTTATGCACACACATATACAGAACTTAGTTCTTTCACTTTACAAGAGATGAAGCCATCTGTGTGCTTTCCTGATAGAGTAGAGTTTACATAACGGAGCAGCATTGCAATCCTAATTTGGCAGCCAGAGGGGTTCCCTGAACAGCCATGCACAGTGTCATAGTGTCTTGTGATACTAAATCTGCCTCACTGGATAAGTTGCTTCATTATTTCCTGCCCCAGGTAACTTATGAAAATAGGCTAAAACAAACACACCACTGATACACTATGGAAATAATTAGGATATTAACTTGCCCTTGAGTTACTTAAGCCATTAAGAAAGGATGGAGCAGGAATTAATAAAAGTTAAGTCCGGGTCCCATGGAAGGTGCCAGAAAGACAATCTTGGAAAGGAATTGATTAAGTTGCAGTAGACGTACAGTAAGAGAAACAGCAGAAATCCTTTAGTCTGCCCCCAGACAGTATTTGATCTTCCTTTTTTTGGAGGGGGAAAGGAGGTCAGAGCCTCAAGGCAGGCAAAATTAATGCAGGAGTAAGAGGTTCATACCAGAAGGTAGAGGAGGAGGGAAATATTCAGTGGTTACCCCCAGGAAACCAGTGGTATGGTCTGGGAAGACCAAAATAAAATAGATTCAAAAAAGACAGAAAAAAGGAAAGATAGGGGGCAGACAGGGAAGATGACAGAGATACAGAATTCAAAGAGTAATAAGAATGTGCTAAGAAAATAAATAGCACCTTTCTCTGAATGTCAGCTAAGAAAAGGCTGAGCCATATAAGAAAGAGGCTGTAAAAAGAGCCTGAAGCAGCTCCTGGGTGACAGAAATATAAAAAGAATTATATAACCTCAATGGGTTAGCGGTGCAGATTTTATAACATTTAAGTAATAACACAATTATTGAAGTTGTACTTAATTCTTCCAATTACTTCCACTTATTTGAAACTATGATATTCAAACTAGATATTTATTATGGGTTGTTATGGTTCATATTCCATGAAAATCATGGAATCACAGAGTTGGAAGACTTTATAATCTGCCTAGAACAACCCATTCTTTGAACATCCTTATCGAATCTTTTTTTATCCTTATTTCCCATCTTAGAATCATTATTTGGAAAATGAGGAGGTATCCAACGATTGGGAAATGGCTGAACAAATTGTGGTATATGATGGTGTTGGAATACTATTGTGCTATTAAGGAATGATAAACTGCTTGATTTCTATATGAACTGGAAAGACTTACATGAACTGATGTGGAGTGAAATGAACAGAACCAGGAGAACATCAAGCACAGAAACTGAAACACTGTGAGACAATTGAATGCAATCGACTTTGCTATTAGTAGCAATGCAATGATCCAGGACAATCCTGAGAGACTTATGAGAAAAAATGCTATCCATATTGAGAGAAAGAACTGTGGGAATAGAAATGCAGAAGGAAAACATGATTTATCACTTGTTTATACAGGTATATGATTTGGGGTTTTGGTTTTAGAAGATTACTCTATTACAAAAATGAATAATATGGAAATAGGTATCAAGTGATAATACATGTATTACCCAGTGGATTTGCTTGTCAGCTGCGGGAGTTGGGGTGAAGAGGGGAGAGAGAGAACATAAATCATGTAACCATGGAAAAATATTTTAAAATTAAAAAGAATCATTATTATGTGCTGGTTTCGAGGAAAAGAGCTAGTCAACAGTGGGTAAGTGACTTACCCAGAGTCACACAGCTAGAAGTGTCTGAGGCCAGTTTTGAACCCAGGACCTCTCGACTTTAGGCATAGCTCTCAATCCATTGAGCTATTCAGCTGTCTCCCCATCCTCATACAATCTTGACTTGACATCTTTGCCAAGTGCTCATCTTGCTTTTTTCTTGAAGGCTCCTTCTACTTAGGGAAAACAACTTAGTCAAAATATGTAAAGATATATATATATGCATATATATATACAAATATTTTTGTGTGTTGTACAAAATGCAAAATTATGTGTTATAATCTCTTTCTCTCTGTTTTCCAAGCCTAAAGAAAGTCCAAGTTCTGGTCTAAAAATCCTCCCATAAATACTATTCTTTCTCTTACCTTGTAATCCTTAAGCCTTCAGGCAGAAGAAACATTATTCAGTCAAATGAGAATTTGAATAAAAGTGGAAAAGAAGACCCCAAATATTTAGAACCAGGATATTGTTTATCACCTCAAGCAGAAATATTACTGCTACAAACATTGGAGAGCATAGAACAGATTGGCGGAATTGGTACCTTTCTACATAGAAGCCTTTCAAGAAATAATTGATTTTTTAGTTTTGTACTCCATCCTCCAATAAAAAGAAAACAAAGAAATTGTATTGGATGATCTCTTTAAATTTACATGCTTTAAACAACATCTTATTTTAAATTAAACTAAATTTTAATAAGTGATTGAATATTTGCGTCATCCCTGAAAATAGGTGGTGACAGATCACGGAAGCTGACAAGAAGAGCAAAGGATAGCATAGATGTTAGAGCTAAGAGCAGGCTGGATCCAAAAAAGACTTGCGAAACATGAGTCAAAACAGAACCATATAACGAGCCCAGGATGGGAAGGTATTTCCGATAACAATGATTCAAGCCAAGGATATGGGTCCTATCAGAATCAGGAGCATCTCTAGTGAGAGTCAGGATGACTACCTTTCCAAGGAAGTTAGACATGGATTAAAGAATCAGATGAATATCAATGGCCAAAGCCTACATATTGTCTGGAATTTAAGAGGAAGAAATCTGACTCTCCAGGAACCCAAGCAACAAAATGGAATAGGAAAGCAAAGAGACTGGACAGCAACAGCAAGGAGGATTGAAGGGAATGAAATATAAATTGTAATTATGATGAAATATTTTCATGGAAAAAAGAATGATACCCACAAAAAAGTTTCAGGAAAAAAAAAGACATCTATGAAGCAATGCAGAGAGAAATAAGCAGAGCTGGAAGGAGAGTATACAAAATGACAATAATAATAAAAATGAAAAGAACTCTAAAGGAAGCTAAATTCTCTGGAATTATATAATGACCACTTTGAGTCCTGGAGAGCAGATAAGGAAATATAACTCCATTTCAGCAGAAGCAGGGCGGGGGAGGAGGGGCTAAAAGGCAAGAATGCTGCCTATATCCCATATGTCATATGGGGTCATTTTGTCAATTTGTTTTTCTTTGTTACTGAGAAGAATTCAATGCAGCAGAGAGGGGGTGAAGGAGAGGGGAGATAATATGTCCTCCTTACAACAAAGATTTGATATAAAAATAAGACATCCGTAAACTTTAAAATAATAATAAAATACAAAAGATATATAAAATATCTAATTATGTAATACATATAATATATAATATAAACAAAAGACTTAATTCCTGAGCCAACATTTTGGCCTAGCCAGAAATCTTTTGAATCCTCCTTGTTAGGACAGGAATAAACAGGACTACCCTGGAGTCTATAGCTGAAGGCAAATAAGAATACTTAGCTGGAATGGCGAGGAAGCAGACAGAAAAGGTAGCTTCAGATGCTGATAAATAGTTTTGTTCTGTTGGACAGTATGGACTTTACATGACCTACAGCTAATATTCAATAATATTCTCTAAGGAACGTTTTCTTAACCTTTTGTGTGCGCTCCATAGATCCTTTGGTAGTTAGGTAAAGTCTATGGATCCCTTCACAAAATAACATTTTTTAATGCACAAAATACATAGGATTATAAAGTATAATGAAATATAATTAATCAAAAATCAAAATGTATTTTAAGACCATCTAAAGCTTTGTGTCTGATTCCAATCATAACAAAAGAAGATTCTCCCCACTTCTCTTAAACTGTGAACAGTTAATTCCTCAAGTAAATCAGAACAAATAATCATAGAATTCAAGGTCAAATTGAAATGGCTTCTTTCTGGTATTTGACATTTGGTATTTGGTATCTGGTATTTGGATCATTGATTATTCATTTTCAGGTTCCTCTGGATAATACCACCATTTATTATAACAAATATCCATGAAGAAAATTTGTCTATACCAAATCTCTAAATCAAAATGGAAAATTTTAGGTTGGTTGAATTAAGGATTTTTTATTAATTTTTTTAAAAAAAAATTTTAGGTTGGATTCAGAAGTTAGCACAGGTTTAAAGTATCAATGAGTCTATTCCAGATTTCAGACTCACTCCGTCCACAAGCTTCTTATCTCTTGCCCTGATCTCTTGGGTTTTATTTTCTTTGGTCCTAGTAGAACCTCTTTCCATCTTCTGGTTCTGGGCTGAGCTATCACTATTAAGCCTATTCTCCTAGGGGTGCCTAAGCCCATCTTTTCACCTTCTGAGAAAAAAAAAACACTATAGGCACCTCCCCTGCCCAGTTAGGCTGATTATAAGACAGAAAGCCTATTTTTTTTCTGACTTGTGATGAGTCCTACTTTCTCATTAAACTATTCTCTTGTTTCTCTTCTCTACATTTTTCCTATCTTATGTTAATAATCTAGCAGCTCTGTTTCCCACACTTTTAGTCAGCTGTCTTTCTCATTCCATTCTTATGTCTCTCCACTCTTCCCTATCTCAAGTTCTTTTTTTTTTTTTCAGTTTCACTCTCTTCATGATTCTACTCAACAGCCCTAGATTTGCACTCCGCCTCATGAGCATCCCTGGTCCTTATAACATTCCTTTAATGCTTCATTATGCACATTTGAAAATTTTAAGTTTTTATTTATTAATAGAGTTCATCCATAAGTGTCCCAGTCCCTCACCACCCTCCCTGCATCACCAAAAGGCATTACTGGGTAGATAGACATGTTCATACAAATTAGATCTTCCATGTTTCTACTTTTCAGTTCACTCTCCGGAGATAATATTCACAATTTATTATTCCAGTATTCATTCTGTAGCTGTGTATGGTGTTTTCTTAGTTCTACTAATTTTGCTATTTATTATGAAGTTTAAATTATTATTTTGTTGTTTTTTTTAATTAGCCTACTTATCATTTCTTGTGGCACAATAGTATTCTATCACAATCCTATACTACAATATGTTTAGTCATTCCCTATTGAGGGGCATCCCCTCAATTTCCAATTCTTTGCCATCACCAAGAGAGCTTCTAAAAATATTTACATTTTCCCAAGGACCTTTTGGCGATTGTTTGTAATTCTTTGGTTTTTACCTTTAAAAGAGCTACCAGGGGGCAGTTGGGTAGCTCAGTGGATTGAGAGCCAGGCCTAGAGATGGTAGGTCCTAGGTTCAAATCTGGCCTCAGACACTTCCCAGCTGTGTGACCCTGGGCAAGTCACTTGACCCCCATTGCCTAGCCCTTACCACTCTTCTGCCTTGGAGCCAATACACAGTATTGATTCCAAGAAGGAAGGTAAGGGTTAAAAAAAATAAAAAAGATCTACCAATTTGCAATAAACTTGAACCCATTGCCATCAGCATTGGGTCCCTTCTGACCCCACACTGTGACTGTGATTCTTTTCTTTTCCCTCACCCTTATCTTCAGGTGAGGTCCTTCTTATTTCTACCTTTGTATTTCCTCTTATTATTTTCCCCATTCCTTACCTTTGGAACTCTGGTCCCAGTCTTCCCCCCAACCCCCTTGGGGCTATTACAGATCAGTTTGCAGTTCTACTGACAGTGCATTAGTGTTCTCCTTTTTCCACATTCCCTCCAACATTTGTCATTTTGCCCTTTTGTCATTTTAGCCAATCTGATGGGTGTAAGATGATATCTCAGAATTGTTTTGGTTTGCATTTCTCTAATCAGTAGTGATTTAGAGGATTTTTTGTGCCTTAAAATTTTTAAACTAGCTTCTCTTCTGTAAGCCTCTCCTAAATAATTTTAAAACCCAGTTATATTTTAATCCATACAACCCTGTAGACCTTCCATTTATCTAGGGTGTCACTCCTCAAAATTCTTAATCACCTTATGGAATGCAGGCAGCTATTTCCCAATATATGAATATTTAGAGTCAGTTTTTAAAAATTCAGATATTAATATGATAGTAAAGAAAAATGAAAAATGTTGGAGGGGATGTGGCAAAATTGAGACACTAATGCATTGCTGGTGGAGTTGTGAACTAATCCAACCACTCTAGAGAGCAATTTGGAACTATGCACAAAGGGCTATAAAACAATGTGTACCTTTTGATCCAGTGATACCACTACTAGTGTCTGTAACCCAAAGAGGGGAAAAAAGAGAGCAGAAAAGCCGGACTTGTACAAAAGTATTTATATCTGCTCTTTTTGTGGTGGCAAAGAATTGGAAATTGAAGCAAAAAACCCATTTACTTATGCCCATAAATTGGGGAATGACTAAACAATTGTGGTGTATGATGGTAATGGAATACTATTGCACTGTTTGGAATGATAATGGGATGATTTCATAAAAAACTGGAAAAGCCTACATGAACTGATGCAGAGTGAAATAAGCAGAACCGGAACAACATTGTACACAGTAACAGCAATATTGTGGAATAATTATCTGTGAAAGACTTGGCTACTCTCAGCAATACAAAGATCCAGGACAATTCTGAGGGCCTTAGGACAAAGAATGCTATCCACCTCCAGAGAAAGAACTGTTAAGAGTCAGAATGCAGATAAAAAGTATATGATTTTTTTACTTGTTTATTTGGGTTTTGGTTTTATAAGATTACTCATTTCCCCACATGAACAATATGGAAATGTCTTGTATGATAATATAGATCAAATCCCCTTTCAACACCAGGAGAGGGAAAGAAGATAAGATCTATCATATAACTTGGGAAAACTTGAGTAGAAATTTGTTTTTACATATAATGGTAAAAAAATTTTTAAATGAAAAGAAATCTGGGTTATTTGGCAAATATACAAATTCTCCTCTTAGTATTCGACAGCAAGATTGCTAATGGCAACAAAATGACACTTTACTGCCCACTTTGATAAGAAGTAAGATTCTTGAGTGCAGGAATCATTTTATTTTTGTCTTTATTTTTGTTTTCCCCAGCATCCACCACAGTACTAGTACATAGTAGTACAAACTCACTGTTTCATTGTCTACATTTCCAATAGAAGCCTTCATACAACCCATACACATTGAAGAAAATATCCAGCTGCCCTCCAGCACTATGAAGAACCTTCTCCCTTTCCTTGTGATAAAATAATTTGTCCATTTTTCTTCTGAATTTTTAAAAGAATGAAAGGAGGATGTTCAATTCTAGCTCCCATTACTTTTCTGTAAGACTCCAAAATGCATGTGGCCAAGCTGTCGTTAACAGCCCACAAAGGCAGCCAGCAGTGGACACAATCATTTACTGTGAGCTCCACTTTGGGGCTAAACCCTAGTGGAGCTGTGAAGGTTATTTGCCTATATATTTTTCCTCAAATGTGACTGGGAACATATTAGAACTGGTTTCGATGTACCGTTATCCAAATTCCCAACTGGCTCTAATATACAAAAATCAAGTGGCAAGGGAACCCCCCCACACACCCCAAGAAAAAGTTCCCTGGTTGCTTGCAGCTTCTGAAACACTTGAGTTTGATTTTTCCTTCCTAGCATTTCCCACAAGCTCACCCTTCCCGCCCCCCCAAGTTGTGTAGAACTGGTAGAATATGAGATCCTTGACGACAAGTATTATTTTATATTTTTTAACTCATCCACACACCAAGCATCATGCTTTGCGCACAGTGAACACTCAGTGAATATCTATTGCTACAAAGAGAGGCAATATGAGGCAATTTACAGTCAGATAGCCTAGATTTTCCAATACCGCATCTCCTACTTCGGGGTTGTGAGACTTTGTCACTCATTACCTCTGTCTGCCCAGCCTCAAGGGGCTGTTGTGAGGGTAGAAAGGAGATAATGCATGTGTCAGTGCTATGTAATCTGTTTACTATTATATAAAATTTGGGTACCTTCAAAGTTAGGTGATTTTGTTGCAATCCTTCCACACCTTCCCATCCTGTGTGATTCCTGCCCATGATCTAAGATCACAGGAATCTAAATTTAGAACTGGAAAATTCTAAATTTAGAACTGAGGCCATTAAGGCCACCCCATCATTTTAAAGAAGAGGAATCTGAAGCCCAAAGAAAGCTGTCCTATAGCAAGTGTCTAAGATAAGATTCCAATTCAAGTCTTCCTGACTCCAAATTTGATGCCTTATATTTATGATACATCTTGGAGAGATTTATATCTGTTCATAAAGCTCTTTCCATCCAGAACTCCCCCTGGGTGTGTTAAATGCCTTTTTTCATCCCATCCCTCATTCTCACTATATAATGGGTCCAGCATCTCCTCTTCCTAGTCATGCCTCCAATACCATGTTTTCCATGTATAATGCACATGTAGAAAATGGCAACTCGATCAATAAACACAAGGTACTATTATTACAAGCATGACTACTGTTGTCTTAACTGTCCCTCACTTCCCTGATCATTTGAACAGAGAATTTCCCACCTGGAGCCAATAGACTTCAACAAAGCAATTTTCCTTCACAGCTCCGAATGCAGCCCAATAAAGTGTTGGTGTGAGAAAGGGGGAGGGGAAAGCGAGGCAGCAGCTGCTTAACCGAGGGAATACATTCAGCAATAAATACACAGCTATGTATTTATGTACTGCCCCCTGTGAAGAGTTTAAGAATCCCAGAACATTCGTGTGACATCATCTGCACGATCCCTGCTGCCTGCCAGAGGCCAATACCCACTGCTCAGTATGGTGCTGAGAGGAGGAAATAGAGCCAAGAATAATGCCAGGTTCTACCAGAACAGACAGCATTCTGGCTTCAATCCTCTGAATTGCTGAATGGCATGAGGGGGCTCACTACTCACTACCCCCAAGGTACCAAAGGTTCTCAGTCAGGAATCTGGGATTATTCTACATCCTTCCTTCTGATACCATTAGGATTCCTGGAAATATAGTATCTTCCTCGGCATTTAGAATGTAACTGTCATCTTGATGCAAGATACAATATGATCATTTTTATATCTCTATATCTATAGATATGTAATTTTCTGTAAAATAACAATGTGATCTAGATTATCCTAATGCTGCTCTTATAATCACCTTCCCTGTTCTTAGTGTTTGTGTTATTGTCTCCATTTAACAGATTTGTAAACTGAGTTATAAGTACATTGAACTGTGATAACCCAGAAACACCCAACAATTTTGGAAAGAGAAAAAAGGTATACAGAGCTTATATTTTCTGACACCCCATGCCAATTCCTCTCCATTTTACTTTTTTGGCCACTAAAAAAATAATACTATCTCCTTATTTATAATGCCTATAAACTTACTTAAAAAAAAAAAAGCTAGAATTCTCTGGGGGGAAAAAAAACAGGGCTCTCTCACATGCAAGTTTTGATAAAGCTTTAATTGACTTTGACCAATTAGGTTCTAAATGGCCAAAATGAAAGAAATCTGAAGCTCAACAAAAGAAATCATGTTTGTTTTTTTTCCCCAAGAGAAAAAAAATTTATGACTGTCATAAAATCCCCAAAGGCAATGCCTTTTCCTTCTTAATACAGGAGGAGTATACTAAATGGCTGGGAAATGGATTTTTTATGAATTCAGTCTTTCCCTAAGGAAATGGATTGCCTAAATGTGGCCTGAAAGGTTAAAACATGCAAAAGATTCATGGGAAGCAAGGAAGGAAATCATGAAAGGTCAGCACAATTTCGGTTTTTATCGGTTTCAATAGCTTCGTGGTTAAAACCATAGCATAATTGTTTACATCTTCCAAGGAAGGGTATCTAAGGGAGAGAAAAATTGTCATCAAAGCCTCTGAATAGCAATCTCTAGCCAGCCTACCCTGGGCTATAGACATTCTGATGCTCAGATGTCTAGAGTGGGAGCCCCCAGGTTTTAGAAGAATTGTTGGGTTTGTTTTTGTTTTCTTTCTCTCTCTCTTCCCTGCTTTTTTTTTTCTTTTTGCTTTGTATATTTCTATTTCTGTGGATAATATTATTCTTGTGGGTAAAAAGGCAGAGGGTGTAGGCGGAGACGGCTTCCTCTTGGTCCTACTGCACTTCCTATGTTAACTTGCTATCAGCCTTGAGCCATGAGGGGGAAAAAGGCAAATGAGATATTCCACAATGGGAACAGGCAAACACTGGATTTTCTTTCAATTGTTCTTTTCCAGTTTGGCCTTGCTCCTTCCCCACCAGGGTGTAAACAAAGCTCAGCCTTTTATTCTCTCAGGAAGAATTCTTGGGCAGGTAACAGTGGGGTGTGTCTCTGCACAGAACCCAGGGAAGCCATTTCAATGATTCAGGTAAAAATTAAACACTTTTGCCTTAGGCGTCTGATATCTCAGGTAAGAAAATTTTGTTTGCTCTCAATTATCTAGGTAATTTCTTCACATCACCAGTTCAGCTTTCAAGTATAGACACAGTTTCCATTTAGCTCTGCTGAAAAACTATAATAAAACTCCTAAAAACAAACAAGCAGGCTTGGCCAATGCTATTGAGTGGTGGATGAATGATGGGAATGAGTATCAGAACTCAGAATTCCCCTATATAGTCTATTCTTGCTCTTTCAAGGCACAGATAACTAATAATAACTGTGCATAAGTGTTTGACAATTATGTTCTTGATTCTGGGAGATAGGTACTATTATTATCCTCATTTTACAGATAAAGAAACTAAGGCAAACAGAGGTTAAGTAACTTAGAGTCTATCTAATAGGTAGAGATAGGATTTGAACTCAGGACTTCCTGACCCCTTTATACAATATAATATCTACTAAGTCTTAGATCTCATAGTTAAATTGTAGAATTTAAGGGTTTTTTTAAATCATTTTCTGGCATTTTTCAACTGCTCCTTCCCTGTCTCCCTCCCTCTCCCCCCCCCAAAAAAAGATCCATGACATTGAAACAGCAGCCTTCATTCACCCTGTCCCCTCCTTCCCAGAACCCAGGAGGGTAGAACAACTTGTTAGTTTGATTCAAACCCCACTACCCATAAGGGTGGAAGGATGGGAGAACATCCTTTGTCCACTGGAGCCAGATCTCCCTTCCCTACCACCACCCCAGGTTTACTTTTTAGGTCTCCTTCCTCCACTCTAAACTGAAGCCATTTGGTGAATTGTCATGTGCCACCTGAGCCTCCAATTTGTAAAAAATTGCCCAAAAAAAATCTATGAGATCCATGTTCTCTCCTTCCCTCCTGTCCCTTCTCCCTGCCAAAATTAATAGGTAATATGATATAGATTGTACAAGTGTTACTATACTACTTAGATATAAATAGAGATCTATATGTATGTAATATATAGATATGTCCATGCTCATCATGTTGTGAAAGAAGATATATATTACTTATACTAGAGAAATTTTTATGGAGGAAATATGGTAAAAAAAAATGGTATGCTTCAATCTGCATTCAGATTTCATCAACTCCTTCCATGGTGATGGATATCCTTTTTTGTTACAGGTCTGTTGGAGCTCTCCTTGATCCTTGCATTGCTGATAATAGTTGTCATTCATGGTTGATCGTCATACATTACTGCTGTCACTATATACAGTGTTCTCCTGGCTCTATTCACTTCACTTTGTACCACTTCACACAGGTCTTTCTAGGATTTTTTTTGTGATAATGTTGTTTGTTGTTTCTTATGACACAATAGTATTCCATTATAATCATTTCCCACAACTTGCTCAGCCATTCCCGAATAGATGAATATCCCTTAAGTTTCCAATCCTTTACCACTACAAAAAAAAAAAGCTGTTATATTTGTGTGCAAGGATTTCCTTGTCCCCTATCTTTGATCCCTTTGGGGTACAATACCAAGTGGTATTGCTGAGTCAAAAGGTATGCACAATTTTATGTTCCTTTGAGCATGGTTCCAAATTGCTCTCCAGAAAAGTTGTATCAGTTTGCAGCTCCACCAACAATGTATTAGTGTTCCAAGAATTTAAATCTCAAATCTTAGACCTCCCTCTCCATTATAGAGCTTTGTTGGTTAGAAACACAATGACATCAGCCAAAATCAAGGGTATGAGCCCCATATCAGGCAGTTAGCTCCATTCTGTTCCTTGATTTTATGCCTAACCAAGTGCTTGTTTGTGCAATTAATATAGAAAGAGTAAAGAAGCAAGAAAGGGTAGAAATACTTCTGTGTGGATGTATTTTCACAATTGCTTAAAAATAAATAATTATTAGCATTTTTTCAAAGAGAGAGAAATAAGAAAAAAAAGCATCATCTTATTTAATCCTAATAAAATCTTGTGGGGTGGTTACTGTAAATTATCCATATTTTATGATTGAATAAATTTTGGCAGATAGAAGTTTAAGTGATTTGCCCACCATTACACAGCTAATAAATGACTAAAGCTAGATTCAAACTCATGGTCCTCGTGGCTCCAGGCCCAGTGTACCAACTAGCAACCTCCATTAAATGTTTACACTAGGCTTCAGTGTCTTGGGATCATAGACCCAAAGCCATAAAGGATCTCAAAGACCAAGTTCATACTACTCATTTTATCACCCAAAAAACCAAGCCCTATGGGAGCACAGGTAATAAGCTTTAGAGCTGAAATTTAAACCCAGAACTAATGCTTTTTCCCCTGCCCAATGCTGCATTTTTTCTTTTATAAATTTTATAAAAGCTGTTAGAATATAGCTCATTTATCCTATCAGTGCCAAAATGGCATGCTACAGAATTATTGCAAATATTTGACTACATATAGTATTTGCTAAGGAAAAACTGTTTGCACATGACATTACCCCAAGAACTTATTTCAAATGTGAATCTGCCAGTGGCTTTGGGGAAGAAGTAGTGGAATAGAGAACTCTGTGAGGCACAGTGACAAATTGGAGAGGTGGTCTAAGACAGTGGTGTTAAGCTCAAATAGAAACTGGGGGTCATTAAACTATGCATAAGGATCTCTTCAGGCCACGTGTTGACTTAGAAAACCACATAGTAACATTATCTATGTTCTATTGTATTTTTATTTATTTCGTTAAATATTTCTCAATTACTTTCTGATTTGAGCAACTAGGGAGTGTTGAGGTTAAGGTGAAGCAATAGTATGAAACACCCTGTTTGATAGCTCTGGTTTAAGACATCATAATACAAAATTTAAAAAAGATGATTTTGGAGTAAGAAGACCCTAGTTGAAATCCATCCTCTTCCACTTAATACCTGAATGATTTGAGTCAAATTTATTAACTTTCCTAGACCTTAATTTCCTTACCTAGAAAATGAGGGGGTTAGACTAGTAACCTCTGAGGTTTCTTCCCACTCTATTATTATCCTAGGAAACATCAAAAAGGAAAAGAAAGTATAGTCAGTTTTTCATATTTGGGAACTTAATTTTCCTGATTTCAAGCATTTTCATGATTATATTAATAACTTCATTTTTACTTTCACCTTGGCAACCAGCATATTCCTGGCTATGCACAAAAATGAGAGGAAAAAATGAGAGGCACAATGCCCAAAAGTTTGTGAAGTGGTTGGCATCCCGCTGGTTGCTTCACTAGTCTTGTTCATCCTTCCATTGACTAAAGAGTTCCCATGCATTCATTGAATATTTTTATTGTTTGCCTATAAAACTTGAGTTTTGTGTTGCAATTATACCCCCAAATTGTATTATTGGGCTCTATGCCCAAGTGTGAGAAGTTAGTGATGTGGCATAGTGAGAAATTAAACATAATAGATAAACTTTGTTCTGGAATGTATGCAGCTACTGTCAGCATAATTAACCAGGTATCTAGAGACACTGAGGCTGCCAATCTTACTGATCACAGACCCAAGGTTAAATGTCAACCCACCTCTGCTATGCTCCCATATTCTGAGCCCCCTCAGGATCTCAAATAGTAGCCAGAAGCAGACATCACTGATTAGTCTCATTCAAGCTGATTCTCCTTTACAATTTCCAATACTATCCACCAGCCATGAAAGATGGAGTGTCAGAGAAGACCTCACCAGTCTTGGCATCTTCTGATAGCAGCAACTAAAGTCCCAACAACCTCTCCCATGGTTTTCAGAGTGCCACCAAGATAAAGAGGTTTACAGTAGTATAATGTACAATAGAATACTCTCACACCAACCATGTGACACAGTGAAAGGTAAGATTCAAGTTAAAAAATATTTTAGTTTTAACATTTTTATTTGATGTACAGTTTTTACAGTACTATAGATTTCACATGCTATTAAAAGTGAATATAGTCTGAAATTAAATTTTAATTGAAATGTTAGCACACAGTCATGGAATTATAGGGAATTACTAATAAGAAAAAATGTTTTGCATGTTACCAATTTTATTTTGTGTACTGCAGTTTATGGGTTATTTCCTGGTTTCTGTGTTAGAAAAAGTAAATATTCTCAGAATTAATGTCTTCTTGTAAAAAAAATGTATACAGAAAAGTGTATTTTCAGCAATTTCTAGTGAAATGTTACAGCTTTTAAAGGTCACAAGAACCTAATCCCTTATTTTCCATAGATTCAATGCATCAACATCTGTGTTTTTGCCTTTTGCACCATTTTCTAGGAACATTACCCTACAAAAGTTTAGGATTGACTATCTGTTCAGAATGGAATAGGCTACCTTGGCACAGTAACTTGCTAGAGATCTTCGACAACAAGTTATCAGGAATATGGGATGCTTTGAGTAGAAATTGGACTAAATTACCACAAAGGTCCTTTTAGCTCTAAATATGATAATCCTATGGAATCATAAAATTGCAAAGTAAGGGAGGGACCTCTGAAGTCATCACATCCAATCCTGTCTCTGCATCTGAGAAAATTGAGAACTAGAGAGGAAAAGCCACTTGCCCAAGATCAAAAGAAAGTATCAAAAGTAGACCCTGAACCCAGGCCCTCTGAGTGTTCAAAAGTACTGTTCATGCCAGGTCAGTTGAAAATATACATTAGATTACTCTGCATGAAATTACCAGCATCTCTATCTGACCAATCTCATTATACCTCCTAGCCTCTTAGTATCTTACATCCTTCTGTCAGTGGCACCTTTATTACCATCTGGTTCTGTTCTCATCCTACTTATCTGTGCCAAACCTCAAACAATTTGGCAGGAAAACTTTGTAGTAAGAAAAAGAATATGAGCAGAAGAGTCATCATAGGAATAGTCATGATATTAAATACCATTATCCCTTCCACATCACAGGGGTTAGGGGCACAGTGCCCTAGTGATCTGGAAAATCCATGTAAAAAATTTTGGCCCTCCCTTCATGCCAAAGAACAAGTCGGAATTTCTCTTTTTTCATTTGTGGGGTGTTTACAGTACCTTGTAATTTTTAAATTAGGTATGCATTTCTGAGTTTCTGAACTTTTTCTGTATCATCTGCTGGCCTTCACATATCATCTGCAGCTTCTGCAAAACTTAAAAAAATATTCCCTCTTTATTTGTTATGCCAACCTGCGATAAATTGAAACCATGATGAGAAAAGTCACGATGTGGAAGGGAGAACTATAATAATAACAGTTATTACCGAAATAAAGCCTAACTCTGGTGAGAGAGCAAGACAAATAGTCCAAAGGAGCTCAAGGCCACAATAGAATGTGACTATCCAATCAGCATTATATATCACATTTTTTTGCATGAAAGATAGACAGATAGATAGATAGATACATAGATAGATTAAATTGTAAGCTCCTTGAAGACAGGGATTGTGTTTTGCCTCTTTTTATAGTCCTAGGGTTTAGCACAGTATCTGGCATATAGTAGGTGTTTATTAAATGTTGACAGCACATTTATTAAGCACTTATTATTTGCTAGGCACTTTGCTGAGCACAATGGATACAAATATAAGTCCCTATCCTGAATTCTGCAGTGGAAAAAATATTACACATTAGGGTTTATTTTGTATTCCTAGTGTTTAGCACAGTGCCTAGTACAGAGTATTTAAAAAATATATCATGATAATTGCTCATGGGTAGGACAAGCTAATATAATTAAAATGATAATCCTACACAAGTTAAGCTACTTATTCAGTGCCATACCTATCAAACTGCCAAAAAACTTTTTATAGAATTAGAAAAAAATATAACAAAGTTCATCTGGAAGAACAAAAGATAAAGAATATCAAGAGAAATAATAAAAAAAAGTGAAGGATGGGGGCCTAGCAGTATCAGATCTTAAATTGTATTATAAAGCAGTGCTCATCAAAACAATATGGTACTGACTAAGAGACAGAAGGGCGATCAGTAGAATAGAGTAGGGATAAATGACCTCAGCAAGACAATCTATGATAAACCCAAAGATCCCAGCTTTGGGGACAAGAACTTAATCTTTTACAAAACCTGCTGGGAAAATTGGAAAATAGTATGGAAAAAAAATAGGTTTAGATCAACATCTTACACCCTGTACCAAGATAAATTCAAAATAAGTAAATGACTTAAATATAAAGAGTAAAATCATACATAAATTAGGTGAACATAGAATAGTATACATGTCAGATCTATGGGTAAGAAAGGAATTTAAGACCAATCAAGAGACAAAGAACATTACAAAATGTAAAATGAATGATTTTGATTACATCAAATTAAAGTTTTTGTATAAACAAAACCAATGTAACCAAAATTAGAAGGAAAACAACAAACTGGGAGAACATTTTTATAACAAAACTCTCTGACAAAAATTTGATTTTCCAAATATATAAGGAACTAAGTCAGATTTACAAAAAATCAAGCCATTCCCCAATTGACAAATGGTCCAGGGACATGAATAGGGAGTTCTCATATGAAGAAATCAAAACTATTAATAAGCACATGAAAAAGTGTTCTAAATACCTCCTATTAAAAATGCAAATAAAAACAACTCTGAGGTACCACCTTACACCTAGCAGACTGGCCAGTATGGCAGCAAAGGAAAGTGATAAATGTTGGGGGAAATGTGGCGAAATTGGAACATTAATGCACTGCTGGTGGAGTTGTGAATTAATCCAACCATTCTAGAGGGCAATTTGGAATTATGCCCAAAGGGCGCTAAAAGACTGCCTACCCTTTGATCCAGCCATAGCACTGCTGGGTTTGTACCCCAAAGAGATAATAAGGAAAAAGACATGTACAAAAATATTTATAGCAGTGCTCTTTGTGGTGGCAAAAAAATTGGAAAATGAGGGGATGCCCTTCAATTGGGGAATGGCTAAACAAATTGTGGTATCTGTTGGTGATGGAATACTATTGTGCTGAAAGAAACGATGAAGTAAAGGATTTTTATGTGAACTGGAACAACCTCCAGGAAATTATGCAGAGTGAGAGAAGCAAAACCAGGAGAGCACTTTACACAGAGACTGATACACTGTGGTACAATCGAATGTAATAGACTTTTCTTCTAGCAGCAATGCAATGAACCAGGACAATCCAGAGGAACTTATGAGAAAGAACACTATCCACATCCAGAGGAAAGAACTGTGGGTGCAGAAACACAGAAGAAAAACATATGATTGATCATGTAGTTTGATGGGGATGTGATTAGGGTATTGATATTTAAAGATCGCTCTACTGCACATATGAATAACATGGAAATAGTTTTTGAACAATGATGCATGTATAACTCAGTGGAACTGCTTGTCAGCTCTGGGAGGAGGAGGAAAGAAAGGTAGGAAAAAACCATGAATCATGTAACCATGGAAAAATATTCTAAATAAAAAAATACATCATGATGATGATGATGACGACATATTAGGGAGCTGAAAAAAGGAGGGGGATTTCAAAGTGACATGGTATGGAAAAGCTGGGGAAATGAGAGCTAGGTGGAACAGTGTATAGAGAGCCCTGGTCTTGGAATTAGGAAGATCTGAGTTCACATCCTGCCTCATATCTACTAGCTATGTGACCCTGGTAAAATCACTTAACCTCTCTCCTAAAGTCAGTTTCCTCATTTGTAAAATAGGAGTGATAATAGCACTTACCTCCCAGGGTTGTTGTGAGGATCACATGAGATAACATATATAAAGTGCTTTGCACACCTACAAGTGGTTTTATAAAAGCTAGCCCTTATTATAGTTATTGCTGTTATCAAGAAGGGATCTGGAGCTCTGGAGATAAGGCATAGTGAAGACTGATCAAAGGGTTGGCATCACAGGGTAACCCAGCAAGGAGAGGATGGGGGGAGATGTGGAAATGATACCTGAAGTGCAAGTTGTTTGGTTTGGAGCCACAGGAAAAGAGACCCCTGGTTTCTTGTCATCACCTCCAACCTTCTTGCGCAGTGACAAGAACAGAGGATGTTCTTTTGATTGGAATTCCCCAGAGTGGGAAGTCCAGACATGAAAGAGTTAAGTCATCCAGGTCCTAGCTACTGGTCCCGATAGCATGGCAAAGATATGGCCTTCATTCCTCTGAAACTAGAGTTATTAGAGGTCCTCAGCAGAAGTTTGGGTTTTTTTTGGGGGGGGGGGTGTTATGTTTTTTGAGGGCAGGGACTGCCTTTTGCATCTGTATACCCCGAGTGCTTACAAATCACTTAATCCACAAAGTAGACCCAATGTCCAGCAGACCCTGACAGATGGCTCCCAATAGAATTCCTGTTCCTTGAGGACAGAGACTACAGAATTTTGGTTTTGTTTTTTTTCTTAATATCACTCATTGATTGGCAATAGCAATCATCTAATAAATGCTTAGAGCTTTGAATTGAATGGAAGCCCTGGATGATGGTTCCTCCAACAGAAAAGCAATTGTTTCCTTTCCATCAGATTCTATATTTCTTTCCATCCTCCTGTCTATATATCCTACACAGCCAATGAGTTTAGGCTGGGCAGAAGTGCCTAGTGTTGACTGTCCTACAGGCCAATAAACACCCAAAGCAGAATAGAAACCCAGACCTGACTGAGTCAAAAATCCAGTACACCATAGAGATAAATGGAGAAAACACAGGTGCAGCTCAGTAGCATATAGTAATCCTAATCCTGGAGAGTCCTAAATCCTTTAATAAACTGCCTCCATGCTGCCTATAAAGGCAGCTACTTCTAAAAAAAAAAATCTCCCAATTATGGTTTGTTTTAGGCAGAATTCAAATCTAAAAACGGAAGACTCTTTTATAGGGAGGGTTCCATGGCCCGCTCTGAATTTTCTGAGTTCATAAAGAAGACGTAGCTGAAGACTCCACTGGCCTCAGATGCTTGAGCTGCAAGCAGTCTTGGCAGCAGCTAGAGGGGCTGACCTTGATTAGGATTTGGTCCTGTTGTGCCTTCCCTCAGAACTGCGCCACTATTTAAAGAAAAAAAAAAAAGAGTTACAACCCAGTTCTGTGAATCCCCAACACATTAAATGTTCTAATTATCTGGGATGAATCAGCAGTTCTGCTCTGCATGATGCCCTAGGAGGACCTGGCAGGCAGCCTACAAATTGAGGAACTTCAGAAAAGTATTACCTTGGGCCTCCCTGACAATCTGAGCTGAATTAACCCCATCCTGAAGATTCACTTTTCTATATTTTATTAGTAGCACTAATGGGGGTAGAGAGAAATAAAGAGGAAAAGAGGTTGGAGAAAGGGGAAATGATCCCTTTATGAGCAGTCACAACAGGAAAGAAAATTACATTTGGAGAAATTGAGGATTTTCATGTCAATTCATGGTCACCTTGAATCAATCAATATTGCTTACTTGAGTATTTTTACCTTATCATTTGTGGCACAATCATAAAGCATAACACTATAATAAAATATAACAAAGGACCTGAAAGGAAAAACAAATCTCCTTTCTCACCCTTTAATACCCATATGACTGAAAAAATCCCTTTTCATCTCTGAGATTCAGTTTCTTCATCTAGAAAAGGAAAAAGTTGGACTAGAGGATCTCAAATCCTATCCAGCTTGTAATTCTATGATCTTTATCCATCTCATAATTTGCTATTTGTTCTCTATCAGCCATGCTTCTCTTCCCATGCCAATTTCTATCAATGGAGGTGACATGCATAGCCCATTAATAAATCTTCAGTTATAGAAATCACAGAATGAATAACGCAGAGACTTCCTTCATCTGTCCATTGTTCAATGCTAGATCCTTCCCTATGTGTATGGAATACAATGTACACTGAAAAGAGGAAATAATGTCATCAGTATTATCTTTGCACACAAAAGACAACTACATTGGTGTTCACTGACGAATGAAGAAATTGTGGTATGTTGGCAAAGATACTGGAGTGGTTTTCTATTTCCTTCTTTAATTCATTTTGCAGATAAGGAACTGAGGCAAACAGGGTTAAGTGACTGGCCCACGTCACATAGCTCTTAAGTTTCTGATGGATTTGAACTCATGAAGTTGAATCTTCCTGATTTCTAGTCCAGTGCTCTATTCACCGTGCTACCTAGGGTAACTTTTCCATAGGGTAACAATGGGTTAATATAAACATCCAGGTAAGGAGCATTTGTGTTTGTGTACATGTGTCTATTTTGTGTGTATTTCATCTGCTCCTCTGACAGTAAAGACTCAAAGCAAGAGCTAGGAGAAGATTTCTATTTTGTTCTCATTCCTTTCCCCAATTGTGAATGCCAACCATAATGAGTGGTAGGATATAGGAGACATTCAATAAACAGTCATTCAAATAAGTTGGGCTCCAAATGGGGATGTCTTTACCTTACCTTCTTCTGTTACTTACAGGGACCCTTATTCTTTGCTGAGCCCTAAGGATGTTGAGCCCAAATAACATGTCCTATACACTTTGCAAATGACTGACCAATTTCTATGCTTATTCCTGCATTCCCTGTAAAATATGGCAGGAGACAGAGAAGTTTCTTCCCCCTCAACTTGTGCATTTTAGGTAGTATTATTCCAGATCCCAAAGAGATTCAAGATGCAGGAACAAGATTTCCACCAGTGCCCAAGTCCCTAAGGGATTTTTTTTTATTATTCCTTGCTTTCTCAGAGAAGGGAAAGGGGAGGAGAGGGTGGGAAAATTTGGACCAAAATTATTTTATTTTTGATTGCTTTCTGTCTCAGGGATAGGATAGGGAAGAGGGAGGGAGGGAGATAATTTGGCTCAAATTTTTAAAAACCAAAGGTTAAAATTTGTTTTTACCTGTTAAGTGAGGGGAAATTTTCTTTATTTTAAAAACTGTTTTATTTTTAATGTTGAGTTCCAAATTCTCTCCCTCCTTTTTATGCTTTCTCCTCACTCCCTGAGACAGTAAAGCGATCTAATTTAAATTTTACATGTGCAATCGTGTAAAATATTTTTTCATATTAGTCATTTTGGGGAAGAAATCTCAATTTTTTAAAAATGCAAGAAAGTAAAATATAGTAAAATTTGGGTTTGCATTCAGACTCCATCAGTTCTTTTTCTGGAGGTGGATGACATTTTTTATCACAGGTCTTTAGGATTTAATCTATAGGATTTAATCACTATATTGCTGAAAATACCTGGGTCATTTACAGTTGTTTTTCAAATATTACTGTTACTTCTGTTTCTGTTCACTTCATTTTGCAAGAGTTTATGCAAGTCTTTCCAGGTTTTTCTGAAATCATTCTGCTCCTCATTCTTATAGTGCAATAGTATTCCATTATAATCATATACATAATAAATTCAGCATGTGTTCATATGACTAGAAATAGTTTTAATTTCTTTTTCTGAAAACTGCTTGTTCAGGATAAGCTAGATGGCTCCATGGATAGAGAACCAGGCCTGGATATTCACAGTCTTGGGTTCAAATCTGATCTCAGATACTTCCTATTTGGGTGACCCTGGAATAGTCATTTAACTCCAGCTGCCTAGCCCTTACCACTATTCTGTTTTGGAACCAATACTTAATATCAATTCTAAGAGAGACAAAAATGGTTTTAAGAAAACTACTGGTTCATATCCTTGGGCCATTTATCAATTGAAGAATGGTTTATATTTCTATAAATTTGACTTAGTTTTCTATATATTTTAGAAATGAGACATTTATCAGAGATACCTCCCTTAAAAATTTCCCCCAGTTTTCTGCTTTCCTTCCAAATCTTGGTTGAATTGGCTTTTTTTTTTTTTTTGGTAAAAAAAAAACTGTTTAATTTAATATAATCAAAATTATCCATTTTACATTTCATAATACTCTCTATCTCTTTTTTGGTCATAAATTCTCCCCTAATTTGCTTATATTACCCTTTATATCTAAATCTTGTACCCATGTTGCCCTTATCTTAGTCTATGGTGTGAGATGTTGCTCCATCCCCTATTGTTTTCCAGTTCCCTAAGGGAAATGTTAAACCCTTGAGGAACCTCATGAAATCTTTAAAGATGATTTGTTATTCTGTTGTTCAGTCACATCCAACTCTTAGTGACTCTGTGGACCATATTATCTATGGGATTTTCTTGACAAAGATACTAGAGTGGTTTTCCATTTCCTCCTTTCATATTTATGATGATCAGGAACCATTTTGTAATTCACTGAACTCCATGATGGACTAAATAGTCCCTAAGCAAACCATGAGAGTTAACATACACCTTGTGTATGAACTCATTACCTACATACACACATACAAAGTAATCCCTAGGAGAGGCCAAACACATACAACCAAAAATATCACACTTTCAGCTTCTGCCCTCAATCCTTTTGAGAATCTGCCAAAGCTCTACTCTAACGTAAAAATAATCATCTATTTAAAAATGAGGGATCTGCCTCTCTGGATTTCCTGTAATATATAATAATAACAACAATAATAATATGCCAATAGACAGACAGACAGATAGATAGATAGAAAGATAGGTAGATGATAAGTAGATAGACAGATAGACAGATGTATAGATATATACACAGATAGATATGTAGATAGATAGACAGATAGATAGATAGATAGATAGATAGATAGATAGATAGATAGATAGATAGATGGATGGATGGATGGACGGACAGACAGACAGACAGACAGACAGACAGACAGACAGACAGACAGACAGACAGACAGACAGATAGATAGATAGATAGATAGATAGATAGATAGATAGATAGATATGTAGATACACAGACAGATAGATAGATAGATAGATAGATAGATAGATAGATAGATAGATAGATAGATAGATAGATAGACAGACAGATACAGAAAGACAGAGAGAGAGAGAGAGAGAGAGAGAGAGAGAGAGAGAGAGAGAGAGAGAGAGAGAGAGAGGTAGATAGATGGGTAGATCGGTATGATGGATAGAAGACAGCATGCATATGGTTCTTTAAGGTTTACAAAGTGCTTTACATATGTTACCTAATTTAGTCCTCACAATAACCCTGTATAATAGGTTCCATTATTATCCCAACTTACAGATGGGGAAACTATGGCTCACACAGATGAAGTAGGTTGCCCAAGATCACAGTTATTAAGTCTGAAGCTGTCTAGACCTTGAGTCCTCAATCTCTGGGCTACAGTTTCCCTTTCTATAAAAAGAGACCTTTAAGCTAGATGTGTTTACTAAGGCCTCTTCCAACATTAAAAGCCCATATACATAACCCAAGTGTAAAAAAACAGAGAGCACAAAGTTTCCTGCTCACACCTCTCTTATCTCTCACCCTCAAGGCTTAGACATTAGGGGGAGGAAAGAAAAAAGCAGCTGTTGTTGGTTTTCCCCATCGGTCAGAACAGAAGAAACCTGGCTTTTGCTGCATTAGAGAATCTGTGACCAGAGGCTGCAGGACGTGTATTATTTGTTTTAAAATAATACACAAGACTTACTTGACCTTGTGTCCCTTTCTAAAAATGGGTCTGGCTGATGCCTGCAGATTGCTGGAGGGGACGCTGTGAAAGGAATAGAGGTATTCTCTTCTCTGCGTGTCATGACAGCATCCTGACGCTCAGGATTGTTGGGGGTTTTTTTCCCTTTTCTTTTTTCTCCCTTTATTGGTTTGCTTCTAAATCCTGAATTTTGCAAATGAAACCTTCAGGGTAGAGATCACAAGAACCCTGGAGGTTGCTTTTTGAGCTCAGAGAGCGAGGCTGTCAGGTCTGAAGAGAAAGGGGGGAAAATGATAGATGTACTCGGCAACTTTCTGCTTTTCCTGTTGAGATAGACATAGCTCCTGTGTGAAGCTAGAGATGAGCTTCTATTTAAGGAATAAAAGGGCTTATGGCCACAACTGCTGGATTCACAAGGCTCGTTTACAGAGTGCGAGACAGCCTGACGAGTTTGCTGAAATATAGGACCTTTTTCTAATCAAGATGAAGGGTTGGGCATATAATGTAGGTCCATTAAGGGGTATGAAAGTGTATTTAGGGGAATGTAATCATATGTTAGCAAGAAAGAAGCAAGGCTTCATCTGAGAAGTAATTCTAAACCAAGTGAGTGGAAAACCAACATGTTTGCAAAAGATAGAGCAAGTGCTAAATTTTAAGAACACACAAGCTCATTTTTGGAGCCAATCTGTCCACAGTCAGAAGAACCAAGGTACCCAAATATCAAAGCCATAAGCTCTACAGCAAATCAGAAGAGGGGACTGGGCATGAGGAGTCTAAGAACCCAATGAAAAACAATATGGGATGGCTTCCCATATTTCTGGAGAGGTGAAAAGCAAGAGAGGTCCTTTCTCCTTCTAAGATGAGGTGACTCAGTTGAAACTCCCCTATCCTTAAGAGAAGAAAGAGAGACAGACAGAAAGAGAGCCTCAAAAAAAAAAAAAAAGGCAGATTCTATAGTCATTAACCAAAGAGGAAACAGACAGACCGTCTAGGCCATACCCTGAGATCTTTGGCAAAAATTAGATACTCTCTAGGGGGAATAATACTAGAGATATCCCTCCTAAATATAGATTACAATGATCTGAATGAATACTTAGGATAAAGTAAAAGTCCTTAAGCAGATGACAAATGTTAAATAAAAATTAAGCACAAAAAGAATTAAAATGAACTAAAAATTGTCTTTTATGTTCAGGTACTGGCTGGGTAAATTCCCTCCAGGTCATTCTACTCCAATTTAGAACTCCTGCCCAAGGGCCAAGCTATCTTAATTCATAAGGAATAAACTATCTCTCTAGATCATGCTTTACACAAATTCCGGTCATCCACTTTGCCATCAGCCTGGCACTCACTATCTCCTCCCACTTTCCACATCTTCCTCTGACTCAGTAATCCATTCAGTACTAGCAAAATGCCATTGTTCCTGGAAAGGGAGTGTCAATTCATTGCCCTATGGCTCAGTTCAAACTTCCTATCCCTCCCCAGACACTCTCTTTTCTGGCTATCTGGCTCATACATGCCTGCCCTCCTCTGAATAGAACATAGGCTTCTGGAAGGTGGTATTTATTTTTGCATTTACATTTAACATAATTCTTGACACATAGCAAATATTGTTGTGACAATCAAATGGGAAAATGTACATAAAAGACTATAAACCTTAAAATTCTATAGAAATGATAGTTAAAAATCTTTAGATGCCTTGACTTCTTCCAAAACTCAATTCATGAGCAGCGGATAGAGAGTCAGGACTAGAGTCAGGAAGACCTCAGTTCAAATCCACTCTCAGACATATTCTAGGTATATGACCCTGGATAAGAACATTGTCTGCCTCTGCCTCAGTTTCCTCAACTGTAAAATGGGAATAATAATAATAATAATAATAATAATAGCTCCTACTTCCCAAGGCTCTTGTGAGGCCAAGAGTAAGACCATTCTTTTTGGGCACAGACTTCAAGTTCACCATGACTTTTAGGTGACTTGACCAGAGTGACTCAGTAAGTGGCTGAGGCTAGATTTGAATTCAGTCTTCCTGCCTCCAAGTACACTATGGAACCTAACTGTCTCTGTGATGCAAAAAGGCCACTCACAACCCATCCCTGGCTGCCTATTGTGTGCTATTCTTCTCTATGTCCTACCATAAGTTTGCTACGAGCGGTTCCACAGGTCCCTCTTAAACTTCCTTGTACCTAAGCATCTTGATTCTCTCTTATTTAATAACTATGTTTATGCTGCACATCTTTTTGTGTGTGTTCATCTTCCATTCCATCCTTAAAAGTAGGAATTGTTTAATACATTTCACTCGTTATCCCTATCTTCTACAATCCAGGTACTTTAAGGGGTACATAATAAATATGTGTTGGTTGATTATCATTCAATTACTTTTAAGATTTATACATAGAAGAGTT
Source organism: Monodelphis domestica (assembly GCF_027887165.1). Lineage (NCBI taxonomy): Eukaryota > Metazoa > Chordata > Mammalia > Didelphimorphia > Didelphidae > Monodelphis > Monodelphis domestica. Next base: position 456,197,398 of record NC_077228.1, read on the forward strand.
TTCTGAAGCCCCTGAAAGAGTGATACATCACTGAGTAGGTACTCAAAAAATTGTTGTTTTTAGTCATTTTTTTTCAGTAGTGTCCAACTTTTCATGACCCCTTTTGGGGATTTCTTGGCAACAATACTGGGGTGGTTTGCCATTTCAAGAAGTGTTTAATGACAAAACTTGCTTAGGGAATAACTGGAAGGGCTGGGGAAAGAATCGAGGAACTTTGTTTTTTTTTCTAGAATTTCATTAAGCAGCATCGCCTTCCTCTACTAACTATATTTTTGCATGGTTCATTAAAACAAGAAGAGGCTATGGCCAGACAATTGTCTCCCACTACAAGCAACACAATTGCCTCTACTGAAAGGGATAATGTGTATCATTTATGACTGTCTTTTTTTCTCTTTCACCTGCTCCTTAATTAGGGAGCCCCAGCCCTTTGCAGAGTCTGTGGTGGTTTATTTTTATTCTGCCACCCACCATTAGTGGGGCTTCTCCCAGACCTTCCTTTATTAGTGTATAGGCTTAATTGATTAAATGCATGATTGATCGTCTAGGCCTGTTTTTCAGAATTATTCCCTGAATGCCATTTGTTTTCCAGATCTCCTGTTTTCTCAGAATAGTAAGTGCTGCTTAACCTTCTTTAGAAGCACATCAGGCATCCATCATTTTCCAGCATTTGCTCGCAGATATGTAGAGATAGTTGGGTTGCCTTGGGCCTCAAATGTGTAATCATGAGCCTGTGCTCCTTCCCATTGGTTCCCAATACAAACACTTGTGTGCACATGTCCCCTGAAAGCCCCTGCCACTGGTGATGCCTTCATGATTTCATAATCCTCTCCTCCAGAGATCCATGGGCTAGATATCACTGCATAATGTTTAACATTCAAATCCATTGCACTTTTGACACTGGTTGTTTGGAAGTTCTTCCTCATATCTAACTGGAATCTGTTCTCTCCCATTTCTACTTCTGCCTTCTAGGGCCAAGGAAAAGTCAATTCAATTGGACGCATCTTTACTAAGCAACTATGTACAAAGCACTATCCTGAGGGCTCATAATACCAACACCAAAAAAAAAAAAGGGGAAAAAAATCCTTGCCCTCAAGGTGCTTACTTACATGTTGTGGAAGAGTCTGATCCCCTTTCTATATATGATAACCCTTCAGATATGTAAAGATCACTACTAATATTTGCTTCTCTAAGCTATAAACACCACAAGTCGAGTATTCTCCTATTCAACTATCTCTGGATAGATTATTAATTCATATCTTTATATTATGTATCTATAATATAATAATATATGTATAATATATAATACTCTAGCTTATCAATTAATACCTTTCCCAAATTGGGGCATTCAGAATTGAAAACAACATTGTGGATGAGGTTTAGCCATAGGGTATCATAGAATTATAGTCTGTTTCTGAACATGGTCCTACTATTAATATAATCTAAGATCTCATGAGCTTTTTTGGCTTCCAGATCCCATTATTGGATCATATGAAATTTGCATTTTATTAAAACATCTAATGAGATCTTTTTCAAATAAACTGTTGTCTAGTCATATCCTTTCCAGTCTATATTTAGTTGATTTTTAAATGCATTAGAATTTATTCACCCCCACATCTTGTTTCATATTATTTGAATTATTCGTCTAATCAAATAAGATCTCTTGAGATCCAGATTTTATCCTCCTTAAAGCCTGATTTCATTTTATTCCAAACAGTCTAAATTCATTCCAACCTAGCCTTATTTCTTGGAGTCCTCTAAACTCACAGGCTTATGCAAATTTACAAGGCTATAATGTGCTTTTCAGCCAATACTGAAGCATGGTATAGTAGATCAGACTGAATCAGTCATTCAGGTTCATGTTAGACATTATATAATTGCATTTAAAAAAAACCCTTAACTTTCATTTTAGAATTAATATTATGTACTGATTCCAAGGCAACAGAGCCATAAGGTCTAGGCAATTAAGTGACTTGCCCCGGGTCTCATAGCTAGGAAGTGTCTAAGGACAGATTTGAATCTAAGACCTCCAATCTCTAGGCTGGGTACACTCTATCCACTGAGCCACCCACCTACTCTAGATAATTGCCTTTTAAGAGGTGTCTTCTAAGGGACTTTTAGGTGGCTCAGTGGATTGTGATCCAGACCTAGAGGTCTTGGGTTCAAATATGGCATCAGAAATTTCCCATTTGTGTGACCCTGGAAAAGTCAATTAACCCTAAATGCCTAGAACTTGTCGCTCTTCTGCTTTAGAGCTAATACATAGTATTGATTCTAAGACAGAAGGTGAGGGATTTTTATTAACATTTTTAAAGAAGATTCTTCTGGAAACAGTATAAGTTTAAAAGGATGATTATTGTCAGAAATTTCAGACACCGTAACAGAAAGATGGTGTATACATTTTTGAGGAAAGATGACCTTTCATTACTTCTGAAATCCTAGGCACTAAGTAGACATCTACTCTACTTAGAATTGGTATGGACTCTGGTGCTCATATTTCATAACCATCTCCAGATAGTCTGCATGTCACATAGCTCAAGTCAATCTTATACTGAACATGGAAGGAACCTACAGTGGGAGATAAAGTTGCTACATTTCCTTTTTTCCATATGATGGAGCTTCTTCCAGTCTAGGTTCTAGAGATTTCTGAAGGGCTCAGCCTGTCCACATTATTGATTCCAGTCAACAAACTGGGGAGTAGTATAATCTGTCTGTCTTTGTTCCGTTCGCTTGGTGGTGTATCCTCATTAGCCCCCTATGGATAGTCAACCTGTCAGCAGGTCTGCACTCCAACTGCCTGACCCCTGACTCCCACTCATTCTTCCACAAATTAATTTCCCAAATTGACAAATTAAAGTGCACAGTGTGCCCAAGGTCACTAAATCACACTGGGTTCTGGTAAATGTCAACCAGTGCTTTAAAGGGGAGGAGAGAGGTGAGGAGTTGAGGGAAGGGGAGAGGAAGAGAGCATGGGCAAAAATGCATTAACTTGACCCCCAAAATGTGTGTGAGGGGAGTGCTTAAATTTTTTTAACTCCTAGGCAATTTTTTTTTTTAAATTGGAAGAAACGGGTTACTTGGAGCCATATTTGATGATGATTTAAGTGAAAGTCAAAAGGCTAACAGGGGTGAAGCTTGTTATATGTGTGAAGAAACTCCTTTTTTTTAATACTGGGTTATCTTAAAAAAAATAAGAAATTATTTCTATCTCATAAAGAGCTTTTACATTTGACTCACTTAACTTTTACACCAACCCTATAGACAACAGATATTGTCATTCCCATTTTATAAATAAAAAAGAAGCACAGACTGATGAAGTAGCTTACACAAGGCAGTAATAAGAATTTTTATAACAATAATAATAATAATTCATATTTATATGCTACTCAAAGGGTTTTTAAACCACTCTTTCCCTGCAACAACTCCATGCTAATTAAGAGGAGCTGAGGTTAATTTCAGATCTCAAGTCATTTCAGCAAATGTAGCACTAAGCACCTAATGTGTTGATCATTTTGCAATTTTTCTTTATTTTGTGGGTTGGCCTATGTAATGAATTGATAAAAGGATAAAAGACAAATAGAAAAGATGGGCATGAATGGGGCTATGGTTAGCATCATTTGAGAGAATGTCCAAATCTATGAAATCACAGATCCATTTGAGAATGTACAAAACAATATACAACTTCTTGGGTCAGTGCCCATTTCATTTCACTATACCCCCTCTCTTTTAAGAAGGAAACTATACGCCTTAGCTATTTACATCAAAAGTGAGATGTTCCTGCTCAGGAAGAATAGCAGGTCAATCAGCAAATATTGAGTGCTACCATATACAAGGTCTTCTGCTAGTTGTCTAAAATACAGAAAAAGGGATTCTGACTTCTGAAAGTTTGTATTCTCCTTGGGAAAGCATAAACAAAATATCAAACAACACTACTAAGTTCCAAATGAATGATGAATGAAAGTGTATTTGTTAAGTACTTAATGTGTTCCAACCATTTTGCTAAGTACCATGGATACAAAAACAAAAGCAAGATGATGCCTGACTTTCAGAATCTTATTTTGCAAATGAAGGAAATAATACATAGGGGTGGTTGGAGGAAAATATTCTGGTCTCAGAAGTCACTAGAATGGTAAATGGAACTGTGGAGCTGTCCTATGGTTCCTTCTTCCCCCTTTTCATTTTTTATTCTTTGCATAGCATCCTCTTGGTATGATAAAGGAACCCCTCCTTGCAGAAGAGGCTCAGATATTCTTTTACTGCAAGCAAGCCTGTGTATGGTGTGAAACACTCATATTAGTCTTCTTTCCTTCAGTACTCAGTCTTAAAAAGGCAACTGGCATCTTCCTTCTTCCTGGAGACAGGATATAGAAACAGTTGTACTGTCAATATTGGCAGCAGAAGCAATAGAATAGCAGAAGGCTGGCAGAAATGAGGCAATGGTAATATTGATATGATTAAAATTCTCATAGCAAGGGACAGAGAAGAGACAATGGTGGAAATAGAAGAGACAGCTAGGGTGAAGATCAGGATGTATAATTCTAGGAAGTTCAGTACTAAGCATGCCCTTCCCAGACATGGTCTCTGGATGTCCAGCTTAGTAAATCATTAGCAGTGAGGAAATGACTAGCCAATAAAGATGTTGTTGTTCATCCTTCATTTTCAAAAGGAACTAATGATATCACAGGGTGATGTCTTGACTAGAAGTACCTACTTCAGCCACCTTCATGACCATTGGAACAAATTGTTCTCATCTGCCCATTCCAATGGGGAAAGTCTTCACATGCCTGGAGTAAACACCCTCCCTAACTCAACTAATCCCACCCATATCATACATTTGTGTGCTACACAAATGGACATATGAAGTAAGAGTCAAGAATGATCATATCTGACTGAGGTGAACAGGAAAGGCTTCACAGAAAGTGTGGAGTTCAAAGAATGGGTAAAATTTCAAATGATTAAAAAGTGAAGGAAGGGCACGCCAGTCAGAGAGAATATTATATCCAAAGGCATAGGCAGGGAGGCATGAAGTATGTAGAGAGGCAAGCAAAAACCCCAAAACTCTAGTAGAATTCAACAAATCCGAACAAACATTTGTTAGGCATCTACTACATGGAAAATATTGTCAAGTATTGGAGAATAGACATCAACTGAATAAGAATGCTCTCTCCTCTCAGTTTACAATATAGAAGAGAAGAAATGACATATGCAAATAACTATAGCACAATTATACTATATAATTCAAAAGATAATATAGTAATAATGTTTTTTAAAGAGTCAATTGAAGTCTTAATAAGTAAGGTCAATTCCAAATGAAGATAATGAGAGAAGGCTTCAGACTTGGTCATAAAGTCTCTCAGTCTAGCCAATATCTCCTCTGATAGTATGTATATCAGATCCACCACTACCCCACTCTTGGGGAGAACCAAAAGACCTGGTAGAATTGTCCGCCAGATCAAGTCTGGAACATATGAGGACAAAGTGATAAAACTCAAAGAACTTAGATAATAAGTTAGGCTGTATAGGTACCTGGGCTAAATAGTTTAGGGCTCCAAGCATCATTTCAGTTCTGAATTATCGAAATTGACTATGCATAGGAATTGATTAGATATACCAAAATTACCAATTCTCCATTTCCTCACTCCATTTTACAAGATGTAGCTCTAGCCCAATAGACCAAATGGTATCAAAGCAAAATTTGGCTTCATTGCTTATGTTGTATGACCTTAAGGATTCAGTCTATATCATACTAGAGTTGTATATGTGTGAATATACACATATGTATATTATACACATACATCTGTATATACTTATATACATATACATTAATATAATATATATATATAGCACCTTGCATATCTAGTATGTGAAGTCATAAAATTTGCTTCTCCAGGCAACAAAATGATTGGGTCAACAAAAATGCCTTAATGTTGCTTTTAAGACCACTAATTGATTCTGCTGCCCGGATATCCACTTGCAAGGCATTCCCGAGCCTAGGAACATTAACACACAAATGCTCTGGCACCAGCTGTCTTAAGCCTAAATCTGGTCTCCACCAAAAGGGTGGCATTAGATGTCTTCTCATTTTACATGTTTTCATTTTTATAACAACATTCCTGAGGTTTGAAGCTACCGTAGGTGGGTTAAAGAATAGGATGGGGACCTCAAAGTTGAAGCCTGTTTTGGTATCTTCCTTTTGCTGAGGGAAAGGCCTGAGAAGAGAGATGCAGAGTCATCATGACAGCAGGAGGAAAATGATTTATTGGGAAGCCTTAGGCACTGACGCCTGTAGAGAATTAGAGAAAGGAGCCCTGGGATTCAGATCCCAAGCGTACTAGATGAATTAAGGCAGACGTAGGAGATAGTATTTCCTTTGTGGTAGGATAAGTATAAAAGAGTAATTTCTGAAGTGGACCCTCCTCACTGGATCTAAGCCTTTTCCCCTCCTGGGTAGATATTCATAAAGTTGGGAGAGTAGAGAGATGGTTGATCCTAGAATCAAGAAGACCTGAGTTCAAAATCTAGTCTCAGATACTCATTAGCTATGTGATCCTAGGCAAGACACTTAACCTCCACTTTCCTCAGTCTCCTCAACTATAAAATGGAGACAATAATAATAGCATCTACCTCCCAGGATTTTTGTGAGGATAAAATAATATGTGTATAGCACTTATCACGGTGCCTGAAACATAATAGGTGCTTAAGAAATGCTAGCTATTATTATTATTAACATCTATAGAAGAATGAGAAGTTGCCTCCAAGAAGTACTAAGTTTCCATGAAATGGGTCAAAATTCAGATAACAGCCATGTAATAAACATTTATTAAGTGCCTACAATGTGCCATGCACTGAACTAAATGCTAAAGATAGCAATAAAGGCAAACAATGGTCCCTAATCTCAAGGAACTCACAGTCTTCTGTTCCAGGTAAGAATTTACCAGGTGATCCAAATCCCTTCTGCTTCACTAACCTTAATCCAATTCACTCTCACTCATGTTTATGCCTTTAGATATATGGGTGCTTAGGTGTATCTCCCTATATAATTAAGAGTAATCCATGTGCAATGGGGTACTAGAGTTCTTGGGATTCAGTCCACATGGAGGGTTTGCCAGTCTTCATCTCTCCCTTTCAGAACATGAGACCAGATATCTTTCCATGCCCACCAACCCCTCCATCCAAGTGAACATTATCCTATGTACTTGATGAGAGCTCAATCAATATTGGTGAATGAGGAGGCTGTGGGGAAATGGTTAAATAAAAGTCTCTTAATAAACCTCTGAAGTTTCCATTGCTACCATTCCCCAGAACTTCCTTTTCAGGGTTCTGAGTTTAAAAATGTTTTTGGGTGTGGGCCCCTGCTCCGTAGGGATGGCTGCCTGCCCTCTAAGGTAGATACCGTGCTTCACAGAAGGAAATGATGCATGTTCTGCATTATAAATTCATAGCTGCCAAAAAGGGTAAGATGAGGTCATAAACAAGAAGAGTGAGAATAGCAGATTGGCAATTGAGACTAGTAGGCTTTATTACAAGCTCTGCCAAAGCCTCTGTCTGCACATGTGACTCTGAAAGAGACACTCCCTCTTTCTAGGTCTTGGGTTCTTCAAGTTGTCAACTGGGATTGATGGGAACAATCATTCTTTTGAAAATGACCTCCTTCCCAGATCGTGTGGCTCCATGAACAATCACGGGCATCATCCAGTGACATGAGATATATCTCTCATGAATCAGATTCTCCTTCTTCACAGCCAGAAAAGCATGAGCATTCTGCCCTCAAGACACGAAGAGATTCTCAATGCTCATCTAAGATTTGGTAAAGCAACTTCAGTTCTTAGAAATGTGACTTTGGAGACAGAGGGAAAGAGAAAGGAAGTGAGACATCAGAGCCACACTCATCAGAGTCTTTCCTCCCCATCTCTTTCTCTGCTCCTTTTTAGGCATCCATCACCAAATTCTAGAAATATGTAAATGGAACCATATGCAACATTAAGGGTAGGAGTTCTTCTCTTTAATTAGTAATGTTGTGGAGAGCCAACAAAAAAAGGCTTACAGTTCAGCTCTTCAGGTGCTTAGATGGAGCCAAGAATACCATATACTGTTGGTCACCATTCCTGAGGCTCATAAGATTGAGATTTCCCAAGAGCAATGAAAATTATAGTAACGGAGACTGCATAAGGAGATTCCATAAAAGGAGATGGTCAGAATCACTGGGGAAACCACCTACATCCTGTGTTTATACAACAATCTGTTTATAAATCCCTTTTGCAGTAAACTCAACCATCAGTTCCTCGGATGCATTACTAAGAAGGAAAATAAGTCTCTTGAGCAAAAGGCCAACTAATAAAAAGTGAGGAGATGGAAAAAAAAAACAGGAAACATCTTGTTACCTTCACAGACCATCAACCAGTAAAAAGTTTTTTGCTGATTGAAGATCAGGCTAAGACCCTCACTCTAACCTCATTACTGTCTATTCAGGCAATGCAAGTCAACAAATATTTATTAATGCTATATTAATTTTTCCTAAGCATCAAGCACTGTCCTGAGCTATGGAGAAACAAGGGAAAATTTTAAATTCCTGGTTCTCAAGGAACTCATAGTCTAATAAGGGAAAGTATTATATACAAATGAGCTATTTACTGATAAATTGGAGGACTCATAAGAAAGGCAATAGTATTAAGGGGGATTGGGAAAAGGCTTCTTGAAGAAAATAGAATTTTAGCTGAGACTTGAAGGAAGCCAGGAGGGAGAAATGGGGAAAGAGAGTATTCTACTCATGGGAGACATCCAATAGAAATGAACCCCCAATCCAATAGAAATGCCCCCAATATGGAAATAGAGTGTTTTGTGAAAGGAATAGCAAGGAGGCCAGTATCAATGTACCATAGAATACATGGAAGGGAGTAAGGCATAAGTATGCTAAAAAATATAATAAAAGGGAATAGGTTACAAAGGGATTTTAAAAAATTCCTTCCTTCTGTCTTAGAATCTATTTTCCAAGGCAGAAGAGTGTTATTGACTAGGCAATGGAGGTTAAATGACTTGCCTAGGGTCACACAGCTAGGAAATATCTGAGGTCAAATTTGAACCTAGGACCTCCTGACTCTAAGTTTGGCTTTAAATTCACTGAGCCTCCCATATGAAGGGCTTTCAAAACTAAACAGAGGGGAGCAGCTGGGTCGCTCAGTGGATTGAGAGCCAAACCTAGAGACAGGAAGTCCTAGGTTCAAATATGGCTTCAGACACTTACCAGCTGTGTGACCTTGGGCAAGTCACTTAACCCCCATTGCCTAGACCTTACCTCTTCTGCCTTGGAACCAATACACAGTATGATTCCAAGACGGAAGGTAAAGGTTTAAAAAAAAACTAAACAGTGGGTTTTATATTGGATCCCAGAGTTAATAGAGAGTCACTGGAGTTTATTAATTAAGGGGGAGGGAATAATTCAGTCAGACCTATACTTTAGAGAGATTACTTAACACTGAGTGAAAGACTAACTGGAATAGGGAGAGATGAGACAGGTAGACTAAATAGTAGACTATTGCAAAAGACAGGAGGTGACAAAGACTTACACTCTGGTGGTGGCAGTGTCAAAGAAGAAAAGAAGACACATATGAGAGAAGGTACAAAGGCAGAATGGACAAGGTTTGTCAACTGTTTGGATAGGGAAGGAAGGGGTAGAGAGACAGGGAATGAGGAGCTGAGAATGAGGCATAGGGTGGCTAAGGGGATGGTGTTATTCTTGACAGTTATAAGAAAATTAGGGAGAGGGAAGAGATTTGGGAAAAAGATAAAGAGTTCACTTAAAATATAATGTCGAATTTGAAATGTCCACCAGGCAGTTGGAGCTATGAGACTGCAAATCAGAAGAGAGATTTGGGCTGGATAAAAAGATATGAGGACTATCTACAGAGATATTATATTTGAAACCAGGGGATCTGATGAGATCAGAAAGTGAAATATCTGAGAGTAAGAGAAAAGAGGACCCAGAACAAAAAAAAAAAAGGACTTTGTTTTATTCCCGTCAAATCTGGCCTCAGTCAATTCTTAGCTGTATGACCCTGGGCCAGTCATTTAACCCCCATTGCCTAGCCTTAATGCTCTTCTGTCTTTGAATCAATACAGTATTGATTCTAAGACAAAAGGTAAGGGTTTAAAAAAAAAAAAGCACTGTGCCCAAAAAGATCAACCGATCTTTTTGTTGGGACAATACTACCACATGAGTTTCATTAGAGTAAGAGCACTGCAGTTGAAATTAGATCTGACTTTTAGTTCCACTCCTGTTTTCAACACTCTATGTTTCCTTATCTGCAAAATAGAAACAAATACCTATGTGGTCTATTTAACTGTTACGTTGTGAGGATCAGATCAGATAAGGAAGGTTAAAGTAATCTGAAAGAACTAAGTGTTTTAGAAAGGAAAACCATAATTAATACTATCCATTTTTCATGGAATTTCAATGAACTTTTGAGTAAATTGACCAAATTGACCATGTCATTTTTCTAATAATTATTATTCTGATACTCACCCGAATTCTGCAATCAAATCAAAGATCAATAAGACTTTGGTTAAACCAAAAGATAATTAAAGTAATTAGAAATAGTATTACTTGCAAAATTAAAGTGTTTCCATTAGAATAAACACTGGACTGGGCATACCATAGCTTAAATCCCTTATTCTATGTGGACCTCAGTTTCCCCATCTATGAAATGAAAGGGTTTAATCACATTAACTCTAACAATTTGTGATTCTACAGGATCCCTCATTTGTCACTGTGAATTATAGTCAAAGAATCAAAGATTTTCAGGATTGTATTCTACTTCAAATTCTCTGATTTGGCCTTGGGCTTAGTCTTGATTGATGAATCAATTTTACAATCCTATGTTAGATGCTCTAGAAAACCACTAGAGGAGCTTCTAGACTAAAGTTGCAACAAAATTAAGATGGCAGATAACTTCCTTCTTGGTGGCACTCCTTTTATCCTGTTGCCCTTTTAAAAATTATTCCAGAAGAAAGAGAGGAGAGAATAATCTGAGCCAGTGGCTTAAGATAGTCTTTCTATTATGAAGTCCTGCTAGACTGGTCAATTTACCCCACTAATCACTAATGACTCTAGGTCTCCATTTCTTTATCTGTAATAGGGAGATAATCACCCCAACCGACCCCAACAGAATAGTTAAGATTGTATGGAAAGTATTATTAGCTCTCTTGTCAGCTTAGCAAGAGATGTCTTCTAAGTCTGGTCTTATCTGACCCTGTGTATCACTATCTCTTAGCCCCTTGGATTATTCAAATTTAACATACCATCCCATCTACCTCCTACTTTCCAGACTCTATTTGCTTGTGAAAGCAGACAGAAGATGATTCATCCTAGATACCTCTCAGCCAAGAATCATGAGTGGAAAGAGTACTGACCCCGAATCCTGAAGATGTGGGTTCAAATGATGCCTTTGATATCATTACTTACAAGTCCCATGGCAAGTCACATAATTTCACTGAGGCTCAGTACTTTGTTCTGTAAAAAAAAAAATGAAGAAGATGAACTAAATGACTTCTGAGGGCCCTTCTAAATCTGGGTCTGTGATCCTATAATTTAATGAAGTCATAGGCAAGAGGAAGAAGTAAGGGGAAGGAGATCAGGACTGTTTAGTTTCTTCTTCTCACCCTCATTCACCAAAGAGGTCCCCGTTTAAGTTACATGGGCAATAACAACTTTCATTTCCTAAAAAAGTAGCCAAAAAGATTTGAACAGTCCAAGGGACTTCTCGCTGAGAAAGTAAAGGCTTGAGGGACATTAATCGAGAAACCTACAAACACCACCAAAAATCTTGCAAAGCTCATTAGGGATGGGCATGGCACAGATGTGAGGAACAAACAGTGGGGTGGGGACAAGTACACCAGCATTTCTAAATCTGGTTCTCCTTGATTGATAAAACATATGTTTCAGAGATGAAGAGGTAATCATTAAGAACAAATCAAACTGCCATGTTTCCTGTCCCAACTTCCAGCCTCTGCTCTGAGCTCCAGGTCAATCCTCGATCGCATCGCAGTTAGGCAAACACTAAGATTCTTTGCTTCTGTAGTTTCATATCTTATAGATGGGCTTTGAGAAAAAAGAGTGAACAATGGGAAGAAACTAAGAGTTAACAAATTGGAGATTGGAAAAGGAAACTTTGGGAGGGTGTTTTTTCCCCCCTTACAAAGAAATCATCACTTTATTCATTAGTACAAGATTTTCCCAAGCAGTGTTTCACTTGCCTACCTAATGTTTTCCTTTTCATTCAACAAAGCCTTTCCAAAATGTCATTGCAACTACTCCAGCTTCTTTCCTTCCTTTCTTCCTCTGCATGAAAACTGAAGACTTAGGACCTGTGGATAGTCAGTCAATCACTAAATATTTATTATGCATTGGAAATACAAAGAAAGATAAGAGAAAGCCCCTGCTCTCCCAAGAAACTCAGAGTCTAGTGGAGAAGACAATATACAAATAATTACATATTAACAGGCTATCTACAGGTTAAAATTTGAAATAATCATCAGAAGGAAGGCACTATAATTAAGGGAGAGCAGGAAAGAGCTTTTTTGTAGAAGATGAGATTCTTTTAGCTGAGACTTGAAGGAAGCCAGGAAAGAAAAGAGGCAGAGATGAGGAGAAAAAGGCATGTGGGACAGGCAGAAAAAATGCCCCAACTACTTAAATCCCCTTTCCCCATCTTTCCTCCTTGGATAACTGTGATTAATTGGTGTGTTCATTTTCAATTCTTTCTTCTACCTCAATCACAAACTCTCTGATTTTCCTAGGCATTCCCTTCTATCCTTCAATTCTTTCCTCCATCTCATCCTTTAACTAAAATCTCTTTCTTCCGCAATGCATCTGTGGGAGTTTTGCTTTTTATTCTTTCAGTAGCAAAGCTGTGTGACAAAGATAGAAATCTGGGTCTTGGAGTGAGGGAGACCAGCAGTCAATTCTCACCTCTACTATATACCATTGGCTGTATGATCCTGGGCAAGCCACAGCCTCTTCACGCTCGTCTTGCACTCAGATACCAAAATGCACTAAAGTGCAGGTCTCAGCATGTCATTGACCTCCCCTCCCCTCACCTTAGGCAACTCTCTAAGTCTACACATTATAGACAAGATGCTGAAATGCCCTGGTTAAGGGAGTTTTTGAATGGGAAGTTCCATTCTCTGATGAAATCACAAATCCAGCACAGAAAAAAAAAAAATCTTACACATGTTTCCACCTTCCATTGTTTCTTTATGAAGTGTTACATCAGCTACATTTCAATGTGAGGCATAAGAATCACAATATGTGTCGCTGAAGGCATCAACTCTTTCAGTTAAGGACCCTTCACTTCCCCTGAAGTTATTATTTATGTATAACTAGGGAAAGCAGAGTGCACCCCACCTGAAATAGCTGGAACTAATCTGTGGGCCACACGTTTATTTTCTCATGTTCCTGATTAGTCAACTAATTTTTCATTACAGGGGAATACTGTCCCAGGCCTGCAATCTTAAAAGGGACTGTATGATCCAGGTCCTTTGGCTGCTGATGTGGAGGGAGGAATTGGTCTTTACAGGTAAGGGAACTAAGTATTTTTGAGGATATTGGAACTACCACTAGGAAAGAAATATTGGGGGGGGGGGTAGTTCAGCTTTAAAAGTGCCCCAAATACTGTCTTTACTTGAAACTCATCTTTTAATGGGATCAATCAATAATTCCAATAATTCTTTTAAAATGCCAATAATTCTTTTAAAAGATTACTCAACTGTGGAAAAATGCTTTAAAATAAATAAATAATTAAAAATAATAATTCTTTTTAAAATGCTTACTAGAAAGTAAGTTGTATTTAGCACCAAGAACACAAAGAGAAGTAAAAAATATTCCACCTTCAAAAAATTCACATTCTAGTCAAGGAATCAGCATGCAAATGATTTTATAGACATAATATAGGTGTGTATGAATATAGATGCATATAACTATTGACATATATATAATGGAAAAGGGAAGTATGGGCAAGGGAAGGAACATGGGCAGAGGCTTCTTATAGAAGGGAAGATTTGAACTCAGGTTTGAAAGAAGCCAGGAAAGTCAGGAATAGAAGGTAAGTGGGGCAAAATATTCTCACATGAGGGACAGCCAGTGCCAATTCACAAAATCAGGAGATAAAACGTTGTGTGTGAGAATTAGCACGGATGGATCATAGAATGCAGAGAGGAAAGTGTAAGGACACTCGGCCAATAAGAAGGGGTCAGATTGTGAGGAGTTGTAAATGCCTGGGCCTTGAAGGAAGCCAGGAAAGAAAAGAGGCAGCCATGAGGAGGAAAAGCATTCCAGGCATGTGGGACAAGCAGTGAAAATGCTCCAACTACAGATAGAATTTTGTATTTGATCCTGGAGGTAATAGGGAGTCACTGGAGTTTATTTAGTAAAGAGTGGGAGGATGCAAGATACAGGGGCATGATCAGACCTGCACTTGAAGAAAATCACTTTAGCAGCTGAAAGGAGGGCAGAATGGAATGGAGTGAGGCTTGAGGCAAAAAGACTAATTAGAAGGCTACTGCAGTAGTCCAGATGAGATGTGATGAGAGTCTGTGCAAGGGTAGTATCTGTGTGTGACTAGAGAAAAGAAGACCTTTATGAAAGCTCTGAATGTAGGCACTACACTATAAAAATCTGACAACAAATTAGCTATGTGGGGTGAGTAGGAATGGCCAAAGATGACTCAAGTGGAAAACTTGGGTGGCTAGAAAGATGGTGGTGTTGGGAAGAGGAGATGGTTTTAGAGGAGAGGTGAGTTCTCGTTTGAACATGGTGGACCTGAAATGCCTACAGGATATACAATTTTAAATGACTAAAGGGCAATTAAAAGATCAAACAATCTTCCTAGAAAGGAAACAGCATCTGACTCTCATTTTATAAATGAGCAAACTAAGGGTCAGACAATTTTAGTGACTTGTCCAGATTAACACAAATAGATGAGCTCAGACTTGAACTTAAGGGTTCTGAACTCAAAGCCAGCACTCTTTCTTTTTGGTAAGACAGTAACTAAGAAATAGTGTCCACTGCCATTGTATCTACTCATAGGGCATGATATCTGAATGTCAAGGATTAAAGTTTTCCAGGCCATTTAAGAATGAGAGAGTAGGCTTCTCATTCCCTTTTGGGAATGTCCCAATTGGCTTTAAATTTTTCCTTCATGTTTCCTGGAATGTCAGCTGTGGTTCAACTTCTGGCATGAGAAACACAATCCAAAATGAGTCCTAAGTTCCAAGTACAGCAGGCTCCTCTGAGATTGCTAAAGTTTAAAGAAAGGACAAGGATGGTGTAACAGGAAATGCAAGAAGAGAATTGGGTTCTACTCCTATCTCTACCATTAACTATGTGATTTTGGTCAAATCACTTGACTTCTTGTGGTCACACATTCCTCACATGTCAAATAAAGTCATTGGACTGAATGATTTCTAATGTCTCTTCTCCATACCTAACATTTTATGATGCTAGGAGAGAAACTTGAAGGGAACCAATAATATGATCTAATTTCCCTCTTCCCTCTCATTTTGTAGACAAGGAAATTCAGGCAAGGTTGATTGAAAGGTATAGGGAATTCAAGGTCCTTCAATAGCTTTTGTTTGTTGAATTCTTTAAAGTATTTGACATAGTTAAAGGAAATACAGCCTTGAAAAGTTTCCTTAAACAAGGGTCCCTCATACATATGTCAAACTTATACAACATTTTATACCTTGAAGAAACTATAGCAATATTTAGTTCAGTTTTATACTGAAAACAAATGTCAAGCAAGGTGTACAATGGAGAGGTATATACTCACGGTATTTACCAGTGTAATAGAGGATGATCTGTATAGAGTTCATATAAAAGAAACATTCCCTTTTCATATTAAATGCCTTTGACTTTGAACTAATTGTGTTAAAACATAAAATGCAACATATTAGTGCAATTCAAAAAATTGTATTGGCCTAACTATCCACACCACACAAGCAACATGGATGAAAAACACATATTGTTGCTCCAACTATGATCTGCAGCCAGATAATACACTATTCTTCAGGTGATGCTTTAAAGCTACAAATCCTGAAATGGCATTATCTTAGAAGAATAAAAAGTGCAAATAACCTGAAGGACAATAAAAAGCAACATGTGGTAGATATAAGAAGGCAGCAGAACATTGCCAATAATGATTTGCATGGGGGAAATGACATAAAACATTAACAAGGAATGTGTGACTCCAAAAGGAAGTCTACTAAATCATCTACTAAAAATGAGAAACAAAATTCTAGAACCCCCATTATGTTAAAAAAAAAAGCTAGAGTGAAGCATCCAACATGTTGAATGGATCATTGATGAAAGATTAATAATATCCAGCATTTATAGAATACCTACTATGTATCAGGCATTGTGTAAGCACTTTATAAATATCATCTTAGTTGATTCTCTACAATAATCCTGTGAGGTAGGCATTATTATAATCTCCATTTTATAGTTGAGGAAACTAAGGCAAACAGGTTAAGTAATTTACCCAAAGTCACACATCCAGTAAGTATTTGAAATTGGATTTTAACTTGTCTTCCTGATTCTAAGCCCTGCAGTCTAGCCTATAACCTAGCTGCTTCAGGGAAAAAATAGATGAGAATTGTATAAGATGAGATGGCATAGAGGATTTGCAATCTGAATCGATGGAGAGAGTGTCTATCTCAGGGAAAACATGTCCGAAGGAGTATAAGGAATAATATTCTGCAATTTCAACTATCCAAAAAGGGAATGGAGAGCTTCCTGGAATGGTGAATCCCTCATCATTGACACTGACCAAGTAGGAAGTTAGGATTACCAAGTATCAAGAAGGTTGTACAGGGAATCCACTCTTTAGACAAAGGTTGTTGGACTAGATGAGTTATAAGGACCCTTTTAACCCTAAAGTTCTATTATTTTATCTGTCTAAGTGATATACATTGTCCTAGTTGTAATGCATTCAGTCTTGATAAGTTCTCTAAAAAGTACACCTTTCTTCCAGACACGGGAAAATACAGAAATGGTAACAATGATGGTAGTCTTATTTTAATTAATCATCATTCATTCACCAAAGTCCTACTCTAATGCCTTATTATTGTTTGGAGGAGCCCTTAGGTTTTCAAGTCTACCAATGTATGGAATCCTCTAGGTGGCTTAGTGAATTGAGAGCAAAGCCTAGAGATGAGAGGTCCCAGGTTCAAATCTAGCCTCAGATACTTTCTAGCTGGGTGACCCTGGGTAAGTCACTTAACCAATATTGCCTAACCCTTACTGCTTTTCTGTCTTGGAACCAATATACACAGTATTCATTATAAGATAGAAGATAAGTGTGTTTTTTTTAAGAGTACAAGTGGAGTGTGATATCAGGGCTAGTCTTGATAAGTTCATAGAGACTCATCAGAAGAAGCCCACCAAATGATGAATCTTTGTTTTGACCCTAGCAATATAGCTTAGCTTAAAATATTGAGGTTATGAGTTGTGTCAGTGAATTGAGTACATTCCTTATGAAAATCATAGATCCCTAAAATACTGATGCATTTACAGATCCAAAGATAGAATGAGATGTGGAGAGACAGATGAACAGAGATAAAGGCTCTCTATAAGATGAGAAGCTTCCAAGGTCATCATGATCCTGTGGAGTCACGACCACCTCTACAAGCTTGTTAATGTCAATAGGTAAAGCCTTTTAATGTTTGAAAAGATTATAGAAACACATGGCTAAGAATGTGTAGCCACCCAAGGAAAAGGAGACATTCCACTGTATTCAGAAGAATAAAGTTACAGCAGCTGACAAGAGTCTGAGCTAGGTTTTCTAGGAGATTGACTGAAAAAGATAGGAGTTCCCTAGAGTCACATTATCCAATGAAGGAAAAGATGACCATTTCTAAATAAAATCATTTGTACTCTGGCTCCTAAAATTTAAAAAAAAAAAAAAACAGCTCCCATTTCTTAATCTTTGGCAAATCCCACAGAGTGGCAACTAGGATGAAAAAGATTGAAACAAGACAAGGACCAAGAGCAACAATTCTCAGACTTTTCAGGATTCCTTTATACTCTTAAAAATTATTTGAGGACCCCAAAGACTGTTCGTTTATATATGCTATATTTATTGATATCTACCATATTAGACATTAAAGCCAATAGGTTTTTTAAATAATTATTAGTTTACTTAACAATAGATTCCTTTTTGTTTACATGACATATCATATGAAAAGTAATTATAATTTTTTAAAAATTAGTGATGAAAGTGGCATCATTTTACATATTTTTCTAAACTTTTTGATATCTGGCTTAGAAGATGAATGAATCCTCATATCTGCTTCTGTATTCAATCTGTTAAGGCACTTTTTGATATTTGACTTAAAAGATGACTGAATTCTTCTATCTGCTTCTGTATTCAATTTGTTAAGATATGTTGTTTTGGTTGAAGGTGATGAAGAATATCTGGCCTTAGTTATGTAGTTGGAAAATGGAAAAGTATTTTAATAAGAAAATTAGTGGTATAATGAAAATAGTTTTGATCTTATGGATTTTCTGAAAGTGTAGCAAGGACCAATAGGGTCTCCAGATCACTTTGCTGCTAGCCTAGAGAGACAAGATTGGTATGTCTTGGAGATTAGTACCAAGTAAAATGAGGAGTGGATTTCTCTTTCACAATTCCCTGTGATATATCTTCCCTCCCTGAAGATCAACAATTACTTAATCTATTCCCTATTTATCCTCTATCCCAGACCTCTGGCCCTACTGCAGAAGGAGCAGGGCCCTTTTCTCAGAACTTGGGTCCTATGTTCTTCTACCCCATTTAATACCTTTCTCTGACCCCCCTCTCTCCCCTTCTTTCTCTTCTTTCTCTCCTCTCTTCTCTCTCTCTCTCTCTCTCTCTCTCTCTCTCTCTCTCTCTCTCTCTCTCTCTCTCTCTCTCTCTCTCTCTCTCTCTCTCTCTCTCTCTCTCCTATCTATTATCTATTTTCCTATACAACTTTCTAGAGACCATGGCCAGGCTGACCCTATTTCTGTAAAGCCCTTAACACAATCTCTTGATTCTTCAGTGTTCAAAAGATAGACTTCAAAACATAACAGAGCTTACTTCATTTCTACTCCTTTCCCCAGCCTCTGTAGTCTAGGGGGGAACTTTCTGGGCCAAGCAAATTGTCTCTTGGTTGTTGTTTTTTGTTTTAAATTTCCCCTTGCTTTCTTGCTAGAATTTTTTTCCTTTATTCTCTTTATTTGCACAAATCAATACAGTGGAATAAATTTAAATGATGATACATCCCCCAAAAGAAATTTTTTTAAAGATTACTCCTTGTTCTTTGTCAACTGCCGAGAGAAAACACTACCTTTCAAAAGTAGAGATTACAAAGGGTCATGTGCTTTGATGTCATGTAATGGCATTTAATGGGCTAGGAGAACTGGGTTTAGTTCAAATCCTGGCTCTGCCATTTGCTTGCTTTGGGATCCCATACAAATTGCTTTATGTCATTGCGTCTCAGTTATGAATGAGGAGGGATAGAAGTGTAGGATAGGACTGGATGATCCAAGAAGGTTTCTTCTAAATCTAGAAATTCTACAATAAAAACAGAAGGCGTCTGACGGGGGCCAGCTCTCTGGATCTGACTCTAGCTTACTTTATATTACTTTTTGCTTATATTACTTTTTGCATGCTAGAACTATGTGAATAATTCACATTAGACACACTGCCTAGCAGATCTTCTGCAGGTGGGTCCTACAAGTGTAGAGAGTTCAGCCAAAACGATCAGATGCTATAAATAATGTTTAGAGACGTTCTCTATCTATCAAAGCATCCTATTGAAAATTAGTAGATGCTGCTTCTTCTATGAACCCTCATTCCTGTAACTTCTGGCTTGGTCTCTGTCACTACAGGGATCCCCAGATTTTATAAAGGTTTCTTGGAGAGTTCTTGTGCCAATGGGTCATGGAATGTTTTCCCAGGTAACTCCAGACTAGAAATTGAAGCTCAGCACCTTCTCTTGCCCTTCATCCTGATGTAATCCTCTGCACAACACGGGCTCTCTTCCTATGAGTTGTCTCAGAGCCTCTGGCAAAAAGCCAGATCACCAGCTGAGCAAAGGAGCTGTGAGGAGGCAACAACTAATAATAACTATGGCTGGCATTTCTGTAGAGCTTCAAAGTTTGCAAAGCGCTATTATTCTAAATCAGTTTATTCTCACAACAACCCCTTTGAGGTAGGGATTGGGGGTTTTGTCATCACCTCCATTTTACGGGTGAAAAAACTGATGTGAGCAGAGGTTAAGTGACTTGCCCAGGGACACATGGCTATTGGTGCCTAATGCAAATTTGAAACCAGTTCAAAAGAAAAACACACAGCACTGAAACAGAATAGTGTCATGAAAAAAGAACAGCACTGTCCTAGGAGCCAGGAAGCTTGAATTTGGGTTTTCCTGCTCTTCTACCAAACCACCTATATGAACTTGATCAAGTCACAATCTCTTTTGGTCTCAGTTTCCTCATTTGAAAAAGAAGTCATTCAGCAGCCTGAATGATGCCAAAAATCTCTGTTCAATTCTAAAATTCTTGGATTCTAAGAAACCATCCCTTTAAGGAAAATACAATTCCTACCAGATGCTGGTACCTGGAGGTCTTACTACCATGAGATAGGCAATCTCTACTAAGTACCTGCCAGAATGGAGGGCATGGGAAACTCTTTTTACTAGTGACTGAGGTCTGACAATCCTCACCACATGTTCTGCCCAAAGTCTTTTGTCCTCTTCATTTCTTAAACATTTGGCTATTTTGGTGGGATAAAAATCTACTCCATATGTTTGTCATTCTCAACTCTTCAAGCTGCTGTTTTATAAGAGCTATTTGGTGTCCAGAAAGTCTAGCAAGTCTTTTAAAGACTTTTTTTCTTAGATTGCCAGGAGTCGCCAAGGGCAATGGACCCCAACCTCCTTCCTCCCCAAGAATCCTGTTCCCTCAAACCATGAGGCTCCAGCGACATCTACACTTTGCAAAACAAACTGGACTCTCCAAGGCTCGTTGCTGACCAAGGCAGTAAGTATTTTCTTGAAACGATGTTATCATCTAGTTGGTTCCTGATGTTTTCCTTTCATAAATATTTTGTGTGCTGGCTCATTGGTATACTTGCAAGGTCGGAAGAACACAAGGCAGGTTTCCAGCTCACTGTGGTGCATTTATAGGGGGAGAGAAACAAGAGTCCCCCACGACAAGCAGTTTTTCAGTTGCTGCAATTCACATCTTTGGAGGGAATAGGCACATTGGTGAGATCACAATTTCATTGACACGTTGAGATATGCTTATTACAAGCACAGGCTAGATCAGAATACAGTGTTTGGAAGGACAGATTAATTTTTTTCTTTAGCCACCAAAATTCTAAAGTGCAACCCATTTATCAGCAATAGCTAATGTTTATAATAATTCTTTAAGGTTTGAAAAAACACAAGATAGACAGATAATTCATATAACAATATTCAATGTCTATATAGGTAGGTGGAGCAGTGGATAGAGCACTGGGCTTGGAATCAGGAAGACTCATCTTCATGAGTTCAAATCCTGCCTCAGGTACTTATTACCTGTATGACCTGGGCAAGTCACTTGATCCTGTTTGCCTCTGTTCTTCATCTGTAAATTGAGCTGGAGAAGGAAATGGAAAACCAAAGATATTGATCTTTGAAAAAAAACACAAAATGGTGTCACAAAAGTCAGACACAATCAAAATAACTGAAAAAAAGATATATAGATATATTTATATCTAAGGCATCTAGGGACAAGTAAGTGGCACAGAGATTGCTGGGCCTGGAGTCAGAAAGACTCTTCTTTCTGAGTTCAAATCTGGCCTCAGATCTTTTCTACTTAAATGAGCCTGGACAAGTCACTAATATATATATATATATATATAAAATATATAGAAAGCTAAATGTATCTAGCAATATCTGTAGCTCTATCTATATCTCAAGATCTTTCTTGCAAGCTTTCAAGCAGCTTAGAAAGTGCTATATACATAGTATATATTTATATACATATATAGAATATGGTCCCATTTGATCTTCAAATCAATCCTCTGAGATAGATTACTATTATCCCCTATATTATAATATTAAAATAATATTATATGATATATTATAACTCTATATAATATTATGCATAAAATTTTATATAATACATTATTATTATTATTATTATTTTATATATGAAATTAGAAAAATGAGACTAAGAGAGATTAAATAACTTGCCTTGGGGTCACAAAGCTAGTAAGTATCTGAGGTGGGATTTGAACTCAGGTCTTCGCTCTCAATCCAATAGTCCATCAAGGATGCCAAGTTGCCCTTTACCAACTAGAAATAGATCTAATCTTATCATATTTCTATTCTAAATGACTTTTTGGCAGTCATTCAATCATTTGATCAGGGATCAACCTGCACCTGGCCAATCCAATTAGTTGTACAGACATAGTCATACAGATGCTTATCATATGATACACAAGAAATATATAGTAGAAATTGGTCTGAACCAAATTTGGGAATTTTTTTTTCCAGAATAATGTAGCTAAAGATAGCAGCCATACTCCTTATCCCCTCCCCAGGATGGAAATCTGAGTTTCAGATGCTGTAATGTTTGGTTTTCAGATGAAGATTGCTGCTGCTTTGTCCTCTAATTTTATGACTAGTCACAAGAAGATCAAATGTCTGACCCAAGGTCACCTAGTGAGTCAGTGGCTCAGCTGGGATTAGGAGAACATGAGCCTTCCCCACTGGCTCCTGGTCCTTCAGTCTAATCTCAAGACTTCCATGCACACCTCCTTTCTCCTCTTTCCTAAGAATATGACTTGAGCATATTTTGGTCTGAGCCAAAATACCTACAGTTTAATTCTAGAGCAACTGGAATGTGAGTGTGTGTATGTATGAGAGACAGAGAGACGGAGACAGAGACCCAAAGACACAGAGGGAAAGAGAGACAGACAGATAGTCAGAGACACAAAGACACAGAGAGAGAGGGGGAGGAGAGGAGAGGAGAGGAGAGGAGAGGACAGGAGAGGACAGGAGAGGACAGGAGAGGACAGGAGAGGACAGGAGAGGACAGGAGGAAGAGAGGAAGGCTCTGTGACAAAGAAAAAAGGGGAAAGGGGAAGTAGTACAGAAAGATAGAGATAGCAAGTCTGAGAAATAATGAGGATGTGCCATAAATATTAGGTCCAAAATAGTCTCATGGATGAAGTTCTTGGACATACAGAGCCTCATTTACAAGGAGGAAAACTGAGGCATCTAAAAAGTGTTAGCCATTTGTGCAAGAGGCTAATCATTAGCAAAATGGGGTTTCAGACTCACCATGCTCAAGTTTCCCACCTGTGGTGATTTAGTACATGGAGCCATGCTTCCCTAGAGCCTTCTTGTATCTTTCCACTTATTTGGCTCAATGTTTTCAACTCTCATGGGAAAATGTATTTTGTCTCCCAGGCCCAGATAACTTTCTCAGCTAGAGCTCAAAGTATTCAGGGATAGATTTCCCATGACAGGTGCTCCATGGGATAAAGTCTCCCAGTTTTCCAATCTACTTGTTTCAGTTGTAGCTCCTTTACAGAATTAGTCTGGCCAATTAGTGGGACTAGTGAGTTTGATATTGTCCTGAGCCTAAATAATTAGATTTCAGAGTGAGGAGAATCAGAAGGAAATTGGCATCTACCAAAGGTTTCTTATCTATACCATGTTCCATCAAGTTAGTCAAACAGAATCATAAGATAACAGGTTTTTAGAGTTGGAAGAAATCTTAGCTACCATCCAGTCCAAACCATGCCAGAACGAGGATTCATCAGGTTGGTCAAATAAAATCATAAGATCACAAAGTCTCAGAGCTGGAAGGATCCTTAGCAGAAAATTCATCCAACCCATATCAGAATAAGAACTCTTTCTGTAACAACCCTTACAAATGGATGACTGGCCTTTGGTTGAAGCCCATCTCTTCTGGCAGCCTATCTGTTCTGAGATAGCTCTAATAGTTGGTAAGTTTTTCTTTCAATTTAATCAAATCTATCTCTGATATAATCAGTTAAATGCCTCTTACACTTGTCAGCTCTTCAAAGGTTGACAAATTAAAAGAAAATGATCAGAATCTATCTAAGTATTCTCTTTAAGTTAACTTCCCAAGTTCCTTCAACCAATCTTCATACACCAGGGCTTTTTACCAATCTGGTTGACTTTCTTTCATGTTTGTCATTTTCATTCTAAAATATAGCACCAAGAATTAACACAATACTCAAGATTTGGTATGAACCAAAGCAGAGAACAGATGGACAGAAAACTCTTTTGTCCTTAATATTGTGCCTTCTAATTCAGCTAAAAAAATACATTAATAATTGTTAGTTGCCATCTCAGTTGATTCATATAGACTTTTTAAGTTCAATAAAACCCCTATTTCTACTTTAGACAACTATACCACTCTCATATTCGTACTTATAAGGTCATTTTCTTAACCTAGTAAAATTTCATACTTACACCTATTAAATTTTACCTCATTAGATCTGGCCCAACATTCTAGCCTCATAGGATCTGTTGGGATTCTGATTCTGTCATCCAACAAAACTATCATACATATGTTGTATTATATATAAATTTTATAAGTATGTCATCTAAGCTTTTAATGAGAAAAATGTTAAACAGCACAGAGCCAAGTACAGATCCCTGGAGCAATGCACTGGAGACATTCTTCTGAATTGACATTAAACCCTTAATAATTCTCTTTGAGTCTAGGCATTCAACCAGTTCCAAATGCACCTAACTATAGTGGTGTAACTTTCCATGTTGTCTATAAGAACAGAAAAAAATTGTTTGTCAAATACCATACTAAAAGTCTACATAAACGAGATCGTGGCATTCTCCTTCTCTACTAGCTTAGTAACTGTATAAAAGAAGGAAATCAGGTTAGTGTGTCAAAATGAAATCATCAAAGCTTTGGGGGATCACTATTTTTCTAGGTGTTTACCAACCATTCTTTTAATAATATGTTGTGGAATGTCAGTAACTACAGTTAAACTTGATATCCTAAAATTTAGAGGTGGCACTCTGGCCCTTCTTTTTAAAATTGGAAAATAATTTGCCCTCCTCTAGTCCCAACCTATTTCTTCCCTTCTCCATAATGCTTCAGTTAGCTGACAATGAATCAGCAATTACTTGTACCACTTACTTTGATAATTTAGGTCCTGGTAACTTAAATTCATCAAGGAAATCTTGGAGGTTCATTAGATAGAGCACTGGACCTAGATAAGGAAAACCTGAGTTCAAATCTGGTCTCTGACAGTTACTGACTATGAGATTCTGGACAAGTCACTTAACTTCTCAGAGCCTCAGTTTATAAAATGGGGATGGTAACAGTATCTACCTCCTAGGGTTGTTGTCAGGATAAAAGGAGGCAATATTTGTAAAGTGTTTTGCAAACCTTAAAGCACTATGTAAATTCTAGTTACTACTGTCTCCTTATTCATATTACATTTAAACTCCTTATTAGCTACTTTTATTCTGGTTTTATATTACTTCCATTATCCATTGCCTTTGCTCCTACTCACATGCTAAATGAAGCTGGTGAAAATGATGAAACTATGTTGACTCTGTCCACTACATATTTACTTTGACTAATCTCAACCAGGCCCTCACTGCAGCAAGACAATCCTTTATCTTCTCCCTATCATCTCCCTTCTGAAAGTTTTCATCCTTCCTTAAATTTTGCAAAGCTTCTTTGCCTTCTCAATTGAAAAATTAAGGCTATTTACTGAGAACTCCCTCTTTTTATCCTCCTCTTCATCTCACAGAATTCAAATGCCTTCTGCTACTAACTCCTTCAACCCTGTTTTATATGAAGAGGCACCTTGGAAAGGAAAATGTCTCTAAGTGCACAGAAGATCCCATTCCATTCTGTCATCTTCAGCAAATTGCCTTCTCTATCATCCCTATTGTCTCATCAATCTTTAATCTCTCCCACCCAATGGCTGCTTCCAGCTTCCTAAAACATTCCCATATCTCCCCCATCCTCCACAGAGAGAGAGAGAGAGAGAGAGAGAGAGAGAGAGAGAGAGAGAGAGAGAGAGAGAGAAAGAGAGAGAGAGAGGGAAGGAGGGAGGTTGGGAGGGAGGGAGGGAGGGAGGGAGAAAAAAAGAAACAAAAAAGAGAAAAGAAAACAAAAGGAAAAAACAACCCATCCTACAACTAGCTATCATTCTATTTCTCCTCTTTCATTTTTGACTAATCTCCTTGAGGTCATCTACAATAGGTACATCTACTTATTTCCTCTCACTATCTTCTTATTTTTCTGCTCAACTCGAACTGTCCTTTCCAAAATTGTCTGTGATCACTTCATTGTCAAATCTAGTTGCTTTTTTTAACCCTCATCTTTCCTGACCTCTCTACACCTTTTAACACTTTTGATCAATCTCTCCTCTCTTGGTTTCTACTACATTGCTCTCTCCTGGTTTTCCTACTACCTGTCTGACCATTCTTTATTAGAATCTTTGTTGGATTTTCATCCAGGTACTTGCCAACCATAGCTCTTTCGCAAGACTTTTTCTGATCCTTCTTCTGTTCTCTCTATATACTTTTTGCTTGGTGATCTCATCTGTCCCCATGTATTCAATTACCCTCTCTAGGCAGATGATTCTCAAGTCTATTTGTCCAGCCCTAACCACTCTCCTACCCTTCAGTCTCATATCTCCAAAAGCTTATTAGCCATCTCAAATTGGATGTCCTATAGACATCTTAAACTCAATCTATGCAAAACACAACTCATTATCTTTTTCCCAAATCCTCCCTTCTTCCTAATTTCTTAACTAATTTCTGCTTTTGGCAGAAACAGTAAATCATGCCTCTCATTTTCAATAAATTCCCTTAACTCTTGCATCTAGGTAGTCTCCAGTATACTCTGATGGTAGTATCATACTTTTTCTGGTTTTTTCTACATTTAGCATCACCTAAAGACTCTCCATCATGCTTCTTCTCTGTGGTTTCTGGATTTTCTGAAATGAGTATGTCTTCTTAATAAACAATGCCATACAATACTCTATTTTTTTAAACCCTTACCTTCCATCTTGGAATCAATACTACGTATTGGTTCCATGGAAAAAGAACGGTAAGGGCTAGGCAATGGGGGTTAAGTAACTTGCCCACGGTCACACAGCTGGGAAGTGTCTGGGGTCAGATTTGAACCCACGACCTCCCATCTCTAATTCTAGCTCTCAAACCACTGAGCTACCCAGCTGCCCCCACTACTCTATTTTTTTAACCAAATTTGTTCCTTTGGGATAAGACATAACCTTCTAAAGCCAATTGTTGATTAAATTCCACCCAATTTTGATCAACCCAATTAAATTAAATATGTCTCTTCATGTTTGGCTCCTTAGATTACCCTTAGAATACCATAGATTATACATTTGTGTATATGTGATCACAAATTTCATTTCTGCTCCTTTCTTGGATTCTTTTCTCCTATCAATTTCTGGAAATTTCTACTATTCTTCTGTCCATGTTCTATCAACTTTCCATGGTATTTTTTCTTGCAGCTTAAATGTAAGTCACTTTTTTCTCTCCCTTCTTTGTCATTTTGAAATCAATTTGATTAAATTTACAAGAGTCTAGGTAAATACATAAAAAAACCAACCCTACCTTCCATCTTGGGATCAATACTATTTATTAGCCCCAACGCAAAAGAGCAGTAAGAGCTAGGTAGTTGGGATGGGGGGCAGCAGCGGTAAGTGATTTGACTAGGATCACACAGTTAGGAAGTATCTGAGGCCAGGTTTGACCTGAGCTCAAATGCAGCCTCAGATACTTACTGTATGCCCCTGACAAGTCACTTAATTCTGTTTGCCTCAGTTTCCTCATCTGCAAAATGAGTTGGAGAAGAGGGAAGGTAGGTAGTTCACTGGATTGAGAGGCAAGTCTAAAGACAGGAGGTCCTGGGTTTAAGTCTGGTTTCAGACACTTCCTAACTATGTGGCCCTGAGCAAGTCACTTGACCTCCATTGCCTATTCCTTAACTCTCTTCTGTGTTGGAGCACATAATAATTCTAAGATGGAAGGAAGGGTTTTTTTTTTAATGAACTAAAAAAGAAAATGGTAAATCACTACAGTATCTTTGCCAAGAAAACTCCAAATGGGATTAGGAAAAGTTGAACACAACCAAAATAATTAAACAACAGTAGCTTAAGTATTCAATATGGTTAAGCAAGGATGCTTGTGGAAGATGAAGGCAAGATGAGAAAATGACCTAATTAAAGTCATATGGAATAAATCCATGCTAATAATCTCCCTCTCTAATAACTTTATATTTAAATCATTGGTCTTTATTCTATATTTATTATATATATACACATATATATGTTATGCTTATGTACATGTCTCCCTTATCACCTTGTCCTCATAAGCCCATGTGTCTGGCTCATTGTAGATGCTCAATAAATTATTATTGTTAACTGATTGACTAGCCGTAACATTTTTTAAGGTTTCGGGGATTGTTTATAAGAAGAAAGTGTTACAAAAGAATGGATCAAATCTGATTCTTTTGTCAGTAATGTAACCCAAAAGATAGCATCAATTGATAATCCATCTGTCTACTTTTTTCATTTATATAAAATCTCTAGGAGAATTATTTATTCTCACATGAAGAGATCCTTAAGATCACAAGTTTTTCTGGGTAATTTGTTCAGCCTATTATAGGTAATGTGGCCTAATGAATAAAGAGACAGCCTTCCAGCCAGAGGAGCCTGGTTAAGTCTCATATCTGATAAATACTATGTGGCCCTGGGTAAGTCACAAATTTTCAATCCTCTAGTTAAGAGTTAAGAGCTAAGAGTTGTAGACTTGTAGAGAAGTGTCATCCTGCATTAGGAAAGGGTGTTTCCTTACATGAGAATTCTCTAAACCTTAACACATCTTTGGTCACACAACTGACTAGATACATCTGAATGTTATAGATAAACTAGATAGTGTTCTTTATTGCTAAATTTTTATTGCTATTATTGAGTTTTTAAAGATTTGATTGAGTGGAACAAAATTTCAACCTTAAAAATCTCTCCTGAAATAAAATGTCTCCCATGCATAGATTATTGCTATTATTATTATTAGCACATGTTAAAAGAATATGAGGTGCTTTGGCAGATGGGTCTATGGAGATAATTTTATTCAGCAGCCTGCTGAGAAGCAACATAAAGAGAGACATGAAATCCTTCTTAATTATTTTATTCAGTTTTGTCATAAGCAAGATCTCACTCCTATCACCAACTCTGAGTTTTCTCTTTAAAAATAAATGTATTAGGAGTGGCTAGATAGCACAGTGGACAGAGCACCAAAGACTGGAGACAGAAGGACCTACGTTCAAATCTAGCTTCATACACTTCCTAGCTATCTGACTCTGGACAAGTCATTTAATCCTGGTTGCCTAGCCCTTACTGCTCTTCTGCCTTGGAACAAATACTTGATATCTAGTCTAAGGCAGAAGGTAAGGGTTTTTCAAAAAATTAAAAATAAGTAAATATTAATTCATCACTACCCTTGGACCTATGTTATAGGAAAAATATGTCCTGAATTTATGTCTAAAGACTGGGATAAAATCCTGGCTGTTCCATTTACTACCTCTGTGATCTTGGGACAGCCACTTAACCTATCTGAGCCTCAGTTTCTTCACCTATAAAAAAAGAAGAGGTTAGATTATATCATCTTCTAGAACCCTTCCAACTCAAAATTTATAGTCCCATAAATCCAAAAAAGGAAGAAATATTTAAATAAAAATTACTGCATAAAGTAAAAGGGATGCAAAAGGGAGAATCTGGATTGACTAACTGCTTTTACCATCAGGAAGTGTCTAAGAAATGCCAAGTCACTGAAATGAGTCAAAGAGAATTTTCTATTACAGTATTGTCTCATTGTCCCATGACTTTCAAGATTTTATTCTTCAGTTCCCCTGCATTTTCCATTTTGCCACTTTCATGAATGACTTGATTTCAGTGATATAACATGTGAATTCTTCCTATATGCCCAGTTTTCAGCATTTTAAAGGACTCAACCAAAAACTTCAGTCATTATACCTGAACCAAATAGACCATCAGCTTTGTTTTTCTTACTAATGGAATGAAGCGATGCTTTTTTCTTTCCTATGATAATAGAGAGCTGCTTAATTTTTAAATGGATAGTTCTGGCATTCTATGAAATATTAATCACCACAATGAACCAGTGAAGCTTTCAGGATCCTTTAAAGATAGCCCACCATGTCTACCGCCTAAGCCATAGGAAATGGGAGTTGGCAAAACCAGTGTTTGGGGATCAGTGACTTGTCCCTTTCAAAGGAAGCCAGGGGTCTTACAAAGTTGTGCATTGCTTTGCTGATATTCTTAATAGCCTTGGCTCCAGAGACTCTGCCCATCAGCCAAGGAAACAGATGAAGTCATAGCGACCATGAATATTTCAGGGAGATCTTGTAAATGTTCATCGATCAGCTGTAATGCAATCCACACATCTTCACAATGACTTCCTGGAAACCAAGGACTGAGGCTGAGCTATGAGAGTAACGCTAGAATATGTCACCCTCCCTAGTCAGAAAGAGGGAGCTGGATTCGTTAGGGCATCGACTCTGTAAAATAGGCTTGGATTTGTTCAGATTGCCAGGAGAATTGCTGAAAGGAGGTAACAGTGAGACCCCTGGTCGGTCCTAAGGACTAAACACAGATAATCAGAAGCATTCTGCCAGGCTGAGTGAACTCAATCAGGTAAATAAACCCCTCCATTTCCTAAGAGCAGTTTCCCTTTTAGGAGATACTGTGAAGTATTTTAAAGTGTCTCGTGACTAGTGACTAGTGACTGCCACTTGGCACTTTGGAAATAAGAATGTTAAAAAAAGAAAAAGAATCAACTCAGACTTTTTTTCTGAAATTTAGAAAGCCCGGTGGTGGGGATTTCCCATAACCCTCATCCTCCAATATTTTTCTCCTCAATCATTTTCTTTAACTTCTTAGTTTCACTTTCAAACAGATGAGAAAATGCTGAATGTGCTTTAACTGTGGGAATGTCATTCAAGTTCCTTTCCACCCCCATTTTGCTGACTTGGTTGCTTCAAACTTATTGCATCCTTTGGGTTCTCCACACCAACTTCCACTCCCCACATCCATCTGCTTTTTGGACAGTATCCCCTGTTTGCTTCTGAGAGGATCTGCTCCTATAGTACTAACTTCAACTTAAATATGATTTGCTATTAAGAGTCTACCCTACCTAGCTGTGTGACCCTGGGCAAGTCACTTGACCCCCATTGCCTAACCCTTACCACTCTTCTGCCTTGGAACCAATACCTGGTATTGATTCTAAGATAGAAGGTAAGGGTTTAAAAAAGAAGAGTCCACCCCAAATTATATGAGGAGACCAAAATAAACCAGTTGGAACAACAAAAAAAAAAAAAACACATAAGACCAAGCTATAGGTTAGACTAAAGGTCCACAGGGAGAGGCTGACTTCTTGTTTCTTGACTTCTTGAATATAAGTTAGAAGGAATTTCAAAGTTCTTTTACCTATCCCAACCCGCATATGTAGTATATATCTCTTCTATAACCTTCCCAATGAATGTTTGTCTGCAATGCATTCAAGTACTTTTAATGATGGAGAATTTATTCCTAATAGCAAAACTCATAGTGGAGCACATCATAAACATCTCTTGGATTGAGATAGGCATTGCAGTGTCCTTCCACATGACAGCCACATATTGAAAAATCTTGTTATCATGTAGTTAGATGGTAATTTAGACCATCCTTAGCTCAGCAAACATTTATGACATATCGGCTATAGGCGAGGCACTGTGCTTTCTCCTGTCTTGTCTCCTGATGCCAATGTTATAATGGGATTTATTATTTATGAGGCTAAGAGAATCAGCTCTTCATCAGATGTCACCAGGATCTGGACCAGGATCATAATAAATTGCAAGGCAGGACCATTGGCCGTCCATCAAGTCCTGGAGTGCAGCCAACACTGACATCATTCTCTGCCCTGGCAACGCTGAGTGCCTGCCTGTTGGAGAAGTAGATACAGCTGAGACCTCCAACCAGCTGCTGAATATGGAAACTCATAGATGAGTGACCCTAAGCAAGGCAGACACAGGAAGGACTACAAACGTGACAAAACTCAACTCTGAGCAAGACATCATAGAGAGAGATAGTTGGGAAGTCACCGCCAGAGACCAAACATCCTTGGCTTGGTGGTGAAAGCATCTAGCAGTTTGAAGGATATGGTTACAAAATGAGAAATAGGGAAAGGCAAACAAATAACAGAACTCTATTCACACCAATAATAACTGGCATTACACAGCATTTTATGTTTGCAAAGCACTTACATACATCATTCATCCCTTCAGCAAACATTCATTAAGTGCCTATTTTGTGCCAAGCACCCTACTAGCCACTGGAAATAGAAGACACAAAAGAAAACCTGCCAGTTAGACGCTTACACGCTATTGGGAAGAATAAGGGAGACAAATACTTTTTTAGAAATTCGGGAGGTAGAATTGAACTGCGATTTCGCTGGTATGGAGAATTCCCAACAATTCTAGGCAAAGAAGCTCCATCTCTCAATGTATATTAGTAGCTGTTCTACAAGAGCTAGGAGGTCCTAGTATGTTCCATTGCCCATCCCCCAAGCTATGAACCTTGATGTTGGTGACTCTTTAGCAGAGAAACACCTGGTTCTTTGTTATTGCCAAAGAAAGCTCTCCTCCTCCAGAGGTCATAGGACTCAGGGCTAAGGAATGTGGCTGGCAGAAAAACCACTCTCACCTGTGCCAATGGGAGCTTCAAAGGTGCTGACAAATGTCCCAGAGCCTCCCGCTCTCCAGGCCGTTGAAGTTGGCGTGGTTTGGAACATACCTAGCTCTACTGAAGCAAGCAGGGCTTGTTGACTCATGAACAACAGGGAACAACCAAAGCTGCAAGTAGGAATTCCAGCACCTGGGGCAAATTCAGTTGTAGCAAGGGGATGTCTAAGATATGACCACTCTTGTGCATACTTGAGGAAGACTAGAGGCAGAGGTCATGGATGCTGAGAAATATGAGAAAGTCAGAAGCCAAGAGCAGAAGGTTAGGCTACGGGAGATGACTGGGAGACAGGTACTAGATTTACTGGAGATGAAGAGAGTGACCTGGTGGACTTTAAGTGATAGCAATAAGGATCTGGACAAGAACTTTAAAGAATTGTTTGCTAAGTCATAGTGACAGAGGGTGGGTATAAAAAGGGGAGCAATAAAAAAGGGGAGCAAGAAATATGCCAACTCCTCCCCATGACCCTTTTGCATCAGCAGATGTGAGAGAAGGATCAGCCAACCTTGGAAATGCTTCCAAGAGATATATCTTCATAAGAAAGCTAAGTTTCATAAGTGCCAAAATATGAAAGAATGTGAGAGGAGGTCTAAAAGGAAGACAAATTCATGTAAACAATTGAGGAAGATGCTAGAGGTACCATGGGAAAAGAGGGAAGAGAAGGTTAGGAACTGGAGACGACTAGAGTGGAGTTGGATAGCAATGTGATTGTGGAGAGAAGTACCTGGAGGAACAGTTTCAAAGGTCAAACGAAGACAAATGAGTCTAGGAGATACAGTTCAACTGGGTATGTAGTTGTGAGAGAAGGGTTGTGACTCATACCTCAATTTCCTCTTTGTCTTCTTATTCTGCACGGCTAGCTAGTGCATCCTCTTGCTTTGGATTCTAATAATGATCTGCATTAATGCAATAGTAAGGGCTGTAGGATGGGGTGGAATCTATTCCTTCTCCCTTCCATCACCTTCACTGGCAGTAACCCCAATTCCTTTCCCTCTTCCAGAGCCACCTTCCCCCACCCAACCCCACAGTATCATGGACCCCTGGAGAATAATGAGGTACAAGGTGCAGTTAGTGGTGTCTACACCCCAACAAGGAAGACATGATGCCCCTGTGTGATGCATAAACCTAGCTATACTTCTAGTTTTAACTCTGGGATCAACTCAGGCCAAGAGGGCAAATGTGATGAATAGTACGATCTTAGAACTGAGAACTCCTACTGCAACTTTGCCCAAAGTAAATTGATTGGAAATCAATAATATGTAAAGTTGAGATTCAAACTAATCTGCTGAACAACTGATATTGCAAACAGCAGCAGCATCACCCCCAACTTCTTCAGCAAAGGAGAAAGCTACTCTAATGGCCTGCATTTGGCCTGATAAGATGCCCTCATATATTATCTGCAGACTTTCAAAGCCAGCTTTGTCTTTGGAACCATGAAGAACCCCATGGAATCAGAGTACAAGCAGCCTCCTTTGCACCAGGCATGATTACCTCACTTGTGCTCCTTTTGGGCCTTTTATGTGCTTCAGGGACTCCTTAAAGCAATTACAGACAAATTAAGTTATTTGGCTAAACAAATGGCCTTAACCACCCTTTCCTAGGAACCTAAATTTAAAACAAAAGAGTAAGGGAAATAAGCCATTTAAAACCCCTTTAATATCCCACCTCCTTTAAAATTGTGGTGGCTCAGGACTCGTCTCTGGTGGTATAAAAATAACTCTTTGAGGGAACGGGGAGGGGGATGAGGAGGCAACTTTCATATTTCAAAGTGAATGGCTTCCCCAACTTAATCCCCATTTTGCCTTAGCCACATGAGTCAGATCACCCGCCATGGACAGCTGGATGGGAAGGAGTACTGTTTCCAGAACACACTCCCTCCTCCCTTCCCCGCCCCTATCTTTTAACTCATAGATTTGAGGTCATTGACAATGCAAGCCTGCTATAGTCCTGGACACCCAGATGTAGTCAGTGGTAGGACTTTAATAGGGAAGAAAAGAGATAAAAGGAAAGGGGAGACAGGGAGAGAAGAGTGAAGAAGATGAGAATCAAGGTGGGGAAAAAACAGGAGAATGAGCAGAGAAATGAGAGAGAGAGAGAGAGAGAGAGAGAGAGAGAGAGAGAGAGAGAGAGAGAGAGAGAGAGAGAGAGAGAGAGAGAAGGGAGGTGAGAAAGAGAGAATAAGAATGAGAACACAAGAGAGACTTAGATAAGTAAAGTAGGGGAGCAGAGAGGAAAAAGTTGAAAATCTGAAGGTTCTAAAACAAATCTCTTTCTATAAGGCAGCAGTGAGGTAGGTGGCAGCTTGGCTACAGAAAGGTAAGGAAGGCTTACCTAGCCACTAAGTGGCTGTCTCTGTGACTTTCTCCAACTGCAAATAGTTATTATGGATGATCAAAAGACCTAGACTGACCTTAATTATAGATTTTAAAGATGAAAGGAAAAGAGGGGATTGTTTTCCCCTACAAATAAGGAATAAAAAAGTAGAATTAAGATTCTGAATCCACTGTAACTATATAAATTGCTGCCCAAATCTGTAGCATAACCTTGAATTCCATTCCCTTCCTCCCTTTTCTGTCTGAATTGCCTCCCATTCCTTCACTTGTTAAGGCCTTAGATTGTTTTTAATGTGACTTTAAACAACTATGACAGGAGTTGATGATATTCCAGTAGCATGCAAAATCCCAGAATATCAGACTCAAAAGGCATCTGAGAAGCCATATAGTCCAGCTCATATCTGAACAAGAATCTCTTTCACAACATATCTGACTAGTAGTCATCTAATCTTTACTTATAGATCTCTGAAGAATCCAGAACCTTCCCAAGCAATTCATTTCACTTTCATATTGCTCCAAGTATTTAGAAAGTTTTTTCACACACCAATCCTAAATCTGTTTCTTTACCTCTTCAACTGTAATTCTGTCCTCTGAGGCCAACAAGAGCATATCTTATCCCTATTCTACATGCCAGCCCTGTATATACTTAAAAGCAGCTATCATAACTCCCCCCTAAGCCTTCTCTAGGCTAAACATCCTCATTACTTTCATGCAATCCTTACATGGAATAATATCATGATCTTTCACCCATCCTGATTGCCTTCCTCTGGACACTTTTCTGCTTATCAATATCCATCCTAAAATGTGTCATCCAGAATTGAACAAAATGATATGAATTGAACAAGGTGATATGACCAGAGAAGAGTAAAATGAGCCCATCATCATCCAAGATTTGACTCTATGAATCTCTTAAGGAAACCTAAGACTGCATTAGTTTTCTTGGCTGTGTTTTTTTTTTCTGCCCTAAAGTCCTCAGTTCTTTTTAATTTTTTTAAATCATTATCTTCCTTGTTAAAATTGATATTAAGAGTCAGTTAGTTCCATGGCAGAAGAGCTAGGCAACTGAGGTTAAGTGATTTGCCCAGATGAAGTGACTTTCTAACTATATATATTCTTCACTGTATTCTTCTCACTGTATTCAGGGAACTTATTACCCACTTGTCCTGGCCACTGTTGTAAAATCTAAAATTCTATCTCTAATAATAGAAATAGTATATTTTATGAGGTTTATTAAAGATCATTAGAAATCTAGGAATAAAGAGGATACAAAATAAAAACCACATGCCCATGGCTGGTTAGCCATTTTCAGCCATCCCCACTCACCACCATCACTGCTGATTGTTGTCCAAAAAAGAGGACGTGGGAGGTGTTACTGCCAGTTAAATACCAATAACATGAGCCCGCCAATGTGGAGACACAGGAGAGATTATAGGGAATTTTGGGAAATACTAAGGACTTCTGGGGAATGAAGTCAAAGGTTCAAAATCTCCATTTATACAATGTGCCTCTTAAAGCAGCTAAATATAAATAGATTAATTTTAAACTTGTTGAATATTTAGATTCAATTGTTCAGTAGTTCAATGTCAACTTAGTAGGAAGTGACTGAGGGCAGATTTGAGCCCAGGACCTCTCACTTCCAGTCATGGTTCTCCCAGGATCTTTTGCAACCTACTATCTAACCACACTTACTCCATATTGTACTTATATAACCAAGAATTTACAGTTAGAATCAATTCAGTGTTCAATGTCTGGATCTTTCTGAAGTCTGTTAGCTATCCCTCTCAGTTTTGTATCATCTGTAAATTTGGTGAACATTCTATGTCTTTATCCAAGTCTCTGATTAAAGTGATCAACAACATAGGAACAAGCACAGATCTCTATGGCACTCCCCTGGAGATTTCCTACTAAGTTGACATTGAATCATTGAATATTTGAATCTAAATATTCGACTAGTTTAAAATCAATCTATTTATATTCTCTCCAAAACTAATGCAGTTTTCAGCTGCTTTAAGAAACACAGTGTCCAGGACAAGTGGGTAATAGTTTCCCTGAATACACTGAGAACACAATGAAGAATACTTTCCTAGTAAAACTGAGTTTAAAGTACTGTGTTGAGTTCTAGGTGCCGCATTTTAAGAAGGACATTGATGGCTATCGTAGAGAGCTTAGATATAATCTGTTTGGCCCCTGGATGTCGGGGAAAAGGAGCAGGACCAAAAGCAATAGGCAAAAGTAGCAAAGATTTAGAAGTAGCAGATTTAGGTTTGGACTCAGAGGGAAAAATAAACAAAAATTTCTTAACAATTAGAGCTATCCAAAAGTAGAAAGGACTACCTGGAGAAGTAGTGGTTTTCCCCTCATTGGCAGTCTCAAGGAAAGTCAAGATGGCGATTTGTTAGGTATGTTGGAGGGGAATTTTTGCTTCAAGTATTTGTAGATTTGGATTGTTAGGACCCTTTTCAACTTTTAAATTCTGTGTGTGTGTGTGTGTGTGTGTGTGTGTGTGTGTGTGTGTGTGTGTGTGTGTGTGTGTTTGAAAGATCTTTGCCAGTGGCTCAGCAATCACATCTGCCATTTATCTGCATTCCAGAAGGAAAGCATTGGGGTGGATAATCACAAAAACAACAAACCATATACAATCTGCCCAACTAGAGAAGCTATGACCTTGATCCTGATTATCAACAATCAATGCAAAAAAACCCACACGTGGGTACTGCTGTTGGAAATGTTCAAGATGATGGGAATTCTTATAAAGAAATATTCTGAGCCTCAAGATTGAATGAGAAGATGACTCTCATTTAGAATTATAAAAGACTCTGGGATGCTATTTCAGTATAAGAGAAAAGAAGAAATATTATATAGTTGATTTCTCATGTCATTCAAAATAGGTTGCTTCTTCCTAATGTCCTCATTTGGCACTGTTTTGTCAGGGAAGAAAAATACTATAAAATAAACCATGGAAACCCACATTTCTAAAAACTAAATGTGAAAATTTGTAGACCAATTAAGTGTTCTTTGCCAATAAAAAACATTTGGAATAATTTTCCAAGGAAATATGAACCAAATCAGCCTCTAAATTCACACCCATCAATTGCAAATTGATCCAATCATTCTGGATGGCAATTTGGAATTATTCACAAAGGGCTTTAAAAGACTGCCTGCCTTCTGATCCAGTCATACCACTGCTGGGTTTATACCCCAAAGAGATAATAAGGAAAAAGACTTGTGCACAAATATGCATAGCTGCACTCTTTGTGATGGCAAAAAAATTCAAAAGTGATAGGGAAGTCCTTCGATTAGGGAATGTCTAAACAAATTGTGATATCTGTTGGTGATGGAATACTATTGTGCTATAAGGAATAATGAACTGGATGAATTCTATGTGAACTGGAATGACCTCCAGGTATTGATGTAGAGTGAAAGGAGCAGAACCAGGAGAACCTTATACACAGAAATGAATACACTGTGGCACAATCAATTGTAATGGACTTCTCTACTGACAGCAATGCAATGATCCAAAACATTTCTGAGGGACTTATAAGAAAGAACACTATCCACATCCAGAGGAAGAACTGTGGGAGCAGAAACACAGAAGAAACACAACTGCTTGACCACATGGTTTGATGGGGATATGATTGGGAATATAGACTCTAAATGGTCCCCCTAGTGTAAATATTATTATTGAATAAGGAAATAGGTCTTGATCAATATCACATATAAAACCCAGTGGAGTTGCATGTTGGCTTATGGGGGGGAAGGAAGGGAGGGAGGGAAAGAATATAAATCATGTAACCATAGAAATTTTTTCTTAATCAATAAAACAAAATTTGAAAAAATAAAAAAATAAATTCATACCCATCCACAGCTGATATTCCTGTCATTTTCATTGTATGCTCAGTGCCTGGTTTTCGAGACCCATCTTATTTGGACTTCTATCAACTCTTCATTTGTGTGGAACTCTAAAATTTTTCTTTTTGTCCCTGAAGATTTTTAACTCTCAGATCGATTGAGAAACTTAGGGGTTCTGAAGTATGCCTAATATGATAAAATTCCTAATAGGCTCTTTCTCGTGAAACCCATTTATGATGCCACAGGCAAAAGTAGGCACTGCTTGGGATAATGCCCATTACCTCAAGCACACCTGAGATTACAGGAAGAAGTCCAAGCATGACAGACATGGCTAGAGTGCCATTTCAGTGGCAGCTATTAAAATACATGTCAAATCACTGCAATCAACAATGAATCCTGTATGTACAGGAATTCAGAACTTGGAGTATATGGAACTTTCCTGACCTATCACCTACAGATTTGCTCTAAGTGAAAATTCAGCATATATCAGGGTTGGGTAGAGAAAATTAGGTACTATGCTACCTAGCTCAGGGAGAGAGACCAGCAAGCAGAGACCCTCAACCCCCAAGAATATAGATAATATGGTGTGTCTTAGTGATGTCTGTTATCATCTCATTGGTTATTGTGTTTGTAAGACTAGCACTCCATAAGCCATTTCCTTCTAGATGCTGTGCTTACACTATGAATAAATAATGGTGATAGCTATTATCTGAAGCATAGCACCATGAAATGAACCTGAATCTAAATTCAGATGACCTTCCTCTCTGATACTTTAAACTTGCTGGTCCTTAATTTCTCAACTGTAAAATAAAAGGATTGAACTATCTCTAGATATATGATAGCAAACTCTTGTGGACCCACACACCTTCCCTTCCCTTGGTGGAGGTTAAAGGATCTATAGGATTCATCTCCAGAACTCTTGCTCAGGGACCCCACTGTTCTGAATGATGGGTGTCTCATAATCTACTTTATCATGTCAGGACAGCTCAAGCCAGCCTTCACTTTACTCCTTTTAATCTCCTCACCAGACACTTTGTTGCTGAGTATATCCTCAGTATTCTGTTGCTCTTCATCTCTCTCCTCATTCTCCTTCTCTCTCAACTCTCCAGTTCTAGAACCATAATCAAATCAATGCCACCATTGCTACTGGAAAGAGTATGTCAGCCTATCTCCCAATGGCCATCCCCACCATCCCTGTAACCTCTCAAAAGTCTTAAGAGATTTATGGGAAACTAGAACTCCCCTCCCTGATTGTGTGTTGTCTCCTTCATTCGAATGTAATCTCCTTGAGGCCAGTAACTGTCTGCTTTGGGGTTTGTATACCCAGTACTTAGTACAGTGCCTAGGACATAGCACTTATTAATTGCTTTGTTCTTTCATTCATTTGCCATTCAACTGTTTTCTTTCATCAGAACTATAGCTCATCATTAAAACTTAAATATAATCACTAGAATGCCTAATTGTATTTAAATAGCTAATTCATCATTTAGAGTAAGATTTGAAAAGCAGAAACAAATATCATTAGCTTCCTCACTAATTTAAATTAATTCATTTCAATAAACACTAAAATTCAACTATTAATTAATGCCTACTCATAGGGAAAGGCACCACATTATAGTATTAGAAAAAGTCCAAGTCAGGAAACTGGATTACTCCTGACTCTGCCACTAATTAACAATTGTGATTTTGAACAAATCACTTCCTTTTTCTGTGTCTCCCTACCTACATCTGTAAAATGGGGTATTTAGAATAGATGCTCCCCGAGGTCCCCTCCAGCTCTCAAATTTTATGGTTCTGATTTGGATATAATAGATGGCTTAGAGTTGAAAGGAAATGGCTTAGGGCCGAGGGGCAGACAGCAAAGCCCAATCATAAGGGAACTTTACAATTATTACACTAATTCTAGCTGACACTGAGCACAGTGTCTGGTAAATAGTAAGTACTTAATGCTAGTGGACTAATGGATTGATTTCCAAATTTCCTCACTCCCATTTTGAAATTAAAAATTTTCATATTGCCTTAGCAATAGTTCTTATAGGCTACTGACTTATTTAAATAAGATTATCCAGGTCTGGGTACAAATTGATCTTCATAAAACTTGGTTTTTTAAAGACTTTTAAAGCAGACGATAATACATAATATACATAGAATACACAGAAAATAGAAATGTGAAGAAATCCTGGTGAATTTGTCAGAATGTTTTCTATGAGCTGAAGAGACACATTTATACATCTATATGCACATATACACAGAAGAGATACATCTATACATCTATATGCACATATACACAGAAGAGATACATCTATACATCTATATGCACATATACACATATTTATATATGTTCATTATGGTCAACATATGTGTTCATTACTGTGCTGCTTGGCTAAGATAGGCCAGCAGTCAGGTAGCCTGCCCACAAGACATCTACCTGATCAAGGCAGCATAGCACCTAATATACATATAGATTTTAACATGCATAATGAACATTTCCCCTCACTGTAGGGGTGGCTGAGAACAATTTATTCCAATGGCCATAATGGTAACTAAAGCAAGGGCAATGGAGCCCTTAAAGCTTGAACAGACATCAAAGGCTTCAAGGTTATCCACTGCATCCCAAGACATCACCAGTCATCTTGACTTTTGTCCTATTACTGGACTCTGATGACTGGAAGAGAGAGAAAGGCTAATGACTTTGTGCAACTCTACCTCATTTAAAATCAATTCACTCACAAGTCAAGATATCACCTCATAATGTTTCTAGTTCTCTTTGAAAATGAAGGATATGAGAGCAGATATCATAGATAGATACGGATATGTCATATAAATTATATAGATATAGATATATGAACTAAAAAGCCCATTGTGATTATAGTCTTCCATGGAAGAGCTGACCATAAGGTTCTGATGGAAGGAATTTCTTCCTTGTGGTCATCCACAATATCACCATTTGATTTAGTTTTCTTGCAGAGAACTAACATCTATCCATTTGAAACAAGAGCAACTGGAAGACAGAGATTTCAATGAGGAAAACAAAGAAGTAGAAAAACTCCTGAAGACAGTGACCAAAATTATTATGGGATTAATTATGAAGAATAGCTGAAGGAAAAGGAACGAATTCTAGTCTGTCAAAAAGGAAATGAATGAGAGGGATATTTCCAGTGATCAATTTTCAGTTTGGGGACTATTTGTGTGTTCTTTTCTGGAGGCAAGATAATAAACCAAGACATTACTTTGTTCCTTTGAATGAATCAATCAGTTATAGAATGTGACTTGGTTTTAGCTGTAGAAGGATTCAAGTGAGGGACAGAGCCAAGATAGTGGCTTAGTAGCAGCAAAAAATTGAAACTGCTCTGAGCATCCTTCAAAACCAAAGTGCCTCAAAAACCAACAGCAAGACAGAGAGAGGGGCTCTCCTCCAAAAAACATAAAAGGTTGGTAGAAAGAGTTTATTTTCATGGCATAAAGGGGAAAAGGAAATAAAGTTGCACACAGAGGAGTGCTGGCCAACCACTCCCCATTGACTGCACCAGGTTCCAAACCTGGACATAGGCCAGCTTTGGGATCCTGGGACCCTGTCTACACCAACAACAGATCATCCTATACTTCACACTGACCTTTTGAATCATCCCCAAGCCCTGGAATCAGTCCTGCAGTGAGGCATGGAAGTCGATAGCACTTGGCCCTTTCAAACCTACATTGCAGTGAAGCCCTAGTACCAGGGCAAAAAAGTTCAGAAGGCTGAATCCTACAAGCCATCAACAGAAGAGACAGAACCAGTAGCTTTCAGAACTCTCAGTCCATGGTCAAAAAAAGGTTGGGAAAATAAGCAAATATCAAAAGAAACACCTAACCATAGAAAATTTCTATTGAGACAAAGAGCAAGGTACAGAGTCAATAAAGGATGATAAGATTCAAGCAAACACATACAAAATTTCAAATAAAAATGGTAATTGGTCTCATGTGCTGGAAGAACTGAAAAAGGAATTCAAAAATCAAATAAGAGAAGTAGAAGAAAGATGGGGGGTGGGAAATGAAAGTAATGCAAAAAGAAAATAACAGCTTTAAAAGCAAAATTGGTCAAGTAGAAAAAGAAGCAAAAAGTCCAATGAAGAAAAGTGTTCCATGAAAAGTAGGATGGACCAAATGGAAAAGGAGGATCAAAAAGTCATGGAAAAATGCATTCTTTAAAAATTCGATTGGGGGGGGGACAGCTGGGTGGCTCAGTGGATTGAGAGCCAGGTCCAGAGACAGGACATCCTGGGTTCAAATCTGGCATCAGACACTCCCTAGCTATGTGACCCTGGGCAAGTCACTTAACCCCCATTGCCTAGCCCTTACCATTCTTCTGCCTGGAAATTGG
The DNA here is from genome assembly GCF_027887165.1 of Monodelphis domestica. NCBI lineage: Eukaryota > Metazoa > Chordata > Mammalia > Didelphimorphia > Didelphidae > Monodelphis > Monodelphis domestica. Next base: position 456,240,780 of record NC_077228.1, read on the forward strand.
AAATTTCCTGGAAATATTGGAAACAATACCTGGTATTGATTCCAGATGGAAGGTAAGTGTTTTTTTTTAATAAATAAATATTTTAAAAAATTAGAATTGGGCAAATAGAAACTAATGACTTCGTGAGACATCAAGAATCAATAATACAAAATTTAAAAATGAAAGAATAGAAGAAAATATGAAATTTTTAAAAAACTGAAAAAAGAACTGACCAGAAGAGACAATTTAATAATTATTGGTCTGCCTGAAAAGCAAGCTCAAAAATAAAAAAGCCCAGACATCATGTTTCAAGAAATTATCCAAGAAAACTGCCCCGATATTCTTGAGGAAGAAGGTAAAATAAAAATTGAAAGAATCCACAGATCACCTCCTGCAATAAATCCCCAAATGACACCTCCCAGGAATGTTATAGCCAAATTCAAGAGCTCCTAGGCCAAGGAAAAAAATGCTGCAAGTAGCCAGAAGAACCATGGAGCCCTAGTCAGGGTTACTTTGGAATATGATATTCTGGAAGGCAAGGGAATTGGGTTTACAACCAAGAATTACCTGTCCATCAAAACTGACTATATTCTTTCAGAGGAAAATATAGTCATTTAATAAAATAGAGGGTTTCCAAGAATTCCTAAAGAAAAGACTAGACTTAAACAGAAAATTTGGTTTCCAAATACAAAATTCAAGAGAACCATAAAAAGGTAAATAAGGAGAAAAAAATTTAAGGGGTTCAATAAGGTTGAATTGTTTATATTCCTATATGTAAAGATGATATTTATAACTATTAAAAGTTAGAAGTATATATACTCAGAGGGGGTGTTAGTAAGCCATTTAGGATGATATGCAAAAAAATCAAGGGATAAAAATGGGATTTCACTAAGAGAAATGGGAAGAGAGAAGTAAAATGGGGTAAATTATATCACATAAAGAGGTGTGGAAGGGTAGAAAACTATTATAGTGGAGAGGAGGATGATGATGGGTAATAATTAAACCTTGGTCGCATTAGAATTAACTTAGAGAGGAAAAAATTGCCAGATTCATTGGGATATAAAATCCTATCTTATCCTATAGAGAAGTAGAAGGATAAGAAGAAGAGTGGTGGTGAGAAAGGGAGTAATATAAGGGAGGGGGGTGGAGGGAGTGATTAAAAGAAAAACACTGATGCAGAAGAACAGAGTGAAAGGAGAAAGGGCAGGATTGAAAGAGGAAAACAAGATGGAGGGGAATACACAGATGGTAATTATAACTGTGAATGTAAATGGACTGAACTCACCCATAAAATGGAAGCAAATAGCAGAGTATATTTAAAACCAGAATCCTACCATATGTTGTTTACGAGAAACATGTTTTAAGCAGGGAGACTGAGCAAAGGTAAAGAACTGGAGCAGAATCTATTGGGATTCAACTGAAACAAAGAAGGAAGGAGTACCAATTGTGATCTCTGACAAAGCTAAAGCAAAATTAGATATGATTAAAAGAGATAATTATTTGAAGAGATAAGGTATGCATCTTGATAAAAAGTAGTGTACACAATGAAGTACTATAAGTACTCAACATATATGCACCAAATTGTATAGCATCCAGAAGGACTACAAGTGCTATCGGTGCCCTCTAAGTTTGGTGCCCTGAGGTAAAGTTCTAGTTACCCCATTCTAAGTGCAACTGTAATATCACAGATGGATAATAGGTAAGTCTAATGTATTGTTTCCATGAAATACTTTATTTTATGTTCCTAGGCAATCTTTGATATCTGTGACCTACACTTTGAAAGAGATATGAAATGCAAACTATAATATTAGTAAATCATCTGCTAGGAATCCTGTGACACTAGATAACAAGGGAAACTAGGTGGCATGGTGGATAGTGTTGAGTCTGAGGTCAGGAAGACAAGAGTTCAAATATGGCCTCAGATACTTCCTAGCTGTGCAACCCTGGGCTAATCATTTAACCACTTTGCCTCAGTTTTCTCATCTACAAAATGAGCTGGAGAAAGAAATATCAAACTCCTCTGGTATCTCTGCCAAGAAAACTTCACATGGGGTCATGAAGAATTGGATACAGCAGAAAATTACTCAACAACAAAGATTATGAGGAGTTGGAGAGAATATTGTTGTATCATCCTTTTCAGTCTTCCATTTACAAGTACATGAAAACTCTGGGCTAGGGAAAAAACACAATTGATCACATCTTTATGACCAGTGGAAGCAATGTGGTGGAATAAAAAGAGTCCTGTTTCCAAGGTTGGGAGAATCTGAGTTACTAGTTATGTGAACATGACCAAGAGTCTTCACATTGCTGAGCCTTAGTTTCTTCATCTGTAAAATGGGGATAATAATAACACCTGCCTCACAGAATTATTGTGAGCAGCAAATTAGATATATTAAGTGCTTTGCAGATCTTAATGATGACATCATCTGTTATTTTTTATAAATAGTAAAGGGAGCAACATATATTCTTTACCAGCCATTGGCACTGTTCAGTCCCTTGTTTCCATTTTTCACACAATAATAGAAGGGACAAGGGAAAGATTGAAAAGACATTTCCTTCCAAGGGACAAAAACCACAGTGACAACCCCAAAAGCCACACTCTAGCCGGCCACTTTCCAAACTTTACTCAACTTGGTGGATACAAAGCAGCCGTCTGGCATTGTTTGACTCCAAGTTTTTTACATGGGGAAATGGAGTAGTGTTAGCAGTGTTTTGTCTGCAATAAATAGAGTGGAGGAAAATACTAGCAGCCTAACTGCAATGCCATGGCTGCAGTAGAAGCCCAAAGGCAGGATTCATGAGACAGACCCACTTATCCAGAGAGTGTAGGCAGGGGGTCTGCCAAAGGCCACCTGATGACCTTTGGGAGCTTTCCTGATTCCAGGTGAACTTTTCCATTGAGCTTTTTCTTCCTTTGTCTATAATATCAGCAAAGCCTAGTAGATAATCAACCAGTCAGCCAACCAACATTTATTAACTACCAAGTGTGTATACAACATGAAATAAAGGGGAAGAGAGTTGAATATTATTCTCAACTTTGCCACTCACTCAACTTGAGACTATTAGCTAGTTCCTACCCTTCTCTGGGGCTTGGTGTCCATCTATTCAATGAGTCCTTTTAGTCTTTGATGCCCACCTGAGGATATTTAAAGACACATGGTACCTTTCAATAAAGTCCCTTGAGTTTAGGCAGCTAGCAAATAAAAGTATTTTAGTAACATTTTGATAGCCTTTTATTGTTGACAGAATGACATCTTTTCTCTCATTTGATCCTGGCAACAATCCTATGAAGCATGCAGAACAGGTAATATTCCCATTTTAAAGAGGAGGAAACTGTGGCTAAGAGAATTTAAATTATTTGTCCAAGGGCATACAGCTAGTAAGTGGCAGATCTGGGATTTAAACCTACATCTTTTTGTTCCCAGGCTCTTTCCACTGCACCACATACTGAAACCTCTCCTGCTGCACAGAACAAGGTTTAGGCATCTGTCAATGTTTCCTGTCTGCTGACACTCTTCTAGTCCTTCCTCTCTTTTCATTTTGAAGGAGCAAAGAAATAAATGTCATGGGAACTCCTGGCAATACCAAGATATCTTAGGTATCAGGGACTTATGACCTCAGATTACCAAAAACTGTGAGATCCACCCCCAAAGAGAAAAAAGCTCAGAAAACATTGTCAGGGTTATAATTTTTGCTGATTTTGTGACAGTCCCTTCAGTATTCTGTATGTCTAAGATCTCAGGCAATTTACAACATAAAAAATCTCCTAGCGAAACAACATTTCAAATCCACAGGGAAAACTATCTGAACACAGCCATACATACCAATGTAACTGTCAGAAAGTGGTACAGCAGGTCCAACCCATGACCACATCAGTGCATCGGTACAGGACAAGGGCAAATAGCATGTATGTCTGCCAGAAAATGCCAAAGCCCTGATGAATAAAGTTGAGTTTAACAAATTCTCAGCTCTCTGACACTCTATATTCCCCCAATCTAAGACATCTTCCTGGCCTGATTCCGCTTCTCCAACCACCTCCCTGCTTTCATCTCAACGCCATGGATCTGAGGGCTCTGTAGAAACCCTGATTTACATTTGCTTGAATTCTGATTAAGACCCTTCCCCTCCTCCCTAGATGTGAATGGTCCAAATCATTGACACAAACCAAATCCCTTGCGAAAGATAAATTTACTTCTGTATCTAATCTATATTTATTCTGTATTTACTTGTTTATATACCTATTGTCAAATATATTAGAATGTAAGCTTCATGAAGGAATACTACTGCACCATAAGAAATGCTGAGCAGGTTAATTTTAGAAAAATTTGGAAAGATCTACATGAAATAATGAAAAGCTAAACAAGGAAAACAAAGAGAACATTATATATAGTTACCAAATTAATATTTGAAGAATAACTTGAGTATATCCACCTCTAGAGAAAGAACTGATAAATAGAAACCCAACAGACATAATTTATATATACATATATATATGTTATTGTCAGTTGATGCCTTCTATTATTCAGAGAGATCAGGGAGGGGATGAGATGCTTGTGAATTAATTTTTTATAGTATGAGTAAAGAATTTTTTAAAAATCCTTACCTTCCATCTTGGAAACAACACTGTATATTAGTTCTAAGGCAGAAGAGTAGTAAGAGCTAGGCAATGGGAGTAAAGTTACTTGACCAGGGTCACATAGCTAGGAAGTATCTAAGGTCAGATTCAAACTGAGGACTTCCCATCTCTGGGTCTGGTTCAAATAAAGAAATGTTTTTTTTTTTTTAAAAAAGAACACAAGCTTCTTAAAGCCAGTGTTTTGAAGGGTTTGGGTTTTTTTTCCTTTTTTTCTTTTATCCCCAGCACTTAGCACACTACCTGGAATACAACAAACACTTCATAAATGCTTGTTAATTGATTAATTATGACAAAAATCAGCTAAGAACATCAAATTCTCAGCTCCATCTTATTCTGCATTAAACTTCACATATGTAGTTCTCTCTCTACACATACATCTGTAACTATATCATCATCCATCTTATAAGTGAGAACAGAGTTCTTGTTCTCACATTTTTTATAAGTTATCTATAGGCAGCCTCAGAATGAAAGGAAGGACAATGACCTTGTTGGGATTATTTGCAAAAGTGGCCCCAAAAATCAATGGACAGGATCTCCAATGATATGGTAAGCCCCAGGCAGGGTTAAAGACAAGCAATGCTTCCTAGAAATGACAGATGTTGGTAAATTTCATGGATGGAAGAAGCAACCTAACTTGGCACCCAACTTATGAGTGACAGCCACTCAGATCAGTAAGGTAGAATCCAGTATTTTTAATCATAATTATAAAATTTCTGGGACAGTTTATCCCACTTACTTGAATTCTTTAAGAAATGATCAAGATATTGCTGTAATCTGATGACGCCTGATTGGCTCTTGTGCTATATGTTTTTTTCCTCTTAATTTTTCTGAAAAGGAATATAAGCATAGAATATTATCACTCTATTAGAAGGTATAGAGACTGCCCAGGTAGATTCTTGAACCACAAATTCAGAGACTGGTAGTCCCAGCTCTTAGAATGACTTGTGATAAGAAGCAGAGTCACTCTGAATTATGCCCTTGATTTCTCCATGAGGGCAATAATAATAAGTTAACATTTATATAGCATTTACTATGTGCCAGGGGGATGTATAAGGTGTATATAATATCTAAAACAGCTAGTGTGAGGACTTCCTGAGCCCTTTTCAGGGATGTTCATCCACCTTTGATGTCTAATCTGTCATCCACTCTCACTCGTGGCTCCAAGAAGTATATGCAGTGGCTTCAGCTTGATACAAACAATCTCAGCAGACAGGATAAGCAAACCAGGTTGAGAGGCCTCCTGTCCATGAATTAAGAGGATGCCTACCCCAAGCATGTAAAGACTTCCCCTGGTAGAATGGGCAGATGAAAACAATTTGTTCCAACAGTCATGGAGGCATCTGAAGTGTGGAAAGCACCTAGATCTTGGTCAGACATTGGAGAAACCAAAGTCATCCACTGCTTCCCAGGACATCATCAGTGATCCTGACTTTTGTCTTGACTCTAGATTTTGATGACTCTGGAAGAGAGAATGAGGCTGACAACTTTGGGCAGCTCTGCCTCACTTTCACTCAAAAGTCAAGACTTCACCCAAGATGTAATTGGTCCTCTTCAAAATGAACGACCAACAGCTCTGCGCCAGGCACTATGCTAAAAACTTTACAATTACCTCATTTGATCCTCATAACAGTCCTGGGAGGTAAGTGCCACTACTAACTTCATTTTATAGTTAAGGAAACTGAAGCAAACAGAGGTTAAGTGACTTGCCCAAGGTCACCAATTAATAAGTATCTGGGGCAGTCACAAGTCAGGTGAGTGCTCTATCCACCACACCATCCAACTGCTTCAATAATATTAGACTTGACATTAAGGTAGTTTGAGAGCTCCAAAGGCACTTTACAACATTGTCTTATACTTCTACCCAAAAGAAGAAATCCAAACAGCAAAATAAGCCCCTTGCTAATAATACCTTGATTGTAACAGCAATCAGACTTTCATGACACATTTCTTCCAAGAAGATTGAAGCCCTAGAAAGTGAAGCCAAGGCACCAAAATCGAGAATAAATGAAACCTACTTTGTTCAGTCTTCTACACTATATTGTATATAATTCCTGCACTATAAGTGGTATATTAAATGCCATTTTTCACAGATGTGTTGAGAAGTTAGCCTAGCTCCAGTACAACTAGCCAAAGGAGAACTACCACTCATTTGTTTCTTGAAGTACTGTAAGGACTGTGGAAGCAGGGGAATCTCTATAGTGTATACTAAAAATGCATCTAGAGATGATCTGAGTGATGGAGGTGGGGGAAGGAGGAATTTTTTGCTTGGCTGTTGGTTTCCTTTGGCAATCAATAATTTAAACCTAAGCCATTACAGCTAGCACAACTGTTCTTCCTTAAAGCTCATTTCTTTTGGAGATCTCCTGAGTTAAAATGGCACCTGTTTAGGAGCTCTCCTTTAAGTAAGAAAGGGATCTCAGTACTACCAAAGAAGATACCCTTTCAAGGTCTAGTTACTGATGGGACATGCAAGGTTGGTGATGCATGTGTGGTCCTAATTTTAAATTCTTTCTCATGGGAGCAGTACAGAGTCTCCTGCATTTATCTTCAAGTGAAAAAGGGTTCACGTTTCCTTCCCCAAAAGGAGTCATGATTCAGAAACTCATCTGCATATTCACAATGTCAGTCTGCCCCCCTGCCGCAGTTAACAAAGCACTAAGATCATTATCATTAAATAATACTTAATGATATCTTTGGTATACAAAGATAATGTTCTTGCTTCACTAAGAGGAGAGGAGTTGGTGATGTCTGAATGTGAGTTTGCAGTCATTGTACAAAAATGGTGCTGATCTACACGTATTGTCTACCCTCTTGTGATTTATTTTTTTATATATTTATAGTATGCATGGCTGATGGTAGGAATACAGTCTGTGACTCTCCTATGGAACAAAGCTAACTAGTCCTCAGGGAAATTGAATCTACAATGTGGGAGCCTTATTAGCATGGCATGCTAGCCAGCTCTGTCAAAACAGTATTTCACTCCCCTGCTCAAAACCTTTCAATGGCTCCCTGTTTTTGATCTGGTCAAGTCTAAACTTATGTCTGGCTTTCAACTCCCTACCCCAAGTTCTTTCTCCAACAGCTCCTCCCTTTTAGCCCTACCTCACAAGCTGACTCCATTCTACCTCTCCAACACTATTTCCCACTGCTTCCCAACACAGCACCCTCTGCTCTAGTTGGATCAATTATATCATAGTCTCACAAACACACCTTACTTATTCCTACTTCCTTGCCTTCTTTTGTGTTATTTTCATCTCTGGGAATATCCTTTCTTTTTCCTCTTTTCATAATTCTATTCATTCTTCAGGGACCCAGATCAATTCACACCTCCCGGGTGAATTCCTTCCTGACTTCCCAAAAGAATGTAAGAATGTCAAGGATATTTCATTTTTTTGTTATTGTATTCCCCGTGACTGGTACAGTGCCTGGTACATAGTAGGAGATTAATAAATACTTGGTGTTGATTGGTTGATTTTTTTAATTTCTGGTGGACCTCTTAGAATCCCTCATTTCTTTCAAAATTCACTTCAAACATCACTTCTTATATAAAAAGCAGGCATATATTAAGCCCTTTCTTGTGTACTTACTAAATGTTCCAAGCACAAGGTCCTGAGAGCTTTTCCAATTTTCCAATTGTCCCACCTGCTAGTGCCTCTTTCCCTTATCTCCCCCAATATATTGCTTTATATTTACTTTGTATATACTTATATGTGTACAATCTGTCTTCCCTGCTGAAATGTAAATCCATTGAGGGCAGGAATTCTTTTATTTTTGTCTCTAAAACCCCAAAGTCCAACAGGAAGTCTGGCACATAGGAGATACGATAAATGTTGTTCATTAATTCTATCTTGTCTGTCCCCAAACTCATTGATCTTGTTCATTTCCCATAACGTGTGCATTTCACTGTATTGATGGCTATTCTCTTACAATCATTACTTGGCTCTTACCTCCATTGGAAGCCTCTAATCTACCCTTCTCATAACACCAGGTAGAATCTTTTTGGGGTCAGGCAATCGATTTGGCAGAATATTGAAACTAATACTCTAGAATAGCATTCCCAAGAAAATATTCCTTTGTCTTCATTCTCCCTACTACAATAAGTAAAGAGGGGGCAATGAGCCCTTTGGGGCAGGTTGAGAGGACTAGGCTCTCTCCCCCTTAGCCCTGGATGTGGACCACCTATAAACAAAAGAAGATTTTAAGGAACCGATTATGCACTTTCAATTGTATAAAATGGAAGTTGTACTAAGCTCCACAGTCATGAAATAATAAAACCCCATTCACTGTCCTGCAGGAAATGACAGAAAGAATGCACTTCCAAGCAAGAGAACAAAAAAAGAGATGGGGGCTACATGTTTTAATCAGGTCCTGACATAAAAATTAATTAGAAGAATTTGCGACCACAAGCAGCCAACATGGGCACTTCCCATGGCTATCTGCCCAGAAGCTTTGCTCTGCCCATTTAGAAGTATCAGTCATTATTTCACTGATGACATTCAATGGTCATTGTACGAATGGAAAATAACAAGAGTAGTTTAACCCTTCCCTTCCACTCAGAGGACCTATCTCTTCCAGAAGAGCAAACTTCTTAAGCTTCCTGTTTGGCCACATGTAGACTACCTGTGTACTAGCAAGAGAGGCATTCTTCCTCCCCCATGTAAATGTGCAAGTGTTTACATGTGCCCAAACCTCCACATGCAGCTAAAAGAATCAGGCACCTTGAGCCTCAGACTCTCTGAGGACTGTCATTCAGGGCTTCTCAGTGGGGTCTGTCACCTCCATAGGAAATTGAGAAAATACAAGTGACCCTAATCATTGGACAAAAGATACCATCAATGAGATTGAGTTATGTCCAGAAGAGGAGGGCTAAATGGAATGGGAATGGCGATGGACTTTGTGGAGGAGGGTGATTTTGCAAATACAAGGTAAAGGCTACAAAAGCCCGGGCTTGCCTAGACGGAGATCTTCAATGTAATTTCATTCGGGACCTCAAGTTGAACTCCAACCACACATCCAAATGTGAAAGGCCAGGGCATTATCCGTTAAGCCGCCCGGCCTACTGGAAAATCTCCTCTGCGTTAATGCTGAAGAAAAACAAAAAACAGATTTCTCTGGGAGCCTCGCCAACCCTGAACATACCACATGCTCCACAGTGGGCAGGGTAACATGCCACACCACTTGTTGGCAATTACAGGCAGGCAACTTGTGTTTACAAAGGATGCTTGGACGACGGCAGGCTGCAGGTTGACAGCATTTCGGAACTGCTCCCAGACCATGAAAAGTTGCATTGCCTCTCCTCATTGCTCATCAGGCAAGCCAAGCCCTCATACCCCCTACTCAGCCAGTGGTGAGGAATATCAATAAAAGCCCTGAGAAGCAAAAATGGAAAAGCCAGTCTGCTCTTCCTGCTCTCAATAGCTCCAAGTCAATCAATATGAATTATAATAATTGCTAACTTTGATATAGCCCTTTAAGGGTTGAGAAGCACTTTACCTACATGATATCATTTGATTAGCATCTACTTTGTGTTGGGTATTCTTCCTGCTAATCTTTCTGTCTCTCCTATTTTGACTAATAAAAAAGATTTCTGAGAACTCGTTTGCTGCCCACCCATTTCAAGTAGTTTTGTGGATAAACTCCAGAGCCATAAAATAATTTAGATGGTCTTTCAGAACTTGATGACCAATAAATAAGTAAAAGACTAGAATTGACTTGTTCTTTCAAAATAAAAATAGCCTTTTTGCCCTCCCAACCAAACTGGGTATAGCATTAAAATATCTCAGACCTTTGACTTCAAGCTAACTTAGAGATTTATTTCTATTGCAGAGCCTAGAATTAAGAAGACTCATCTTCCTGAATTCAAATATGGCCCCAGACACTTATCGGCTGTGTGACTCTGGAAAAATTGCTTAACCCTGGTTGCCTCAGTTTCTTCATCTAAATGATGAAATGAGCTGGAGAAGGAAGTGACAAACCACTATGGGATCTTTGCCAAGAAAAGCCCAGATGGGTCCAGATAGAGTCAAATATGACTAAAACTACTGAGCAACAAGCAAGATGTATAACTTTGGAAGTAAAGTTCTAGGATTAGGAAAATAGGGAAAATATCCTAAGAATCAAATTGTCTCATGGTTGGAGCTCAGTTCCATATAAAGTTAAGTGAGGAAAAATACAACATAAGGCTATACTTTCTTTCATTTAATTCATCAAGACTGCATCCATTTGAACTCCCAAATGCTTAAGACTTCCCTGACTACTACAACCCTTACTGACTTCAGACCTTTCCAAACTCTGAAATCTACAACCATTTAAGGAAAGCCATTGCCATAGAGAGCTTTGTGGCAAATGATTACAGGAAATCTCTAGCAGTAAAAAAGGAAAGGAAGGACAAAGTTGGCCAGAACTAGTAAATAATAACCTTCACCTTTACCTGAAGAACTTTGAGTACAGGAAAATGAGGAAATGTTGTCAGATTCCAGTTGCTTAATTCTGTATTACATCTCTGTAGAAATGAATAAATTCCATCTTTCATCTCTGCTTTTCAATTCTTATGTTCCTTCAACATTCAGATCAGGTGCTATCACCTCCATGACAATTTCTTTAATCTTCCATGACCTCCTCAACTCTTTTTCTCCTGAAATGATTGCCTATTTATATATCTATGTGCATGTTTCATCTCCCAGTAGAGTATCAGTTCTTTGAGATGAGGAATAGTTTTTATTTTGCCTTTATATATTCAGTTCTTAGCACGAAGTATGTGCTAGACACTAGGGTTCTTCAGTTTATGATCTCTCATTGATGAGGATAATCACCCCACTGGTACCAATTGTGACTCATCCATGCCTTCACATTCTATGTGACTTATGACCATGGCATCCCTTCCCAGAAGATCTGCTCAACAAATGGGAGCTTTTCTCTAAATCCCTTGACATTATGTGATTGCTAATGGAGAGACAGTAAAAACCAAACTATTTTATTTCTCTCTTTCATATAGTATATTTTAAATAACTATTTACTGAATTTAACTGTTGAATTTCAGCCTGATCCTAAACCACATCTTTTTGCTCACCACTTTCAACTTCCTTCTCAGCCTTGGTATTAGCCCTGTTTCTATTCACCAACTTTATACCACTAATAGCTTCAAAATCCTTGTCTCCATTTTGAACTAGTTTATCATACAAATGCATGGGAGCTCCCTAGCCATGGTCTTTCCTTTGTTTCCTGGCCAGGCAGACTCCATCCTGTTCCATAGAATATATTCAGATGTACAGTAGAATGTGAGGCAAGTTCTGATCCTGGTCATACCCAGAAACAGGGTCAGGTCACAAAAACAATCCAAAAAGGACCACTATCAAGTCTGCCCCACATTATCTAGCTCTTAATCTTAAACCAACTTCTGTTGTTTAATGTTGTTGCATGTGTGTTTGTTTTGCTTCCCCAAACTGAATTTTCAGTTTCTTGAGAGAAGTGGTAATATCTTATACTTCTTCATGCCCCATTATTAACCTAGCACAGGTCTATATTTTACATGCCAATATAATAGGCACTAAATAATCATTTGTTAATAGGTTGATTAATCAGAAAGATATACATACCAAGATAATTAAGTTGCCATTCAAACACTCCCAGTTCAGTCTTTTAGATCATTAGCTAGCTTCCAGGGGATAACTTTATGTGTTTGTTACTCTATTGTAGATTCTGATGCAATCTTACAAACATTTCTTGTCTCTTCCACCTGCATGAAAAGTACTACTTAATGATAAGAAGGCGCCTCTTACTTCAATTATCCATCTTAAGAACATTAAAGCAGGCCTATGATAAGCTCTTTCTGCTCCTCAGGCATATGGATCCTCTCCTCTGTGCCCTTTACTTTTCTCTCCCAGTGTGCTACTATAGCTAAGTAGTCAGATCTGCCTCCCACCTACCATCTCCTTTGCTAGTACTACTGCCAATCTAGAAGCAGCAACTGAGAAGGAGGAAGGAAATGCTGCCTGCAGTCAGGATAACCTTTGTTCCCTAAACTTCCTGAAGCCCATAGTTTTCTAGAAAACCATGGCGGCAATAAACCTGAACCCCTTCCCCCATCCCTTTCTCAGTCCTACTTTCTCATTGCAGGATAGATCTTTGACAAATTGTGTATTGCCCCTTCGGCATGAAAGGGGCTGAATTTGGACCACATAATCTCAAACACATGCACAAAGGTTTTTATTTCCAAGGGCACAGGAAAAAGAATTAAAATCTTGATTTTATTAATTCATCAATAAATTAATATCATATTACTAAACAACTATTTAAATAACATGTTATTCATTATATACATAAATCTTGTTATTCATTATGTACATAAATCTTATATATATATATATATATTTTAGTCTATAGAAAAACTTTTTAAAAATTTAACATCTGTTCAAAAATATAACTATTGGGGGTAGCTAGGTGCCTCCATGAATTGACAGCCAAGCCAAGAGATGGGGGGTCCTTGGTTCAAATCTAGTCTCATATACTTCCTAGTTGGGTGAGCTTGGGCAAGTCACTTAACCTCCACTGCCTAAGTCCTTACTGTTCTTTTGCCCTGGAATCAATACATGGAATTGATTCTAAGATGGAAGGTGAGGATTTTTAAAATATGTATAAAATTATTTCCTATTATTGTTTGCCTCTTATCAGAATTCCTAAAAGATAGACTGACTTTTTTTTTAACCCTTACCTTCCATCTTGGAGTCAATACTGTGTATTGGCTCCAAGGCAGAAGAGTGGTAAGGGCTAGGCAATGGGGGTCAAGTGACTTGCCCAAGGTCACACAGTTAGGAAGTGATTGAGGCCAGATTTGAACCTAGGACCTCCCATCTCTAAGCCTGGCTCTCAATCCACTGAGCTACCTAGCTGCCCCCATAGACTGACTTTTAAAACAACTAACTTAAAATGCCTTCCAACAAAGAAAATAAATTATAGTAATCAAACATTGAGTATAACTATCAGAAAATCATTCCAATCTTAATTGTTTAAAAAAAATGTCATAGAATTGTGAGAAGTAGTGATGGATTTGTCATCAGACCTGAGTTCAAATCTTGCCACTGTTACTTATTATCAGTGTACCTTGGGACAAGTCACTTAATCTCTGTGGGCCCCAGTTTCTTCATCTGTGAAATGAGCCCAGATGGCTTCTTTGCTTTCTTTTAGCTTTAATGCCATGATCCTATGAATGAAAAGAGATCACTTAAAGAAGTCCTTTGTTCTTGATAGTTTCTTCATCCTCTTTTTAAAAGAACAAGTTTAATCAGCATTATTAATATTTTCTCCATCATTTTTTAAATTCTAGAAAATCCACAAAACACTTCAATCAATCAAGATTTGCTTTGTCATACTTTCTGATTCCTGAATTTTAGAGTGATTACTCACTCTAAAAATTTAACATTTGTCCCTAAGAGCCTGTTGGAGCTGCCTACAGAACACCCTTGACATTAGCAATCAAAGAAATTAGTCATCACTCAGATTTCCGGGCCTTTGGCTTAAATAATTTTTTTAAGCATCTAGAACCAGCCATGAAAAGGGAAGGAAGAGAACAGTAAGTATCTATACTTCAAGGATGTTACATCCCAAGTTGAGGGGGTTAACTGGATAACAAATGATGGGACTCAGAGGGGAAAGAAAAGGATCAATACATACATATAGAGAGACAGGTAGGTAGGTAGGCAGATAAAAATAGAAATATATCAACAACAACAGGAAATATAAAGGAATGAAGGCAGTTAGTAAAAGCTTTAAGGAAGGCTAAAGCATCCTTGACAGATGGAGCAAGTGTATCCCCCTGACTCCCAGGACACCAGAACTCCCTGTTGAAACATCTGCTACACAGAGAAGCCTGAGGAACCGCAGTAATATTCTGACTGAAGCTGGCTAGGGAATCGTTGTTCACCTTAGGGATCCTCTTCAAGAGATAAAAGCAGCTCAGAGGGAAGGATTCAACCCCTAATCAAGAAGGTAGCCTCAATGATCAAAAAGAAAAAAAAAGGAATAGGGAATGCCTCTAATTAGAAGGCAACAGGAAGCCTTAAAGTCAAAGGACAGTTGGTTTGACAGAAAGAGCACTTGATTGGAGTTAAGAGATTTGGGTTCTAGTTCTGCTCCTAACACTAACTGGTCATATAGTGAAAATTGAACTTCAAATCTGCTACTTACTACCTGGGCAACTTCTGAGAAGTCATTTAGCATCTCAAGACCTCAGTTTTCTCATCTGCAAAATAAGGAGAGTAAACCTAATTATCTCCAAGACTTCTTCTGGCTCTTGACCCTATAATCAATCCTAGCTATGTGTTCTTTCAAGTCACCCAATCCCACTGAAAAATGATAGGGTTAGATAGAATCAGTGTTACCCAACTACTGTAGACCAGTACATATTGATATGATGAACTGAGATGAGGTGTAAAAGGCATTTCTTGAAAGAACTTCACTATATAATCTATTCTGAGCCTCCAAAGTATAAGGAAGGAGGGACAACAAGAAGGCATGCCCATGCCTGGTTTCTAGTCTTTACTCTGCTCATGACTCACAGGGTGACTTTTGCCTCTTGGACTCACAGAGCTCCTCAGCATTCCATAGAAGTTCGTGTTGATAATGACATTTTAACTAAGCAGTGTGCATAGCAGCTCATGATCACAGTGATGAGAGAACAGAGGTATAACCCAACTTGTACAGAGGACTAAGCCATGGAGAAGTACCAGGAATCCTGACTCACTTGATTTCACTTGCTGCCAATACTCCTCCCAGCAGTGCTCTCTCTCATCACCTGGTGGGGGGGGGCAGTGTAAATGTCCCCAAGAAGTGGAATGGACCATCCCTATCCAGTCCTGCTCTCAAATAAGGTTTTAGAAATAGTAGTGATCCTAGGATAGGATCTCAAGCTTTATCTTAATTAAAATCTCTCTCTCTCTCTCTCTCTCTCTCTCTCTCTCTCTCTCTCTCTCTCTCTCTCTCTCTCTCTCTCTCTCTCTTTTTCTTTTTCTCTCTCCCCCCCCTACATACCCATAGTTTTTGATTGTCCCCTAAAGGATTTGGATACTGACAGGACAGATTAAAGACTAGAGGGGTAGAGATGATGATTCTGGTAGAAGTAATAGAGGAAGGCATGGAGGCAACAGGAGCCATGGAGATCAACCAAATGAAACTTTGACATAGTTCCAGTTTATCACAACTGAGCTGTTGAGGACTCCTGCCCTAGGGAATCTTCTAATAAGTGCAAAATTCTCTGGGTTTGACACTATAAAGACAACCCACTCTTTGGTTTCTGAGAGAAGATTTTCTAGAGTAGGCGGCAACTGGGTGTATAAACCATACAACCATACCATAAAAACTTAAAAACTGGAAGATACTTTGGAGATCATCAACCCTCTAATTTTACAGATGAGGAAAATGAGCCCAAGAGAAAGGAAGAAGAAATTTGCCTAAGGTCATGAAGCTAGTTGGCAGTAGACCACAACCTAGATTTTCTTCTTCTTAAATCAGTGCTGTTTTCCCTTCACTTTTTTCTTAAACACTTTCCTTCTCTCTTAGAATTACCAACTATCAGTTCCAAGGCAGAAGAGCAGTAACAGCTAGGCAATGGGAATTAAGTGACTTGGCCAGGGTCACATAGCTAGGAAGTATCTGAGACCAGATCTGAAACCAGGACCTCCCATCTCTAGGTCTGGTCCTCAATTGAGTCACCTAGCTACCTCTCTCCTTTACTCTTCTGCTTCCTACTTGCCTAAAGTAATAGTCAACTCTGAGAAAAAGCAGGTTAGGGGATAAAGAGCAGGAGAGATAAAGAAGGAAGGGAGAGGAGATATGGTAGGAATGAGAATTGGAAAATGGCAACAAGATGAATTTTATTTGTTGAATTGAATTGAAATGAATTGACAGTCTTATCCTACCTGACATTAGACAGGTGCCACAAAAGAGTGCTATGGCTTTCCATCATGAAAGGTTTGTGTAAAACATTTTAACTGATGTTCCTTGACTCCCTTGTTAACTCTCAGCCCAAGTAACCAGTCCAATGTAGGTCAGTTCAACAACAGGCAAGTCTAAAGTGTGGGAAATTTTTGTTCAAGACATTAAGATTTTCCTGGGGGCATTTTTCACAGGAGATGAGGTTTACCCTGATGTTTGGGGCTGTCATTTCTGGGCGCCCATTGCAAACAATGAGGAAACCTCCAGCCTGTTTTATTGCTATGATAATAACCCCCTCTGTTTATATGGCACCTATCTCCAAGGAGCTCAAAGCACTGAACAGACATCATCTCATGCCACTATACAACAGCAACAGTCCTGGGAAGTAGGTAGGGGGCTTTTTCCTATAGAGCATATTTTATAACCTCAGGAATTGACACAGATAGACCAAGCAATCAACCATCTGTCACCCAGCAAGTCACTCAGCCATATAAGGATTAGAACATCTGACTTCTTACCCTGCAGTCTGGGGCTTAGCTCACTTTCCCAATAGTGCTTTGTAGTTGTATCATCTTATCTTTAAAACATGCATCGGAATGGTATATTCATGTGTGAGTGTTTTACACAGGATAGGAAATCCTTCATTAATAAATCTAGCCCTTCTTTCTGGTATTTAAATAGAAAGATTGACCCATACTCTAACATAACTCAAATCAACATGTTATATCTGGACCAATTGTCTTGAGTCATGACGATTTAAACACTAAGTCATAAAGGGATTAAGGAAATGCTGGAAAGTGGTCTGGCTGGCTTCATTAGTCACTACCAGATAGTAGAAGAAGGATGAAGAGTCATCGTCCTCATTCTAAGAGTTTGAGGTAGTGTCTAAGAAGTCTACAGGTTAGTGTCAAGAACTGGGAAAGCATTAGCAAAGCTCGATTCTTTATATTCAATGGAGAGGTCCACGGCAAGCTTCCTGAGGGCTTTTATTGCCTTTGAAACTAAGATTCAAGCCTCAACTTTGAATTCACACTCAACACTCAGAATTTAAAATGCCCTTGCTGGTATCTCACCAGCTTCTTTCACATCGGATCTTCTTTCATAGAAGTACCCTCTTTAGAAAGACAAAGGAATCCAGGAAATCTAATTATCTCGGTAGTCCCACATTTCATCATTATTATTGTCCTTAAAAGCTTGTTCAGCTACGCTGACGACAAACTGAACTACTAGATTTATTATAGCTTCTCAGTAGGCCTGAAATCAATCTCCATTGATTCTTTTTTCCTTTTCATTTCTTTTTAGACTCCATTGATTTTTTTTAAACCCTTACCTTCCACTTTACAGTCAATACTGTGTATTGGCTCCAAGGCAAAAGAGTGGTAAGGGCTAGGCAATGGGGGTTATGTGACTTGCCCAGGGTCACACAGCTGGGAAGTGTCTGAAGCCAGATTTGAACCTAGGACCTCCAGTCTCTGGGCCTGACTCTCAATCCACTGAGCCACCCAGCTGCCCCCAGACTCCATTGATTCTTGGTGACCTAGTCCCCATATTATTCATATTCTTCCAAAGAACAAACCACTTAGCATAATACTGTCTTTAGGCTCACCAAGGCCATAGCTTTAGCCAGAGATTAACTGATTCATTCAAATCAGAATCACTTTCGACCAAGATGAGATTTTATCTTTTCCAGTAATAACTGAGTACCCTCGGTACTTTTACCCATGACCGACATAACCAAAGATATTATTCATCTGAAATTCCTTCCAATTCTAAGTCTACCAGCACACGATCCATGTCAGGTAGGGTACAGTGTTAGAACATAACAGAAAATGTGCCTCAGAGCTGAGCTGATAATCAGTATTTCTAAGACATTTCTAAATTGACTAAACACTCCATAAGGATAGGGGCTCCCTTTATTCATTAGTATCCTCATTCATTAATGTTCTGTCTCGTTCACAGTAAATATTCCTCAGGAACTACTGAATGAATAAATGCATTAATGAATGAGTAGAAGAGAATAACTGACTAAGTGACACAAGGCTCTGGAATAAATAAATCTCTCCTCCTGGTTGCTTCTCTTCCATCGTCCATACCACTGCTAGGCTAATCTTCATAAATGGATTTGTTCATGTCACTCCTCTCCCCCAAAATATTCAGTGGTTCCCCACTGCCTATCAATCCAGGGACACTTGCTCATCTCATTGCAGGGCTTGTTATATTTTTTGAATATATGCATATATTTGCATAGAGAGAGGGAGAGAGAGAGAGAGAGAGAGAGAGAGAGAGAGAGAGAGAGAGAGAGAGAGAGAGAGAGAGAGAGAGAGCTACAAAATCACCATTATGAAAATTATTGCAGCTAACGTGCCAGGGCTGGTTGCAAAGAATGGAGAGGTAGAGACATTTTATGAAGAACTCAATAATATCCTTCAAATTGAAACAGTATATACCCCGATACTTAGTAACTTCAGTTGGGCATGGGAAGAATGGCCAAAAAAATGCTGGAAAAACAGTTGAGGCATAAGAAAAAGGAGAAAGATCAAGAGCTCAGATGCTACCCAGAAGCCTCATACACACACACACACACACACACACACACACACACACACACACACACACACATACTATCAACGCTCTTATCAAGAGAAGAATAATTAATAATAGTTAGCATTTGTATAGTGTTTTAAGGTTTAGAAAATAGGTTTCGTATTTTATCTCATTTGATCTTCACTGCAATTCTGTATAGGTAGAAGTATTCTCAGTTTGCTGTGGAAGAAACTAAAGCTAAAAGTGGTTCAGTGACTTGCCCAGGGTCAAATAGCTAGGAAGCCTCTGAGATGAGATGCTATTTGAACTCAGATTTTCTAGACTGCAAGTCTGGCACTTACCTACCACAACATGGTGATCACCAAAAGTATCACAAAAAAGTAAAATTGTGTTTTAACAGATGAGAAATTTATGTGGAATCATTTATGGATCAGCTGTCCATGTACAGTCAGACTCCTGATTTGTTAGAGCAATGATGAATATTAACACAAAGTCAGAATAAAAGAATAAAAATGAGAGAAAATATATGGCACACAATGAAAAACTTCTTAAAGAATTTTAACCAATTCAGATCAATTCAAGGAGGGACAAAAACAAGTGTAAAAGAAATTTTAGCAAGAGATTCAACAAAGCAAAGTCAAACCAAGGCACTTAAGAATGAAACTGGATAGGGACAGGTATGGATAGAGAGTCAGGACTGGAGCCTGGATGTCCTGGGTTCAAATCTGGCTTCAAACACTTCCTAAACAAGTCACCTGGGCAAGTCATTTGTCCCCAATTGTCTAGTCCTTACTGTTCTTCTGTCTTAGAACCGAAACTTGATATCAATTCTAAGAAAGAAGTTAAGGGTTTAAAAAAATGAAACAGGATAGAGTGTCTCGAGTTGGAAATTCTTGAATTCAAATCTGAACCCAGATATTCCCTAGTTGTGTGACCCTGGGCAAGTTACTTAAGCCCAGTTGCCTAACCCTTACCACTCTTCTGCCCTGGAATCAATATTTGTATAGATTCTAAGCCAGAAGGTAAGAGGTTCTAAAGAAAAAAAAAATAATGAAACAGGGAGGAAAATGGACCAAAAATGAAAAAGATACATAAAGATCTGTATAGCAAACTATTTTTACTATCAGGTGCAGTAGAGATTGTTTGGATTTTAATGTCTTCAGATGTGCCACCAAAGGAAGTAAAAATGGCGAAGAAACTTATTCATATCATAGAAGCTGGTTAGGGACTAGACCTGTTATTTCACTGACTATGGGAACTCCTCGATGAGGAAACATTATTTATCAATGCAGATTGGCACCTTCTCTGCTACATACAGTCTTAGAAAATTGCCTAGAGCCCAGTTAATTGACTCACCCAATTACACAACCAGTATGTGTCAAAGTTGAGGCTCAGCCCAGACCTTTCTGACCCTATCTACTGACTTTCTAGAGCATTCTATAGCTATCCTAAAAAAGATAAATTCCAATCCATGATCATATCATCATGCCTTTCATTTTAAAATCCTTTGCAGTTACCCCAAAACACAGGAGGAATATTATTTCTTCTCCTGACAAGCCACCAGGGGAGCATGCAAAGTTACTGGGGCTTTTAGTTGAGACTAGCAGGTAGGGGAAGGCAATAAATTGAAATATAACACTGGCATTTCAAGAGAAATAAAGGGCAATTGTAACTAACTTGGGGTTCGACTCCAAAATAGTTTAACAAAAGTACCCTAGACTCCTCACCTTTGCTGTTCAGTTTCGCTGGCTTCCTTTCCTTCAAAACTCAGCTCAAATTCCACTTTCTGAAAGAGGACTTCCCCGTCCCTTTCCCCAGTGCCTTCTTTCTAGGATTATCTCCCATTTACTACATAAATACACATAAGGTATACATCTAAATGCATACCATATAAATATGTGTAACAGGTGTATATATATTTATATATACACATACATATATACATGGTATATTTACATGTATACCATATATGAATTGTGTGTATACATGTAGTATATGAGTATCTAGATCTACATATCTATATAAAGATATATCTATAGATATAGATGCCTAACATGTATTACATGTATTGTTTGCATATTATCTCCCTCACTGTAATGGGAGTTCCTAGGGGAGAATAGATTTTGGGGTTTTTTTTTCCTCTTTCTTCATATCCTCAGCCCTTAAAATGATTCTTGGCACATAATAAACTCTTACTAAATGTTTGTTGACTAACTTGGTTCTCTAAACTGTTTTAGCTCCCACTTTTCAGGGCAGTCCAGAAAATACAGCTTCAAGTAGCCTAGCCTCCTGCTTTCTAGTCTTGTGTCTGGGGGAGACTGCACTTAACCTCATGTGGTCCCTTTATTGGCTAACAGAATTTCCTCCAATCCCTTCTGGAGTTTGAAGGGAAAATTTCCAAGCCAAGTAAATGACTTCAGTTATTTAAGTAAAAGACGTCAATGATAAGACCCAAGTAAAGAAAAGCCTGATTTGTTGACAGTTAAAGAGAATAAAAGGTAGAGGTAGATGTTTTCAAGTAAACTTGAAACCTCAAAATCCTAAATATCACTTTGAAGCCAATAACTCAAAAAACATTATTCGGAACCTCTGGATAAAAATTGTCTTACTTGTCTTGTAGCTATTTTTGCTAACTTTGAAAATCCATTTATCAAGGGGAAATTTCATTTAAATTCAGTCCTACAGTCCAAGCCAAGGTACCAATGAAATGCAACTTGGCTTTTATGTCTGTCTTTGTGGCTCAGGACCTAGAATAGTAATTTGGGCAGAGAAGGAATTTAATATATGCTTAGTAAATTGAATTGGATTGGGGCAACTAGGTGGCTCAGTGGGCAGAAGGCCAGGTCTGGAAAAAGGAGGTCCTGGATTCAAATGTGGCCTCAGATTCTTCCTAACTGTGTGACCCTGAGCAAGTCACTTAATCCCAACTGCATAGCCCTTTCTGTTCTTCTGTCTTGGAACAAATCCTTGGGATTGATTCTAAGATAGAAGATAAATTAAATAAATTAATATAGTTGGATTACATACAGAAAGAGAAGAAGGTAGATAGTGATTTAGGGGAGGCTTCTCCCCATCCCCTGATCAAAGATATTAACTTCTTCCCTTATTTCTCATTGTACTTTCCTATTTTGCTCAGAATTGTACTACTTGGGTTATACAGCACACTATTTTATTTATTTTTAAACCCTTACTGTTCATCTTAGAATCAATACTATGTATTGGTTTCAAGGCAAAAAATTGATAAGGGCAAAGCAATAGGGTTAAGTGACTCACCTAAAGTCACACAGCTAGGAAGTAGCACATTATTTTAAAATGTAAAAATCACAGGGAGGGCTAAACCTATTAGCCATTCACACTATACACAGTATTGGCAAAAGTTTTCAAATTCACATGCCCAAACTGCAACTTCAAGCTGCACAGAAGCAGAGCATGCAAAAAATACCCTTAGGTAAGCTCCCCGAATGCCTGCTTGGCACATGGGCCAATATTTCATCAACACTGCACTATAATGTGGCTTAGATTGTATTCCTCCTAACACCTAGATGAATAAATAGGGCAACTCTGAAAAAGATTAGAAAATCTGACCAACACAGTGATCAAACAAAATTCTAATAGAACAATGATGAAGAATTTGATGAAGCATTCAATATTGACAGTGATGTGATAGACTCAGGGCATGAAATAAGATGTAACATTTTTGGATATGTCAATGATGGAATTTTTTTGACCAATTATGCACATTTATTCGAAAGGTTTTCTTTTTCTCTTCTCAATTGTAGAACAAGTGGAAGGGAGAGAAAATAGAATTTTATTGACTGGGAAAAATTTTTAAGGAGAAAAAAAGTTCAGACTAAATGGGATTTTGTTTTGGTTTAGTGAAGTTAATTTTTAAAGATGTGGCAGAGTACATAGGACAGATCGAACAGAATGTCACAGGAGTTGGGACAGACAGAGGACACGAGGGTTGGGAATTAACAACCAAGGAAGTAGAAGAATTACCATCAAATAGTGAGCATTATAGTAATGTGCATTTAAATTATGTTTTAAGATGATAAATATAAATATTATTTCACTTTCTCCTTACAGTAGATATGTGAGGATAGTGCTGGTGTTATTATTTCCTGATTTTGGCTTGTTATGGCTTCTTACAATCACTTAGACTCACTGGGTCAGATTTGAGGTTGGAAGAGCCCTCTAATGGCATCTAGGCAAATCCCCCCATTTTCCAGAGTCTGACCAACATCCATTAAGTCCTTGTTATAAGCTAGACAATGCAAAAGATGAGAAAGTAATGTACATTCTCTAGATTCGGTTTGCATGTTTTTTTCAGATTTAATGTTCATTAAAACCAGCAATGTCTGCTAACATGAAAAACTACCTCTAGAGTGATTAATATCTATATATTAATATAATTATATATATAATTATAATAAAATAATTAATATCTATATAATAATAGAGTGAGGCATAGTATATTCTCACTGAACAACATTCTAAATGGCAAAAACTCCATCCATGTTTTTTAATGTATTTTCTTCTACTCAAAAAAAAAAAAGTTACCTTTAGCTGGTGAGAGAAGAGACAGGATGTTTCCATTTTTTCTTTTTATTTTCTAATGTATCCATTTTCTACTCAGGTTATATCCCATGCCCCATAAACCATAATTCCTAGAATCTACCCAAAGTTCCTTTACTCCAGAAGTCATAATCCAACAAAGGGGAAGAGCTAAAATCCAGAACTCAAGTGTTTCATATAAAGACTTGGTATGTGAATCCTCTATTTAATTGGAGAATTTAATTGTATGGGATTGGGGTCCTTCTTCCTCCCTCTCTGAGCTGGCTGCAATAAACAGACTTTTCTTCATTCCCTTTCATCCCTCAGTGGTCTGTAGAGCTGCATCTGCTCTTCTGGCATTGTCCCTGCCAACAGCCATGCAGACTGGGGGCCAGAGCCAGGAGGAAAATGAAGGGCCTGCATTGATACCACTGAGAACTCAGCCTTCAGGAACTGGTAAATGACTTTTTTTAACCTCTGGAGATAAACTGGACAGACTGGAGCCAGTATCAAGACAGTCCTTCCAACTCTACTTTCCCAGCAACTAGTAGGTAATGAAAACTGCCCCTTCTATAGACCAAGAATGTGTCTCTGAGGATCTCCAAGCACCTTATAAATGTTTGGTTTCATTTAGCAATCCACAGCTCCAAGGATATGAAACCACCAGGGAAGCCCTCAGCACATTTTCACAAGAATCTGTTTTGAGTGAGTTTGATTGCCAGGTAGGTATATGCCAGCCCGCCTCAATCCTCACATACGCACTTCATTTTGTGCATCTGTGATGCACTTAGCATAGGCTATTATTGGGTTTTCTAGTTAGCATCATGTCTTACCACCGTAATAAACTGTAAACTCCATGAGGCCAGGGAATTCCTGAGAATGTGAATGTTTTCTCTTGGGAATACTTAGCAGAGTGCTCCATGGACGCTAAGTAATTAATAAAGGTTTCTGCAATGAATCCACTCCTGAAAGAATGAGTGAAATGTCATTAGGGTGTAAAATGAGGGAAGGCAATCCCTTAAGCTGGCATAACCCATCACTAGAGGGAAGGAATTAGAGTGGAGAGGAAGAAAAGCTACTAAGTGAAGGGCAACACAAATTTATTAGAAAGCATGTTGAACATGGAGTCAAAAGGTCTGGATTTCAGTTCTGCTTCTTCTACATGCAAGCCCCGTGACCTATGTGGGCCTCTTCCCTCAGTTGTAAAGTAAGAGAACTCTAAATCTATGAACATAGGAGAAACTGCAAAATGGAGGTGGTATTTTCATGAGCACTTCAGCACTCCCTGAGCTAGCTGGCTCTGAAGATTGAGAAAAAAACCCTTAATTTTCACATCTATAGCCTATGAAAACCTTCCGACAGCGATAGAAGGTAAATTGTCCCACTGTGTCAGTCCAAGAAAACTGAATCACAAATCAACCAAATAATCAATAAGTGTCTACTCAGCAAAGTACATGGATTAGGAAATTCACTCAAGATGACCAATGACGCAGACAAAGACGCCCTTTCCAGGTTTGACAGGCTTCCCTGCTAAAAGTCAAGGCAATGATTATTCATTAATTACTTTCTGTTTGCCCAACTCTGCTGGGAAACAGGCCAAAAGGGAGAAAGTCTACTTCTTGGGAAGAACATTTATTTGGGAGAGTTAAAGTATTAAAGGAAAAGATGCCAACAGAAAGCCCTCCAATGAATCCCTTTGAGTTCCTTCTTTCTTTCGGGAGTCCTCAGCTTTGCATGCCCCTCCTGCATTCCTGACCTACATATTTTCAGATAGCACCAAAGGTTTCAGACTCCCAACAGGTAGTTCAATGGGTCCCCTTGCAGACCATCTCATTCTCCAGTTTCACCCCTCTGCTGTTCTTTCCTGTTTTCATGGAGAGGCATTACAGAGAGAGGTGGAGATCAGGTTCAGCTTTCTGTAGTGTATATCATTTCCAAGTGGATGTCTAATCCGCACTCGAGTCCCCAGTGAGCGATTTGGTTTACCAGCACTGTAACTAGAGCTCAGTTGTTACAGCCATCATAATCAAAAGGATCACTCTTTCCAGAAGGATCCTGGGTCACTTTAAAAACAAAAACAAAAAAAACCCACAATCCAACAACACCCCTCCCCCATTTGTCATATCATCCAGCAACTTCCCACTCTATTCAGCTTTCTCTTGACTTTTGGTTGTGATACAAATATGGGAACAAGAAAATTCTACCTTTCCCCTAGAGATCCAGGTTTACATTTTGTTTAACTTAGGAGAAGATTGAGATTATGAATGAAAGTGAGCAGCAATGTGACCAGCTGAGGCACCCAACCATCAGTGGTTAAGGAGAAACTTGTAATTCTACCCTTTTGTTAGCGACTGCCATAGCCCTCAATTTGGACTATTCTGGGGGTAGCTGAGTGGCTCAGTGGATTGAGAGCCAGGCCCAGAAGTGGGAGGTCCTGGGTTCAAATGTGACCCCAGATACTTCCCAGCTGTGTGACCCTAGGTAAGTCATTTAGCCCCCATTGCCTAACCTTTACAATTCTTCTGCCTTAGGGTATTGGTTCTAAGACAGAAGGCAAGGGTTTAAAAGAAAAATAAAAAACAATTTGGACTATTCTCATGGTGCCAGAAAATGAGGCAATGTCTTCAATCCCCTATAGCTTCCTCTCCTCTTTTGTACAATATGGATTTACCACCATCTTACAACTTGGAAAGGTCTGGTTTTCTATTAAGGTAGCCCAATACTTCTTCTTTTCAATAGTTATATACTGAGCACAAATTTGAATTGTGACCTTGAAATTATAAAACTTCCAGCTGTCTGAAAATATAACTCTGTGTGTGTGTGTGTGTGTGTGTGTGTGTGTGTGTGTGTGTACGTACATATTTGTGGTAGAATAGACTTCTATTTTTAGCCTTTTTTTTCTTTTCTGAGAACTGAAGTTCTGAGATAATAGCAATCTATCTCAGCTCTTTACATTTTTCCATGAAAAACTTTTTAGGAATTGATCCTTTTCCCCACCAATACTTTTACTCATCTTTCTGGACAGTCTCGGTGAGTTTATACACCATACGGTCCAAAGAATATCACTGTCCAACAGCTTCATAAGAAAGCTATCACCAGGGGTTGGCAACCTTTCCAGAGTGAGGTGCCAAGATTCTGACCCCTTTCCTTCTGGCATGCACAGGGTATGGGGGAGGTAGCTGAGAGAGCTCCCAGACTGCCTACTCTTATGGTGAGAGGCCAACACCAGGTCTCCAAAGCCAAGGAGTAGGGGGTCATGGCGGGAATGAAGGCAACAGCAATCATCCTATGTATGCCAGTAAATATTGGCCATGTGCCATCTTTGACCTAGATGCTATAAGTTTCTATTCATGTTATAACTGATGGTGGGGACAGAAAGAGGGGCTGGCTAGAGGGAGGATAGGGAACACCCTACTTAATACTTTGCCCTAATAAAATCTCAATTGTGCAGATGAGAGTTTGAGAAGATGAGAGTTAAAGAAAGCAAATGAAACTGAAATGGATTTTGCCCTCTTAGCAGAACCAGGTCAAGGTATATTTGTGACCGAGACAAAATCTAAAAATTGTTCTCTCTCTTTGAACTTTCACCATTGTCCCACAACTTGACTTACCCCAAAATAAATGCCTATGTGTATGGAGAGTGGGATTTTCCAGTATTAAAAATCGATGAATTTATAAAAAGTGATATGGAAAGGAGTTCCATGGTGTGTCTCCCCACATCCCTGTTTGCTTCCTAGGTAACTGCTTACATTTCCTTCCCCAAATCCTAGTTCTACTTCTTACAATTTATGAGCTTAAGATGAGAACAGATCTAGGAGAAAATACCAGGAACAAGCAAATCCAAAATTTCAATAACCTATTTATGTTATATACACTAACAATGGCGGAAGGGTTCTCCCTTCCCCCACCATCCTGGAGAGTAAAGAATGAGTCATGAAAGTAGTGTGTTCTAGACAAGGTGGGGAGCTGGGAAATCCCCACCACACTTCTTTCTGGGAAAGGTTCCGAGGAGGGATGGGATTTCAGTAGATTGATGGTGGGTAACACCTTATTATAGATTCCTTTGGCTCTCTAAGCAGGGTCCTGGCAGAGCACGTGGCTAAAACTGGCAGCTTTCAATGTCCTGAAAAAAAATCTCCTGGGCTTACACAGCTCTTTGGAGTGCCGTCTGGCGGGATGTAGAATAGTGGGATCCCAGAGGATATCATTCCAACTCAGAAATGTATAGCTCAAGAGCTTTGTAATGGGATAGCAAACTCATCATGTGTAGATCCCTGCTTCATATCAGAGAGGTGTCTGAGGCAAAGAATGTTAGGCAGGCAGTCACATTTATTTATTTATTACAAAGTCCATCCCCAACCCAACACTGCCCCAAGAGGAGGGAGGGTTCAGGGCAGTGGGGGGCAATTGATGCAACCCAGGTGGCTTACTTCCCTTTTGGAACAGCATGTTTTATCCATATAGCTGTCTGCCAGTTATAGGATTAGAAAATGATTTCTGAAAGTGGAGTGATTGACAGGTCTAAAGTTAGTGCCACCATAGAATATAGTGGTTAAGAGTGCTGCATTTGGAATCAGAGAGAGGTGAGTTCAAATCCTGCCTTAGATATTCACTAACTTCATCACACCTGTCTCACTCAGCCTCAGATTCTTCATTTTCAAAATGAGGATAATAATAGCACCTCGCTTACAGAGTTCTTTTTGAGATCCAATAAGAAAACACATGAAATAATCTGTAAACCTTAAAGTACTATGTAAATGTTAGTTATTAGTATTATTACAATCAAAATAAGTTTAATAGCACTATAGTTGGGATATGGTGTGTAGTTCACTACCATATGTAGTTCAAACCTGCCTCAGATAGTAACTATGAGACTCTGGACTAGTCCCTTAATCCTATTTGCCTCAGTTTCATCATCTGTTAAGGGATGGGAAATGGCAAAACACTCCAGTATCTCTACCAAGAAAACCCCAAATGGAGTCACAAAGAGTCAGGCATGATTGAAAAGTGACTGAGTAGCAACTTTGTAATGTTGGATGAGTCTTTCAGTGAACCAGGGAGTATTAACCAATTGTTTGTTGAATAAATGAATGAATCCAGGCAGGAGGTAAGGAGAGTCTAGGAGAGAAAGAGTACTGAACTAGAAATCAATAAATTTAGGTTCTCATCTCAAATCTACCATTACCTTGTTATAAGATCTTAGGTAGTCTTGTGCTGCTTTTTCTTGCATGTCAAATGTGGATTTAGTCAATATGCATTCATTAAAAATGATTCAACTAAACAAACATTTACTGAGTGTCTATTGCTTGTCCAGAAATGTACTAAGAATTGTAAGGGGGGCTGCTAGGTTGCTCAGTAGATACAGTCAGCCAAGATATGGAAGAACCTGGGTTCAAATCTGAACTCAGATACTTCCTTCCTAGCCTGGACAAGGCACTTAACCTCAGTTGCCTAGCCCTTACCGCTCTTCTGCCGTGGAACCAATAACCTAGTATTGATTCTAAGACAGAAAGTAAGGGTCTTAATTTTAAAACTGTAAGGAATGGAGGAAGGGGAAGTCTGAAATAGTCCTCTGACCTTTCAACCATGGACTTATTATAGAAAACTAAATGAGAAAAACACTCTTCAGTGTCAAAACTGTCTGCAAATGCAAATTATCATTATCTCAGCAGACATGGAAGAGAGTGATGAATCACACAGGCATTCCCAAGAAAGAATGGAAAATATTTGAACATGATATTATAGAATCACCTTTGGATTTGCAAGTAGAGGCCCAGGGTTCAAACCCTGGCTTTATAACTTAATATGCCTCTGACCCAGGATAAGTCATTAAACCATCTGGGGACTGTTTTCTCAATTTACAAAATGGCAGTGTATTAGATGATTTTAAAGTTGCTTCTAGCTCTAAAGCTATAGTCCTATGACTAATGACATAGAGAAGAAAAATGAGCAGGGAAGGTCAAAGATGGCTCCAACATTTTCAGCCTAGGGGAGAGGCGAAATGATGTTCCTTTGATAGAAATGAGAAATTTGGGAAGAGTAACTACTCTCAAGAGGAAGATGTTGAGCTCAGATTTAGACACATCAAGTTTTAAATACATCTCAATCCAAAACAAAAAGCAATTACAGTACTGGAACTGAGTGAAAAGTGCTTGCTGGAGATAGATACTAGGTAATCACTGGTATAAAGATAACTACAGTTTCAAGAATGGATAAGTTTTTCCAAAGGAGTTATGACAAAAGGAGAACAGAAAAAAGTACACCCTTTCGGGGTACACCCTTAGGAGCTGAAAGCAAGAAAAGAAGCCAGAAAGCAAGAAATAGAGAAGGAATGATTAGGGGAGTAAGAAGAAGGCCAATCATCTACATCATAAAGAAAATTATGAGAAGATAGACTTTAAAGGAAGAGTGATCAGTAGTATCAGATGTAGCTGAGAAATCTAGGAGTATTAGAACTGAGAAATGACCTTTGACTTTTAACTAGAATAAGGGTATTCATGACCTTGAAGAATAATCTTAGCAGAATTGTCTTGGCTGAAACCAAATAATGTGGCATTAAGTAGCGAATGGCTAAGAAATGAGGGCACCAAATACCCACCATTTATTTCAAGGAGTTGAGCTGTGAACAGAAGAAAATTAAGTTGGTCCCTGAAAGGGGTAGCAGAATTAAGTAAAAATTTTGTCTGTTTTTTTTTTTCAAGAAGGACTTGCTTTTTATTGGAGGAAAGGAAAGGAAAATAGAAATTGTGGAAGGAATAAAACAAATCCCTTACATGGTAGGAAAGGGTCCCAAGCACAAATAATTGGGCATCTCATCCAAGAACATTATTTCCAAAAACTGGATGTAAATGAGCAACCACAAAACTTTCCTCTAGGTTTTAAGAAAAATTGTCTATGGGAAAGAATTCAGTTTTCTCTATATGCTAATTTTCCCTCAATCTGTGAGAAGAAAGGGGTAGAAAACATGGCAGGATAAAATTGTGTTTTGTATGATAAGAAAGATAATATGATGTCATTAATGGACCCAGAATCAGAAAGACTTGAGTTCAAATGTGACTCAGATACTTAGTTGTGTGACCTTGGCGTAGTCACCTCTCATTAGTAACCTTGCTTCCCATCAGTCTCATCATCTGCAAAGTGGGGATTTATTCTACTGGGTAGTTGTTAAGAGCCAATAAAATAATGCATATGATGCTATTTGCAAATTTTAAATTGCTATGGAAACTTGATCACTTATTAACTGTAACTGAGAAAACATCAAGTAACTGAGTTATTGCTGAGCACATCACTTCCTTTTTGGGGTGGGGGGCACATGATTAGCAGAAGTAGTTGTAAGCCAAAACAATATCTGAGCACCCTTTGACTTGAAGAAACATGGGTGCTGCTCTTAAGGAGGAAAGGAGCCATTTAAATGTAATAAATGCTGTGATAGAGGATGGTATTCTGTATAATCTTATAAACCAGAGTCTTTAAAGCTCTGCATCACTTTCTATGCAGCCATCTGAAGCTCCTGAGGAAGCCTAATAGAGTGGAAAGATCATTGGCTTTGGATTCAGAGATCCCACAACCTGTAAATCCTCTGGGTGGAATTTATTATCTGTATGACCTTGAGCAACTGACTTAACAACTCCATTACCTTAGCTGGCTTAGCTGGCCTCTCAGGTTCTTTTCCAGTTCTAAATCTAAGATCCTTTCTTTCTCCTGCTTTCTTTCTATTATTGGCCAAGACATCCACGATTATCAAATACTACCTGCCCATATGTTTGCAAGGCACTTTCTGTGAATTATTTCACGTGGAATTCAAGTCAAGACATTTCCTGACCCCAAACACAGCATTCTCTCTACAACATCATGATGATTCTTCTGGCAATAAGTAGAGACATCCCCAGGAGAATAGGCATATTTTCCCTTGTGACATCACACAAAATGGTAGGCAGAAAGAGGGTTAGTCCTCTTTTTTTAGATCCCACCTACATGTTGGGGGGATTATTATTATTATTATTCAGTTAAGGAAACTGGTATTGATAAAACACACAATAGATCCAGTCTCATTAAGCAATAATGATTGTGATGAATATTTCCTAAGGATTAAAGACAGGCTGGGAGGAACTGGTGGCCCAACGCACACAGCTGAAGGCTATTAACCCCAGTTGGCCATTAATCCCTGGCAAGCATCCTACAGCAAGAGCCTTAATGCTATTATAACTGGATGAACAAAAAGCATATCTTGATGAGTACCTGGGAGGACACTGACTGACATTTCATTTGGGCTATTCAAAACATTCCTTAAGAACTTCTCTCTCTCTTCACCTCCTAGCTCCCAAGCCAATCCAGCCATCTGAGCCAAGACCCCACATTCCATTCATCTTAGAGCCTCTTTTGCCATCCATTCGGACTGATGGACACCTAATTAAAACAAATTAATGATTTGAAGCAGAAACTGTGTTTAATGAAGCCCTTGCTTGGGCTTGCACACTGGTGCCAGGGCTGTTTGCCTACAAATATTTACCAACCCTTCATGCGGAAATAGCTTGGCCACCTGTTCCCTCTCCTCTTTTCTGAAAGCCCTCTCTTTCCCAAAAGGTAGAGAATGCCAAGTTAGTTCCCTCACACCTGAAGCACCCTGATCAGAGCTCACTCCACCCCACACCAGCACCCCCCATTGACCTGCTGGGAACCAGTCAATTCACCTTTGCTTTTCTTGACTGGCATCTTTGACTTCAGCCCAGACAGCTGTTCAACAGGCTAGGTCCTGATATGTGCCCCCTTTTTGTGTTCCCTATTTAGCTCTGGCAGCTCCTTGCCTCCAGTTTTAACTAGATAGGCACATGGAAGTGGGATTTCTCAGGCAGAGACCAATAGTTTCCAAGTCCTTACACACACACACACACACACACACACACACACACACACACACACACACACTGAAATAGTAATGAAACCCTCTTCTTACTTGATCCCAATCATGTCAATTTGAGAATGTCAATTGGAATAAGAAAGAAAAAATGGATAAAGAAAAAGGAGGAAAGAGGAGAAGAATATAAAAGATAATGAAAGGGAGAAAGCAATAACAAGAAAGAGAAATGAAAAAGAATATTAAGAAAAGAAAAAGGAAAAGGAGATGAATTAAACAAAGGAAAAAATGGAAATTTGGAGTGTTTTAAACTTCTGCCAACCATGATGATTATTGCATTATTTGTGCTTACATATATTGCCAAAGAACCTTGAATAGAAGAGAGATGGAGGCTTTCAAGATAAATATGAATACCTACGATACAATGGGTTTCTCATGCATTGTTTCCTTGTGAAGTGTAGCATCTACTCATCTAGTTAATTTCTTTCTTCCAAAGCCTTAATCAAAATTTACTTGCTAAGTATTCAAGGAGGTGTGCAGAATGGATTATATCCTTTGTTACTAACAAATGAACTTAGTTCTTGGGAAATTCAGTGTCGAGGTGAATCACAATATGTGTATACAACCCATTGAGAGCTGTTCCCACACCAGAGAAAATCTTTCAAGTGGTGAAACAGTAGACTCTTTACTATTCTTCAATGTCTGATGAGATCATTATTGCTATTAACACTGATTAAGCACTTCCACATTTGCATAAAGTTTTACTGCCATTAACACTAGTTATTCCACAAGTCAATCGTATGAGAACAACCCTGTGAGGTAACACAATATAATCACCTCTATTTCACAGAGAAGAAAACTTAGACACAAAGAGAAAAAACAACCGTCTCAGGCTCGCACAATTGTATAACTGAGTTTAGAACTTGCAATTTCTTTGTTCAACTGTGTTAACATACTCCATAGTACTTTTAGAATCAACCATTACCAATGTCAACACTGAACGGTGTCACTGAACATCTCCAACTGAAGTTCAAAAAGGAAGCAACTTGAATTCTTTTTTTCCATTGGAGAGAATTTTCTTATTCTTCATCAGATACATAGACCTCTTCCTTGACACAAAATAGTTCATAAATTAATTCCTAAGTTCTCCGGGGAGGATTTTTTTTTCCCAACTGCTATTAATTTAACAGAAAAAACATCTCTCCCTTCTTGGCTGGAGCTTATTACTGAATCCCTGAATTATATTACTGAATTATCAGTAATGTAGTAATTGTTAGTAATATGTTACTGAATTACATATCTGTGATTTTGAACTTGAATGATCACCACACCCTCTCATTGCAGGGTAATCCTAAGACTACCTGGGCTCTTCATTGGACATAAGACACAGCAGCCTTTGCACTAAGACCACTGAATAAAGTCAGGCATATCTCTGGCTTGCTATCTAGCTATACTCACTACCTGTTCATTCTGGGTACAATTCAAAATGTTGACTTGAATCCAGAACTTCCTTTCCATTAAAGGTCCCGGTCATCTTAAAGACAGACCCTCCTTTCATCTTTTCTGTCATGAACTTTTGCCCACCACCTCCAACTTTGAACTGCCCTGCAGCTGAAGGCAGGATGTTCTCTGTGGAAGCTACATATCTCAGGAATTCACTTTCTCACCTAGCCTGTCACAGCCTGAGTTAACCAGCCTGCAGGGCTTAGGACAAGTCCTGTCTGTTCAATCAAGTCTGTGGCGTGTGAGTGTGAGTGTGTGAGTGTGTGAGTGTGTGTGTGTGTGTGTGTGTGAATGTTACTGAGCAAGGTAGACAGTGACTCATGAATGATAAGTCCATTAATTTTTAAATGCAGGAAGGTAGGTAGTAGTGCCATTTCTAAAAATCAGACACAGAAAATCTCTTGTATACTAGGCCAGTCAAGAGTTAGCATTCCGTTGGGAGATTAAGGATTCCATAGGGAGTACAGAAGGAATATGGATCATACTGTGGGTCTTTTTTCCCCCTCTGCCTAGAGATGTTCTTCATCTCCAGGTGTGCGTACCCAAGCCGTGACTCTGCAGCTACCGATCTGGACTTAGGAATGCTGTCATTTCATTGGAATGTTATCTGCTGGGAAGGGCTGAAGATTGTATGAAGCAATCTAGCCATGCAAAAATACAACCTCCAAAATCAACATGTTAAGAAGGAGCCAGCTTCTAAAAAAAGAGAAGTTTCCATGGACAGCTCCTGAAAGCTTAAGTCCCTCCCTCCCTCAAGGCCCACACTGATGTGTTTACCCTGTTTAAGACATGCAATGGTTTATTCACATTCCTTGGTAAAATTCCCACTCTAGAAGAGTACCTCTGCCTGTAAATTTCACTAAGTCTGGGGAAATTATATGCAGGGTATTGTGGTCCCTGTACTAGGACCCACACCCTTTCTCTGTACCCA
Organism: Monodelphis domestica; assembly: GCF_027887165.1. Lineage (NCBI taxonomy): Eukaryota > Metazoa > Chordata > Mammalia > Didelphimorphia > Didelphidae > Monodelphis > Monodelphis domestica. The sequence goes on from NC_077228.1 coordinate 456,275,709, forward strand.
GGAGATTCACAGTGGGAAGTTGGCCAGAAAACTTCAATTGCCCAATTTGCCTCCATCCATAAACTGAAGATCATACCTGCCCTTCTCCCACTATTTAACAAAGGGATGTTGTCAAAATGAAATAGATGATGCATGTTTGTGCGTTTTGGAGCTCTAGGGCAAAAGCATATAGAAACATCCTTTAAAAACATGTTTTCAGGGGGCAGCTGAGTGACTCAGTGGATTGAGAGCCAGGCCTAGAGACAAGAGGTCCTAGATTCAAATATGGTCTCAGACACTTCCCATCTGCGTGACTCTGGGCAAGTCACTTGACCCCCATTGCCTAGCCCTTACCACTCTTCTGCCTTGGAGTCAATACACAGTTTTGATTCCAAGATGGAAGGTAAGGGTTTAAAAAAAAAACATGTTTTCAATCTTTTTGTTCTCTTCTTACTGCAATATCAGATAAGTCTCTTGGATCCAGCTATAGGTCATGTTTCTAAAGCAAAAAAAAAAAAAGCCTTTTGTTATGTAACACAATATATAAAAGACTACAGCATGATTTAGCATTCTTTTTCAGTTTTTAGACATAATCAAAAACCAACAGAAATGTCAAATAATTTTTACAGATGGAAGAGACTTCTAGACTTCTTCTTCATCAATGTCATCAAGGCCAGTCCCCCATTCTACAGATGAGAAAAAACGAGGCTCACAGACATTGTGTTCATAGTGCTACAGAAAGCTGATGGTGAAGCCAAGGCTAGAATCCATGTCTTGGAATTCAGTTGCACCAGATTTGAAATCAGAATCTAAGTTGAAATCCTGAGTCTGATTCTCACTATCTGTGATCCTTAAAAGGCCACATAACCTCTTTGTGTTTCTGTTCTCTTATCTATAAAATGAAGAGGTTGAGCTTGCATGCATTTTCCTGAATAATACATTTGCTTCTATTGATGAGCAAGGTTTCATTCGCCATCTTGATTTTCATCCTTGGATTCTGGATGCAGTCATGTGGAAGCCCTGTTATGTCTGTGACACCAAGTGATGTTGAAAGCCCACTTCATGATCAGAGATAATGACAATTGAATCTTAATATAATTCATAGACAAGTAGAGGATAGCTGACAGGTCTCAAACCTATTAGTGAGATAAGGGATATCTACCCCAAGCATGTGAAGACTATCCGAATGGAATGAGCAGATGCAAATAATTCATTCCAAAGGCCATGAATGTGGCTGAAATGGGTACTGTGGAGTGTCTAGAGCTTGGTCAGACATCAAAGATGCTACGGTCATCCATTGCACCCTGAGTTATCACCAGGCATCCTGACTTTTGTCCTGCCACTAGACTTGGATGACTTTGGAAAAGAGAGTGAGGCTGATAACTCTGTGATAATTCCTCTCCTAAGTCCAATTCACTCACAAGTCAAGACATCACCCATGCTGTTGATCCTCTTCAAAAAACAAAGAGCCAACAACAATAGCTGGCTACAGACCTAGCCTGAAGTCTTGCCTCTGATACATACTGCTTTGTGGCCCAGGACAAGTCCTTTAGATTCTCTATAACCCCCAGGTAATTCTCTAATACTATAATCTGCTGATCTACATTGATAGAGGGAGTTTTCTTTCCAGGGGTTCTATATGCCAATAAAATCACAGGTCTACTCAACTCAACCAAAAATTATTTGTAGATTGTTCCTAATATGTGTTTAAAATTTCCCAAAATCACACTATGATGCTTGCAAAGTTTTCAAATATATATATATATATATATACATATATGCTATAATGATTGTGTAAAACTTTTCCAAGAGGTCTCCATGTTATTATCTTCATTGGTATCCCTTATGCCAAAAGAATTTAGTAATTTTCATCAGAGAAAGATATAAAAATACATAGTTCAATAAAAGTTGTTAATATCTAACCATCCCCACTGAAATCACCCTCTATTTATTTATATGTGTACACATTGACTCTTGTTCTTTGACACCAGGAATTATTTCATTTCGGTCTTTTCTATCCCTAGCATTTATCATGCTGCCTGGAATATATTAGATGATTATCACGTGGTGGATGATTGATTGGGAATAATAATATATTTTTAAACACTTACCTTCTGTCTTAGAATCAATAATGTATATTGATTCCCAGGCAGAAGAGAGGTAAGGGCTAGGCAATGAGGGTTAAGTGACTTGCCCAGGGTCACACAGTTGGGAAGTGTCTGAGGCCATATTTAAACCCAGGACCTCCCATTTTTGGGTCTGGCTCTCAATCCCCTGAGCTACCCAACTGCCCCCTGAACAATAATATTTAACATTTACATAGCATTTACTATTTGCATTTACTATTTGTCAGGCACTGTGTGAAACAGTTTGCAATTATTAACTCCTTTGACCTTCACAACAATCCTGGGAGCTAGGTGATATAATTATCCCCCATCTTGCAAATATGGAAATTGAGGCAAACAGAGGTTAAGTGGCTTACCAAAGATTGCATAGCTAGTAAGGTTCTGAGTTTGGCTTTGAACTTCAGTTTTCTTGACTCTTGGCTTGGTATTCCATCCACTTTGCCACTTAGCTGCTCCAGAATTTATTTAAAGCAGACTGTTAATGAGAGTATAAAGTAGAGGATGCTTTTAGGAATATATCCTTAATTTATATCTCTAATATATAGATATAATATCTCAATAACAATATCATGTAGGGCTTTCATGTTTTCCCATAAATCATCCACTGGAATTATTGTCAGAAACAGAATATTAACTGTCATTGATCAAACTTGGTATAATATGTTCTTTACCTCTCTGGGTCTCAAAGTCCTAAGTCTGGACTCTGGTGCTATCTAATGTTCTTTTTACATAATTAAAAAATTGATTATCAATAATATGAATTTTCTTTAACTTGACATACAATCAGCTTTCTTTAAAAAAAAATCCTTTCTTTCTGAGTTAGTAACAACTCTAAGTCAGAAGAGCAAGGACTAAACAATCAAGGTTCAGTGATTTGTCCAGGCTCACATAGCTAAGAAATATCTGAGACAAAATTTGAACCCAAGACCTTTCATCTCTAGGCCTAGGTCTCTATCCACTGTGCAACCTACAAGCCCCTACAATCAGCTTTCAAATATTATTTGTCATCTAGTATAAGGCAGTAATGTTATAAATAACCCCAAACTGAAGATATGTCCAAAAGGCATTTATTCTTGGTTTTTGAATACATTGAGCATAGATATGTACCTTCCTAATTATGCTTTGTTTGAGCAATTATGAAAATAGGAACTCTTAGCTGCCCAGCTTTGTCAGAGGTCACAGATGTATTTGACATACTGAAAGGACAAATCAGCATTTTGGTTGCCAGGTCAATTCCCAGCTTTGACGGGACCTCTGGTGACTAAGTCATGCTTCTATTTCTTCTCAAACTGTGGTTTCCTTTACTTGACTTAAATTAGTCAGGATGTCATGTCCCATTTTTCCCCCATTCCAGGATTCATTTGTTGGGTTATAAGAAAACAAGAGAAGGGATTGGGAAGCATGTCTTTTGCCTCATTATGGCAAAGAATGTTGGGGAAGAGGGAATTGGCAAAAATATGAAGTCTCCAACACATAATGTTTTATTATTTCAGCCCAAACTGTTCCTAAGTAGGAAATGTCATATTTTCATTTGCATACAGTATAGTTCCATATTATCTGGGAAGGAAAGTGAGATGCTCCAACAGGTCTCTAATTCCTATGATATAATCATCAGGGAAATAATCTTCTGAAATACATTATAGAAAAGCAAAATGGTATGGGATCACAAACTCGTCTGCCGACATCCCCACTCATACATAAACATTATACACTAATTGTCTCTTTGTTACCTCCCCCTGCTTCTTCTCCCTCCACTGCTTGGGTTGCAGTGGTTTTTGGCCCACTCCCCATCATGGGCACAGCTCAGCAAGCTGAAGGCAAAAACATCTGCCCCAGTTTCTCAGCATGAGCTGGAACTGAATTAAATATCTATCAAAATGCAGAGGAACAAATGACCCCCATCACAGGGATCTGACCCTTTTGAATGTAGGTAACTAAATAGCTAAGGCCTAAGCGTGTAAAATGTAAAACCACTGGTGACTGTGCTTGGAATTCCAAGGTTTTAGATAGCGATTTCCATTTCTATTTTTTTCCCAGAGGGTGCCTGGACTGGCAAGGCTGTCAAACAAGTGTGAGAAGATGCCAGCACAGGCAAGCAGTTTCCAAGGCAGAACTACAGCAATGCCTGACACTGTATTAATTGGGAGTGCTGACCATCTGGTCATTAGGGGCAAGCTGCTGCCAGGGTGTCTCTCCTTTTCCATCTCATTTCAGGAGCTCTGGAGCCTGGGACAGTGACCCCCAGGGAGATTCTGGCTAAAGATCATTCCTACATCTCCTCTGATCCTGGATGAAATAGGACAGAGAACTGATAAGAGAAGAAAGGTCTCACAAATGCCCACAAACATAAAATTGTGTACACACACACACACACACACACACACACACACACACACACACAGGAAAAAAACAATGAATAATTTTTGACCCACGGTGAAATACTGAGAAGAAATTATTAGAAACAATTAAGTTATTTGTTAGATAGAGACTAATATGAAGAATCAGGAAGGAAAGCAGAATGGTCTACAAAGGATGCAAAGAAATATTCCATTGAATATTAAGGAAGATATATGGGAGGAAGAGAGAAAAGGAGGAAGAAGAAAGACAAAAAGGAACCATTCAGGCAAGGTCGTGTAAATGAAATAAGGGAGAATAATGGAAAAAATAAACTGAATTCCCTGTTAGAAAGAAGAAAAAGACCTCGGTCAACTTGAGAAAAGTAAGTATATATAAGCCACACTCGTGTCAAGTATATTGACTTTTGAACGCTCATCAAGATTCAGTTTGGAACTCCAGAGATACTGTGTATTTAAAAAATTAGAATCAAACGTGTGCAAAGTTTTTGTTTTACAGAAAAATTCAAATAATGACCTCTTAACTATGGACTACAGGGACACATAGAGTCTTTTCATTAGAGGAAATGGAAGGACCTGGGGTGTTAACACAAATGAAAGCAACTCATGATAAGCAGAAGTCTTGAGCTCCTGTTTTTAAGCGATCTAACTCTATAGTTGCCAGTTTAGGATTTAATAAGCTTTTACCAGAGTGGCAGACCAGCTAGTTATGCTACAATCAATAGACCTGTAGTACAGCTGTTTTTTTATTTTTTGTTTATTTACTTGTTTATTTTTACATTTTAAATGACTAAGTAAATAAATAGACAGACAGATGGATGGATAGATTAGAGAGAGAGAGAGATGGATAGATGGATGGATTGATAGATTAGAAAGACAAAGAGGAAAGAAAGAAAGAAAGAAAGAAAGAAAGAAAGAAAGAAAGAAAGAAAGAAAGAAAGAAAGAAAGAAAGAAAGAAAGAAAGAAAGAAAGAAAGAAAGAAAGAAAGAAAGAAAGAAAGAAAGAAAGAAAGAAAGAAAGAAAGAAAGAAAGAAAGAAAGAAAGAAAGAAAGAAAGAAAGAAAGAAAGAAAGAAAGAAAGAAAGAAAGAAAAAGAAAGAAAGGAGGAAGAAAGAAAGCAAGCTATAATTTTTCTCATTTCTATTTATCAGTTCTTTCTCTGAAGGTAGACACATACAAGTCATTCTATTTTTTCCTTTTTTTATTAAGAATATTTTTCCATGGTTACATGATTCATGATCCTTCCCCCCCCTCCACTGTTTCCTCCCTCCTCCCAAATCCAACAGGCAGTTCCACTGGGTTATACATATATCATTGTTCAAAACCTATTTCCGTGTTATTCATATCTGCACTAATGCAATCCTTTAACATCAAAACTCTAATCATATCCCTATCACATTACGTGATCAATCACATTTTTCTAAAGCATTTCTGTTTCCACAGTTCTTTCTCTGGATGTGGATATCATTCTTTCTCACAAGTTCCTCTGAATTGTCCTGGGCCATTGCATTGCTGTGAGTAGAAAAGTCCATTACATTCAATTGTGCCATAATGTATCAGTCTCTGTGTACAATGTTCTCCTGGTTCTGCTCCTTTCACTCTGCATCAATTCCTAATTCAAGTTTACATAACTCGAAGGTCATTCGAGTTCACATAAAAATTCTTTAGTTCATCATTACTTTCAGCACAATAATATTCCATCACCATCAGATACCACGATTTGTTTAGCCATTCCCCAATTGATGGACACCCCCTCATTTTCCAATTTTTTGCTACCACAAAGAGGGCAGCTATAAATATTTTTGTACAAGTATTTTTTTTACTTATTATCACTTTGAGGTACAAACCCAGCAGTGGTATGGCTGGACCAAAGGGCAGGCAATCATTTAAAACCCTTTGCACATAGTTCCAAATTGCCCTCCAGAATGGTTGAACCAATTCACAACTCCACCAGCAGTGTATTAATGTCCCAATTTTGCCACATCCCCTCCAACATTTATCAACAAGTCATTCTTCAAACAACATTTTTGTTGCTGTACAAAATGTTCTCTTGGTTCTCTCGGAGGCTTCATATCTAAAATATATAGAGAAATTTATCAAATTTATAAGAATGTGAACATTCCCCAATTGACAAATGGTCAAAAACTATGAACAGAGAGTTTTCAGATGAAGAAATCAAAACTACATATAACTATATAAAAAAATGCTCTAAATCATTATAGATTAGAGAAATACAAATTAAAACAACTATGAAATGCCTTTTGACTCAGCAATACCACTATTAGGTTCTTTCCTAAGGTGATCATAAGAAAAAGAAAAGAAACTATATATTCTAAAATATGTACTACAATTGTTGTTTTTTTAACTCACACACGATGAATCCTAACTTAAGATGCTGAAGGATATGAAGAATGTGGGAATAAGGACAAAGAATATGCCTCAATTCAATCATCAGTAAAATTGATATAGCAAGATCATGGTTGCTACAGGACAGGCTATGTAGTCAGATCATATTTACCAAAGAAGAAAAAGGATACAATTGTCCCAGGACTTCAGAAAAATGATCATAGTCTCACAGGCAGAGGAGGAAAGGGACTATACAAGAGACCCCCTTCTAGACTTGGTATACCTAAGTTCTAACTAGTTCTCATTGCTCTTCCTAATTTGGCATGGGAATAACCAAATTTCATCTCTCACAATAGGTCAGCTCAGCATTGCAGAGCCAGTGGTTTTATAGGAAGAAATGAGCTATAATGCAAGGTCATCTGATTGATTTCACATTTCTTGTGTCAAAACCATGAAAACACCAGGGAAGGATTGGCCAGTGAAGCATCAATATGTGCCATAAAACATGGAAGTTTCCAGATATGGAGTCATCCAGATAAGAGGAGGATAAAGTTGCCAGAATTGTTAAGATATACGTAGAGCAGAGGCAGCCTTATGGTTCTCAATGAGGCAAAAAACAAAAACAACAACAAAAATGCTCAGAATTTTTTGGCCTACCACACCACCAACCCACCTCTCACTTCAAAATACAAACCCAATAAAAACGTGTCCACTGAGACAATCACAAGATCATAAAACTGACTATAACTTTAAGATGTTGTCTAACCTCTTCTGCTTCCAAGAAGAACTGAACTCAATATGTGGAAGGCTAATGGCTTGTCCAAATGCCTAAAGAGGAGAAAAAGAAGATAAAGGATTGTAGAGGGGGAGAAATCAAGTTGATGTTTTGCTTTAATCTATCTATGTATACACATATAATGCTATCACTGTCATGTTAATAAATGTCTTAATGGTGCAATTAAAAACTAAATTGGGGGGTAGCTGGGTAGCTCAGGGGATTAAGAGCCAGGTCTAGAGATGGGAGGTCCTAGGTTCAAATCTGGTCTCAGACACTTCCCAGCTGGGTGATCCTGGGCAAGTCACTTGACCCCCATTGCCTAGCCCTTACCACTCTTCTACCTTGGAACCAATGCACAGTATTAACTCCAAAACAGAAGGTAAGGCTTTTAAAAAAAACTAAATTGACTAGTTTTCATCCATACCCCTCTACTTGGCTAAGTCTTCAAATGCCAGGAAAGCCTATGGACCCAGAGATATCATGGCAGCATTTGATCCATAAATTAGGTCAGATATTATTTTATATCTCCCAGAACAAGAAGTTTATGAAGTGAGGTATATATTCTCACATCCTCCCCTTTCTTCACTATTTATAATAAGAACTCATATTTCCTGGCTGCTCTAAAGTTCATGAAGCACCTTCTGAATAGAAACCACTTACCATCTTTTTTTTTCAGATAATAAGAAAGGATAAGTTACTTGACCAAAGATTTTATAGCTAAGATGTAGCAGAATCAGGATTCAAACCTGTTCTTTCTCCTGTGTTTATGTATCAGCAGAATCAGGATTCAAACCTGTTCTTTCTCCTGTGTTTATGTATCTTTATATCATATGTGAAAGGCCATAAGTGTTACAAAATATCAGAAAATTATTATTTAAAATTTGTGTCTGTAGGTAATCCAGAAAATATATATAATTTCTTTTAAAAGAAAGACAGTAAGTGGACTAGGAATCAGGACTAGCAATCAGGAAAGTCTAGGTTCTGGTTCTGCCTTAGACACATATTAGCTATATGGCCATGCCAGTCATTTACCCTTTCAGTATATCCAGATAACTAATTCTCTATAACAACAAGTAACAATTGAGTTGCTGATGTTCATTAATCAAGACAGACCCTATGTTGCAACATCCCTCTGCTAATAAAATCACAAGTCCAAACTCTAACGTCCAAAACAAGTCATATGTAGTGCTAACACTCCTTACAAATATACCTTCTGGATGCCTAATAAATGTCTTACCTACATTTTTCTATAGAGAAAAACCAAAGGTTAAAGAGAATGCCCAAACAAAAATAAAAAAAACTAAAACTAGAAAAAAAAACATGCTTTGCATCTTGTGAAATTTTCTGTAAATGAAACAATTCTATTCCTTTACTGTTCTTTGGCTTCTCAATCTCTCTCTCTCTCTCCTCTCTCTCTCTCTCTCTCTCTCTCTCTCTCTCTCTCTCTCTCTCTCTCTCTCTCTCTCTCATCATTAATCAAAACTGATTCCATGGGTGTAGAGAATTCCAAGTGAAAAAATTCTTTCCACAAATGCAGATCAGCAACAGTTCTGCAATTTATAGTCTTAGAGAGTCACTGAGGAGTTGTGACTTGCCCAGGGTCACATAGTCAGTATATGTCAGGAACAGGACTTGAATCCATATCTTCCTGAGGTTTTCTAGTCAATACACCATCTCATTTAATCATGCTATGAAGATATCTCATCTAATCATGCTATGAAGATTTTTTGATTAGAAACAAAAAAAGCTAGAGAAATGTTATTGAAGCATTCTTTACAATAAATTCCCTTCTATATAGAACATTTTAACTAGATCTCTACTGAAATCAACCCTTTCCTCACTGCCTTTAACCCTCATTTCTCCATCTAAGGAGAGTGAGTCCCCCAAAATTACACTACCTATAATCTACTGTTTCTATATAAATGTAGTACATTGGTATTTGATATTCAAGATAATAATTCCAAAGTGGTCTAGAACTATCTTCTCAAAAGAAAAGAAACTAAATTGTGTTTAGTAGAGTTTTAGTATTTAGTGTATTTTTAGAATTCTAATTCTTCAAAAATATGTAGTCAGTGGATAATGCATATAGTAACTCTGATTAACTAGACTGTTTGTTTAACTAGAATATCTTCTTCTCCAACCATGCCAAATGACAAAGTGGACCATAATGATCATGGGCCAGACTTTCCTGTTAAAAGTCCCTCCCCATCCTCCAAATTCTATCCATTGTTCTCACCTCTCTCGGTGACTGGCTTTATTCTGGCCAGTTTCCAGGAGTGTGGAAGGAGGCTGGAAATTTCACAAGAAAGGACTCTTGCTGCCTTTCATGACTTCCCCTTCCTTCCACAGCGGGAACCAGGAAAAGCAGAGAAGCAATTCTATTTTCAGTCTGTTTATTGAACTTCACCAGTGTGTCAGTTGAAGATTTGGGTCTTGCATCAGGCCATGTTTTCCTCTTAGCTTCATCATTTTATTCAGCCCTGGTCATTGCAAGACCACAAACAGACCATCCTACAGTCATCTGCTTAAGCTTTCTCATATTCTCATTTCTGAGATGGTAACAAATTAAGTTTTTATTCTTAAGAAATGAATATTTTTACAGAAGTAGAAAAAAATAAAAGTTTATTTTTGCTAAATTTCTAATAGACTCAGTTCAGGAACTAAGTAACAAGCTACCAACTTCAGAAACATTAAATCTTCCCTATTTTAGAAGAGTTACAGCAGAGACTTTCTTTTAAAAGAAGTACAAAAAGGTATAGCAAGAGAGCTCAGGGGCAACTAGGTGACTCAGTGGATAGAGAGCCAGGTCTAGAGACTGGAAGTTCAGATCTGGCCTCAGATATTTCCTAGGTGTGTGCCCCTTAGCAAGTCACTTAACACCAATTGCCTAGGCCTTACCACTTTTCTTCCTTGGAACCAATACTTAGTATTGGTTCTAAGACAGAAGGCAAGTGTTTGAAAAAAGGGGTGATCCAAGTGGTAAAGCTGAAGGGAACCTCTAAAGTCATCTAGTTCACTGCCTCCATTTTACACATGAGGAAATGGAAGCTAACTGATTAACCTCAAATTATTCAGGCTGTAGACATTCGAGGTAGGTTTGAACTGAGGTCCCCTGACTTGAGAACCAGAAATCTTACAACTGAATCAGGCTGCCTTTTTTCTTTTAATGGAACCTATCCTAGCAACAGGGCACATCCAGACCGAATAATGATTTGGAGAGTAGAACAGGAGGGACAAGATGTTGAACCACATCCAATAAACGCAGGGTAGAAGGTAGGAGAGTATGTGAAGAGAGGAGGAAAGAGAGGGATCCCACTGGCCATCCATAGTTATTACTGCCATTTCTCTAACCCATTCCCTCTGAACCCAAGTGGTCTAATGAGCCCTAATAGGATTTCTCTCTGCTAAGGGCAACAAGGGACAAAAATTATCAGCATATACGTGGTTGTGGATGGGTGGAGGGCAGGGAAGGGGGGTTTGATTAAGAGGAGTAGGGGAAAAAACCAGTGGTATGAGTCACATGATATCCTGGAAAGAGATGACATCTGATGGAAAGCCACCATCAGCTGGGGCTGCTGGAGGCAGTAACTTGAGCTCTGCAGCTGGTGCTCCCCAGTGGCAGAAATAACAATGACTCTGGGAGTGTACTGGGACCACCAGTCTTTGTGCTAGTCAGCATGCAAGCTTGTGTTCATGTGCCTTCACTTGATCCTGGAAAGCAAGGCACTCCTGGGGCCGAGATTCATATCTGCATCCACACCAGTCTCCTGCACCTGCTGTTCTGGGCGGTGTGGGGAGACAGAAGGCTCTGCCACAGGGGTTCAGGATGGTGGCTTTACATGCAGATCAAACACATGTGACAATTCAGTTTACTATATTCAACCCAGGTTTCTTCAGAGTTATTTACAGACCTCAGTTCCTCACATGCTGCTGCCCCAAGAGGGAATCCCATGGCCAGTAGGGTTTTCTGCCCTAAATGGTTTTGAGAAAAGCATCACTGTTAATGATGACAAAAGAGATCGAAAGCTTAGATCTATATCTTCCAGCCTTAATGCTCCACACAAATCATTGTTAACAAAATGCATGTTTCCATATCAAAGTATGCTAAGAGCAATCCCAGGTGAGTGTGTGTCTGAAGAAATCATCTCTAACCAGGTCACTATCTGGAAGGCAAATATTTTTATGCTGCATCCTGTGAGTGTAGAGTAATAGAATTACCACTTTGATATTCTCATCATATTGTATGAACAGCAACAAGATGAGAGCAAATGTAATCTTTCAACAACACAATAACATCACAGAAATGCAACTCTGCTGGCAGAACACTCAATTAACTTTTTAAACTTGTAGGTATCATGTGTGTTTGAAACATAGAGAAGACAAAGGCAGGAGAGACCAAAAGATAAAGAGACAGATACAGAGAGAATAAGAATGAGAGAGAAAGAGAGAGAGAGAGAGAGAGAGAGAGAGAGAGAGAGAGAGAGAGAGAGAGAGAGAGAGAGAGAGAGAGAGAGAGAGAGAAATCTGTATGAAAAATGACAGTTCCTACTCAGAGATTGTTTTTTGTTACTATTGGCCAGATTCTATACACTAAAATGCATTTCCTAATATAGCATCTGTAAAGAAGATCAGGCTGACTTATAGGACAAAGCGACATTTGCCCTGTGGGCCCATTCTCAGAGTAAAGTTCGCTATGGTATTCAGAGACCATCTGTAAAAAGATTCTCCAGTCTGACCATAATTTCTCCATGACCCTGCCCTCACTTCTATGTTATTTTATTTACCTCCAGATAATATTATCTTGTTGGGTTTCTTTCATTAATTCTAGCAGAATATATCTGTAAGGAAGAACAATTATTTTTTATCTGTCAGACAAGTAGAAAGAACCAAGATTCAAAGAAGGTAAATAGGCTTGCTCAAGGTGATGAAGCAAGTCTATACTAGAAACAGATATAAAGCCCAAATTCCCTTTCTGATAATGCTACAAGAAGTTGTGAAATCATCTCAGAAGCTGAGCTTTTTTTTTTCTTTTTTTAAGGATGAATTCTTACAATGATTTTTAAATGGGCATGCCTTGAAGGCAAGGGAATAAATCAGAAACTCTCCAAAATCCTTTCTAATAACTCTAATTCAAAGATTATTCAGCAACCCCAAGGCTAGGGGACTCTGACTATGATAGGAAAGGACTCTGAGACAGCTCAGTAGAATGAAGGAAAACTTCAAGTGAAAATGCTTAGGTTTGGATTCTACCTCAAAAATTTGCCAGCTAAAGCAGCTAGGTGGCTCAATGGATAAAATGCTAGCCTGAAGTTGGGAAGTCCTAGGTTCAGATCTAGCCTCAGCCATTTCCTAGCTGTGTGACCCTGGGCAAGTCACACCCTCAATTACCTAGCCCTTACCACTCTTCTGTGTTGGAACCAATACTTGTATATTTTTTTAAAACAAAAGGTAAGAGTTTTTTTTAAAAAATACTTACAAAATACCATTTCCTGAAGGCCTATGAATGAAATGAACTAGCCAGTTATGAAGTCTTCAAGTGGAGCCAGGATGACTATTTGTTGTCATCTGTTGTGTCACTGAAGGCCTTTTTCAGGAACATGTTGGATTAATTGGCCTCTTCTAGATTGACCTCTAATTGGTCCTTTATAGAACTCTGAGTTTCCATGATTCTGTGCTTTGGTCATTGCTGACCTCCATGAAGTCAAACACAAGAAAAACATAGGCTCAGAGGAGTTTAGAGTTGTCAACAGCCTCAACCTTCCCAGAAGTAGAAACTATAAATGGAAGTTCTTATGTCTGACATCATTTCTCATTTGTCATCTTCTCTTTTTTTTTTATTGGAACAAAGTGTTTAATAAACTTTATTTTAACTATTTTCCTAGATTGTTTGTAGATACAATTTTGATAATTTTCTATACACTTTACATCCTTGAAGCTGACAGCTGTCATGAAGGTAGAAACTTTTATCTAGTATAGCCCATGTCATATAATGGAAAAGAAAAATTAGGCCCAGAGTCTAAGTAATTTGTCCAAGGTCATCTAGCTAGTTAGCATCAAAATCTGCAATAAGTCAAGTCACCTCAGTCTTCTAAATCTTCAGCCAGCCAGTCAATAAACATCTCTTAAGCCCTTACTCTGTGCCAGACACTGGGGTAAGCATGGAAGATTCAAAGAAAAGCCGTCCCTACTCTGAGGAGCTCACAGTCTTCACCCAATATTTGCCAGGTCCACCCCTCCAAAGAGTACCATCCATTGAAACAGGCACCCTTTGACAACATGAGATAGAATTAATATCAACCAAAACCAAAAGATTGGGTGAGAACCAGAGCAGCCTTAAGAATGAAGTCAATGAGGTAAGTGTTGAACTCTTTGTTACCTGACTTCTCAGTGAGATACTTCTCAATCTGGTTAAAAGCAAAACTTGCCTGAGAACTATAGTTCACCACAAAAGCTACTTTTTGTTGTCATGTAGAAGTTCAGTTGCTCTCCAAGGAAAGAAATTGGAAAAGATTAAACACTCAGTTAAAACTGTCAATACAGGCTTATCTCCCAATGTTGTCATTCTAATAGGGAAGACAATATGTAGAAGTTAGTTATCGCATGTAGATACAATTTTAATCATCATTTTTCTCAATATTACATTCTTGAAGATGACAGCTATCATCAAGGTAGAAACTTTGAACTAGTAGAGCTCACTTCAATTAATGGATAAGAAAAATCATGAAATAAATGGGGTGCTGGAATGGGAATTAGGAATTAGGAAACTCCCAATTTAATCCTAATTCAAATTCTTACTGGCTGCCTGCTACTGGGAAAGATTTGAATGTAATGGGCCACCTAAGATGTCATGATCCTGTGAAATATATATTAATAAATAGTACAAAATAGAACTTGAATAAAAACAAATATATACAAGGCAGTTGGGGAGGAAAGGCACCATAAGTTAAGGGACAGGAAAGGCTTCATAAAGAAGATGGTACCTGAGCTATATCTTAAAGGAAAAGGGTAGTCTCTATCAGAAGATGAGGAGGCAAGGGAGATAACTAATGTAAAGGTATGGAGATGAGAGATGGAGGGTCACTTGTGAGAAAGAAAGAGAAGGCTAGTTTGACTGGATCATGGAGTTGCGAAGTGGTAGTAATATCTAATGGGGCTGAAAGAAAAGTTGAAGTCAAGTCATGAGGGGTTTTGAAATTAACCAGAATTTTTATTTTATCCTAGAGAAAGCCACTGGAGTTAATTGAGTAGAAGAATAATATGGACAGATTTCAGTTAAAGAAAATTATTTTGGCAGCAGAGTATAGGATGGCCAGAAGCAGTGAGTTTAAGACAAGTAGACCAGTTAATTAAGAATCTTTTTGAATAATCTAGATGAGAGGTAACGTGGGTCTGAATTAAGATAATAGCCTCAAGAGTAGAGAAAAGATATGAGGAGAAATGCAGAAGTAGAAATGGCAAGATTGGTTAACTAGTTGGATATATGGAATAAGGAAGAGTGGAGAGTCAAGAATAATCCCTATAATTATAAACCTAAGATAATGAAAGGATGGTGATTCCTTGAACAGAAATAGGAAGGTTTGGGGGGAAAAGGAGATATTAGGGGAAAGATAATTATTTCAGTTTTAGATATGTTGGATTTGAGATGTCTCCAGGATATCAATTTTGAAATACCTTCTAAAGAATTAGTGATGTGAGATTAAAGCTCAAGGGAGAGGCTAGGCTGAATAGAGATGAGTTTAATACCATAAGATCTGATACTGAGAAAGTGTGAAGTGGAGGAACTAGAATAGAAACTTAGGAAATACACATCATTGTGGCATATGATATATATGATGAACCATCACAGGGGAAGCAAAGAAGAAGCTGTCAGGTAGAAGATGAACCAGGGGACAGTAGTGTCAATGAAACACAGAAGGGAGAAAGAGTATTCAGGCATAGAAACAATTATTTGGGAATCAATTACCCAGCTTGGGACCTAACTTGGGAGTTCTTTGATTCCTTTCCTCTTAAATTATGGCCAATGGGGAAAGAAAGAAAGGAAGGAAAGAAAGAAAGAAAGAAAAGAAAGAAAGAAAGAAAGAAAGAAAGAAAGAAAGAAAGAAAGAAAGAAAGAAAGAAAGAAAGAAAGAAAGAAAGAAAGAAAGAAAGAAAGAAAGAAAGAAAGAAAGAAAGAAAGAAAGAAAGAAAGAAAGAAAGAAAGAAAGAAAGAAAGAAAGAAAGAAAGAAAGAAAGAAAGAAAGAAGGAAGGAAAGAAGGAAGGAAAGAAGGAAAGAAGGAAAGAAGGAAAGAAGGAAGGAAAGAAAGAAAGAAAGAAAGAAAGAAAGAAAGAAAGAAAGAAAGAAAGAAAGAAAGAAAGAAAGAAAGAAAGAAAGAAAGAAAGAAAGAAAGAAAGAAAGAAAGAAAGAAAGAAAGAAAGAAAGAAAGAAAGAAAGAAAGAAAGAAAGAAAGAAAGAAAGAAAGAAGAAAGAAAGAAAGAAAGAAAGAAAGAAAGAAAGAAAGAAAGAAAGAAAGAAAGAAAGAAAGAAAGAAAGAAAGAAAGAAAGAAAGAAAGAAAGAAAGAAAGAAAGAAAGAAAGAAAGAAAGAAAGAAAGAAAGAAAGAAAGAAAGAAATTTTGGCCAGTCCCTATTCTAGAAAGCTAGGTTAGGAAGGGAAAAAAACATGAATGAAAACACCATTCAGCTATTTGTCCAATATTATGGCATTCTTTTGGATAAATAGAACTGGTAACATAGGGAAATGGAAACTAATGACTCAAATAACATTAATGGCCTATTTTTGTCCTTTTGTCTCATTAGCATAAAGGATTATTTTAGGAGGAATTTGCTCTTTGTTAAAGAGAAGGTAATGGTACCAGAGCCTGCCTTAATGATTTTTCATCTTTACTGTTCGCTTAAAAAAAAGAAAGAGAGAAGAAGGAGGAAAAAGGGTGATAAGAGTAGAAACAGTACTGTGATTGATGTCTTTTCTGTTTTAATCCTTTCCTCCAGAAGACCCTAAAGTTCTTTAAAAACATAAAAGAATCAAAAGTATGTAACAGAGCAGTCATGGAATCTAAGGACTGAAAGAGGCATCAGGATCTATCTAGGCCCACGTGAACCTAGAAAAGAATCACTTCTGAAGCATCTCAATTAGTGGTCATTCAGCCTCTGTTTAAAGACCTCCAAAAAAGAGGAGCCCATTATATCGTGAAAATAACCTATTCTGCCTTGAGATGGGCTGTGTTGGGAAATTATTCCTTATATTGAATCAAAATCTACTTTTCTGCAATTTCCACCCCTTATTCTGGTTCTTCTGTTCTCAGAGGACAAACAAAGCAACTCCAATCCCTCTTCCACATGATTTTCGGGCAACCATCATGCCCCCTCTAAGTCTTCTCTAGTACTACCCTATTATGGACCTTGTGGTCTGTTCCACTTTGTATATTTCATGAAAAAAATCTCATTAATGTTTCTGTGATGTGAAGAGGCAGTGGGCATTACTCCCTTAGAGAAACGGTTATATACAAGAAGATTCTTACCCAGTCTGACCTAGTGAAAATACCTGTCATAATCGGAACGAAAACTAGCTGTCCTGAATTTGGACAAGTTAATTAGTCAGTGTATGCCTCCAACCTAATAGGAAAAATTAATAGGAGCTAATTAATTAATTTATTTATTTATATAGGTGAAGTTCCTTAGATCCCTGTGTGAAAAGAGCAAGGAAGGGTATTATTAAATCACTGAAATCAGGGAAAGAAAACATCATGATGAGTGAAACATCTTTCTACATGGTTACCTTCCCCCTTAGCCCTGGGAGTTACCCAGGACCCCAGAATCAGAATAAAAGCTCCCACTGATGTCCCAGAGAACTTCTCACACTGAACAAGTGAAAAGTTCACTTTAGGACACTAACCTCTGTTTCCCTTTTCTCAAGAAAGTGAATCCTTAAAGGAAAACAGCTTAAATTAACTCCTTAACAAATATCAGACACATTTTATGTTTTGCATATCATAATGAACAAAAAAGTTCCATTCTGTTGCTTTGCTGGGGTCTCTGAAGGCTCTATCAAGAGACTTCAGATTTTTGTGGAGTTTTCCAATGCTCTGTATTCTAGAGATGTCAAACTCTAATAGAAGCAAGGGGCATAAAAAGGCCACATAATAACCTTATCATTGTTCTATTGTATTTTTGTTTTCTTTAATATTTCCCAATTACATTTTAATCTAGTTCAGACTCCCCCTCAATGCCTTAGAGATATATTTGACACCTCTAAACTAGAAGAACTCTGAGTACAGGGCCAGGTGACTGATTTGATGTTTGTCAACTGAAAAGGGGTTTTTTGGTAAGTATTTTTCCATGGTTACATGATTCATGTTCTTTCCCCTCCCCTTTTTCCTACCCCCTCCCAGAGTCAACAAGCAATTCCACTGAGTTAGACATGTATTATCACTCAATGCCCATTTCCATATTATTCATTTTTATAATAATCTTTTAAAAATCAAAACCCTACATCCAATACCTGTATAATCAAGTGATAAATCAAATGTTTTCCTTCTATGTTTCTACTCCCACAGTTCTTTCTCTCCATGTGGATAGCATTCTTTCTCATAAATCCCTTGGGATTTTCCTGGATCATTGCATTGCTATTGGTAGCAAAGTTGATCATCCCACAATGTTTCAGTTTCTGTGTATGATGTTCTCCTGGTTCTGCTCATTCCACTCTGCATCAGTTTATGGAGGTCTTTCCAGTTTGTATGAAAATAGAGCAATTTTTAGTTCCTTATTGCACAATAGTATTCAATCACCATCATATACCACAACTTGTTCAGCCATTCCCCAATTGAGGGACACCCCCTCATTTTCCAGTTTTTTGCCACCACAAAGGGCATGACTTTGAATGTTTTTGTACAAAATTTTTCATTATTGTCTTTTTGGGATGCAAAACTGGTAGTGATTTTGCTGGATCAAAGGGTATGCATTCTTTTAAAGCCCTTTGGCATAATTCCAAATTGCCTTCCAGAATGGTTGGAAGACATAAGGGTTTTTAAAAAGGCAATGAGCCCCTTCCCAAAATATTCAATGGCTAAGAAAATATCTATACCAACAAAATTCCAAATCTTTGAAATACGGAATTATTTGTCATTGTAATTTTTGAGTTGGTTCCAGAATTAAACAGGAACCAGGGAGAGAGTTGGGTTGCCTTTGGAGAAATTGCTAGGTTCTTCTAGGACCCCAAACTTCTCTCTGAAACCAAGGCTTAACTATTTAATACCAATATTCTCCCTGTTTTGAATGGCTATGAAACATGGACCACTTTTAGTCTCCAAAAAATTAAAAATCAGTATCTCCCAAAAGTCAACAGAAAAACATATGGTGGCTATAATTAAGCTATAACACATTAGCAGGGCATTATGAAGGTGAATGAGAGCAAAGTATTTCCTCAGAGAAATATATGAAGGAAAAAGAATTGACTAGTCAAGGGTCTATAATGAAGAATACTTGATTCATGTATACCATTACCACCTTTACGATGTAAAAGAAATTAAGGAAGAGTAGACCAACTGAAAGAAACTTAATGGGAAGGCATGGACAAAAGTCACACAGGATTGGCATGCATAGATGGCTTATTATCAACTTTATGGTAGGGAACACCCACAGAAAGAAGATCATGAATCCATTTGAATAAGGTCCCTGGGTTTGCTAATAGTCATAATATATTATGCAGTCAGCAAAATTAATTCACTCAGTGGGGGAGAGCAGTCTTGAACGAAAGAATATTCATCTGATTTCACATACCAAACAATTCTGCTGATCTCAAACATTTTTTATTCAGCCATCTACTGTCATTTGTTCACTGTCTCATCCTTATCAATGAAGTTCTCCTTGTAGCCTTCAACTACAATTTTCCAATGTCTCTATGTTGCTTCTTTCCCCACTTTATCTTGGTATAGTCCACAGAAATGCTTTGTCTAGTCTATCTATTTTTTTTAAACTTCCTAACCATAATAAATAGCTTTTACCTTTCAGACACTTCAATATTCTACAATATGTGGTCATTTATGTGTATGTCTCCCTAATAGACTATAAGTTCCTTGATGGCAGAGTCTATTTTATAAACTTTATTATCTCTTCCAGGACAGGACTCAATGAACAATAGATAGATATTAAATGTTTTTAGAATTGCAATGACTATCTGAGCCTATCTACATCTTATATCCAAAGAAAACCAGAGAATCCATTTCATGAAACATGTATTCTTCCCTATTGCTCATGAAAAGCAGTTTTTAGACTACCATGAAGATAACTGTAGTAGATGTGCTAATATATGTTGCAGAAGATGAAAATATAAAGGAGTCCTTCAAAGAACTAAGTAAGGCCCTCTAACTGTATACAACATATACTTGAATACCTGCTGATTAGGCAAGTGATGGTATAGAGCAAGATAATGAAAAATATATTGGAAAATAAGTTTGACAAATAAGAAATCATAGAGCTCAAAGGCTTGTAGACTTTACAAAAGCTTCATAACTATGTATTAGGAATATTTTCTTTAAAAAAAGTTCAAAATGGTAGGAACTGAATAACACCACAAAAAGTGAAACTGATTCTATTTTAAGAGAGGAAATGAATGGTCTAAGAGGGTCTTCCTTTTTTGTGTAGTTGGACCATCACTTTGTTACAGCAAAGTGCAAAGTTCAAAGAAAACCTTAAAATGGAATCACAAAGAGTTGGACCTGACTAAAACAACTGAACAACAACAAAAGGAAATAAAGATGAAAAGAGTAGCTGCAAAAAGACCAAGTTTATATAACCATAGTCCATACTAGGAAGGAATTGAACATAAGGGTCTTAAGGGACAGATCCTCAAACTAGAAGACTAGGATAAAATAAGAAAATATGACATGCCATTGAAGCAACTTCGGACTATCCTTTTAAAACAAATTGATGATATTGAAAAATAGGAAATGGATAAAAGGACTTATATTAATCTAGGTTATTGTGATTTCCCAAGGAATTTTAACTAATTGAAATTAACTGTCATAAAAGGGAGATTTTAAAACCTAGAAACTGCTTAAAAGAGCAAATATTTTATCTTTATGCCTTGGAGGAAAACAAAGCACCCAAGCACCAAACCATTTTGGAATATTAATTCGTTTGTAAAAAATTGTGGAAGATTATGAATAGTATCCCTTCACAAAAATGGCAAGAAGCAATGGAGAGAAAAACAGATTTTCAGAAAAATTATAAATAAGTCAGATTATTACAAGAAAAAGGGGAGAAAGAAAAGAATAATAACAACAATGAAGAAGAGGAGAGGGGGAAAGGAGGAAGAAAAGAAAGAAAGAGGATAAAGAGAATGAGAGGAGGAGGAGGAGGAAAGGAAAAGAAAGAAGTCTCTGAAGATTTTTGTAATAAATTATTTTTGAAGTCAATGACAGTGGAATCACCACATTGATTTGAATTATAACATTATAGTCAAATCATAGGAGCAGCTAGGTGGCACAGTGGATAAAGCAAGGGGTCTGCAGTTAAGAAAGCCTGAGTTCAAATCCAGCCTCAGACATTTCCTAATTGTATGACCCTGGCTGAGTCATTTAACTCCATTTGTCTTAGCTTCCTCATCTATAAAATGATCAAGAGAAGGAAATAGCAAACTAATCCAGTCTCTTTTACAAGAAAACCCTAAAAGGGAATCACAAAAAGTTGGACATGACTAAAACAACTGAACAACAAAGGGAAATGAAAAGAGTAGCTATAAACAGACCAGAAATATATGACTTTAGTCCATACTAGGAGGAATTTGAATTTAGGGGCCTTAAGAGATAGATTCTCATTGTATCTCAAAAAGAATAATATATGTTTATAAAATCATGGACTTTATTACTCAGGAAACAATTTATAAAAATATCAGTACCTACTGATATTTGATATTGTGCTGATTACTTACCTAGGACACTGCAAAAACTCTAAAATCACTTGGAAAAGTTTGATTTAACCATATACACACACAAAGAAAAATTGTATGATGAATGCCTACTATCCAGAAAACAGTATCAGTTGCACAGATGGTACATACTCAAGTAGGTCCAGAACTAAATAATAAGAGGCAGGGGCTGGTCTGTATATGAGAAAAATTATGTGATGATTTTTATGAATACAAACTTCTCTCTGGAATAAAATTCCATGTTGCTAACATTCTTTTGATAATACTGCATTCCTACAAATCATTGAATACCATCGTAACTAAAAAATGTTAAGTTTCATATCACCTAAAGGAAAGTTAAGAGGTGCATGGTACATGTGAGTTGGTTACAAGGAACTACCATCAAAAATTGTAAAAGATGCCTCAACCACTTCCCAGCTGTGTGACCCTGGGCAAGTCACTTAACCCCCTCCCCCCATTGCCTATTCCTTACCACTCTTCTGCCTTGGAACCAGTATACAGTATTGATTCTAAGACAGAAGGTAAGAGTTTTTAAAAAATTATAAAAGAGTAGCAGCATAAAAGAAAATCATAAGACAGGAATGGCTTTTAAAAAAAAAGATAGGTCATGTTGCAAAAAAGCAATGCTCCATTGGCATCCATATTCAAAAGAAAGGCTCTTAGTGTATTGATACTGGTAAAAACTGCCTCCAGTCTTGTGGAATGTGAACATGGAAGGACATGGAGATGAATAAGTCTCATAGAAAGGAAAGGGAGTGGATAGGTTGCAGTCTGCTCCATGGAAGAGAGCTCCCCACTCCCTATGAATAAGGTTACATAGATCCAGTGAAGTATTGAATTTTCTTCTAATAGATTTTTAACACACTTGAGGACCAGAATCAAGTTTTATACATTTTTGGATGATGTCTAATACAATGTCTTACACATAGTTGACTCTCAATAAACATTTGTTAAAAGAAAAATATAGTTGTTGAAGGGACCTAGGAGATAGCTCTTATATCCATGCTTTTTTTTTTTTGTCATGGGGCCCTCTGGGAAGTCTGGTGAAGCCTATGGACCTCTTCTCACAATAATGTTTTTAAATACATAAAATAAAATACACAGGACAGCAAAGGAGAAACAATTATAGTAAAATGAAGATACATTTTTTCCTTACCCAATTTTATGGCATCCCTGAAATGTATCCACACATCCCAGGAGGGTTAAGAATAGCCTTTCCATATCTAAAGATGAATGCCAGCATTTTAAAGTCTAAAAACATAAAATATAGAAAATAAACAAGAAAATCCATTGGATACATGAAAATTGTTCCCTCTCTCCCTGTCTAGAGCTTATTATTCTCCTGGAAAACATGATCTTTTCACACATACCGTGCTTTGCCCATCAGACAAATATGGGGAACATTAAAAGGCCAACAAGCAGAAGGATGATACATATGGCTAGGGATTCAAAAGCTGTGGGGCTTTCCTTTCTGTAGGAGAGGAAATGGGCAAATCCTGAAAATACAAGGAGGGAAGTATGAGTTGCACTCCCTCGTAAGAGCTAGCATCACTGTCCCCACTAAAAAATATAGGGGGAGACTTTATAAGCTGCCCTAGCCATGGCTTGCCAGAAGAACAGAACCCTTAATTTCACTAGCAGTTTGCTCTGTGGATTTTCTTGGGGCAAAGGAGGATATCCTTTTTCCTCATTTGTATTGTTTCATGACAAAATAACAGCCATGTCAAAACACCTAAATACTATAGTGATACACACTTTAGAAAACAGAGAGGTAGAGGTGGAGGAATTTCTAAAGATTTACCCTGGATATGAATCTGACCTCTAGAGTAGCTAACAAAAAATGATACTGTTCCTACTGTAAGAAAACAGTGTGACTTACTTTAACTGGGAAAAAACAAATAGCCCCATAAACAGAACAAGAATCAAAATAATCTTGCACACCACTAAAAGAAGGTTTGGTCATTGTTATACTGGTGCCTGCCAGGTTTGTTACTATGCTAAGTTTATATCTAGGAATCCAATGACTTTAGTGCAATTTGCTTGCTATAATGTTCATCAGGCATTCAGAATTTTCACATTGGGTGTTTTCCATAAACCATGTTTGTCAGTGAATTGTTTGGGGCTTTAACTCTATGTGTGTTGGGGCGGGGCCGAGGGGGTGCATGGAGTGAGGGAGGATGTTGTTGATGGGATAAGAAGAGAACCTAGGCAAAAAAATAAACTCAGATAAATTGCTTTTCCTCATCTGTTATGTTGTCATTTCTCCATAGAATCTACATTCTTTGATTTTATTCCTCCTATTTCAAAGCTTAGAAGAGCTATATTTATGATATCTTGAAGATATTTGAGAAAACAATTAGATATAAATGATCAGTTCCCAGATTTAAGAAAGAAGTTTCACCATTTAAAAAATTTTAAATAAGTTTTTGGTGTCTTTTGTTTTTTACACAATCATAATTTTCCAGCATCCCTCTTCCTCCCAGAGAGCCATTCCATATAACAAATAGTAATTCTTCCTATGTTTTCATGGGAATTATTCCTAGACTTCCTATAATATCTATTTTGAGTTCATTCACATCTGAATTTTTTTCTCAAATGTCTTTTTTCTTCCTTGTTGCCCCGCTGCTATAAACTATGAATCTCAAATGAAAATGGCTTAAAAGAAATAATTAGTCCTTAACCCAGTTAGAAGAAGTTTCTCCTTCAGCCCACTTAATTTTCTATCTTTTCCCCTGAATAATACAAATTTCAATTGCCTGGACTAAATGGCATTATCATCATATTTAACTGGGGTTTGAGAATTTGAGTATAGATCATGAATATATCTAAATAACAGTCTGTTGTGATACAAATTCTTAACTAAAGAATATATAATAACTGGGTTTTAAACTTTTTCATGTAGCTATAAAAAGACTTTAAAAAGCATCGTGGGTGAAACAATACACTTGAAAGTTAGCACAAGATTCAGCTGAAAGTAGAAGCCTTGGGACCCATCTGGATTTTTTCTTTCTTTTTTTTTTAACAACTGCCAATTAGATGGATTTTAAATTCAACCTGAGTATTCTTGCTTCAAACAAGACTATTTTAGCAATTCGAAGAGAAGGAGATTTTTAAACAGAAATTCTCCCCTGCTGTGCATTGATCAACTATTGATTAGGAAAGGGAGGGGGGGTGTTAAACAAAATCATCAATGCCAAATAATAGACCTTCAGGGTGAAGGAACTGAACTGAGCACATTTGTTATATGGAAAGTAAAGCCAATCTTTTGTGGTGAAACCAAAAAGCCCTGGTCACCCTTGAGGAAAAGAAATGTTAATTGAAAAATTCCTTAAATAGGTAAAGACTCTGAAGTCTGCTTTACATAAAAGGTATGAAATCACAATCAGAGGATAGGAAAAAAAGGACCCTGCAGTTCAAGTGGGAGTTTTCTCTCTAATGGTGCTGATTAATTTCCCATTCATGGATGACATGGATTGATGGAAACGAGTCTTTTCAGAGAAAGGACAAATGACAACTGGACCTGTGTGCACTGAAGAAGTTTGAATTAATTGGCTCCTTGACATAGAAAGTTAAGACAAAGGAACTTCCTATTGGATGCAAAGATTTATCTCAAATCTAACAAGAATGCAAACCTTGAATACCAAAAGTATGACCACTTTCCATCTTATTAGCCTTAAACTTTAGAAATTATTTCATTTATATATTACTGTGGTGGTAATAAGCAAGAACCAAAGCCAAATTAGGTCTTATAAAATACCTTTTATCAGAACATCTCAAAATAATTCACAGACATTCAGTCTTACAATGGCCCTAAAGAGTAAGTCATTAAAAATATTATATTCCCTATTAATGAATGGAAAACTAAGGTAAAAAGCTTTGTCATTCCTAGGCCACATCATAAGGTAGCAATCAATAGTAGAGTTATGAAGATAAACTAGATTTTGTTTCTCACTACATCTACCCAGTCTGGTGTCAGAATGGGAAAAATAAAAGTATATAATGGAGGAAGGGTATGGAGGGGGGAAGCCGGGCGCAGTAAAGAATAAAGAAGCTAGTGAAGCTACTACTAGGCATTTGCCCCAAGGAAGTCAAAGACAAAGAAATGGGTCCTAGGTTCTATACCTAAAAAAAATAATGAATCTTTATGGCAACATTTCTTAAGATAGCAAAGAACTAGAAAACTGCTAAACAAACTGATATAAAAAGGCAATTGAGTTTTATTCCATCAGGAAAAAAAAAAGTGACAAATATTAAAAATTCAGAGAAGTTTGGAAAGAATTGAATTAATGAAAATCAGAACCAGGAGACCAATTTACATAGTAACTAGTTTCTTTTCCTAGCTCTACCCAAATTCAGCTTTCACTATATAGGCATAACCAGTAAGCCCAGAATTCTGTCCACTCTATTCATAGTCTTTAAAATACCAAGTCAGATTTCTCTAAAAATTATAAATAATCTAGACCAATAACAAAGGGCAGAAAGATATGTTCTGTCACATTCTACATCACATTGGAGCCAGTGATCATCCCATAAACTTAAGAGCTTCAAGAAAAAGCCTAAAGTACTTCAGGGCTATGTGTTTATAGCTATTGATCTTCACTAAACATGTGTATGTAATCAACTCCCATTTACTTGATAATTGCTCGTTGTAAATACTTTTAACAAATCAAAGAATAAGATGTAAAACAGGTCATAGCATGACCTCTCAAGTATCAATTGGTTATTAAAAACAGTTATTAAGCATTATCGGCTAAGCTAATACACATCGAAAATATAGATATTCCTCTACCTTCCAAATAGTAAACATTTGCTTAACATATAACATCTGTCCCATTAAATTCAAATGAAATGCACATTTTGGAATATTAATTTAAAGATGTGACATCTCATTCCATAAGAAGGAAGAATGATATCTAAACTGAAATGTATTCTTTTCAGTTATTCTAACCTTCAATCATTTAGTAAATAGAATTGATAAGAGAAATGATTGTCCATTTTGGGTAACAAATGAACATTTAGTCCAATGAGACCTCACAGAAGTAAATCATAAATAATGCCTCAGTATAATCAACTATGGGAACAATAACAATCACTTATACAATCAAACTAGTGGGGATTGAGGGAGGGGGAGGAATCAGCCAAGCTAAAAAAGAATCATAGAAAAAATATTCCCAATGATGTAGTCAACTAATGGCCCTTCTATTTTAATGTCCTACTCTGAACAGAGCCAATTACTTCAGAAGAAAACACATAAACTCACAATGTGTTGGTTGTGAAATACTATATAGCAAGTAGAATTTCCTCCTAAACCCTCAAAAAATCAATCCTGTGATGAAACATTGGAATCCTAATGGGTCTGCAGAACTACACTCTGGAAAGTCTAATAGCTAACATTGCCCTAGTACTTCATATTCAATCATAAATTTATTGAAAAATTATTAGCCTAGATGCCTCTTAGAGTACTCTCATAGGTAGGGATGAGGGGATATTTGATGAGAAATGTAGCAGTTGTTCTCCGAGTCTCCTGAAAATAGTTTGTTGGGGGAAATGAATTTATAATCCAGCTGTGGAGGTTTAAGTTAGAAATTAGTCTCCAGTATCTCATTGAATGATGTAGGTGATCATGGGTCTTTGAAGACTATGCCAGCAGAAAACACAGTCATAATTTCTTTCAAGCTGTAAACTCTTTAAGTATTAGCTTGAAGGCAGATTACGTGTCTATTTTCCCAAGACAATCCTATCTAACTTCAGAGAGCTTCCTGCCCACAAAGTTGGTGACCAAGTGATGAATATTCTTTAACCATAGTAACTCATGAAATTGAGTAGCAAAAATAATAGGGATAGAGGCACTAAATATTATAAAATTCTTAGACTTTCTATAAACATTTCTCTTGAGTCTTTGTTCTAAACCAAACAACCTTGTTCTATACATAACATGAAGAACCAAATCTAAACTGATATAGCCATTATAAATGAAGAGACATACATTACTATTTGTATGGCTGGAAAAGGAAGTGAACTTCTCTTATAGCAAGAATGAAAGAAAATAAAGGAACAATCCTAGTGGTGTATTGGTACCACCAGAATTCTAAGAAGGAACAAGAAAAAGCCCTCCATTGCATTGACTTGCTCCTCTAGGGAGAATTTGTGGAAAAATATAGACCAAAATCATACAAGATTAGAAATTATAAAGGTATGAAGGAGAAGTTATAATCTGTAGATGTGGATAGAGGGTCATCACAATGGAATCAGAGATCTACCCAAATGCCTAGGAATAATTTATTCACCAATTCAGTAAATTATTCTAAAGTACGTCATAACTCATGGTGAGGGGGGGCGGTGTCTAACATAGAATAAACTCTCAGGTTAAGAAGACCTGCTTCAAGTCTTCCACTTGCTAGCCATGTAACTTTAGGAAAGTCATATAGTTTCCCTTCATCTCCTCATCTTAAAGAGGGAGATGATAATTTTCACTACCTCTCTCACAGAGTTCTGCAACGATCAAATGAGGTAATGTTTGTAACAGAACTCTGAAACTATAAAGTCCGTTGTACACGTAAGCTGATATCATTATTAGGTTATGATGGCTATTTAACTAATAGTTGCAGCAGTCTCACTGATAGATACAAAGTGTATTTACTTTGGCTAATAGACTCTGAATATTTGAGTGTAGTCATTTGTGAACTAATATTCCCAAAATTTCAGAAATAGGACTGTCATTATTACATAAAAATGGTGAGAATGAATCAGGAAAAGAAAAGTTAAAATGGAATTTAAGCAGAGGATGTGATGAGGAAAGAAGAGCAAACAGTGAAAAGGAGAAGTAGGGGACAAGCCAAATGGGAAGAATAAAAAAGTAACCTTTGCTTTCATTTCAGGCTATCTGCAACAGTCCCTAAACCTTTCATAATCATTTACTTTGGAAATGTCTCTGGGTCCTATTAGGATGCCAGTGAGAAATCTGGTTTACAGTGGTTTAAATTTTCATGGGGCACTGCCCAAATCCATTCCCCAGTCATTAACACTTTACTCCATGATGGAGCTGTCTTGGAACTCTCCAGGCTGTTCTCCAAAGGTAACACAGCCTGCCACTACAAAAAGAACAAATCCTTCCATTTACCTTCAAGTGAAGAAGAGGTTCCAGGTTGTCATGAAATTCCTTGAACACTATCTCTCCAAGTATATGTGTCCCTTGAAAATAAAGGACAAAGTAGAATAATGCAATTAAGCATTGCTGAGGAAACCATCAGTGTTTGGAGAAGGACTAATATAGCAAACAGGTTTCTGAAAGAGTTCAGTCTTTGGGGTGGGAGGAGGGGCAACCAGTCATAAGACTACAAAGGGGACGAGTAATTGGCACAGGCAGATAACACTTTGGTATCATACATAATCTGTTCTCTGAATAAAGTCCAATTTCCTGCTTTCTCAAAGAAGTAGACCTTTTACCTTCTAATCTGCATTCACACTTTTCCCCAGATTTTTCTGTTAAAGAACTGCATTGATTCTCCAAACAACATTGTTTTTTTAGGGTGTCAGCCAGATGAATCAACTGCCTTCCCATATCTGAACTGATTGCCCTAAGCACCAAAAACCCCTGAGGCAGATCAGAGCTCTAGCCAGAGACCCCCAAAGGTATCCCCATTTTGCCTATACAGTTAACTAAGAAAGCACCTCTGTTCTTTTTTGCACACTGACAAAATGTTGTTATGGAAGTTGAAGAATAAAAATTAATAAGAAATGCTATAATTTTTAATTAGCCCCAGTGATGTCATAATCATTAGGGATAATAACTTCAGTTCCAATTCAGAAAGCATTTTAGGAAGTAACTCACATTTATATAGTATTTAAATGCTTGCAAGCTCTATGACTCATTTTTCACATTAGGGTATTGACTAAGAGACACACATTTATTGTCAACACACATACACATACATTGCCTTCAAGTCCATACATTTGCACTAAAACATATTCAAATAAATACATGCCCTAAGACATGCAGACACATATACCCAAGCCTACATCCATTAGAAATGGATATTTTTTCCTAATTGGTTATTTTTAGTCCATTGCATACAGAGAGAAATATAAACCCAAGTGCTCAATGCTTCTCTTCCGTCTTCTCTTTTTCTTTCTTTGTCCACCTCCAAAAAAAAAGAAAGAAATTCTTAAAAATGGAATTTCCCCAGGATCATGAAGAATTTTGCCCCCCGCCTTTATCTGTGGACCTTTCTATAAGGAATCCCTATCATTTGTAAGTATTTCCTTCCTGAACACTGATGACGATATAAATATGGAAAGTATGAGCTAAAGATCTTGGCAGTAACAGAAAGATGAAAGGTGACCAAATCCCTTCTTGGGTCCATAATAATAAAAAAGAATGAGCATTTGTCTAGTAAGTGAAAACAACCAACTTGGCACAATAGGGTGATAGATAATGTAACGAACCAAACATATGAGGCTTTTAAAAATTTCACATTTGGAATCCGCCAACTCCAATTATTTAAACACAAATTGAATTAACAAAATATTCAACATATGTTCTCCTTAAACTCTGCTAAATCTGATGAGACATCTAAAAGCTGATCTACGGGGTCAGGCTGCTGAAATAGAGGGGCAGGCAGGGGTGACGGGACTTGTGAAGAGATGGGAGCTGTGGGGGGTGGGGGAGAAGGGTGACTAAGTAAGTAAAACATAACCCGGAGGTGGTCGGTTTAATGCTGTGTTAGAGGCCTGAACTTTCAATTCCCCAAAGGAAAGGATGATTAATGCTACTACCAAATTGTATGCCTATACCTGACCCTGATCTCATCAAATCCTGCTGCCACCATCTGCTGTTTTTAATTCCTCCGCAATATTTGTATTTGCTACCTCCCTCCAACAAAGGGTGGGGGTTGGGGGGAAATGTTCCTTACTTATGAATGGTGTGATCTGGTTGGACTGACTGAACACTGGCCAGGAGGCATCTGTTGCTTATAGTACTGACAGCATCTGCTACTATTTCTCACTTTTCCCAGCATGCTGTGAGATTCGATTTCTCCCAAAGGTGGCCTTTACATGCACCATTGTCAATTCCATCATTGTCTGTCCCAGCCTGTTCCCACGGTGCTGTAGTAGTTGTTACCATGCTGCAGAATCTTTGCTTACTGGCTGTCTGTAATCTAAGATATTGTGTGATTGAGTTATGCCATTAACCCTTTCCCTATGCATCAGGACATTCAATTAAGCTCAACAGGATGGACGAATTGAGAAGGGAAGTCT
Source organism: Monodelphis domestica (assembly GCF_027887165.1). NCBI lineage: Eukaryota > Metazoa > Chordata > Mammalia > Didelphimorphia > Didelphidae > Monodelphis > Monodelphis domestica. Next base: position 456,306,474 of record NC_077228.1, read on the forward strand.
GGCTTGTAAGGAGGGTCAGGCAGTTGATGAGGAGGCAGTGAGATGTTTTTTTAAAGCAATAATAAAAACAATCACTTGTCATTAATAATGCAAACTTTGAAAGAAGTATAAATGTTTCAATAGGGGCAATTTTCATTCTTCCTCTTTTTTTATTTAAATGCTATAAAGGATGCATTGTTTTTTCTCCTGATTCTTGATACGGCTATTAAGCATTGTAACAAAATGTGTGTGAATGCTATTATTTATGTGTCTGATCTTTAAATACCCTCTGCTAGTGGGATACAGACTGGGCTTCTGATGGACATAGGCGTCCCAAGCTGTCATCCCTCCTTGTCCTTCTGTCAAACAGTGAGTGTGTCAAGAGCTTCTCCTGGGAACTTTTAGAGTAAGAGTCTGTAAGCTCAGAAAAGGCCTGGTCTCCAGAGAGCTACTTTTAACTTGTGATAATAACCCTCCTATCAGCACAGAATAGGACAGGTGGGAGGGAAAAGGAGGGGGAAACAACGTAGCAGATGTTAATACTGAATCCATGTTTATAGATCTATAAAGTTACAGCCCCCAAACACCTCCTGATTCAATCTTACATGATATCGACGATCCCTGGAGATCCCAGGAATATTATGTAGCCAAAATCTCATGCACATAAACCTACACTCAAAGGATTCTTTTATTAAAATGGTCCCTGAATCTTCAATATTTCATTCCTATATCCCCATCCCTGCTTTCAATTGCTTTCTGTTGGGCACAATGTCATCGAAATACGGGTCTATTCTCTCTACAGGAGACTGTGCAAAATCAGTTGCATATCACAATCCCAGATGTTATCTTCAGCCCTTGTGTCTGGTTGCTTTATTTTTTTAAACCCTTACCTTCTGCTTTTAGAATCATTACTAAGCATCAGTTCCAAGGTTGAAGAACAGGAAGGGCTATAGCAATGTGGGTTAAGTGACTTGCCCAGAGTCACTAGGAAGGGTCTGGTGCCAGATTTGAACCCAGGACCTCCCACCACCAGAGCTGGCTCTCTATCCACTGAGGCACTTAGGTGTCCCTATTTCTTTATTTTTAAACTAAATAGGAATTGTAAGATAGTTTTGCAGAAGCTTAATCACTTTGCACAAGATATTAGGAAGCAAGTCATTTTATTAACAATGGTAAATGAGTATTATATTTTTAAATATAAGCACAATGTAGGAGGGGGAAAAATATGTTTAGCTCATTTTTTAAGAGTGATGGCAAACCTTTTAGAGACCTATTGCCTAATCTGCAACCCTCCTGCTGCATATGAGCTGCCCCCTTACCCCAGACAGGAGAGGGAGGAAGAGCTCCCATTGCACTGCTAAGCAGAGGGGCGGGTGATGAAAGAAATGTCCTTAGGGGCATGAGGAAAGGTACCATCAGGTTAACCAACAAGGGCCTAAGGAAATTACCCAGCTTCCTTTGTTTCTGTCCTTCCTACGTATAGAAATGATAGCACTACACACTAAAAATGAGATCCTATTGGCTAATGTAAGATAGAGACAGGAGCATAGAGTATAGTAGCCCCACAATTTCCTATTGTTCTTCTTAATATATTCTTCCTAATATATATAAAAGATATACCCTAGTATAGAACTCTTGTACTACTCTCAGCCACTGGTGCCTAACAAAGAACCTGACTGAGCAACCAAGTAGGTCATACAGCAAATAGTGAGATAGATCTAGAATCTGGAAAGCTTGAGATCAAATCTGATCTCAGACACTTAGCTGTATGACCCTGAGCAAATCATTTAATCTCTGCCTGCCTTAGTTTCTTCATTTGTAAGATGGGAATAATAGAAGCACCTATTTCCCAAGGTCGCTGTAAGAATGAAAGGAGATAACATTTGTAAGGTGCTTTGCAAAGTTTTAAGTACTATAGAAATGCTAGCTTCCTATTACTTAAACATCTATAGAAAGTATTACTATAGCTGGGTTATTATTTCTTTTCCTTACCCAGGTGAAAACCGTGGGAAAACAGACTTTATAAGTTGTGTTGCTTGTCTCACAAACTAGCTTATGTGATCATCCATGATCATGTTTTTAATTATGACATGTATAATCACAATTAGAATTTCATTGCCACATAAAATGCCAGATCAGTACCTTATATTCTGACTATAACTTTTGCTGCTCCCAAATTTTTTGATCCCTGGGAATGAGGGGTTATCTACTGCCTCTTCATTTTCAACCTTTGCAATCTCTTTTCAGAAGTAGGGGCCAGAGCAGTAGTCACCCTCTGACCTAACCATAAGCAGATGAAACCAAATTTAACAATTCAATTCAATTCAAAGACCATTCATTAGGCTCCTGCCATGTACTAGGCTGGGCAATGTGTTCAGTTAGGGAAAATAGAAAGACAGATCAAACAAGGCAAGACAATTTAGTGGAGGTTGCCATAAAGAAGGAGGGACAAGACAGATACACTTAACTATAATGCAGGGACAGAACAAACCTCAGAGGTCTAGGACATTCTTTTCAAAAAAGAGGACAAGAAAGGGGAGTTTGAGGGTAGCTATTAAGACTAGAAAAGAGATTCATCAGTGACCCATTGGTTCTGTTCCACTGGAAGGGGCATGTCTCAGTCTCTCTAGTATCTTACAGTCCCCACAACCACCACCATCGAGTACAATAAGAATTGAATGATAGTGAATCTTTCTGGTTTTCATCATTGTCGTTATCCCTCCCTATTGTTCATGTCTCCCTCTTAATGCTACAGTCCTATTGTGTCTAGGAAATATTGGTTTTCCTGTGTGGCTGATGGAAACTTTCTTGGTTAATACTCAGTCCATGCTTTATGCATCAGATAGTATGTTACTCCTACTCTCATCAGTGGGGAGAACAATAACTTTCTATTTTTCACAGTACCTTTCCTCTAAAGAGCTTTCCTAATATATGATTGTACTAGAGGCAGGAAAGCACAGACATTTTTCTTTGATGGGGCAATATGACCTAGAACATTGGACTCACCTACTGGAAAGAAAGCTGAACTTGGATCCAGAGACCTAGATTTTGCTTCTTAGCTCTGACACTTATTTTGTATGTGATTCTAGGCAAATCACTAAACCTCTCTACGCCTACCTATATAACCTTAAAGCATAATATAAATGTGAGTTATTAGTCACATTCCAATTGAATGAAATTGAGAATGCATTTACAATTAGGACTAGTGGTATCCAGGTCAACCAGAATTTCAACACTGGTTCTAAGAAATATCCCAAAATGAAAAACAAGTAATAGCCAATGGTGGAAGTATGTAAAACCTTAAGTTTCATCTAGTCTAAGTCTCCAATTTTATAGGTGAAGAAACTGAGTCCCAGAGAGGTTGAGGACTGTGTCTAAAATTAGATCAGGATATAACAGAGCTGGAACTAGAACAAAAATCACCTAACTACATGGTCTTTCCTTTATGGCATTTAGATGCTCAATACATACTTGCTAATCAATTCGTTGATTGACTAAAGTGCTGACCATTGGGTAACCTGAGAAGAAGGAAAGGGTAGAGACAGAACAGTAATGATACCTCTCTGTGTAAGATATCCATGTCAACATCTATAAATTAACTACTCTTGAAAATCTCCTCCTAGTACATTTCTATGGAGGATGTATTTCATGTATATTGAAAGAGAATAGGTGAGGAAATGATGAAAACTCATCAGAATTCAAATTAACCTAAAAAAATCAGTTGAAGGGAGCAGCTAGGTTGACAGAGAACCAGGCCTAGAGATAAGAGGTCCTAGGTTCACATCTGGCCTCAGATACTTCCTAGTTGTGTGACTCTGGACAAGTCACTAAACCTCCATTGCCTAGCCCTTTCCCGTCTTCTGCCTTGGAACCAATACATAATATTGATTATAAGACAGAAGGTAAGGTTTATTTTTTTTAATTCAGTTGAAGTCCCACTCATAAAAGCAAAACTGACATAAGTTCTAGTCAATAAAACAAGTATTCATCTTTCACCTATCATTTCCATGTATTATTAAGTTGGGTTCTATTGTTTAAGTAACTCTTTAGACAATAGTCCTCAGGAAAAATGAGCAGCCTGATCATTGGAGGTCTATGTCACAATGAACATAATACTCTAGTGATTTTCTTTCCTCTACTTGCTTCCCTATGAAATATTATTTACACATTCTTTTCTATTTATTTATCTCTTTAGTATTTTTTAATTCAAGATCCTTCTTCATTTGTTTTTCCAGAGCTGGTTAACTTGCCGTCCTGGAAGAGTCAACTAGATTAATTCACTCCTTAGATAGGAAACCCCCAGAGGGGAGAAGTTACATGGGTCTAAATCACTTTCAATAGCACATAAGGCAAAACTCTGAACATAACGGCCCTTCAAAATAAATGTTTCTTAATAATGATGATCCTTCCAAGGTCACATGGTAGCAGGACAGAACCTTTTCTACAAGTTGAGATGAAAAGAAAATATTATCTATGGCCTCTAATTCAGGTGCCTAAGTCCAGGTTGGCAGAAATATTGAAATGAGATACCCATAGTGTGACTTATAGACCTTTCCTTCAGTGATGTTCAAGCCAATAATAAAGTTTTTTGTATTTCCTTCATAGCGTCTTCCAAGAGCTCTCCAGGACTCTTATAGGTACAAACATGGTACTCTTCTTTCCAGAGATTTTGATAAAACGAGAAGAATATATCTGTCTTACAAGAGAAAAATGCTCTCACTTGAAAAATTACAGTAATTAAAGTGAAATGTGCAAAAAAAAATGGTAATGCCTTTAGGGGCACATTTATTTGCCTTCCCCCAAAGAGCCACTCTACTACCCTGATGTATTGTAAAGGAAAAATTCTTTACCCAGGTCAATTTGAGAAACAATTAGCAAAGGGGGAGGGGAGGAGAAAAATACACTACAAGACTTAACCAGCTGAATTAAGCAGCTTGGTCTCACTTTTTATCTGAGGAGCAATGGGGAGAGATCTAGTCTCTTTTCCACACCCTTTTCCTCTCCTTCATGTTCCCTTTCTTCTCTGTGAACCTACTTTAAGGGGATCGTATGCCACGACTGGCTTCTCAAACAAGGGAAAAAAACTTTTTTTAAACCAGGCAACTCCGGGTGTCAAGTATTGTTAGCTGTCTAGGATTGGCACGTTGGATAGACTCCGGCTTTCCGGGGCATATTAGGGGTTTTTGCTTGTTGTTGTTTCTATTCTTTGGCAGCTTTCTTAACTCCCAGAGAACGTCACCCCCCAACCCCTCTCCGCCTCCTCTCTTCTTCTGTTTCCTCCTTAGGATGCCCCATGTGCTTCTCATCAGACCTGATCTCAGGTCCTTCCCATTACACTACTACCACCAACACCTCCTTTTCCCCTTTGTCATTCCTTTGCATTTTTAATTGCACTGATTTTCTCCTTCGCTCCCCATCCCTTCTTCTTTGTGGGGGTGGAGTGGGGAGGGGAATAAAGAAGGGAGGGTGGGATGGTGGGGCAGGGAGAGGGAGGTCTCTCTAGATTTTTGTTTTTCCCAGGGCTTCCCCGGCAACAACTCCAACGGGCAGCCTCAGCCAATCAGAGAGGTCCCCAAAGGTCAGGTTGAAGCAGGAAAGGAGGGGGTGGGGCCCAGGCATTGTGCTCTATGGCAGGTGACCACTATGAGAGAACAAAGAGTGGGTCAGGGCTGGAGCCAGCTCCCTTTTCTCAGGCCCATGTTCTCCACTCCTCACAATCTGTCTAAATTTAACTTGCCATTGAGGGCTTCGGCTGCAGAAAACAGCTTTATGTCGACTAATCCAGGCAGAAATAAGGGTAGACACAGAGACAGGTTTCAAGGCGGGGGCATGGCTATTCTGCCTTTTTTTTTTTAACTCCCTCTCTCTTCCCCCTCTGCCTCCAATGAAAAGTTTTCTGAACAAAAAAAAAAAAATTGGTGACAAGATTAATCAGCCCGTGGAGCTGAAACACATGCTTGACTTAAACAACCTCTTTGCTGTTATTAACAACTGCTCCAGCTTTTCTCTTGTTATGCTAATGGTACAGATTAGAGCAAAATCTATTCCTTCTTTACTGAACAGGCCAATTGATTGAGGCTGATCTATTTTTTTTTATTCTTTTCCATGTTGAGTACTCAGTTGCTAGAGCAAAAGATGGTGGAAAGGAAGAAGAAGAAAATGCAAAAGAGATTTGTCCCCAGAAAAGTGTTTAGCTGTCATGTCCACTAAAGTGCTTATGTATCCTTTTCCACCTCGGAAATATGTACTTCTTGCCCTAGAGAATGCTCTGGGTAATCCAGACCACAGCCTTAGAAATTGCAAAATAAAAGTTTACTCTTTAAGTCATGCTTTGTCCTTTACTTTCTCTGACCCCCTACAACCTGATGCCCAGGATTTAAAGGAAAACATAGGAGTGGCTTGGTCTGATAATGCATGTTCGTCCAAGACATGGCATTTCAAAAAAGGAGCAGAGATCAGAAACTGAAGCATGAAGGAGTTATTCCATTGCACATGGTGGAAATCTGAACTCTAGCTCACAAAAATATGGTGATAGTTCATATTTCTATGGCTCTTTAAGGTGAACAAAACCCTTTGCTCTCCCTGACCCGGTGAGGCAAGTACTCACAAGTATTATTGTCCTCAATTTGTAGGGGGAAAATGACTCAGAAAGGTTAAGGATCAGGGTCAGGATTCCAACCGGAATCTCTTCTAACTTGAGGTCCAATAGACTTAACTGGCAGTGTCATGGAAGCAATGAGCATGAGCTCAGGTGGACTTCTGGAGATAGTGGAACATAGAAGGGGCTGTCAAGCTTTGTCCATGGAGTCACGAAGAGTCAGAACTGACTGAACAACAAAGACAAACTATTCAGAGATTTCTCTCTAAATGATGGTCTGGTCATGAGTTATAAAAATTCCTAAAAGAAAATCACTTGTTGAGTTAATTGATACTAAACCTTCTCATGTCAGTGTAAATCATATAAGTAACATTAATAAATTTGAGTGACATGTTAAGATTCTTTCTTGCATCTGTTTTACCTTTGATATAAATATTTGCTATCAAAAGTGTCACATTAAAATACAAGGGCAGATTATTTGGGGTAGGTCCTTGTTAGTATTATTATTTGAGAGGAAGGATAATTTGGCAGAACAGAGCTAATTTGTTGAATAGCCTTTAAAAAACATCCCAACATCCATTTTTTCCTCCCCATCTAATCTTATCATCCACACTGCTTCCAAACTAATGCTTCTATAGCACAATTCTGACTTTGTTGCTGCCCTAACTACATCACTTCCCATTCTGAAATCCCCAGTTGTTCCCTTTTGCCTCTGAGATAAAATATAGACTTGTCTGTCAGACATTCAAAGTCCTCCACTGTCCAGCTTCAGCTTACCTTTCCTGACTGATTGCACATTACTCTGAATCACACATTCTACAGTCTAATCAGAGTGGCTTACTTGCTATTCTCTTCAAACAGTATTTCTTCTCCTTCTCCATGCCTAGAATACTATCCTTCCTTACTTTTGCCTTTTAGAGCAATAACTAACTCCCTTTGGGAATTAAACTCTAAATCTTTGAGTCTCATTTCAAATACTATTTCATCCAAGAGAATTTTTGCTGATTCCCCCCAGTTGTCCCTCCTCTACTAAATTACTTTATATTTATTTTAAAATAATTTTAGTGCTTTGTTATTCCATATTTGACAAATACCAATTAACATAAGCATTTCCATATGCAAAGAAGAATTAAAGATGGCTTGTAATGAAATCATGAATTTCATTATAAACAGCTTACCCATCCTTTTTAATGTATTTTCATATATCCTATATTTACTTAGCTTTAAACATGTTGCATCCCTCCCCAATAGAATGTAAGTTCCTTGAAGGCAGGAACTATCTTACTTTTTTATGTTTATCTCTAGTATCTAGAGTGTGGTCTGACTCAAAGGTGCTTTATAAATGTTTATTGATTGGTTGGTTGATATACATCTAAAGTTCTAGACATAGTATAATCATATTTTAATAGCACTTTTATAAAAGGGAAACTGAATCTTTAAATTTCAGAGCTCCAAAGATTATTGAGAACCCAAACAATCAATTATAAATATATATTGGTACCTACAAGGACCAGAGCTGCCTGAATGTTATATGTACTTTTCGTGGTACCCATGTAGGATTAAAAGACCTAAAGGAAAGTCTCCACTACATTAAATATGTACTTTATAGAGGATCCATTTTTTAAGGTACAAATAGCACCAAAGAAGAAGACTCAGATGAGTTTTGATATATCCTAATGGTTGGAGAACTGGCATTAATTCTATCAAAGATTCTCACAGTATTATTAAACTGGGCAAAACATTGGTGAAATACAAAAATTATATGTGTAAAGTCCCTGCCCTCATGAAGTTTCTAGTCTATTAGGAGACTACCTATACATAAAACCTAACATCATACATAATGAATATATCAGGAAAGTGTTAACAAAATTCTAGGTGAGGTCCATTCCCAATCAACAAGCAGTGATCAAGCCATACTATATGTTAATATTGTATCAGGTGCTAAGAATACAAAGAATGAAACAACTGGGGCATCAGCTTCAGCAGTCTTCATGACTGTGATGAGAACAATTTGTTCTCATCTGCCTATATCATGGGGGGATTTCTTCACATGCTTGGAGTAGATACTCTCCTAATTCAGATGCTTCCTGAAGGAAGTAGAATTGAATTGGGCTTTAAAAAATAAGTCAGAGTAGGGACAGCTAAGTGGCTCAGTGGGTAGAGCGCCAGGCCTAAAATCAGGAGGGTCTGGATTCAAATCATCCTAACTGTGTGACCCTGAGCAAATCACTTAACCCCAATTACCTAGCCTTTACCACTCTTCTGCCTTCGAACTAATACTTATATCAACTCTAAGACAAATGGTAAGAGTTTAAAAAATAAATGATAGGATTTCAAGTAACATAGGAGTGTCTTATTCCAGGAATAGAGAATAGTCTGAGCAAAGGGAACACATGGGGAACAAAAAATAATATAGTTTGGCTAGAGTAAAGTATAGCACATTGAGAGGTATAGTATCAGTCAACAGGAATTTAAGTGTTTACTATGTCCGGCATTATCCTAAGTGCTGGAGATACCAAAAAAAAAAAAAAAAACACTAGCCAGTATAGAGGCACTGAGATAAGACATGGCTTCCCATGTGTAAGGATAAGCAAGTAGTCCAGTCAGTTGGACCACAGAGAAAGAATTAACAAGATTCTTCAATGGATTGGATATGGGGGGAGAGTGAGGAGTGAAAGTGAAGAGCTGAGGATGAAGTTACATGCCTGGCTAATTAGGAAAATGATGGTGCCCTAGAAAGTTGGAATAGGGAATACTGGAAATGGTAAAGGTTTGGCGAAAAGATAATGAGTTCTGTTTTGCACATGTTGAACTGTATTGTGGAGGTCTTGAATAGCAAAAGGCTTGAAACTTTCCTTGGAAGGAAATAGGGAGTCATAGGAGAGTTTTGAACACAGGAGTGAAATGATTGTATCTATGCTTAAGGATGGAAAAAGAAATGGCAAACCCCTCCAGTACTTTTGCCAAGAAAATCTCAAATGGGGTCACAGAGAGTCGGATACAACTGAAAGAACTGAACAACAACAAATAATTAAGATGAGCTATGCTGTTCTTTCTCCTGCATGTAGGTTATATATAGCCTTTTCAAAATATCCAAAATATATGCCACAACACTCATTAATTGGCAAGGTGTTCCAGTGCTCTCAGAAGGCAGTTTCTTTCCCCTTATGTATTTACAACTTTTAGTACTACTATTAGAAATCAAGAATAAGTATAGAAATAGGATATTTCTAGAAACATTTTTCTAGAAATATAGGATATATTCAGAAATGGGATAAAGCTTTGAATCCAAACTCCAGTTTCATTTTCCAAGAATACATCACAAATATTTCCTTTTAATTCTGAAAATTAATTTATCTTATGTCAATTTTAAAAATATAAACCATCATTGACTATTAGGAAAGTGGGTAAAATTCACAAAAAAAATCAAGATATATAAATTCCAAAAAGTTTAAGAATGGGGAAAGCTAGGTAGCACAGTGGATGGAGCACCAGACCTGGAATCAGGAAGCCTTGGATTCAAATTTGACTTCAGCAACTTCCTAGCTGGATGACCCTGGGAAAGTCACTTAACCCCAATTGCCTAGCCTCTGCCAATTCTCTCTTAGAATTAATACTAAGTCAGAAAGTAAAGGTTTTTTTTAAAAAGTTTAAAAATGTTAAGGATTCAATTCTTGATCATTTAGAGAGGCCTATAAAGTCCCATCATGGATATCATTAGTTCATTACCTATAAAGATGGCAGGGCTAGACTATTCATTACTGAATTCTGATCTATCATAGATTTCTCCACATGAGATGTATGCAATTTGTAGGGATGACCTCATGAATCTGCATAACACTCTCCCCCATCCACCCTTTCCCTGGGTTGGAGAGTTTCATAAATAATAATTTTAGGTTCAGAAAATGAGACAGGTAAGGAGTATGTTTCCCAAAAGGAGTTTAGTGAAACAGGTAGAGAGGAGAAGAATACAACTTTGATTTCTTGATTCATGTCCATCAGTGTGTTCATGAGTTCCTAGTGGCTTCATTTATGTGCACACATTTTTTAAAAATTTAGAACCACAAAGTTTCCCCCACTGTGACAATGGAGCCGTTGATCTGACATTCCATTACATGAAAGAACATGTCTTTCCAAACAAAGAAATGTCCAGATGTTCATTCTGTCGACTGAGCACAGAGTTGAAAAGTCTTGGGTGCTCACTAACAAATTTCACAGGCTCAGGAGTTTAGACATTCATTCCAAGGTAGTCATTTATCAGCAAGAGAAAAAAAACCCCACTAAACAAAAAGGGAAACTATTCAAATTAACCCTGCAGTTTAAGTAGCAGTTTAAAAGTTCTGTTCTTATTTCATCTCAATCTCTCTGTAGTATTCTAGATCAATTTCCATAGTCTGGAACCAGAGAATTTCTTTGAATTTATGAGGGATTTAGTGAGATCATCCCTTTAATAACTTGATTGTAAAAAGGTGTTACAAAACAGCATGTTCACCAAAAGTAACTAGTTTGTTGCACTCAAAGAAAAGGAAATTTTCTATGACAGCTTGACCTATATGTTATTATGCTACATTTTCAATGGAAGGAAACATGTGACCTCATAGTTAGTATTAGGACCTGGAAATCTATTCCCAACAATCCTACATATAGCTTTTTTCTCTCAATTTACTAAGAGGTAAGTCCCTTTATTTAAAGTGGACCTTTCCCATCTGTCAAATGGGGATAATGGCATGATGGAATTTCAGTATAAAGCTCGATTTGGCCTGGGTTATGATAATAATAATAATAATAATAGTGCATTTAAGCACCAGACTCTCCAAATCTATAACATGGTGGCTTTCCCAAGTACAGTGTGGACCCAGGAGCAGAATTTCCATTTTACAAGAGACAGAGCCTTACATGTTTCACCAGGCATTGCCCTGGACCACAGGTCTTAATGGGCTCCCATTAGCTTTCACACAAGCTATAACATGCTCTACCTGCAGCCCAGGAGCATTCCAAGGGGCAGATACACTTTTCTACTTTGGCAAATGTCCATGAAAATCCAAGGAAACCCTTTGGCTCTCATCCAAACAGACAAACCTAATGCCAAGTAATCATTCTGAGTGTAAGGGAAAACATGTATGAGCAGTGGCATTTGCTTAAGAGTTGATCCTCAAAGCCATAGAAGGTTTCTGCCAGCAGCAAGAATCAATAAAGCACTGTCCAAGGTGGCAGACATCCTAAATAAAAAAGTGTTGGGAGGCTTTGTGAGTTCATATGGATAAAGGGAGAAGGCTGGTACAACTGAAAGAGCCCTAAACTTGGGGGATCGAATCGATGTACTTTGTGGGACTAGATTTCAAATCATGATATGACCTCGGACAAATCACTTAACCTCCATGGGCCTCAGTTTCCTCCAGTGTAAAATGAGGAGTTTGGAATAAATAACTTCAAGTCTTTTCTAGCTAAGGATCTGTGAAATACAAAATGTTTAAGCTGATAGCCAACAATGTATAATTAACAGATAGCAAAATAGTTTTATTAACTTGTTGCTACCTATCTTTTTGGTACGTGTAATGCTTATCCTCTCTGCAATGGAATGGGGGATTATGGCTTAATATATAACTCCCTGTGGGAAAATTCATATGCATATATATTTATACAGAGATGGGTACATATAAATATACAATGTATGTACAAATTTACATATGTGAACATTGTATTTATACACAGTTATATATTTTCATATATATTTGCATGCATATATGTACACACGTATATAAACACGTGTCTGTGTGTGTGGAATAGACCTGTGAATATATTGCGATAGAGAAGTGATGAGGAAATTCCCTCCACTGATATAAATCAGCCTATGCCATAAATTATTGCTAGGTGTACTATAGAAGTTCAATGGCTTGCCAAAAGTCACTGTGTCAGAGACAGAATTGGAACTCAGGTCTTCTTGATCTGAAGACCAGCTCTCTTTTCACTATACCATGGAACCTCTTCTCATACATTCTAGGTGATCAATCAAGACAGAATGATTTTTCATCTTCAAAGTTGAGAAAGGAAGAGCCAGAGTTTCAAAATAAGTCCCTAAAGATGTCCATTAACTCTTTCAGAGAAGTGGGCAAACAATGAATAAGATTTAGAAAAATGGTGCCTTGAACTACTTAATGCACTATACCTCTCCATTATTTGAGACATCTGAAACCCACAATTTAATAATAAAACCATCTTCTTTCTCTTACCAGCCATTGATTCTAATAACTGATACTTTGAGAGAGCAGTGTTTTAGGAAGATTTTTATTTTGGTCAGAGGATAAATTAGAGAAGAGACCAGAAACCCAAAGTCCTATTGGTAGATTAATACACTGTCCAGGCAAGAGGTAATGAGGAACTGAACTAGGTGATGGCCATGTGAGTAAAGAGAGACAGATGTAGAGATTCTTGTCCCTACTCTTTCATAAGTGCTTTACAGAGTATACTAGTTTGCTAGAGGCCTTGCTCTAGGTAGCTTACTATTTTGTGATTATTAGTACATTTCTTGAACTATCTATTGATTGTGCCTCATTCTTGCTATATGATCAGCCTGTCACCTTTTTGGTCATAAATAATCTTAGTAACTTTACCCCAGCACCATTTAATTAATCCTGAATACATTTTTCAAGTGATAATAATATATCTCAGTTGTTCATTGTGGTAACCTTGGCCTAGAAACCTCAATAGGTAAGACCAGAAGTCTGTTTGAACTAACCAAGGGACTTGGTCATACCCTCTGGAGCTAGTTGGAACCAGAGATTCGAGTGCCTGATGGCAGAGAAGAGAGAGTGCTACCCATAAGAAGTAATCATTTGAGAAGTTAAAAAGAGTGTCTCAGTCTCAAACTAAGTCTCCTCCCTCCTCATCTTGGTCAGTGGAAAACCTTATCTGGTTTTGAAAGGTCTGAAGGGCTTCAGATTTCCCATCTTCTCAAGCACACTTGATGGCAGGGTCTTTAAGGAATTTAAGGAATAAAGGAGAGACCTGATGCAGATTGAAGTTCTACAAAGAGTTAAGTAGGGAAAACAAATAAACAAACACTACACCTTACTTAAGGAGGATTTCTGGAAGATTCCTGCAAAAGAATTTCTAGGAGATATGAGTTACTGTCTTGCCACAGGTGCTTTTAAGCTTTAACCCACTTTTCCCTGAACATACTCTATACGTACTGGCATGAACTCTGCATGTTCTGGTGACAAAGTTTATTGCCAATTTTTCAGAAGAATGTTTTGTACAAACTATTCTTACTATGCCACCTTAATAAATGTCTTCTTTCTAAAGGTCAATTGAGTCTGGTTGACTAATACAAACTGATTGTAATGGGAAGCAAGAGAGTATGGGCTTGAGAACTTTTGAACTTTAGGAATATAAAGGTATTACCAATCCCTAAGGACAACCCTTGAGCCCTGAGGAGACCTGGTAGCTAGTCTAGGAACATGACTCAGCCATATAAGTAGAAGTTGGGACAATAGCTCCAAAGTCCATATTACTACATATTACTGTGTTATCCCATAAACATAAGAAATGTGTCTTCAGTTCCTGACCATGAAGTCCAAGCCAAACAAAATGTCTTCTTGCTTAAGTTGCAATACATTGATTCAGTACAAATAAGTCAACTAGCATTTATTAAGCATGTGCTCTGTGCCAAGAATTGTGCTAATTGTTGGGAGTAAAAAAAAAAGGCAAAAAACAGTCCTTGATGACAAGAAGTTCATGGTCTTATGGAAAGCAAGACCATTACAGGAAAGAAAAGGAGTAATACAGTCTTGCAAGTAAATTAAACTTGATGCTTATTTGTGTCATTTGCATTCAAGAATAGAAAGCAGTGTCAATCTGTAGATGTGAGCCAGGACTAAAGCCACAGAATAACAGACAGGGTCCAAGCCTTCAAGTCAGGAAGGCAACTTCAAATCTCACCTCAGACACTAACTGGCTCTATGAACCCTGAGCAATGCCCTTAAACTCTCTAGATTTTCTTCTCCTCATCCATAAATCAAGGGAGTAACACTAGCTCTAAATCTGTGATCCTATTCAGTCCTAGAGTAAGTTCTTTGAGGTCTTGGATTTACTAGCTTGTCCATTTGTATGGCTGGTAATGGGTTCAAATTTCAAGAAAGAAAGTTCTGATTAAACAAGACAAAGAGGTGAATGATATAGAATAACTCTGACAAAGAGGTAAATACAATATTTTATACAAGAACTGTGGGATCACCTTTCCATAGAGAGATTTCAATAGAAAGATAGATAGATAGATAGATAGATAGATAGATAGATAGATAGATAGATAGATAGATAGATAGATAGATGGATGGATGGATGGATGGATGGATGGATGGATGGATGGATGCATAGATAGATAGATAGATAGATAGATAGATAGATAGATAGATAGATAGATAGATAGATAGATAGATGGAGAGAGAGATGGAGAGAGAGATGAACGGATGGATAGATAGAAAGATAATTACAGAGTGCTTATATATGTATATATAAGCATGCATTGTGTGTATGTGTGTATACATTATGTGTATACATATTATAGGTATATGCGTGTATATATATGTGTGTATATAAATGTATATTTCTTATGTATATATACATTGTATACATCTGTATGTATATGCATGTGTGTCCATATTTGCGTGTGTTGTATATGTATGTGTGTATATAATGTGAACATAGATACATATATATTCTTGGTGGGGGCAGGAAGTTTTTAGAATAACAGTTGCTCCTTTGCAGCATGCAGTGGGTTAGATGACCCTGGAGTCTGTCTCAGTCCTATTTTTCTTTGATTCTGTGATTACCAGAGGACCACATCTATTGAAGACATATTTAATGAATGTCCAAATTCTCTTGGTATTAAGGTCTTAGGTCAAGGCTAGAGCCTTATTATGAGTCTAGAGGAAATTGCCTTTCCAATAACACTCAGCAAACCCTTCAAATTATAATGGCCTGGGTAGACTTGTAGTCAGCCTTTGCTTGGAATCCCCCAGATGTTGTTATAGCTAACTAAAATTCAATATTCACAAATATTACTGTGCCCCTTTTCTAGCCAGGTATCAGGTGCTAATGCACTTCGAAGAGCAATGAAATGCAAGTGGGTATATAATTAAATTTAATTACTTTCACTGACCAGAAGGCACTGGTATTTACTATCAACTCACCCTGGAGAAAGTCAACAAAACAGCAAAGCCTAAACAGCCATGCAAGTTAATGAAAACTCACAAGCACAGAACCTAAAATAAATTTGTCTAAACCCAAAAACCAAGTTAAACATGTTGATAAAAATTCATGTGCATCCACAAATCCACAGCAATAGTTCTGTTTTCCTCTGGTTGCTATGAGTATGAAAGTACTATGTTGTTCAATAGACATAATTCGTGTCTCTCTCCAAGGGTGGGTAGCTTTATAAGTAGAATGGAGACCCCAAAATCAAAAGATAAGTCCCAGTTTCAATTCTTCCTTATACAACCCTAGAAAATATTTCTATGCTACTCTGTATCAGTTTTCTCTTTTGTAAGATGAAGAGATATATATTATACAACCTAAGGAAAGGAATTTTATGTCTCAAATTCTAAATAATAAACATAGCCAAATATTATCTGCATTTGTTTATGTTTTTAGAATCTAAGATGTAATATAAGGAAACCTCATAACCAATATTATTTTAACTAGAAGTTTTAGACCCTTCCTCTTGCTTCACTTAATCTGAAGTAAAACCCTGACCTTGCCTGACCAACATGGGAATGCCTTAGTCTCAGAATTAGCATGAGGGGACCTCAGAGGCATTCTGGCCAACCCCTCATTATACAAATGAGAAACGTGATGCATTGGGAGGTTCTGACTTGCATATGGTCCCAAAGCTATTATCAATCAATCATCAAACATTTATTTAGCACCTATTATATGCCAGTCACTCTTCTAGGTGCTGGGAATAAAAATAAAATAAATCAAACAATCCTTACTAATAAAGAGCTTCATGTATCCATGGAATATATTTGAGCATATATAGTTAAATGTAAAGAAAACAAATCCAAGTACATACAAAGTAATTAAATAAAAGAAAGCTTGTAGGGGAATCTAGGTGGTTCAGAAGATAGAGAGATGGAGATGGGATATCCTAGGTTCAAATTTGATCTCAGACCCTTCTTATCTGTGTGACCCTGGGCAAGTGACTTAACTTCCATTGCCTAGCCCTCGCCATTCTTCTGCCTTGGGATTATTATTTAGTATCAGTCCTAAGACAGAAGGTGAGGGTTTTTAGTAAAGAAAAGGATTTTTAAGAGGAAGGGCACTAGCAACTGAGGGGTTTGGGAAAGGCTTTTCAAGGAAGGTGATGCTTGAACTGCATCTTTGGAGGGAAATTTTATAAGATTTTATAATACAAAGTTTAGGAGGTATTCCAGGCATAGGACACAATGAATGCAAATATAGGGAGACAGAAGATGGAGGGTCCTGTGTGAAAACCAGAGAAAAAGCCAGTGTGCCTGGAGTACAAAATGTGGGGAAGAGAATATTAAACAATGATGTGGAAAGATAGATTGAGACTAGGTTGTGAATGGGCTTGAAAAGCTAAGATAGGAGCTTATGTTTTATTCCAAACAGAGGAAATAGGGAGCTCCAGGAGTTAATTGATTAGAAGCAGCATGTGATTAGATCTATTCTTGAGTAAAAATTGCATTATTTATTTCCTTTTAAGCCCTAACCTTCCATCTAAGAATCAATCCTGTGCACTGGTGCCAAAGCAGAAGAGCAGGAATGGCTAGCCAATGGGAATTAAATGACTTGCCCAGGGCCACACATCTAGGAAGTGTCTCAGACCAGATTTGAAGCCAGGATCTCCCATCTCCAGGCATGGCTCTCAATCCTCTGAGCCTCCTAGCTGCTCCCTGTAAAAACCACTTCAGCAGCAGAATAGAAGATAGATTGAAGTGGGGGAAGACAGAAGACTACTACAGTAATCAAGGCAAGAAGTAATGAGAGGCTGAACTAAGGTCATGACTGTGAATTTAGAGAAGAATATACACATCTTGCCAGATGTAAGAGATCTTCTGGAGCTAGAAACAAGATTTGGCAGCATGAATGGATTTTTTGGAGTGAGAGAGAAGGAAGGTTCGAGAATAACAAGTATACCAACCTGAGAGACTGGAAAAATAGTGGTGGTGTGATGGAAACCATGGAGTCTGAAAGACAGATGGGTTCAGGAGCTGGGGAGAATAAATTCTATTGCCAACAAGACTGAATGTCCTGTTTTAGAAAAAATATTACAGGCATCAAAAAATGGGTAAAATTAGCATTCTAGACACTGAGAAGTGAATAAAGTTAGTTTTTCAAATCACAACTCCTTTAATGGTAGGATATTTAACTAAAAGAAGAAAGAGGACTTTGAACCAGAACTCTTTCTCTCAATGTTGCCTCTCAATGTCAACTTTATTTATTTACATTATGATCATTGTACATACTGTTCTTTTGGCTGTGCCTCAATCTTTATCACTTTATATGAGCCTTTCCATGTGTCTTGGAATTCTTCAAATGTGTCATTCCTTATGGTATAGCAATATTCTATTGCATAAGTGTACCATGTACATCACATACTGTGTTAGCCCAAATATAGTATGATGTTTTTTCCCCAATATGTACCTTTGAAAATTGCATTACACTATATCCGAGCACTTCCAGCTTTGAAGCCCTAAATTGTGTATTGTGTACCTCAGCATACATAAAAAGCATGACTATCTCTTGGAGCAGATAGGAAATGCCAACCAAATGCCTGTTTGTTTTGATATTTGATTTGATATCAAATGTCACCATTAATACTAAAAGCGCCAAATAAGTATTGATAAAACTACTGGAAATGAGAAAACTAGAACAGCTGTGAGGCGTGCTGATGGGCGAAAACTGACTCCTTACAATTTTTTTTTTAATAAACCCTTACCTTCCATCTTGGAGTCAATACTGGGTATTGGCTCCAAGGCAGAAGAGTGGTAAGGGCTAGGCAATGGGGGTCAAGTGACGTGCGCAGGGTCACACAGCTGGGAAGTGTCTGAGGCCAGATTTGAACCTAGGACCTCCCGTCTCTAGGCCTGGCTCTCAATCCACTGAGCTACCCAGCTGCCCCCTCCTTACATAAATTTAAGGTGCAAAACATTACCAATGGAAAAGTGATCTTTCGTGTGCAGGAAAAGGGATGGATGAATGAAGAACTTATGTTAGATTGGTAGAATGTGATCTGGGGCAGGCCTCCAGCTGCATTACTGCATCAGAGGAAGGCTCATACTTGATGCATTTAAGGGTCACCTGACTGAAAACGTGAAGAAGAGAATTGCTGAAATGCACACGGACCTAGTTGTTAATCCGGGAGGAATAGCATCACACTTACAAATGTTAGATGTAGTAATTAATAAGTCATTCAAAGATCATTTGAGGAAAGAATATAACAAGTAGATGTTGGCCGGAAACCATGAATGTACTCCATCAGGAAACGTAAAGAAACCATCAGTCACTGTATGAGGGAACTGGATAAAAATCGCTTGGGACAAAATCTCCAACAAGCCTGTTGTGCTTGGATTTTAAAAAATGTTATATATCAAACAGTATGGATGGCAGGCAAAATGGTGTTTTGTGGGAAGAAAACAGTGATGGTGATAATTCGAATGATGTTTCCACTTCGGGAGATGAGGAAATAGAAGAGGAAGGAGAACATGATTAAATATTGGAAGGTAGTTTCTCACAAGTATCTGTGAAAGTAATATATATTTAATAAAAGTGTTGGCATTAAAATTTCTTTAACTTGTTTTCAGGACTTAGAAAAAAACTTCCAATATAAAGTGACTGCATTATACATGAGTTAAGAGAAAGTTGTAATTTAAAAGGAGAAAATAAAATGGGTGTTTTCTCTTTCTGAGTTATTCAAAATACTTGGGATTGCACTATATTTGGGGTTGTATTATATTTGGGTTAATACGGTAAGCTTAGTCATTCCGCAATTGTTGGGCACATACTTTGCTTCCAGCTTTGTGTTATCACAAAGTCATCCAACAAGCATTCATTAAGCAATTACTAGGGGCCAGACACTGTGAGAGTTCTCTGGATAATGTTGCTATGAACATTATTGTATATATGAATCTTTTCTTGCTGTCAATAAATCTCTTTGAATTATTTTTAAAAGGAAAGGAAAAAATGAGTTCTGTTTTGGTGATGCCAAGTTTAATCTATCTCTGGGACATCTGATTTGAAGTGTCCACTAAATAATTGGTGATATGGGTGGGACTAAAGCTCAAGGGGGAGCCAGGGGCTGGATACATAGATCCATGACACTGAAAATGATAATTCAACACATGAGAGCTGATAAGGTCACTAAGAGAGAATATGTAAAGAGAGAAAACTAAAGGGTCAAATTCAGAATCTTTGGGAATATCCATTGTTAGATGGTTTGTCCTGGATGATGAATCATCAAGGGAAACTGAGAAGAATCAGTTAGACTAGTGGGAGGAAAGAGGGAATGTGTGTGTCACAGAGGCCAAGAGAAGAGAGTGAATCCAGGAGATGGTAGTCCGTAGTGTCATATGCAGTGAATTCAGTGAGAAGGAGGAAATTGAAAAAAGGACTATAAGATCTGGGAATTAAGAGATGATTTATAAAATAAAATAAAGAGATCATAATTAAATTTAGAGATAGCATTTTAGTAATATGAAAAGAGCAGATTGTAAAGTGTTGATGAATAAGTAAACAATAGACAACGTTTTCTAGAAGTTTGGCTGAAAGAAGAAGGAGAAATATAAGATGATGAGGGAATGATGAAATCTAAAGAGAATTGTTTGGCTTGCTTTGGTTTGGTTATTAAAGATGGAGTTTGGTGTAGGAGTGGAAGAATTTTTTTTAAACCCTAACCTTCCATCTTGGAATCAATATTGTGTATTGATTCCAGGGCAGAAGAGTGGTAAGGGCTAGGCAATGGGGGTTAAGTGACTTGCCCAGGGTCACACAGCTAAGAAGTGTCTGAGGCCAGATTTCAATCCAGGACCTCCCATCTCTGGGCCTGACTCTCAATCCACTGAGTCACCCAGCCATCCTGGAAGAACTCTTAGGGAAAGGTGTGTGTGTGTGTGTGTGTGTGTGTGTGTGTGTGTGTGAGAGAGAGAGAGAGAGAGAGAGAGAGAGAGAGAGAGAGAGAGAGAGAGAGAGAGAGAGAGAGAATATTATTGAGGTACAATTTGCTGAAAAAAGTGGAAGAGAATGGAATCAAGTGCACATGTAGAAGGGTTGGCTGTGGCAAGGAGAAGATAGGAAAGGGAGGAGAAAATAGAGGGTGATGTCAAGAGGTTTTGAGAATTTTTAAAAAGGTACAAAGAAATTCCAATTGAATGGCCTCCGTTTTCTCCAACAGTGGGGGGGAGGGGGGTAAAGGTAGAGGAGTTTTGAGGAAAGAAGAGAAGATTTAGGAAAGTTTCTATAGGGAGATATTTAGAGAATCAATTAGGGAACATAAAAGGATTGTTTCTGTAGTGATGGCCCAGTTGGAATAGGAACATATATACACATGTATATATGTGTGTATGTTTATGGATGATTTTTGGATGATGAAGTGCCCTAGTATAAAAACAGGAGTTGGGAGAGGAGTGAAAGATAATGAATCAGATACCAAATTCCTTAAGAAAGGAAAGAAAATGACAGAATAATCAATGCTGTGAGGAGTTGGTCCAGTTAGCTGCTTAAATGAAGATATCAAGATTAAAAAATAATTCCTATGAATAGAATGTAGGTGTATAATAGCAATAAAAATGCTTATCAGACATCTATGAGGGCAAAGAAATGTATAAAGAGAATTGTAAATGTAGTCATCTCAATGTTGTATTTAATGTAAGATACACACTTTGTTGAACCTGATCCACTGAAAGTACAATCCTAAAATCCCTTCAATCAGGTCTCCTAATTCACTGATTTAGAATTTGTAATCATTCAATTTGAATAAACTGAAATGTCTTCACTCAATAAATGAGCAAGCATTTATTTAGCACCTACTAAGTTCCAGGCACAGTATTGGTGTTCAGACGTGTCTGATTCTTCATGACCCATGGATCATAGCCATCCATGGGGTTTTCTTGGCAAAGATACTGGAGTGGTTTGCCATTTCTTTCTCTGGGGGATCCAGTGGATCCTTTTGTCAAGCAATCAGGGACACATGACTGGGAAGTAACAGACTGTATTTGAATTCAGATCTTCTAGATTCCAGGCCCAGCACTCTATTCACTAAACCACTTAGCTGCCTTCTGGCATAGGTACTTGTGATACAAAGTCAAAAATGAAATATAACCTGCCCTTGAGGAGCTTGCATTCTATTTTGGGAGACAGCATATACATATTTGAGTACATACAGAACAGACCTGTGTAATGTGTGGATGAAGAGGAGAATCTCTTCACTGAATGGTCAAGGACACCTCTCTAATGTAGGCATGCATGTCTTGGTCCCATAGGGATAGATGCATGTTTTAGTCATTTGCTGAATATATATGCAACTAGTACCTCTTACTTTGTCCTGGAATTTTCCTGTTATTTAGGGAGTTTTAGGTGAGAATAATTGTCCACTTAAGTAGAAAAAGCTACTCCTTTTGTAAGCAATCAGAACTGTAGAAAAGTTCCACCTCCCTCTCTTTTGCTTGCTGTGCAATTTGGGACATATCTCTACTGCCAGTAAGGTAAAAGATGTTTCTTCCTTTTCTCCTCTCACCACCCAAATTGGCTATAATAGCTGGGAGCACACTGAGCAAAAAAATATATGTTTATCCAGGCAATATAGAAATAATACCTGAAGACCCCATTCCATGAACATTAGGCTATTTTTTCCTTAAAAGATATTAAGGGGGCAGCTGGGTGGCTCATTGGATTGAGAGTCAGGCCTAGAGATGGGAGGTCCTAGGTTCAAAATCTGGCATCAGACACTTCCTAACTGTGTGACCCTGGTCAAGTCACTTGACCCCCATTGCCTAGCCCTTACCATTCTTCTGCCTTGGAGCCAATACCCAGTATTGACTCCAAGATGGAAGGTAAGGGTTTAAAAAAAAAGATATGAAAACTGTCTTAATTATAGCTAACTGCTAAATCTTCCAATATCAAATTGAAGTTCGCCAGGAACTGGCCTGAGTCAGGCTCTTATGATTATATTAGCCATGCTCTAGGTTGATCCGCAGGTCCCTGGCTATATCTTCTGTTTTGCATCTCTTTCCCTGAGCACAGCTGACCTGATGGCAATCTTGAGAGATGGGCACATTCAGCTTTGTCAATGGCATAGTAAGTCTAAGAGATCAAGAACTCCTGAGCCAGGTGCTGGTTTCAGAGCAAGAGATGATTTCTGCAACAGCTTCTGGGAGGAAAAGATAACTACCATTGAAATGATGCCACTCCTGAAAGGACTAATGAGCTGTGCCGGCCAGTCAGAAAATATGGATTTTTGCAGATTTTTTTCTCAAAAAGTAGAGAAAAGAGGCAAATATGAAATATCTATTTTAGCAGTCCCACCAAGTTGCTTTTACACTTGAAGACAGTACTAAGTGATTGGGCTATTGTTTCATGTGTTAAATATTTGCTAATGAGATGATTTCAAAAAAAAAGCTGGAAAGATCTGCAGGAACTGATTCAAAGCAAAATAAGCAGAACTGAGAGAACATTATACACAATGACAGCAATATTGTACAATGATCAACTGTGAAAACTTGGCTACTTTCAGCAATGCAGTCATCCAGAACAATCCTGAAAGACTTATGAGGGAAAATGCTATCCACCTCCAGAGAAAGAACTGTTGGATTTGGATGGATACAGATCAAAGCCTACTATCTTTCACATCAGTTTATTTGTGGTTTATTTGGGGGTTTGGTTTTTGTATGAATGTGCTCTTACAACAATGACCAACGTGAAAAAGTGTTTAACATGATAATAGAAATAAAAATAAAATAATAAATATTTGTTAATGCATGCTTGTGAATCTTTTGTACTTTAATTATTTCTTTTGTATTGAGAAAAAATAAATATTAGTCCTATACCTGATATTTACTTTATACTTGGAGTATCTTTTTCTAGAAGAGACCTAGTTAATATCTTTTAGGAAAGTTTCATCACATTTTAGGGTTTTTTAGATATTTCCCTGGAATTCTACTATAGTGTGGGAATATAATGAGCTTTAGAGTGCAAAAAAGAGCCTGATCCCCTAACTTTGGGATCAGACCACTTCCAGGATAAATCCTGGTCCACTTGAACCCAAAATTCAGATATTCTTTTGGCACAGGAACATTCCATGGGTCATAGATAATATACAAAATAAATATGGCATTTGGGGGAAAGACAGGGTACCATGAGTTTAAGGAATCAGAAAAAGTTCCACATAGAAGCAAATACTAATTCTTTTTTTTAAACCCTTACCTTCCATCTTGGGATCAATACTATGTATTGGTTCCAAGACAGAAGAGTGGTAAGGGCTAGGCAATGGGGTTAAGTGACTTGCCCAGGGTCACACAGCTGGGAAGTGTCTGAGGCCAGATTTGGACCTAGAACATCCCATCTCTGGGTCTGACTCTCAATCCACTGAGTTACCCAGCTCCCCACCACCACAAATACTAATTCTTAAAAGAATTTTTGCATTATCTTTGAAGAAAGCAATTTTTTCTTTGAGTTGATAAGATTATAAGGACAAGTTTAATTGACTTTTTAAAATATTTTGATCAAACTTTAATGGCACTAACATATATTGTTGACATGGTATATACAAATTTTTGTTGTGTGTTTTTTTTAATTTAGGTTCTAAAGAAATCTTCAGGTACATCTTTAGCCTGGTTTGAGAAACAATAGATACTTGAAAACATAAAACAATTTTATTCCTTTAAAATATTTTATGCTATAAACTTTTAATTAATTCAGACCAATTTTCCCCCTTTTGGTCTAAATTTCTGATATTTCCTATATTTGAATCTTAAGGTGAGCCTTTTCCACAAATTAGTGAAGAAACACCACACATAGCCTCACTGCCCATATCTTCTTTGGTCTTAGAAACCTATTCTTGACACAGATTCTACAGCAAGGAGAGACTGCCATCATTTTTCTGGTCCCTTAGATTCACAACTTAATGTTATCCTCAACTCCTCATTCTCCCTCACCTCATATGTCTACTCTTTCCACTTTTACTACAATAATTTTACTTACTCTCTGCTCACACAGTCATCACCTGTATCACCTCTCACCTGGACTATTGCCACGGCTTCCTATTTTGTCTCTCCTCTACAAGTCTTTCTCCACTCCAATCCACCCTCCACACAGCTGCTCAAATGATTTTCCTTGATGACATATCTGATCAGGTCACTCGCCTAGTCAATAAACTTCAAGTGGCCCCTTATTGTTTCTAAAATCCAATATCAACTCCTCTGCCTTTTAAAGCTGGGTACTTACTCCCTACAGTATGACCCCAGTCTGTATTTCTAGCCTTCCTATCCATTTATATCCTTTTCATACTCTGATCCATTCAATCTGGCTTCAGTTCCCCATATATCTCTCCATCTTCTATCTCCATGCCTTTCCAGTAGCGATGCCCATAATACCCACTCATCTTATTTCTGCCTCTTTGAAACCGTCTCTCTTAAAGGTACAGCTCAAGAGGAAAGGCATGAAGCCTAGCTGCTAGCAGCCTTTCTTCCAAAACTACCTGGTATTTAACTACCTTGCATTTATTTCATTTTTACCATACACAAGCACATGCACATGCACACACACACACATATGTATGCTTACATTTGAGATTGCTTCATTTATTATATTTATATGCCTACAATATAGATAGAGGCACTTTTTAAATTTCACATAAATGTATGGTATAAATATACACACACTTACATATGAGGTTGTTTTGTTTATTGTATTTATATACTTAGACCCTAGCACAGTGCCTGGTATATAGGAGATGCTTAATGAATACAAGTTGGCCAGATAAAGGAGAGGGGGACAATTTAGATCTTATAATTTTGGAAAACCTATGTTGAAAATTGTAATTATGTGTAATTGGACAAATGAAATATCTCTGGCTAAAAATAAATAAATAAGCACACAATTGCTGGATGAGTTGATGTCTTCTCTCATAGCATATTAGCACTTTGAAAGCAAGGATTGTTTCATTTTTGTCTGTTTTCCTAGAATTTAGTACAGTGCCTGGTACACAGTAGATACTTAATAAATGCTTGTTGGTTGATTGATTGAAGAAGTAGAGCCAGGGAATATTCACATCCAGCATATAAATTAAATGTGAGCATGCAGGGGGGAAAATATTGAGACTATGGACCCTGAAGCCATCAAACAATCTTACAGAGTCAGGTTTGCCCCTCCCTTCTTATTTCATAGAATGAAGAATTAAGGTTGATCTCACACTTGAATAGACCCATGACTAACTTCCTCAAAGAAATAATAATGCAAATCAGTATGGTGCAATTACAATAATAGTAGAAATAATGGTCAAAGTAATAATAAATGTGTGTTGTTTGAGTAATAATAAAAATAATCTCAATATATCCTGAATAATTGAACTAATAAAACACAAATTGGAAATGGGCCGTTATTCCAGACCAACCTGCTGCCCACAATAACTCAGACATCATTGATTGGTAAAAAATTCAACAATAATGTTTTTAGCAAATATCACTATACCCCATAATGTATCATGTCCAAGCTACCTGGAATGAAAAGTCGTTTAAAATATGGAGAGCTAGCAGAGGACATTGGACTCACATGGGAATAGGAAGAGGTATAACTCATTTCTTGTAAAAGTTGCTATTAGAGTTTTACTTATAATACTTTCATAAATCAACAGGGAATGAATTTACAAACTAAAACTTTTACTCAATTACAAAAAGATGACTTGATTCGTCATCTATATAACAATCCACAGAATATTAAACATAAAAGAATAATGGTGGGATAGTGAATTGTCCCATAACCATTTTTATCTGAACTTTATCAAGATAAGAGTGAGGTGATAAAGATAACAATAGTGATAATTCATTTTTATATAGTGCTTCAAGTTCAACACAACATTTTCCATACATTTTCTCATTTGATCTTTACAACTAGATTTGAGTTAGGGGACCTGTTTTAAATCATGGCCATAATTATGTAGGCAATTCAAACTATAGACAACTGTTTCTATCCAAATTACCTAAAATGATTAAAGGAAAGCAGAGAATTTTATATGAATGATTAAAAATTCTTGGTCTATCCTCTTGTTCACTTTAAACTATGTAGAACTAATGACTTTTGTTTTCCAATTACATGTAAAAACAATTTTTAACATTCATTTTTTTAATTTTGAGTTTTAAATTCTATCCTTCTCTCCTTTCCCTCCCTACCCCAGATATGGCAAACAATTTAATATAGGTTGTGCATTGTAAAATGGAGATTTGAACCCCAGACTTCAATTCCCAGAAGTCCTTGGTAGTTCCCAGAGTTCCCCATAATATCATCTTGAGTCCTCACCTGAGTGAGAGAACACAATTTGTATTTAAACTGACTCTCCGCCTACTTTGCCCTCTCTCCCTGCTTCCACTTCTAACTAAGCACACGCCTCTCAAGATGTAGTAAGTGAAATTGAATGGGCTTTTCAGCCCTCCTAGACACGTGCTTTTCTTATTTTGTATTTTCTTTATTTCTTAATCTTTAATAAACCTCATAAAAATGCAATACTTTTGGCAGAGAAACTAATTTTAATTGTTACAGCATGTACAATAATACACAACATATTTCCATATTAATCATATTGTGAAAGAACACACAGACCACAAAACAAAAACCAGGAAAAAAAAAAGTTTGGGTTTTTTTTTAAAGTATGTTTCAATCTGTCAGTGCTTTCTCTGAAAGTAGATAGCATTTTTCATCATAAGCCCTTCTGAACGGTCTTGGATCATTGTACTACTGAAAATATCTACATCAATAACAGTTAATCATCATACAATACTGTTGTTACTGTGTACAATATTCTCCTGATTCTGCTCACTTCTCTTTGCATCAGTTCAGATAAGTCTTCCTAGGTTGTTGTTTTTTTTTAAACCAACCTGCTGGTTATTTCCTATAGCACAATAGTATTCCATCATAACCATATACCACAACTTATTCAGCCATTCCCAATTAATGATTCCCTCAATTTCCAATTCTTTAACATCACCATTTGTCTATTTACACACTTATTCCTTGCTTGTTTCTTGTTTAAGGGACAAAATAATTATTTAGCAAAATGATTACATATTGACATGGATGAAATACCAAGAAAACCACTATTTAATTATGAGGCTTCCTGATTAGTAGAAAGTGCCCCTGTAGTCTTAGTCCCTACAGTGCCTGGAGGGACAAATCCTAGTAAAAGCCAAAGGTATTCTGAAATGGAAGTAGCCATTTCTTTTGGCAGCTGAGAGTGCAGTGAATATAGTGATGGGCCTGGAGTCAAGACAATCTGAGTTCAAATCTGACTTCATATACTGATAAACTGTGTGACCCTAAGCAAGGCCTTTAACATCTGTTTGCCTCGGTTTCCTCGCCTATAAAATAGAGGTATAATTGTGAGGATAAAATAAGATAATTTTTAAAATTATTTTTAAGTTTTTGCACAATATCTGGCACATGGTAGACACCATATGTCTTTATTCCCTTCCCTTCCTCTGGACCCAAAAGGGATGAGTATTAGGGTGAGTCAAGAAACCATGTCAGCAAAAACAAAAGGGGAACACCAGTTCAAGGATAAAAAAAATCTCTAAACTCCCAAGTAGTCACACCAGGTTAGGGACACAGGAAGACCCAAGAAGCTTTGACCTGGGATTCAATAATCAGAGAAACTTAGAAAAATGGGTAAAGATAAAATCAATATGACTTTAGGATAGATCCTCTGGACCATTTACTGGTAGAGAGGTGAATGGTGACTTGGGAGACTGACCCCTAGTCAGTCTAAAGTACAGGGCTGTATGCTTCCCAGGTAGGATTATTCCCTGCCCTCAGATACAGATTGGACAATTGTCTGGAGGGAGTAATCAATCAATCATAAATACATAAGTGCCTACTCTAAGTGCAAGCCAAAAAAATAAAGTCCTTATCTTCAAAGAGTTTACAGTCTAATGGAGGACACAAAATGCAAGCTATATACAGAATAAATGGGAAATAATTAATCAAGGGAAGTTACAATTAAGAGAGGTTGGAAAAAGGATTGAAATTGATTAGTTGGTTGGTTGGTTGGTTGGTTGGTTGATTGGTTGGTTGGTTGAGGAGTAGGACAAAGCCAGGCCAAGAAGATCATCTGGTAATTCAGTTGTTTCTTCTTTCTGGAGAAGTACAAGTATTTTGATGCTCTAGGGCAAAATCCCACTTACTCCACCCTAGCTATGACCTTAAAGGATAAGAATAAGAAAAAGAGTTGGAATAGAGGTCAAAATAATGGCATAAGTAAAGGCTCGCTCCATAGTTAAGTGAATAGATCAAAATGGATAAAGTGAAAGATGAAATGAAGTATTCACATAGGGAAGGATAGAGAAATCAAGTTTAATAAGGCACAATAAGAACTTTGTTGATGCTAAACTGAGTGATCCATGTTGATGTCCTAGTTCTTAAAGACATCTGAGAGACTCTAGGTCAGAGGAGGACAACCATATACAAGCAGCAAAGATGCCACTTACAAGATGGTTAATTGCTCCACCTCCAGAAAATACACTAAACATCACTCTTAGAGTTTCTGGGAACAGCCATATAGGCCAATAGTAGTCAGCATTTGTCCCCAGGGGACTGCAAACAAGAACCAAAAAAGAAAAAGAAGGACAGAAGTTCCTATGATCTCCATTCACTGGAAATCTCCAAACTTAAAACAGAGAAGCAGAAAACCAAAAGCAGATTCAGGTCCAGGCTTTATCTCTTAATCATTTTTCAGTTGGGGAAGATTTATGCTATTTCCATTTTTCTAGAATAATTCTTTGTTTCTTACCATTGTGAGTCCATTGACAAAGAAATCTCTTAATAGGGAATCAAGGGAGGTGAGTGTTGCTACTGCTATATAGAACCATTCTCAAAGATCTCCCTAATACAAAGAAAGGTAATTGGGAAGGCTCATGGATTATAGAAAGACAAAGGAATATTTTACAGGCTTTTCTGAAAATTCAGAAAAGACTCATGAGGACATTTAGGACTTCAAAGAGAAATGTTCTCTATTGCCTCGAAGAAGAAAGGAGAGCTATGTATGTTCTAACAATGGGGGAGGGGAGAGGAGGGACAATATAAGATGCACATTGAGAGGTTAATAAAGACAGCTCCCCTAGAGAGGATGACTTTAATTATGAATTTGATCAGGATTTCCAGGCCCAGCTGATACCTCCTCCTTTAGAGGTTTAAAATTATTTGACAAAGTTGGCCTACTACAGAGAGCACCCACAACCTTAAAAATAAATGAATAGATATATCCTCCCCCCCACCCCACCCATCCACCCAGTGAGAGAAATTTCACCCTATAAACAAGCTGTTTCAGGGAAAACACACCACACCCCACACACTACTCTTTGTGTTCATTATTTTAAGTTAATGATTCCCCCCATCTCCCCATAACCCTGCTCGCTAACCCTATGATCATTGTTTGATGTCACAAACAAAAAGTTTTATGATGTGTTTAAATCAAATAATATTAATCAGAAGTATTTTTCTAATAATTTAAAGGGAACCTTCTCAGGATAACTGGCAACCCCCAGGGCATAACATGAAGCTATGGCTAAAAACCTTGTTCCAGGGGGCAGCTGGGTAGCTCAGTAGATTGAGAACCAGCCCTACAGACAGGAGGTCCTAGGTTCAAATCTGGCCTCAGACACTTCTCAACTGTGTGACCCTGGGCAAGTCACTTGACCAACATTGCCTAGCCCTTACCACTCTTCTGCCTTGGAGCCAATACACAATATTGACTCCAAGATGGAAAGTAAGGGTTTATAAATAAATAAATAAATGAATGAATGAATGAATAAATAAGTAAGTAAATAAATAAATGCCTTGTTCTGTACTTCCAATCTTTAGCAATGATAAAAATAGTGTAGTGGAAATCAAGATAGCAACACTTTGGACAACTCTGTAAAAATATGGTAACCCCACCACTCTGTCAGCCTCAACACAGTTAAAAGATCGTAGAAATGAGGACAAGAATCCCTCAGAGAAAATAAGATAATGGCATAGACCCTGTGCTGTAACCAGAGCCTGAACTAGTAATATTTCACTTGGGACAAAAATCTAGAAGGGGAGAAGAGGAGGCAAAGCTTTAGCGTAGAGGACATGGCATTTAACCTCTGATGCAATCTCAGTGGGATGAGGTGATCTGGACTTTTCATGCTCAGAAAGATGTGGTGATCCCTGGCTCAATAGAAATTCCTGAAATATATTTTAAATGAATTAAGGAGTATTTAGGGTACAGAGGAAAGAGCACTAGATCTGAAATCAGGAAGACATCTTCCTGAGTTCAAATCTGACCTCAGACACTTATTAGTTATGTGATGCAGGGCAAGTCACTTAACTATGTTTGCCTCGGTTTCTTCAACTGTAAAATGATCTGGAGAAAGAAATGGCAAACCACTCCAGTATCTTTGCCAAGAGAACAGCAAATAAGGTCATGCAGAGTTGGACATGACTGAAATTACTAGACAACAACAATGAGAATTTGAGGTATCTTATAGATTGGGAACAATGTAGAAGAGTAGATGGAGAATTGAAGCCAAAAAGATCTAGATTCAAGTCCCACCTCTGATATATATGGGTTATATAATCCTGGACAAATCACCTAATCTCTTAATCCTCTAGGAAACACTCTAAGATTATAAATTGCAGAGAAGGTGGAAGGTCTTCATCAAGAGCCCCCTAGACCAATGAAATCAAAGGACCAGTCCCCTAACCCTACCCTCCATGGGTTGGAAATAAAAGACTTGCCAAATGGCAGTGCCACTATGATTTGAGTGACTTTCCCAGTAAGAGACATTCTACTTAGGGAGGTCTCATCTGAGGTCGCTCTCTTAGGTTCTCTTTCCAGCTCCTTGTCCTCTATCTTTCCATAGACCCCAGAGATAAGTGGGGTCCTTCATCCATATTTAAAGCAGAGCTTTTCACTTTAAAATCATTTTCCTCTCTGGAGCTCAGCAGGAGCCTGGCTGCAGAGAGGTTTTGTGTGGCTGCCTGTCAGCTTACATCTCAAACACAGTGAAATTCAACTAATTGTAAGGGAGTATTGTCCTGGCCACACAATACACATTGCTACTCGAGCTGAGCACGCTTCTGACTGACTGTGTGACCCCACCCATGTACTGCACACTACAATATCTGGTTTGGATCATTCACACTGCCATGGAAAAGGCAGTGGGGGCAGGGGAAGGATGCTCAGTTCTTTTCCTGCCAGCTGGGGGGGGGGGGAGGCTTCAGTGCATTAGATAATTGTTCACCTTTAGTATTTCCAATTATTTTTGTCAGATTTGCCAGGTTCTGGAGCCATGAGTTCCCATTGCTACTGTCTCAAGAACCATGAGGCAGCCCCTTAAAGTGGTCCATGTCTCATTCCTCTCGTTATAAAAATCACTTACTAATAAATTTGATTATAAGACTTTTTGAAAACATAATGTGCCAAAGAAATGAAAAAAGAGCAATTCAGATGAGTAGAAGAGCCCATTTCCTCCTGAGCTTCACCAAAAACAAAGTGGTACTATCTTCACTGGTGGTATTTATTCCAGTAATCTCTATGAGCCTTGCAAATCTACAACTTCCTCTACATGTTTTGCCCACCCCACCCCCATGGCACATTTGGAGTAGTTGGCAAATGTGTTCATTGCCCATGGGATACAAGGAACTCTGTGAGGTAAGATGATTGACTAAGGTCAAATAGTAAAGCAGAAATAGAACTGCTCAGTCTGCTGTTTTATTAAGTTATTATTCCAGGAAGCAAATTTATTCCAAGTTTACCTTCCTCGCCTCTATGACCTTGGCAAGTCACTTATAATCTCTCTGGACTTCAATTTCTTCATCTGTAAAATGAGGGGCTGGATGACCTGTGAGGTCCCTTCCAGACCTAAATCTATAACCCTTTAACTGAAAGCTTCAACCGCCAAGCAATCAGCATCTGAAATAACCCTGCTGCCACGAAGCTTCTTTGGAGCACTATGTTCATCAAAGCTCACTCTAATTTTGACACTTTCTGTCCAATCAATTCACTTAGCCTTGTTTCATGTTAAATGTGTAGCCAGTGCCAAATAAGGACCTAGAACTTCTTTTTCACTTCCAAATTAGCAAAACTATATGAACCCAGATTTATAAGCTGTTAGCAATGACTAAGAGGTGGATATGGAGAATAAACAGAGAGAGCCTACACAATTTAGCTCCTATTTGAGAGGAAAGAAAGGAATCCCAAAATTTTGTGTTGTGGGATATTAAATGTGATTCCACCATGCCGTGGAATCAGGAAAATTTGGTTTGAATGGCTTATCACTAGTTATCTTTTAAATATGTGTAAATAAAAATAAAATAAAATAAAATAATAAATAAATATGTGTATATATTTAATATATACTATATTACATAATATATCATATCATAATGAACATTGTATATTATATATTATACATTTGTTTCCAGCATTTGTATTTAAAATATACGTATTTATAGATTGTTGTTCAGTAGTTGTATCTGATTCTTTGTGACCCCATCTGACCTCCAGTCTCAGGTTTCTATCTCCAAGTACCTATTGGACAACTGAAATTGGATGTCCTGTAGACTATAAGAAACCCAACATGGCCAAAACTCAATGCAATGTTTCTTCCCAAATCTTACCCTCTTCTTGACTTCCCTATTATTACTTTGGGTTCTATTATCATCCCAGTCAAACAAGCTCTCAAACTAGGTGCTATCCTTGATTCCACACTCTCTCCACCCCCCCCCCTCCACTTTAGCACAGTTTCTGACACATAATTGATGCTTAATAAGTGTTAGTTGACTGCCTCTTGTAGGTTCCGCCTTCACAATATCTAGCATGCGGCAGCGGCCACACCCCGGGCAATGGCTTCGACAGGCTGGCTAAACCTTGTGAGGGTAGCCATCAGGTCGTCGACCCCTGGTGAACTAAGGCTTTGCTCACCCAGCATGTGAAGATTGCTTCGGCCAAACAGACAGAAGAAACCAATAAGAAGGTTCAACGGCTGAGATGGCGACGCAGCAAAGCACTGTGGAGTGCTTAGGGCGTGTTGGAGCACAAAGGACAACATGGCCATCCAATGCAGCTGAGGAAGTCTCCAGGTGTAACGACCTTTCGTGCCACTGGACCCAGGCTTCCAACACCGAGAGAGTGGGACTGTCTCTGTGCATTGACTTTTCCACTTAAATCTCCTTCACACACAAGTGTTTTTGTGCACACTCATCTATACACCATAGATGAAAATGCACAAAGACAATCGTCATCCTCAGTTACCAAGAGACTACTACTACTATATCTCTTGTACATAGCCCTTCTCTGTTAGTCCCACACCCTGGTGCAGATCCCCATCATCTCACATCTAGACTATTGCAGTAGATTTCTTGTCAGAATTCATACCTCAAGTCTCTTCCCAATGTAGTCCATCTTTGGCTATCAAAGCAATCTTCCTAAAGCTCATCTGTCATACATATCACCACCTCCTGCCCCATTCAATAAACTCCAATGATCCACTTTTACCTACTTGATCAAATAGAAAATGTTCTGGTTTTTAAAGCCCTTCAAATGTTGCTCCTTCCTACCATTCTAATCTCTTCATTCCCCTCTGCATACTTTATAATCTCAAAACACTGGCTTTCCTTGCTGATCATCACATAAGTCACTACATTTCCCGACTCTTCACATTTTTTATCACCTATCCCCATATCTGGAATATTCTCTTTCCTTGTCCTTACCTCTCATTTCCCTTGCTCCCTTCAAGTATTAGCTAAAATTCTACCTTCTTCAAGAAACTTTTTCCTAGTCTTTCTTAATCATAGAGTCTTTCTTCTGAGATTATCTCCAATTTATTCTTTGTATGTCTTGTCGCCTCCCCCATTAGAAAGGAGACTCCTTGAAAGCGGGTACTAAGGTGGGGATTTGGCTAAGTGGTTCAGTGGATTGAGAGCTAGGACTAGGAACAGGAGATCCTGGGTTCAAATCCAGCCTCAGATACTTCTTAGCTGTGTGATCCTGGACAAGTCACTTAACCCCCATTGCCTAGTTCTTCTGTCTTAGAACCAATACACAGTTATTGATTTTAAGACAGAAGGTAAGAGTGGGGTGGAATTAAAGCCTTTTTTACTTTCTTTGTATTCTCAGTGCTTAGCATGGTGCCTGGCACATGGAAAGTGGCTAATAAATCCCTGTTGCCTGGATTTGTTTATCCATTTTACCATGGTAGAAAGTCAGCATTTCATCCTGGCAACATATCGGGACTGCAGGCCCAAGGACCTGCTTAGAATGGAGTATCTTTTCACTAGTAGATTGGCCACTAGGTGATTCATCATTATTTGGCCATGACAATCCATGAACTAAAAACAGTCTTCAGTTCTATACAGATCCCTTCTGCTTCCACAGAGACCATGGATATGGCAATTGAGGAAATGAAATCACAAAGAACAGCTGGACCAGATGAAGTAAATCTTGAAGAAATTCATGCTGGAAGCAATACAATTTGAAATCATTAAAGAATGAATGAAGAGTTATTCCTTGAAAGGGACAGCTTTACAATCCATCTTATTAAAGGGGAGACCATGTTTCTTCTCTTTTGAATCTGCCAACACCAAACACAATGCTTAGCACATAATAGACATATAATTGGTGCTTATTGATTGATTGGTTTACTGATTGATACCAGAAAATGGATAAATAATGGATGATCAAAAAAAGTTGATAGGGAGAACATCAGTGATTAGAAACCAAATGCCTATTTAAAAAGAGGGAAATCTCCACTTGAATTGAGATCTGTGTGTGTGTGTGTGTGTGTGTGTGTGTGTGTGTGTGTGTGTGTGTTGTGGGACTAGGAGTTCTCTAACATCAAAGAAGGATAGGTGAAAGAAATGTATGCTAAAGGGGATACTTGGAGAAAGATATACCAATACTCTACATCTCTTCTTACTATTGACTTTTCTTTATGAAATGTTTTTCCAGGTTCAAATGAGTGAGCAGCCAGACAAGGGCAGTGGTGGCAAACCTTTTAGAGATGGAGTTGCTAGGCCCCACCCCCTAGACCAAGTGCCATGCCCCACTACCTCACTCTCCCTACCCTTAACCCAGACATGGGATGGAGGAAGCACTCCCATTGGGCTACTGGGCAGAGGGTCAGGTGAGGTGAGGAATGTCCTCACATGCATGGAGAGGGGGAGGGGAATAACTCTTCCATGAGTCCCTCTGGACTTCTAGAAACAAACTCTAGCAGGCAACTGCAGGTGTGCCCACAGAGAGAGCTATGCATGCCCTTTTGGCATGCATACCATAGGTTCACCATCATGAGTTCTGGAATATTACTAAAGTTATGGAAATTCCCTTTATAATTGATTCACTCCCACCCCTACTATGGAATGAAGATAATCTCTTCCCTCTTTGGGTTAATTTCTTTTCTCTTAATCTCAAATTACACTTAAAGGCTTATACAGAAAGTCAATGTTAGTAGTCATTTGATTGATTAATGATATCATAGTGTAAACCTTAAAATTTCTTAGACTTGTGAATGTTGGAAATTTCACCATTGGAAGGTTTCATGCTTGGAGGGAATTTCCTACTGATAGTGGGAACTCTATTGGAATGTGAACCCCGTTGGCATGGGAGGTTCCTTCTCCTCCCTACTTAAGATTACTTTAGGACAGAAACCTTTTGCTGAACAATGGAAAGGGCTTTGACCTATGCTTAAGCATAGAACAGGAAGTCCTTTGAGTCATGACTGATTTTAGAATTGATACAATAGAGATACTTGGAATGACAGAACCAGGTCTTGGAACTTACAATCTCTACCCTACTCAGTCCTAACAGGATTTAGGAAGGGCTGCAGCATAGATCAAAATTTAATTATTTGAGAATATGACCTTCAACAGACATGTGCAAAGGGGCAGACCTCTGGGCAGTCCTGGGTTAAGCTAGAGCCACCATTGGTACAGGGAAGACATGGACAGTGATTGGTAGATGTGAGAACTGAGGGGAGGGAACTGAGATGGTTTCCTTAAAGAGAGAGGGGTCTGAGGACTGAGGTGTGGTTGGAGAGGTTTTGCTCTGAGAGGTGGTGCTCTGAGAAGCTTGCTCTGAAGGAGACTGGAGGTGGAGGCCCCTGAGACTGTTTCTCCATTTTGGTCACGTGAGTGATAGGGACTGATCTCTTTTCTTTGCCTCAGCTATCTAAGGGCTTGGG
This sequence comes from Monodelphis domestica, assembly GCF_027887165.1. Lineage (NCBI taxonomy): Eukaryota > Metazoa > Chordata > Mammalia > Didelphimorphia > Didelphidae > Monodelphis > Monodelphis domestica. The sequence continues at coordinate 456,343,473 of NC_077228.1, forward strand.
CCTTTTGGCCCAGCCTAAACAGAGGGGGGTATTTAAGCCCTATTCCCTTCTCTCCCCTTCTCTCTCTCTCTCTCTCTCTCTCTCTCTCTCTCTCTCTCTCTCTCTCTCTCTCTCTCTCATACCTTTCTTCCTCCTGTTTGTAATTAAACTCCATAAAAGGTTGACTGCTGACTTGAGTTTTCATTTAGGAATTACATAGCTGAATTCCTTGGCGACCTTAAATTAATATATATATATATATATATATAGATATCAGTCTCTTAAAGTGATTTCCTTGTCACAATAGAAAATATAGAGAAATGGCAAAACAAGATATATCAGAATACAATAAGAATTGAAGCAAGGCTTGAATGTTTTTTTTTTCTTTCCTATTCATCCCACACCTCTCTTCCCCCACAAATTAAAGACAGGAATGGACAATGAAAATATGAAAAGAGGACAAACATACTTTCATGAATTATTATCTACAACAGGGGTGTCAATCCTGTAATAGACCTGGTCACATGCAGCAGCAAAATTCCAAAGCATGGCTCAAACCAGATTAAAATAAATAAAATAAAAAATAGATAATGTTAATTTGAAGTTTTCTAACTGAATCTGACCTAGGGGGACCTATTTCCATTTGAGTTTGACACTTGTATTCCAGTGTCAAATTTTTATTGCCACATAACTGACTAAAAGATTCAAAGACATCATCTATGCTTGTTGTTTGTTGATTACCAAAAAGCATTTGGTTCAGTAAAGCAAAATGTCACCTTAAAGACACTCTTTTGACAGGTAATCTCTCACATAAAAGATAAGATCATACAAGATGCATCTTGTCCATAAGTCCTATAAAATCTATCTCTCTCTCATATATCTATCACAATCCTTTAATAAAGACAGGCACAGAGATAACTGTTTTTTGAACATCTGTTTCCATTACCAAGTGACATATAGTATAGGAAAATTGCCAAAAAAGCAGAATACTGGTAAGAGCTAGACAATTGGGATTGAGTGACTTGCCCTGAGTCACACAAGCTAGGAGGTGCCTGAGGCCAAATTTGAGACTAGGTCTCCCAGGCCTGATGCTCTATCCACTGAGCCACATAATTGCCCCTGACCCATCTTTTTAATACAAATATTCCCCCAGTGAAGCTGTGTGGTGATGACTTGGGACACCAAAATCTTCAAGGAATCAGTTTCATATAAACCCAAAAGACAATGGAGGGATGGATGCTAAAGACAAGTAGGCTGCTGCATTATTTCCAATGATAACCTACACTGAAGCAGAAACATTGGACAATCATGAATGAAATGTGAGTGGAAAGGGGTATGAGCTAGGACCAAAAGATAGAACAGCAGAAATGCTCCATGACTGCCCCTGAAATGTAACATGACCTCCAGCACACTGGATAGATCCTCTAAAGAGGAGCAGTAGAACTCATTTAAGGAGCTCACGATGCGAAGTCAAGATGGTTATTGCAATCTGGGCTAAGAAATGAAATATCTCTACCAATGATGTCACTGATGAGCTCATTGATGTGCTAAAGCACATATTGCCACATACATTGTGGAACATAGGCTCCTAAACAGCAAAGGAGGATTTGTTTTTCCCTGTCTATCCTCATTACTTAGTACAATATCCTAAAATAGAAGGAACTTAATAAATGCTTGTCATTTGATCCATTATCTTTTGTCTTATGCCTTATATGCCCAAATTCCTAATTACATTTGTGAATATCAGCTCTGAAATGCACTAGCTATGGGGTCATGGACAAGCAAGATATCTAACTTTTCTGAGATTCATTTTCCTCATCTGTAAGATAAGAATCATAATACATGTACAATATACCTCACAGGATGATTAGGAGGGGGAAAAACAAACAAGAGAAGTATTAGTATTATATATCTACCTTTTATTTTTTTTAACTCTTACCTTCTTCTTTCATGTCAATTCTAAGACAGAAGAGCAGCAAAGGCTAGACAGCTGGGGTTAAGTGACTTAACCAAGGTCACACAGCTAGGAAGTACCTGATGCCAGATTTGTATCTAGATCCTCCCAACTCCAGGCCTGGTGCTCTATTCTCTGAGCTACCACGAGCCTCCGAGAATCATCCTGTTCCACATATATCACAGGGTAGTTGTGAGGAAAAAGCCAAACCATAGAGGAGTTAGTATTATATATCTTCCTTTTATTTTTAGGGATACCCAATTGCCCTTCTCCCATCTTCCCCTTCTCTACTGTTCTCTGCTCAATAAACATTCCTACATTTTGTTACTTCTCTGCTTTTGCCCATGTAGATATTTCTTTTATGCTTAGAACATCCTCTCTTATCTCCCTCACCTATTGAATTTTTAGCCATCTTTTAAATCCCATCTCAAAAATCACTTCCTCTGTAAAGTATTCCTTTCTTCTCCTAATGGTAATATACAGCCCTCATGGGCCTTTGCTATAATAGTTCATATTATGTTTATCTATATTTCTGTTATATTCCCCTAAGAGACTAAAAACTACACAATGGCAGAGGCTATATCTTATCTAAACTATCTCTCCCCTACTACCTATCACAGTACTCTGAACCAAGCTGGCTTGTTTTAATACATTTGTTGAATTGGATCAATATAAACACTTTTATAGAATCTGCTCAATGAGTAAGAGTATATATGTATGTGTTTGAGAGTATGTGTAGGTATTTGTGACTCTGTGTTTGCTGGAAGAAAAGGGAATAGAAAGAGAGTCCAGGCTTAAATTTCAGAGATACCTTAGGAAAATCCAGAATTAACTCTAACCTACTATTTATCTTTCAAAGGAACCTAACTCCTTCCTCTCTGCTTTCCCTTTGCTCCCACTCATAAAAAAGTTTTCTTACTTCAAATTATATTTTTATTAGTTAATTTTTTTAATAATCCAGCTCCTGAAAAATCAAAAAAGTTTTGGAAGGAAGGAAGGAAAGAAGGAAGGAAGGAAGGAAGGAAGGAAGGAAGGAAGGAAGGAAGGAAGGAAGGAAGGAAGGAAGGAAGGAAGGAAGGAAGGAAGGAAGGAAGGAAGGAAGGAAGGAAGGAAGGAAGGAAGGAAGGAAGGAAGGAAGGAAGGAAGGAAGGAAGGAAGGAAGGAAGGAAGGAAGGAAGGAAGGAAGGAAGGAAGGAAGGAAGGAAGGAAGGAAGGAAGGAAGGAAGGAAGGAAGGAAGGAAGGAAGGAAGGAAGGAAGGAAGGAAGGAAGGAAGGAAGGAAGGAAGGAAGGAAGGAAGGAAGGAAGGAAGGAAGGAAGGAAGGAAGGAAGGAAGGAAGGAAGGAAGGAAGGAAGGAAGGAAGGAAGGAAAAAAACCAATTCAGCAAACCTGACCAACAAGTCAACTGAATGAAAATATATTCAGGGTTCCCCACCCTAAGTCCTCTCTAGTGAAGAGAATATACATTTTTGCATCTATTCATTAACAGCAAACTAAGGTGCCACTTCTTCCTGCTTTTTTTTTCTTGGATATAATTGTAATGACTGCTCTGTCGATTACCACCCTGTCTAGGGCCATTCTGTCTAGACTACAAGGGCCAGCCAGTGAAAAATGGAGGGTATTTTTTAAACTGCTTCTTCCCTCCCTACAATCAAGACTCAGTGACTTTGTAACTTCATTTGTGTAAAGATTTTTGTTTCTCTGAATACTGTTTATTTAAGTAATTGTCAGCTCTTTTCCTGTCCTTTACTGACCCCAGGAAACAACTTTTTTTCATATGTTTCCATTCTGGGACTTCTATTATTTACTGAATTAGGCTCTGCAAGCTTCTGTGGAAAGATCCAAAAGAAAGCACTCTGAAGAACAGAAAGAGAGAGAAAGAGGGAAGAGACAACCTGGAAGCTATGTATCAGCCCATCTTCTACTTCTATGAGAAGGAAAAGAATTAACCTGTCTGGAAAGGGTGCTCAAAATTCCTTTAAAATAACAACCCGGGTTATTAGTGCTTTTACAGGGAGCTGATGGGGGTTGGGGGAGAATATTCTTTTTAGAAGAAAGAATTCATTAGTGGCATTTACTTGACATGATTTGCCTTTTTTTTTTTTAAATCCCTCCAAAGGATACAGAGAGGGGAGGCAGAGGAAGAGGGTGAAACCGAGCAGAAGGGGAAAATCTTTATGATTAGATGGCGAGCAGTAAAACATTGCCGAGCAGGATGAAGGAACAAAAGAAGGGCTTTGGCCCTGTCTCCTGATATTTTCCAACTCAGCAAAAAAAGCCATTGTGTGGCTTAGAAGGGGGAAAAGTTAAAGTTGAAAGCTTAGCATGTGAAAGCAACTGCTCAACCATTGTTTAATGTGGGCTAATGTAATGTTACCATTTCTAATTACGTGGGTTGCAATTTTGGTTACAGTTGCTTTGGCCAATATGATCACTCTCACTTTTTTCAAAGGGGTCAGAGGTGGGAGAGTAAAGGAACAGACGGGGTTGGAGGGTAAAGGGAATGGGGATTCAGAGATGCCATTTCTTGGAAAATACCCCCTCCTGGAAAAAAATGCTTCTGTTAAAAAATATCAATGCTGACCAGATGTCACTGATTTTTTTTTTGCATGTGTCCCTTAACAGCTGGCAAGAATATCAGCTCAAATTATTCACCACAAGCACACACTTTCTGTTTGTCTCCAGATAAAGGGATTTAAAATCCTGCTTGTCAGTGAGGGATGCTGAAAACTGTGGAATGGATTTCCACTGACCAGAGGAAAGGTGAATCCCTCCTTTTTCTTCCTGGGTATAACAAGGTCAATTAATAACCGAAATGGGAAGAAAAATTTGGAATTTAGAAAAATTTGAGTTGAGATTTTTTTTAAGCTCTCCTGGAGAAAGAGGAGAATCAAAGATGGAATAGAGCCTGTTTTGGGCAGATGAGATGATGAGTATAGACACCTGAGAGAAGACAGAACTACTCAATTCTTTGCTTCTCTTTTCTCTACCTAGGACAATGATCTCTGTACTGGAAGGGAAAGAATAAATGCTACTGATGGGGAGATGAATAGGGATCTGGTAAGAGAACACAGCTGCATCTCATGAATTTAAAGGAATTCACTAGATCCAAAAGAACTGCATGCCATGGTACTGTGGAGTGGGGTTGAGTATGTTATTGCTGACCCATTGTCAATAATCTTTGAAAGATTCTGGAGCACTTTAGAACTAGAAAAAAACAAGGGTGGCCCCAATTTAAACAAAAAATAGGAAGATTGACATCTGCAAACTATATGTCAGCAAGCTTGATTTTGATTCCTGGAAGAAATTTAGAATGTATCATTTAAGGTATGATTAATGAACATCTTGAAAAGAAAACAGTTATGACAAAAAGGAAGCATGCCTCCATGAAAAACAAGTCATGGTGCCCATCTTGATTCCAAAGAAGTGATTGTGAAGTATGTTTCCCCTCCTATAGAGAGGCAATGGTCTATAATATAGATGGTTGCTTGTAATGTTGGGAAATGCCACTTTTTTGTCTGGTTCTACTTAACAGTTTTTCTTTGTTATAGGGGAAGTTTCTGTAGTGGTGGCCGGGAGGTTTTGGAAAGGGACTATAGTTTAATAAATAAATAAATAAATAAATAGCATGAATAAGACTTTTATTTAAAATAGGTCACAGGGGCAATTAAGTGGCTCAGTGGATAGAGAGCCAGGCCTGGAGATGAAAGGTCCTGGGTTCAAATCTGGCCTGAGACACTTCCTAGTTGTATGGTCCTGGGTATTAAATTATAGAAGATTTAACCTAATGTTTTAGCCTATCAAAATCTGTATGGGTCTTGATGCTATCATCTAACTTCTACTATCCCTTCTAACTTTGTGTCATCTTCAAATTTGATAAGTATGCTATTTATGCATTTATCAAAAACATTTATAAGTATGCTAAAACAAAGCTAAAGATCCCTGAAGCACTAGGGACCTCCTTTCAAGTTGACCTCCTTCAGGCTGACTTTAATAAATTAAATTTCATAGAAATATAATAAATAGAGAGTCTCACATCTGGCTTCAAATAGTAAGTATGAAAATACAATATGAAAGATGAGTGGCTAGAGGTTTCAGCTAACTTCAAGGTCAGTACTAGTTGAACTTGTAATATGGGAACTAAAAGATCTAATGGGATCTGAGTCTACGTTAAGAAAGTCATAGCATCCACAGCTAAGGAGGTCATAGTATCAGTGAATTCTTTTCTGGTCAATCCACATCAAGGTATTGTTGTTCAATTTGTAGTGCCATGGTTTAAGGTCATTGATAATCTAGAACACGTCCAGAGGCAGACCACTAGGATAATGAATGTCTTGCTTTTTAAAGATCTTTTGTAGGACTTCGGGATATTTGACAAGATGAAGATAAGACTTGGGAGGAAATCACTATTTTCTCATATTTATAGGGGTTTTGTGGAAAGTAGGCTTGTTTTGCTAAGCCCCAGAAAGCAAAACTTGTGGCAAATAATGAAATTTGTAGAAAGGAGGATTTAGAATCCATAAGAGGAAAATTTTTCTTAACAATTAGAGCTAAAAGTGAAATGGGCTTCTGAGTGGCAATGGGTTTTCAATTATGAACAATCTTCAAGTAAAGGTTATTGAGCATGTTTTTGGAGGGGTTCTCTGAGAATTAGAGAGCTCCCTGGGTCTCTTGGAACTCTGAAACTCTGTAAACTAAGATTCAGAGATATCTCATCCTTGAAGGATGTCTTGTTCCTCAAATTGCCTGCATCTATTAGATGAAGACGACAATTCTTTTTTAACAAGGCATTGGTGAAATCTCATTCCCTGATCTCCCATGTATCTCTTTGTCTATGCTATGCTATCATATACTTGTTTTTATGTTGCCTTGGGTTGTTTAAATAACATTAAAATAACACACCAAATCAAGTTTTGTAGTAGCAAAACCAACAAAAGGTCAGAAGTAGGTAGTTTTCAATCTAAAACAACTTAGAAGATTAACAGGAAAGGAGATGGGCCCAAGACCAGATTGCCACAGCAGTGCTGGCAGTGAGCCTTGGAGTCTGCCAAGTGAGTAGCAGCAGCTTTGGGAACTCTCAACCCAGAGAAGGGAAGGGGGTAGAACAACTGGTCATAAAGAGATTACAGGGAATACTTTGCTGATACTGAGTACAACTGGTATTGATTAGCAACATTATTGCCCATAAATAGTTCTAGGTTGCAGTTCCAAGGTGGAGAGGAGTTCTTGTACTTGTGACTACAGGGCCCTTCCTGTCAAAATTCCAGAGGTCAGACTAGGAGAGCAGGGACCACACCTCTCCCAGGATAACACTAACTTAGAAGCACTAAAAACTTACAGACTTCCCCCAACTCCCTCTAATTAACTCTGGAAACAGAAGCACTATGCCCTGGCATAGTGGCTCTTTGCCCCAAAGTGAGCAGAGCTCAACTTTAATATAAAATTCAAAGTGAAGAAATAGGCTGTGGGGAAAAAAAATTTTAAGCATCTTCACCATAAAAATTACTACAATGGCAAGTAAGAACAAGCCATAAACTGAGAAGAGAAAAAAAAAATGTTTAAAAATAGCTACAAGCAAAGCCTCAAAGAAAAATGCTAATTGAATCTAAGACCAGCAATGATTCCCAAAAGAGTTTTAAAAAAGAGAAAAGAGTGGTAAAGGAAAAATTGGGGAAATAAATGAGTGCACCACAAGAAAATTATGAAAAGAAAATTAATAGCTCAGTAAAAGAGGTACACACACACAAATACTGGCAAAAATAACACCTTAAAAAATAGAATTGGTTTAGTAGCAAAAAAGAGATACAAATATCACTGAAGGGAAAAAAAACTCCTTTAAAATCAGAATAGACAAAATGCAAAACCTCACTGAAGAAAAGAACTTCTTAAAAAAAAATAATTGGCCAAATGGGAAAAAAGAGTCACAAAAGTCCACTGAAGAAAATAATTTCTGAAAATTAGAATTGGGGAATGCCAAAGCAAGTTGTACCTTGTGATTGTGATGGAATATTACTATTCTATAAGAAATGACAAATAGGTTAATTTTAGAAAAATATGGAAAGACCTATATGAAATTATGAAGCATGAAATGGGCAAAACCAAGAGGATATTATATACAACAACATAAATGTTATTTGTGTATTTCCACTCCCAGAGAAAGAATTGATGAATAGAAATAAGTAAGACATAGTTTTTATATACATATATCTTTTTGTCAAATGATGTCTTCTCTAATGAGGGGAAGAGTTAATCGGGTATTTTGATGTAACTAATTAATTAATTAAATTTTAAAAACTAGAATGGGGAGAGTAGAAACTAATGACTCCACAAAAAATCAAAAATAATAAAAATCAAAATAATGAAATAATAGAAGGAAATGTGAATTATCTCCTTGATAAAACAACTGCTCTAGAAAATAGATTGAGGAGAGGTAATTTAAGAACTATTGGACTACCTGAAAGCTGTGATAAAAAAAGAGCCTAAATATTATATTTCAAAAAATTATCAAGAAAAATTGTCCCATCATCTTGGATCTACAGGGTAAAATTGACACTGAAAAAATTCACTGATCACCTCCTTAAGGAGTTCCCAAAATGAACCCCCCCCCCCAGAATAGTATAGTCACATTCCAGAACTCTCAGTTCAAAAATAAAATATTTCAGGCAGAAAATATTTCAGAAAGAAACATTTCAAATACCACAGAGCCATAGAATCACAGAGCCAAGATTTACCAGTTTCCACATTAAAGGAGCAGAGGACTTAGGATATGATATTCTGGAAGGCAAAAGAGCTAGGATTACAACCAAGAATAACCTACCCATCAAAACTGATATAATCCTTCAGAGGGAAAAATTAATATTAAATTAAATAGAGTACTTACAAACATTTCTGATAAAAATATAAGAGCTCAAGACTTAAGAGAAATATAGAGAAATATAAATATAAAGAAATATGACTCAAGAGAAATATAAAAAGATAAACATGAAAGGAACTCATTATAGTTTAACTATTTACATTCTTATATTGGAAGATAGCACATATAATTCCTAAGAACTTTACCATTATTTAAACAATCAAATGGGGTCTGCATAGGCATAGGGCATGAATGTAAATCAATTGTATTGAGAAAATCTCCAAAAAAACAAAAATGTAAGGGTAAGACAAAGGGAGGCACTGAGAAAAAGGGAGAAGGAAAGGTAGAATGGGGAATTTTTTTTTTCATATAAAAGAGGCATACAAAGAGATTTTAGAATAAAAGGGGAAATCTGGGTGGTGGCAAGGGATTCTTGAACCTCACTCTCATAGAAATTGGTTCAAAGATGGAAAACACACACACATACACTCAGATGGGTATAAAAATCTATCTTAACCAATAGGCAAATAGTAGGGAAAGGGGCTAAGAGGTATAGGGTGGAGAGTGATAAAGGAGAGGCAAACTAAGGGAGGCAATGATCTGAAATAAAACAGACTTTTATGGGGGAGCCGGTAGAAAGGGAGAGAGGGAGGAAGAAGGGAAGGGGAGAGAGAGAGAGAGAAAGAGAGAGAGAAAGAGAGAGAGAGAGAGAGAGAGAGAGAGAGAGAGAGAGAGAGAGAGAGAGAGAGAGAGAGAGAATATAGAAATAGAGAGAGAAATAGAGAGAAATAGAAAAAAATAGGAAGTAGGGAAATACCCAGGCAGGAATCATGACTGTGGTGTGAATGGGACTAGCCAATGCATAAAATGGAAGCAGATAAAATGTATTAGAACCTAGAATCACACAACTAGGAAATACCTGAGGCCATCTATGAACCCAAGACCTCCTACCTCCAGGTCTGGCTCATTGTCTACTGAGCCACTCAGCTGCCCCTACTTTCTTCATATGCAATAGTGAAATAAACTATTCCTTTTAGATATGGGGAAATATCAGCACAGACTTCTGAGACCAACATGAAAAAAATATTTCTGTGGCAACTAGCTCCCAGCTGTGTTACCCTGGATAAGTCACTAAATCCCCACTGCCTAACCCTTACCATTCTTCTGCCTTGGAACCAATACATGGTATTGATTCTAAGATAGAATTTTAAAGGAAATTTTAATTCCCTTCCCACATTGGCAAATTGGCTGATTGATATTTTGATGACCTTACTACAGGGCACTATGAGTAATTTCTTAAAAGAGAAACCACTATTTCTATCATTTGTCATTACAACATCACTGGAGATTTGTTGTTGTCCTCATTGTCTTCTTCATTATCGTCCTTATAGTTGTTATCTTTTTTCAAACACAACTTAATCTTGTCAAGTAAAATCAAATCAACAAACATTTGGTAAGTCCTTACTCTGTGCTAGGCACTGTGATAAGAACTAGGGATGAGGTTGAGAACTTCGATTTACTGTTTCAAACCTACTGATATAGAACTCAAGCATTATCCCCCTTCTTGTACCCTGCAGGAAGATTGGACTTCTTACCATTCCTCACAGGCATCATTCAAGCTCCTATCTCCATGACTGCATCAACTGTCCCCTAGAACCAAAAGTCATTCTCCCCTTACCTTCATTTCTTAGAATCTCATTGCCTCCAAAATTCTCCACTAATACCACCAACTACATGAGGCCTTTTTTATTTCTCATCTGCTATAACTCTCCTCTCCCAAAAAGTATACCTTATGTTCATTTTTTTAACTTTAACTTCTATCTTAGAATCAATACTAAATATCAGCTCCAAGGCAAAAGAGTGATTAAGGCTAGACAACTGAGGTTAAATTACTTGCCCAGGGTCACCCAGCTATGAAGTGTCTCTGGGCAGATTTGAACCCAGGACCTCCCATATCTAGACCTAGTGTTCTTTCCACTGTGTTGCTTAGCTGACCCCACAATATTCTTTTAACTGGTCCTCTTGCCTCAAGTCTCTTTTTTATTCCAATTCATATTCCACTAAGCTGCCATAGCAATTTTCCAAAACTAAACCTAACCAGATCACCTTCTAACACAACAAATTCCAATGGCTTTATTCTATCTCCCGCATCAAAAATAAACTTCTTAGGAAATGTAAAACACTTCATACCCAGGTCCCTTCTTGCCTTCTTACACTTTCTTACCTTCAACGTCCTCTGCAGTCCAACTACACTGGCCTGCTCACTGTTCCTCACACATGACACTGTTCTCTCTCTTTAAGCCATTTCATTGACTGCTCCTTATCTGGAATCCTCTGCTAACTCAGTTCCATGTCTTACCTATATTGGCATGCTTTAAGACTCAACAAAAATACCATCTTCTGTTTTCTCTCTTGCTTCTATTCTGAATATTTCTTACATATACCTAGTTATTTTCTTCTTCATTCAGATTTAATATCTTGAGGGCAGGGACTGTATTTTTGCCTTTCTTTGTATCATTAGCCCTTAGCACAGTGCCTGGCACTTAGTAAATGCTTAATAAATGTTTATTTACCAACTAACTGACTGATTGAGTGAAATGCTTAGTAGGTTCAGAAACTCCAATTTGGGGAATACAATACTAGTCATTCTATCTTCCATATAATAGTCACTGACATGGATTCATAGGAATTTATGAACTGGAAGGAATCTTTGTTGTTGTTCAGTTGTTTCACTTGTAACACATGGCTCTTCATGACCGTGTTTTGGATTTTCTTGGCAAAGATACTGGAGTAGTTTGCTATTTCTTTCTCTAGCTCATTTTAGAGATGAGGAAACTGAGGCAGTCAGGCTTAAGTGACTTGCTCAGGGTCACAGCTAGTAAGTGTCTAAGACCAGATTTGAACTCGGGAAGATGAATCTATCTGACTCCGGGCCCAGCACTATATCCTCTGTGCCACCCAGCTGCCCAGGAGGAAGCTTTAGAGGTCATCAAATCTAAACCCTTCTATGTGAATGAATTCTCTGTATTATTCTCAAATGATCATCTAGTGACAAGGAACACATTATTTTATGAGGCAGTCCATTCCAATTTCAGATTGCTATAGTTATTAGCACAATATATTGGTCCCTCTTTAGTGTAAACTTAGGGTTGTCATACCTCATTCACAAAGAGATCACTTCTCTTTTTTAATAATTCTGTTACTGTTATATGGAATACTGTCATAGAATGATAAATCAGAGGATTCTCTAATAAGTGACGGTCATCGTAGTCAGAATTCAGGGTGCAGTCTTTATCCTCAAAAACATGTCACATGTGTTGTGTGACACTTCGATCTCTCTGTGCCTGTGTTCTCTCACTGACCAAATAAAAGGAGCAATATTCATTTGTAAAGTACTTGGAAATACAGTGAAGAAAGGTGTTCCAAGAAGACCAAATGTTATTTCAAAGCAACTGCAGGGTCAATAAATTTAGATTTTCCACCAACATGATTGCCCTACTTCCTGTGCTATGCTGTTAGTTCAACTCATAAATACTATAGCTGTTGCTCTAATAAGAAAAAACAAGAAACATTCCTTGAATGTCTTAGAGTGAAATACTTCTGAAATCCCTTGATTCCCCAACAGAAAACATATTTAAAAGAAGAATAGTCATGAATCAGTAACAGCTGCACCAGGCACCTGTTATTTATTCCCATCATTAAAGTTTCCATGGCATTTCATAAAGAACTGGGTATCTTTTCCTAGAGAAATGCCCTGAGTTCTTGAGTACACAGTTGAGTACATCCAACTGTTTCCTAAAACAAGAGGGCTCTACAAGGTACATTCATTAGCAGGGCTAGCCCTTGGCAAAATCAGGAAGTTGGCAATGTTGATTTTTTGACATTCCTCTCCTGCACTCCCCCGTCTCTGGCAAATATCTGGTCCCATTCCCAATTGTTCTAATGGCATTTCCTGATCATGTGTAAGGTATGACCATTTCCAGGGCACTTGTGTTTTTATAGGAGACCAACACCCAAAAGGATGAATCTCAAGAGTTTTCCCTTCCCTTATTCAATCAACAAACACCGGTCCCTAACATGTCCCCGGCATGAGAAACTAAGAGTGATAGAGTTTTTTGGTCCAGACCTATGCTTTCATTATAAGGAATTACTGTTGAGCAAACTTCCTTTCTCAATGTACAGCTGCAGCTTAAAGTCAGAGAGTTGCCTAACACACTAAGAAGTTTTGTGACTTGCCCATGTTGACAGTCTTGGACCCAGATCTTCCTTTCTCTAAGATCAACTTTCTGTCTACTATACCACACTGCCTCTAAGGGAGAAAGAAAGGCAAAAAAGACACCCTTAAGGAGCTTATACATTGTAGTGGGTAGAATACATATACACAAGTATGATCCAAAGCAGCATGCTATGGTAAGTGCCGTAAGAGTCAAACTAAGTTCTAGGTGCAGTGGATAGAGTTCTGGGCCTGGACTCAGGAATACCTAAGTTCAAAACCAGCCTCAGACACTGATTAGCTGTATGACCCTGGACAAGTCACTTCTCCTCTGTATTTCTCAGTTTATTCCTTTGTAAAATGGTGGTCACAGTAGCACCCACCTCCCAGGGCTCTTGTGAGAATCAAATGACATAATTTTTCAAATAAGTGCCTGGCACATAGTAGGCACTTAATGGATGCTTCTTCCTTCCTTTTCCTTCTCTTCTCTTCCTTCCCTTTCCTTTATTGTCCCCCTCTTCCCTTCCTTTCTCTTTCCTTTCTTTTTCCTCCCTTCCATCCCTCCTTTTCCTTCCCTTCCCTTCCCAGTTCAAGAGACCTAAACTAAAAAGTCACTGCCTCCCTCCATCTGCAGACTCATTTGAAGACCTCAGCATGCCCTAGTAGGTAAAAATGCTGCCTTACTTAACATCAGGTGCACAAGAAAGCAAAACTGCGCTCCATGGCAGGTGGCAGAGAGAACCTGAACCTGAACAGCTTTTCACATACTCTGCTGGATATTCCACACTTCCTCACCAGCCAAAAGGAGAAAATAAAAGTGAAAAGGAAGAGGCAAGTTTCATTTAGTAGAAAGGCAGTGAGGATTCCTTAGATGCCAAAAGAAAAAGAAAAAGAAACTATGCAAATTCCCAGGTGAGGTTCAATATCTCAGAGACTATTAACAATCAAAAATGATTATTATTGTTGTTGTTACTAGCTCTGTGACCCTGGTCAAGTCAATTGCCCTCTGACTGCCTCAGACACAGTTTCAAAATCTGTGAAATGAGGATCATATTCCCACCTACCTCCCATGGTTGCTGTGCGAATCTAAGGAAATAATGATTGCAAAGTGCTTAGAACAACACCTGGCATATAATAAGTGCTATATAAATGTTAGCTATTACTATTATTTCTAGGAACTCCAAAGCTAAAAATGTTTGGTTTGTTTTAAAACCAGCAGGGACTGAAAGAAGTTCATATGGCAAGGCTGGTAACTGACAGCATTCATCCCAGCAGTCTTTCATATTAGCCAGGCTCCTTTCTCCTGGTATGATGGGATTTGGGATAGAGAGACTGGAAAACCCAGTTACTGCATTTCCCTGGTTATTAAAAGAAATGTGAGGTTTGGCGCTTCCACTCTTACGGTCTTTTAAGAATTATGCGACACATAGGCCTAAGTTTCTTTGTTTTTTAACTATAGATACCTCTAGTCCCTGTTAAAATAAAGCTCTCCTTTCTCGCCATCAGATTTGTTTTTCTTTTATTATAGGCACTAAGAACTCTGATGGGAGAATGTTTAGTTGCTTTTGGATACTCACATCCCAGGCCATTGCCAGATGTTCTGACTTTTGTCTCTCCTCTGAGTGTCAATATCTCTGGGAGAGAGGGTGAAGCTGATGATTTTGTGCAACTCTACCTCACAAATTTAATTCAGGTGAGAATCAAGACATCACCCCCTCCCTGCCCCATGTCATTGGTCCTCTTCAAAAACAAAGGGTGAATAACAACATTATTCTAAGCAGGATAAGACTTCAGAGTTTCAAGCCATAAACTCAGACATAAACTTTCTTTTTCAAAAAGAATTCATTCTTGGGTTCATCAAGAATATTTTATCCAAGCATTTCAACCCAACGGGAAAGAAAAAAAAAAGAATCTCCACTTCTGTTTGGATATATCACTTACTAGTTCTTTAACCTTGAATTAGTCACTTAATTTCTTTATACATCAGTTGTCCTTTCTGTAAAACTGTATAAGAATGCCTGCTCTACCTAGAATATTTGAATCTTGGAAGGGATTTCAATCAGTCATTCAACAAACATTTACTATGTGTTTGTTTTGTGCCAAGCATTGTGCTAAGCAGTAAGGAAAGAAAGAAAAGGAAAAATGCAATCTTTGCCCTCAAAAAGCTCATATTTTAGGAAGTAAGGCAATATATACTATCTGTGTGTATGAGTATTTATATAGAGGAGGAGGAAGGGAAGGGAGAGAATAAGCATTTCTATAGCAGAAGGAAGAGAAAAAAAAAAGAAATAGACCTCAGAGGACATCTGCTCCAACCCATAATTGACCCCCAAAAAAAAAAATCCATTCTCCAACATTGCTAACTAATGACTATCCAATTTGTTCTTAAAGACCTAACAGGAGAGTGGAACCTACACTGCACAGAGACAGTTTCATTTCAACTTTAGACATCTCCAATTGTTAAGAATCACTTCCATAAACTAAGCCTAAATTTTATTCTTTGCAACTTCTACTCAACATTTCTTATTCTGCTTTCTAAGACCAACCAGAACAAGTTTAATGTTTCTTTCATGTTACAACCTTTTAAATAGGTGAAGACTGTTATTCTGGCCCTCAAAAGTCTTCTGTCCTTCAAGGTAATTATCTTCAGATCCTTCCATCAGTTCTTTTCTAGCATGATCTCAAGGGGTGAGGGGAACTAGAAGATGCAGTGGATAGAGTGCCAAGACTAGAGTTAGGAAAACTCATCTTCCTGAGTTTAAATCTGGCTTCAGTTACCTACTAACTATATAACCCTGGGCAAGTCACTCTAGCCCTGTCAGCCTCCATTTCCTCATCTGTAAACATGAGCTGAAGAAGGAAATGGCAAGCCACTCCAGAATCTTTGTCAAGAAAACCCCAAATGGGGTCATGAAGAATTGAACACAAAACTGAGGCAACTAAACAACAACAAATGCTCTCAAGGCCCCTTGCAGTTCTGGTAACCTTCTTCTGGACATAATCAAATTTATCAAAGTCCTTCCTAAAACATGGTATCCAGAAATAAACATAGTACACCACTTGTGATAAAGCTATGGCAGAACACAGTATTGTCCCCTTGTTCTATACACTTAGCCTTTCAAGAACCACATATATTTGCAAAAGTCATCACATTATGGAGGTGGAAAAGAGGAGAAGCAGAGGGAGAGAAGTAGCTCCTCTGATTTCATTATTGTAGAGAACTTCCAAGTAAGGAAACTCTCTCTTACCAATACAGGTTAGCACCAATTCTGCAATTTATAGTCTTATAGAGTTGCTTGAGGCAGCCTACAAGTTGATTGTCTATGATCACACAGGAAGTAGAGATCCAAAGCAAGACTTATTGTCTCTGAGTCCAGTTTTCTATCCACTATACCATATTGCCTCTCCTATAGCACTTCAAAGCTTAAAGATCACTTTACATACCATTATTTCATTTGAATCACAAATGATGATTGCCAATCTCTGTGATGATAATAATAGCTATACATGGTGCTTGAAGATTTACAAAGCACTTTACAAATATTATATGATTTTTATAAATTAAAAATATTTTCTCACAATGGTCCTGGGAAGTAGATGCTATTATTATCCCCATTTTACAAATGAGGAAACTGAGACTGACAGATTAAACAACTTGCACAAGATGATCCAACTAGTTCTACCCGATCTCAAATCTCTCTGACTCTGGAATTCTATCCACTGCACTATGTAAATATAAAACCTAGCTGATACACTTATATTGCAGGTCACATTGTCCTTATTTTACATATGAGAAAATTGATATTCAGAGAGATTAAGGAGGTTGCCCATGTTTGCTCAACTAATAAGTGTCAAAGGCAGGATTTCAATCCAAGTTTCTTTAGACTCCAAGGGCAGCTGCTGTCTCTTCTAATGTAGCCTACAATAACATTAGCTTTTGATTACCATGTCTCATTATTGCTTCACACAGAGCTTATAAAAAGTTCACTAAAAATATATTTTTCAGGAAGCATCTAGTTGGCTCAGTAGATAAAGAGTAGGGCCAGAAGACAAGAGATCCCAGGTTCAAAGCTGGCCTTAAACACTTTCAAGCTGTTTGACCCTGGGCAAGTCATTTAACTACCATTGCCTAGCTCTTACTGCTCTTCTGTATCAATATAATCAATACATGGTATTGATTCTAAGATGGAAGGGAAGGGTTTTAAATAAACAAACTCTATATATATATATATATATTTCAGAGAAATTTTTATGACCATGCCTCCCTTACCCTATGCTTATGGAAACTCATTTTTCTTGAAACTCAAATGTAGACAAAAAATAAAATAAGGTATTATATGCCTAACATTAAGGAACAATTAAGGGGATAAGATACAATATCAGTCCCTCTTCTGTACCCAGGTACATACTTATCTGTTAATTAAGTTTGGTTTTGGCCTAAGGAGCCCAGCCCTGAATGAGGTTGGGGATGGTGGGAGTTAGTCTCTCTTTTCGCAAACATTTGGATCAATAAACCCTCATCCTAGGAAAAATTTCCTTAAAGCTTAGGCTATGGTTAATGAAGTAGCATTTTCCCAAAAGAGGGTAATAGAAAGATATTCAACGTACAATCAGTATGGTACAAGCAATTTATTCCTACACACAAAAGAAATGCTAAACATAAAAGATTTCTGGTACTCGTTAATAAGATAACTTAAACTGTAGTTACTGATAAATTCTATTATAATCCAATATGAGGCTGATGTTTAAACCTTATCACAGCATAAAGAAGTTAGCAGGACTGCTAATTAGACATTTTACATTTTACTTCAGCTCTGCACTATACAAATAATTCCCAGTACATGATTTCTGGTAAAATGTCCACGCTTGGGCAAATCTTCTTGTCAAAAGTTGTCCTTTCTAAGAGCGCTAGAGAGTAGCTTTACAGAATTCCTCCCCTGCAGCCCCTCATTTCCAATAAAACGAGAACTCCATACTTTTTTAATTCTCACAATTACCTAGATGCCAAGACACAGCCATCTCAGGATAATACTCATTTGCTTAAGGCAGGAAAACAAACAAACACAAAAGAGGAAAAAAGCAATCGACAATCTAAGTACATCCTCACCTACTTGAATTCCCGTGCACTAGTTATCATATGGTTCAAATTGGTATGATGGTGGAAAAATCCAGTCTTTCCCATCCCTTATTAGAAATCTTGGAATTATGTGATGCCACCTGGAGAGTCCAAAGAAGAAAGGAGAATAAACCAGAACCTATCTCTCCTTTTAACTGATGCAGTACCCAGTCCCTGATAATATCATGGGCCCAGGGAGAAACAAAGATCACTCATCATACCAAAATCTTTTCAGTATCAGGTCTCCACACAACAGGAAACAAGCCCCAAAGTTCCTATGTAGTCAGTTGGAACCAAGAAGGGCAACTCTGAGCATCCCTCCTAAGATGGTTCCTCAAGGCCAATTTAGCCTCTGCTACATATGTAATAGGTTAAAGTAGTTTGGGGGGGAGGGGAGGGAGATAGTCATTCTTATTGTATTGAATGCATCTTTTCACTTCCAGACTAGAAGGGCTAAGATGGCTGGCTAGCTACCTAAGGCAATTCTCCATTCTACCCCAGCTATCTTTTAAATTAGAATAGTTTAACTCCACTTTTTGAAAAGAGAGATTCTGGCCCAGATTTATTAATAAGTACAATGTCTGGATGAAGATGCATATATTAGGCTAAAGAGAAGATAATTACATTTCTACCTCCACTCTATTTTCATTGCCAACTCAGGATTGATACAGAATTAACTAGCACAGCCCCACAACTGGAGTATATTAGGTCTTTCCTTTTGGAAAGGTAGACTTTGACAAATTGCAATATGTCTAAAGAAGGATGAACAGGGTGGTCAGGGGACTGGAGATCATTATAGATAAGAATCAATTGAAAGATTTGGGGTAGTTGAGGCTGGAAAATAGAGATTTGGGGGTGAATGTAAGAATATTTTGAAGTAGAAGTGGTTGGAGGAATATAAGATAATAGACAATAAATTTGTTCCATTTTATCCCAGAGGAGAGAACTCAGGGGAAATGGGTGAAACTTTCAAAAAGAGATATTGAGGGGTTAGCTAGATGGCTCAGTGGATTGAGACCCAGGTCTCTAGATGGGAAGTCCTGGGTTCTAATCTGTCCTCGGACACTTCTTAGTTGTGTGACCCTGGAAGTCACTTAACCGCCATTATCTAGCCCTTACTGCTCTTTTGCCCTGGAACCAATATACAATATTGACTTTAAGATGAAACATAAGGGTTTTTTTTAAGCAAATGAAGCTTGATGTAAGAAAAAAAACTTCCTAAAAGTTTACTCCTAAAATATAATAATCCTAAGGAGGGCGTGAATTTCCCCTTCCTGGAGTACTTTATGGAAGGCTGAATTGTTATACAGTGAATTCCAGCCCAGATACATGTAAGATGAAGTGATCTATGTCCAATCATCCTACAGAAGCAATTCTTCAGGTAGAGGTTAGATGACCTCTGCAATATTTTCAAATCTAAGAAGCTATAATTCTGAGAATTTATTTTGTCTATACCAGAAATTTGATTGGTGCAGGGAACTCTCTGTGGGAAAAGCAATGCAGAATAGCAACTGCTGGGCAGCTGGGTAGCTCAGTGGATTAAAAGCCAGGCCTAGAGAGGTCCTAGGTTCAAATCTGACCTCAGACATTTCCCAGCTGTGTGACCCTGGGCAATTCACTTGACCCCCATTGCCTAGCCCTTACCACTCTTCTGCCTCGGAATCAATACTGATTCCAAGATGGAAGGTAAGGGTTTTTAAAATGGGGAAAAAATAGCAACTGCTTTCCAAATGTTAATATTAAAGAACTGATTAAGGCATTATTGCATAAACAGGATGTATCTGAGGTGGGGTTTGAGCCCAGGTCTTCTTGGTCAGATAATTCTCTCTCTCACTCCATGCCTCCTATAAAATTCGGTGAATTTTAGGAATTAATCCTACAAGCTTCCATACAGGTCATAAATTTTTGAGAGAGGAGGCCATTTTTAAATGATCTCAAACTGTCAACTTATATATGTATATGTCTTTGATTTGACAAGTTAAGTCATATCCTTTTAGGACTGTGACTCCCCTTCTCTAAACCTTGTAATATAAAAAGCCTCAAGTGCTTGTCTTCCCCAAAGCAGTGTTAGGATGGGATTTTATTGTACTCAGCACTCAGGGATTCCTGAAAGCACACAGTTATCTCACCACATAGGCAGCCCAAGGCATTGGCCTCTTTTTATTAGGGAGGAAACTAAAAGTTTAAATGGCATGCTCAGTGTTGCTTTAGGCCTAGAAATAGATCGAACTTGGGGCTCTTGCATCTACAATAGGAGTCCGTCTCCTCTACACCCCGTTGGGTATTGTTTATTATGGTGGCTATTTTCTGATCCCTTTCAGTAAGTTCTTCATGGTCTGGTGACCTTTTCGTTTTGGTTAAGAGTTACAGTAGGAAGTAAAAATGCAATATAGCTTCATTTTGGTGTTACAATAGCTCCAGAAAGACAAGAGAAGAGGGGCAGTTCCAGGGACACTCTGGGTAACAGGGTGATTCAGAGAAAGTATGCAGAAAGAACAAAAGAGAAGCTTACAGATAGCTTGTCAAAGTTGAGGTTGGTGCTTAGAGCACCTCCTTCATGTCATGGGAACTCATCAAATAAAAAGATTCAGTGCCTACTATGTGTCGGGAACTGGGCATAGCAACATGGTAATGAATGAAAAAATATTTAAGAACTTGTTATGTGCAAAGCCCTGTGTTCTGTGTTCTGGGGATAGAAATAGAAAAATAAGGCAATCCTTTTTCTCAAGGATCTCACATTCTACTAAGGAGAGCAACACAGAAGAGGAGATTTCAGCCTTAGGTTAGATAATAAGATCCAGTGGCCCTTAGAATGGAAAGGCAAAGTAGATGGTTTATGCATCTAGATTAATGTCATTTTCATTGATTTAGGACTGTATCTGTTTCTGATGCTGTACCATTTGGCAGTGTCAAGCCCTTGGTGGTGAGAACCAATCAAATTGCAGGTATAGACAAAATAAGTTCAAAGAATCACAGCTTCTCAGATTTGAAGAAATCTCAAAGGCTATCTAGTCCAACCTATACCTGAAGTAGAATCTTCTGTTTGGGTTGACTAAATAAGCAGTCATCCAAAGTTTAATGTCTCATCTACTAATGTTCTTCCATATAAGCCTTCTCTTTAACAGAGATAACATCCCCAATTTCTTCAACTAATTTTCATATGGCATGATCCTGAGTCTCTTTACCATTCTAATAGCCTTTCTCTGGGTCACACATATGAGGGCAGCTAGGTGACTTGGTAGATTGAGAGCCAGTCCTGGAGATGGGAGATCCTAGGTTCAAATCTAGCTGCTTCTAGCTGTGTGACCTTGGACAAATCACTTCACCCCCATTACATAGTCTTATTGCTCTTCTGCCATGGAACCAAAGCAAAGTATTGATTCTAAGATGGAAGGTAAGGATTTTTTTAAATGGTATACAGTACTGAATTTCAATACTCTAAATGTGTTCAACCAACGCAAAGTACAATGGAACTATCTCTATACCTTTCTTAATGTTCATATTAAATATTTTGACTGCTATTTTTATATTCTTCCCTTATGCTGGTATTATAGTATTTTTTTTAAATCTAAAACATTATCAGACAAATTATCTAGCCATGCTTCCCCATCTCACACTAATACTTTTCATGCTAATATATTTTTTCTATTTCAGACATTCATTTAATAAATTTAATTTTTAATTTAAATGTTAATAAAATTCATTTTCTTCAATAAATACCAATGACAACGTCCCTATTACCTCTAGAATCAAGTACAAACATTTAAAGATCTTCCCAACTTGGATCCAGTCTACCTTGCCAGCATTATTATGCATTACTCCTCTTCATACACTCTTTCAACCAAATTGGCTTTCTTGCTGTTCTTTACACACAATACTATTATTTCCTATTTCTATGCCTTTGCCCTGACTGCCCCCATGCCTAGAATGTACTCCCTCCTCACCTCCACATCTTAGATTCTCTAATTTCCTTCAAAGCTCAGCCATGCCAACCTTCTATATGAACAGTGGATGCGCTTTCTCTCCTCATACCCATCTCATGGCTTGTCTTGCTTCCTTCAAATCCCAATTAAAATTCCATTTTCTACAAGAATATTTTCCTGATTCTCATTATATATCCAATGTATCATATATATGTGTGTGTGTGTGTGTGTGTGTGTATATATATATATATATATATATATATATATATATAGTTTGTTTGTTTGCACATAGCTATCTATGTTCATGCTATCTCTCTGAGGTCCTTGAGTAGAGACTGTTTCTCTTCATATCTTGTACACAGAGTGCTGCATATAATAGTTGTTTAATAAATGCTTGTTGGATAACTTGATTAATTAATTTATGAATTTGTCTCAACATCCTATGCTGTTAAGATCTTTCTGGATCCTGATTCTGTCATTCAACTATTAGCTAGCCCTTCTAACTTTGCATTAGGTACAAATTTAATAGGTATTTTATGTCATCTTTACCTTTATCTGTTATTGTTAAAATTCTAAACAGCAAAAGGAGCATTCCACTGGATACCTCCTTCCAAAATGAAATTATACCATTAATGGCTACCCCTGGGACCTAATCATTATTAAATTGGTATCAAACCACCCAACTACTATTTCATATCTCTCCACAACAAAATGAGAAACTTGGCCAAGTGCTTTGCTAAAATTTAAATAAACTCATCCCTTGATATATCTATCAGTCTAGCAATGAGTACAGTAAAAGTTAGCATAGCATGACTTGTTCCTAATGAAGCCATGCTAACTCCTTATTAGGCCAGTTATTCCTTTTCTAGTTAATCACTTAACTATTGAATCAGGAATCAAAGTCAAGGTCATTGACCTCTACTTTGCAGACTCCCATCTCTTTCTTCTTTTGAAAATTAGGGCACTATTTGCCCTTTTCTAATCCGGCAGCTCATTACATCTTCCAGTATTTTCCAAAGAGTACTTGGTAATAGTTTGGCAATTAAATCAGCCATTTCTTTCAACATCTATTGGGATGTAGTTCATATGAATCTGGTGACTTTTATCAATGTCAGTAAGGGTGTCTCTTACAATCTCCACATATATCTTGGGTATCAACTCCCTCCTGACCATTTTTATTCTGCCCTTTTCAATCCAAAACTCATTCTCTTTGGCTGAGAAAACTAGCAAATAAATTGAGCAGCTCCTGTTTTTCTCCCTGACATCAACATTGTCCCTTCCACTCCAGCAATAGTCCTATCTTTCTTTGATTCATTATCCTTTAATAAAGGATGACCCAGAATTCTCCAGGAGTGTTAAGATATTAAAGCTCAAAACTGCACTGAAACTTTTGGAATACCCAGTAAAGTTTTTTTTAATCACTCTTCTGTTGTTCTTGGCCTTCTTTATCAGCTTATTCTGAGCTGACAGTGCCTTTGACACTATTCTTCAGAACAACGCCACATTCCCTTGCCTCCATATCCCATATATATTTCCAAAATGTGCTTTAGTTTGATGAATTCCCTGTGAATCCACATCTGTCTCAATCAATCAATGAAAAAGTATTTATTTAGGGGGAGTGAGGAAGCACAGTGGATAGAGCTGCAGGCAGTAAATCCAGGAGGATCTGGATTCAAATCCAGCTTCAGACATTGCCTAACTATGCAAACCTGGGCAAGTCACTTAACCTCCAGTTGTCTAGCCCTTGCTGCTCTTCGATCTTTGAATTGATACTAATACAGAAGATAAGTGTTACATTTTAGTAAGTATTTATTAAGAACATATGATGTGGGGGAAGCTGGGTGGCTCAATGGATTGAGAACCAGGCGCAGAGATGGAAGGTCCTTGGTTCAAATATGACCTCAGACATTTCCAAGCTGTGTGACCCTGGGCAAGTCACTTAACTGCTATTGCTTAGCCCT
Organism: Monodelphis domestica; assembly: GCF_027887165.1. NCBI lineage: Eukaryota > Metazoa > Chordata > Mammalia > Didelphimorphia > Didelphidae > Monodelphis > Monodelphis domestica. The sequence continues at coordinate 456,367,471 of NC_077228.1, forward strand.
TACCACTCTTCTGCCTTGGAGCCAGTACCCAGTATTGATTCCAAGAGGGAAGGTAGGGATTTAAAAAAAAAATTTTTTTAAAGAACATATGATGTGTCAGGCACAGTCATAAACCCTAAGAACACCAAAGACAAAAATGGAGTAGTCTCCACCATTGAGGTGTTTACATTCTCATGGGGGAGATAACATACATACACTTAAGTATATTCATATAAGCATATACATAAACTATAGAAAATAAATACAAAGTGGCTATAGGAGGAAAGGCACTAACAGCTATGGAATTCAGAAAAAAGCAGCATGGCACTTGAGCTGAGTCTTAATGGAAACTAAAGATTCTGAGAGGCAGAGATGAGGATATTCCAGACATTGGGAACAACCAATTAAAAGACATGGAAACAGGAGATGAAGTTCCTCTTAATCCCCAAATTTTCTGTTTGTATCTTCAGAATTTCATTTCCATAATGCATGTATAAACCAGTGGAATTGCTTGTCAACAATGGGAGGGAGGAGGGAAGAGGGGAAGGAGTAAACACAAATCACATAACTTTGGGGAAATTATATGTAAACTTGTTATTGGAATAAAATAAAGATAAGTGTCTTTTTTAATCATTTCATTCCCCAAGCCTACTCCCCTAGCCTTCCTTCTTTACTTGCTCTGTAGAAAATTGGTCCAGAAGATTCCATCTCTCCTTTCTTTTTATCTTTTGAAATTTGCTCTCTCAAATCCCAACCCAAACAAAGTCTGATTTTCCTCTCTTTCTGCATCACAAAACCTCAGAGGAAATGATCACTTTCCCCTAAGGTTCCCATCATTTCCACTTCAGCAACCAGATCTTCCTTGTCATGTGAAGTAAATGTATTCACAAAAATCACAGACTTTGTGAGCCAGCAGGTTCTTCAGTGGTCAGCTAATATAACCCGTATCTGAAAAAGGAATTTCCACTCTAACATACCTGACAAGTGGCTTGAAGAACCTCAGGGAGAGGGGACTCACTGCCTCCAAGGGCAGGCCATTGCATTTCTGGGCAGCTCTAATTGTCAGGAAATGTGTTTGTTTGTTTTCCAAACATCTATCCTAAATTTTATTCTTTGCAACTTCTACCCATTGCTCCTGCTTCAGTCCTCTAAAGCCAAACAGAGCAAGTCTAATCCCTCTTCCATGTGACAGCCCTTTAAATGCTTGAAGACAGCTACCTTGTCTCCTTGAGTCTTCTCTTCAGAGAAGAGGAAACCAGCTGCTACCTTAAAGAGACAGAAGCCAGATCTACCACGCCTTTTAATAACTGCCTTACCCAAGGTAAGGCTCTCAAAGTACCCCAACTAAGTTTCCAACTTGGGGTTAGAATTTCTGCAGCTGTGACAAACCATCACTGTGGAAGGACAGGAAAGAACTGCATGATTGCTTTGATTTAAGATGAATTAAGGTGAAAAAAGTATCAGGGGAATAATTTCTTCTCTCTCTCTAAGACAGATGGTCTTTCTAAACAGGTGTGTTTATGCCTCAAAAAAATGTCAGGAAGATAATATGAGGGAGGGGGTGGGGAGTCACTCTTCCGATAAGGAAAATATCAAACAGATTTCCTAGAAATGCTACTATTTATATACTGAAAGAAATCTCTCTATTTTTGCATATATTCTGTGCCTATTCAAGGACACTCAACTGTCTCCTATGAATTAAGGCCAGAATTTAGATGTTATAGGTAAGAATGATGTAAATTAATATGAGATTCTAGGGAATTTTAATGCTTCAGCCAAGCTAGCCATGTCTACGAGGCCCCCTCTTTCCAGAATCAAGTCTTCTTTTGGATGCTTGAAACCAGGCCTGACCTCATATACCCTAAAGAGTATTTAAAAAGAGGAAATGGGACCAGATGTTCAAAAATATTTTTAGTAGATCTTTTGGTGGTGACAAATACCTGGAAATGAAAAAGGTGACCATCTATTGGGAAATGGCTGAAAAAAATATTGAATATGAATGTAAATAAAATACTTCTATAGTACCATAAGGAATGAAGAAATGGTCAGTTTTAGAAAAACCTGAAAAGACTTTTATGAACTGATGTGAAATAATGTGACCAGAACCAGGAAAACAGCTTTTAATATGATGACAATATTGTCAAACCAAACAACTTTAAAATTTGAAACTTAAGAAACCTATTTAACATAATTGCCAACTATGATTCCAGAGGACTGATTATGAAAAAATCTGCCTAACTCCTGATGGTTAGAAGGGTTAATACGCAGAAAGAAAGATGCATTATATCACCAAAGTGATATTATTTTGCTTACTTATACATTTTTTTCCCTTTTTCTTGTTGGGGCAATGTGGAGGGATGTTGAAGAAAGGCAGACAGATAGAAGGGATAGAAAATAAGTGTATGTTAATTTTTTACATTAGTAAACAAAAAACAACAAAGAAGTTCTGGACCAAAACAAAATCGCGATATGGACAAAGTTTGTCTTCAGGCACCCAGGATCATCATGTTGTTACATTCTGACTTTCCATGGACATTATCTCAATTTGATCTCCCTGATTGAAATGAGCTTATTCTGTATTTGGTAAATAGGGTAAGGGAAAGTTTGCAGTCTACTAGAGTATAGGACACAGATATAAATAGTTATAATCCAAAAGTTATCTAATAAAGGCCTAAGGGAGGTGAAAACAAAATGAAGTCTGGTGCAGGAAAAGCTTCCTGGAGGGGCTGGCACTTGAGTAAGGCTTTAAAGGATAAATAGTGATTCACCCAGTAATAGTTAGGAGAGCATTCCAAGCATGGGAAGTAGTGTAGGTAAAAACATAGAGGCACAAAAATATGTAGTATTAATAGGATTTGGCAAATAGCCCAATTTGACTAGAACACAGAACTCAAAGAGAAGAGTAGTATAAGGTTAATGAAGTGCTAAAGAATAGACAGTTTCAAATGCCAGGCTCAAAAAAAATTGAATTTTACTTAGAGTCAGGGAAGAACTTCAAGGAGAAAAATTACATAGATTCTGGTGATGGTATGATCTGGTGGTAATATTGAAGAATGGAGAAAATCAAAAGGGAGGCCAGTTAGGAAACTGTTTTAATAATCTAGGCAAGTAGTAAGAAGATTCTGAGAGAGAAGGAAGAGAATGGAGGGGAAACAGAGAGGTGATGCAGATTTGAAAGAGAATGTAGCAGTTGAATCTACAAGTCCCCCACTAATACTCTCTATCTCTCTGGAAACTGAGACCTTCTGACAAAATCCCCTATCTTTCCTTGTCCAGACTTCAAAATCTCTTCATCTCCAAATTCTACTTCCCATCTTTTGCTTCAGTTTCAGATGATGAGGTAGCCTTTCTCTTTGCTGATATTAACTCCTCCACTTATGTCCTTGACCCCTTCCTTACTGTTTATTGAGGATCTCGCTCTTAATGAAAATATGTGAAAATGTTCCCATCTTAAATTTTTTTAAACCTTGATTTTGCTCTATATTCCTTTTAAGCTATCTTTCCGTGTACCTCTTTTTCACTTTACTAGAAATTTCTAGAAATACAAGTAGGTGTTTCTAGTCACTATTTTGTTATCATCTGGTCATTACTCTATTGAAATTGCCTTCTCCTAGGACATGTTCCTACAAGTGACTTTACTAGCTGCAAATCAATTAGCCTTTCTCAGTACTCATTTTCCTTAAACTTTGCCCAGGACTTAAAAGCTGAGCTAGAAAAAAATCAGCAGTACAGGGAAAATAACTGAAAGAAAACAAATTGAAAATAGGGCTGAATTATAGCAGAAAAGGGAAAGATGAAAGTAGGCCATTGGACCCTTCAAGGATCTCGGAACAAAAGACTCAAAGTTATACATTATATTCACTTGTTTAAGGACTCAGAAAAACTCTGCCCATAAAATCTTTTCCCAACTTTCCCTTTTCCATGCTTGTCCAGTAAGCAATATTATAATATATTCTGCTTGTTCTTGTCCCTAAATATTCCTTCTATACTAATTTTGCCTCAAGCATAAAAAAGTCATGGGTTATCTAGAGATACACAAAACAAATCAGAAGAATCAAACCTATATCTGAATGTTAGGACTTTTCCTTACTGGGAGCTCTGAGCTATTGCAATTGAACTAATAACTTTTTATCAGATTTATACTATGTGTAAAAGCTGAGAAAAGAGTCATATAGAACCAAGAGCTATTATATTGACCCAGGCCAAAAGTCAGCCACATTTTAGAGCAATATGTGACTAATTGAATCACTAGCCTCCAATACAAATAAAGAAATAAGGCTGGGTGGAAATAACCAAAATCTACATGAGATTCAACAACCTTTTCCAGAAAGGAGGAAGAAGCAAAGAGGATTGAGTATCTTCCACAGAGCCATGTATGACTCTCAAATCCAATATGCCCAAAATTGACCTCTAAAATTTTCCCTCTAAAACCTATTCTTCCACCTACCTATGTTTCTATTAATGGCACCATCTCTTAATCACCCATGTTCATCAATTACCATTTTTGATAGTGATTTTTTCCTTTTATTAAAATAATGAAATCCTATATTTCAGTGGTAGGACCTTAAGGGTCTGTCCTATTTCTCTATGATGGAGACTCAAGAAAAAAGAGAATAAGATGTAGATGTTTCAGGACAGGAGTTGTAATACTGAATGTCACAAAATGTCAATTACTTTTGATTCACCATGAATGACTTATTGTTGTTCAATCATTTCAGCCATGGAGTTTTTTTAGGGCTTTTTGCCAGATATTAGAGTGGTTTGCCATTTCCTTCTCCAGTTCATTTGATAGATGAAGAAACTGAGGCAAACAGAATTAAAAGACTTGTCCAGGGTCATACTACTAGTAAGTATCTGAAGCAGATTTGAACTCAGGTGAGTCTTCCTAACTTCAGGCTCAGTGTACTAACCATTACATCACCCAGCTGGGTGATAAATTCACTCAATTACCAAATACTCTTGATTAGATTTCAGCAATATTTCCCTTTCTCTCCATTCTCACTACTACCACTCTAGTTTAGGCTCTTATCATCTCTTGCTTGTCTCTTATTTATTAATTCTACCTTCAGTCTCTCTGCTTTCTAATTCTTCATAGACTTGTCAAAAACAATCTCTGTAATTCATAAATAAGACTATTGCGAGGCAAAGTCTGTGTCAGTTTTCATATTTGTGCTCCTACCTCTATGCCCTTCACTTTATGGGAATTTAACAAAAGTTGATTACATAATAAATAATGCACATAGCCCTCCTTTCTCTGAAAATAAACCACCTTGTCCTGATGCATTATGGGGAAATGTCTTTAAAGAAAGAGAGAGTAACTTTTACAGTTCTGGTACTAATGGAGTGAGTGGACATTCCCTCTTTTTATTCCCTACTTTCTCATTATCCTCAAGATTCAGAGACCTAGCCATTCTCTCTGCATCTGCTACCTTAGCATCCTTGGGCCTTTCCTTCTGCCTTGCAGCTGGTTTCTCCTAGGGGTTATCTCTCTCAATTAGAATGTCCCTCTCGATTAGAGTTCTTAATAGCAGTGATGGTTTTATGTTTTCTCTTTGTATCCCCAGCACTTAATATTCAATTTCCAAACACTATGTAAATGGTACAGCAAAGTGATTTACCGTTTTCATTCATTTACTAATTCATTATACCGTCTTCTCTTCATCCTATCCCAAATAATGGAGCAAAAATACGAAATAAGTAGAACTTTTTGACTTTCCTATCCCCTAATACCACTCTGAATATTCTCAGAGCCTCAATTTTTTCATGTGTGAGTTAGTTTAGTTAAGATAACTAAAGTCCCTTCCCACTATGATATTTTAGGGCTTTAGAAACTAATCGTGTCATCATAGGCAAATCTCTTAGCCTTCTTTTGGGTTTAATTAACTCAATAATAGAGCACAAATGTAGCACAGTCAATAAAAGAACTGGCCTCAAAGCCTGGGAGGTCTGTGTTCAAATCGTCCTTCTAATAATTCCTGGTTATGTGACCTGGGAAAGTTCATGAACCTCAGTGTTTTTAAGTAACTCTCTAAGACTATAAGTTGCAAAAGTGCCAGCCTGCATTGATAGAAGAGTTTCCTTAGCTCAGATTTCCCAATGACATTGAAATCACAGACTCAAACCCTACTCCTTATTCAGCCTTAAATGGGAATGATAATACCTGCCTGCTCCATTTCACAGAGATATTATAAGGATTTAAGGGAATAGATCTGACATTTTTATCTATGATTTGCAATAACCTAGTGATGTGAATACCAGTTTTCCTGCCTTCTTTAAGATAAGGAAAGGAAATCTTTAGAGAGGTGAAACATCATTTTAATAACTTTAAAGTAAGGACCATGAGCATAGATATAAGCACTAGTTTTGTATTCAGGGTACCTGGGTTCCAATTCTGTCTCTAGTGCTACCTATGTGAATTTGGATAAGTCACTTGGGCCTCACCCTGAATCTCAATCTCTTTGAAAATGAAAGAGTCAAAGTAGATAGAGTCAGAGTTTTCTTCTAGTTCTAAATCTATGAACTCTAGGATTGTACCTTCTCTCTGCCATTTTGCAGGATCACTTAACCAATCACCAAATAAGGGCACCGTATGACATCCTCACTGTCAGGCACTGGGGATTCAAAGACAACAGCGAACAATCCATGATCTTAAGGAGTTTATATTCTACCTAGAAAGGCAGCCCAGCACTACTGGATTATTAATTAAAATTAAATTAAATTAAAAACTTAAAAGATAGCACCAGACGACCTCTAAGATTTCTTCTATCCAAAGTTGATTCTAAACTCATAATTCTATGAATCTGGCTGTTGAGGAGATAAAGGGATTCGGCCATTGATTCCCCTGGGTTTATAACAAGGAAATCAATTTAATTTTTGGCCAGTCACTTCCAGTTAGGAGGAGAATTCAGGCTGGTAGGGTAGCCACCCCATTATCCCTTCTATCCTGCTGTCATTCTAGCTGGAAGGCAAAGACAAGCTCCTATCTGGTCCATATCTAGGAGGGTAATGAATTACTGCCAGGGCTGTAACTAGGGCAGGGCAATGAGAGTTTTTTCCTCAAGGCACAAATATTCAGAGATCATGGGCAATGATTAATAATCCAACATACAGAAACAACTGAGCTTAGCACCTAGTTAGCATGAATAAATAATTAAAATAGAAATCTCCTTCCCAGCTAGCCCCTTCCCTGCTCTCTTCTCTCCCAGCAGTTTGGACAACTTTGGTCTCAACAAGTCCCAGGGTCTCTGATTTCTCCTTAAAACCTATCCACTGTAGGCCAGGCCATTACTGAATGCTGGGAGGAGGGTAGACATTTTGGACTGCTTGTCCCTGGCTCCAGGATGACCAATTAAGACCTATTAGTGGTCCCTTAGATTCATGTGGGGACGTTTGAGTCTATTCACTTTGATAATCCCCCTTTAACAAAAATAACATAATACCATCTTCCTGGTTGGTAATAAATTAAGGCACACAGTGGCGAAGGACTTGAGAACACAAGATGTAAGAGTTGGAAGTGACTTTAGAGATCTCTGGGGGCTCATACAGCAATCCCTCGGAGAACTCTGAGTTCAGATTGTCTCACTCTCCAAATTCCTTGTTTAAGACCAGCTGCAGCATTACTACTGGAGTTTCCTGTGGCTACAAAAGTCACCCTGTCAGTGCTTGCATAAGGCTAGGGGATAAAATGAGGGGGTGGACTTGCTGAGTCACCACCAGTTCTCTAAACAGTCTTTTAAAAGGGCTTGCTTTTCATTTAATAGAGAGCTAGCTGAATGGCAGCTTGGGCTGCAAGGTTGTGGGGCCTGCTCTGGTTTTGAGAAGAAAGCTTGAGGGAAGTAAGCAAAGGAGTCCGCTGCAGCCTCCCCCTAGCACCATCATGGCCATATCAATCACAGGCCAGCTGTGAATCAGGATGAACAGCCCACCTGCCCCACAGAAAGGGCAAGCTGTGTTGTGTCTTGCCCCTACTTGGCATCTCTGTCACTGACATTGTATTCACTCACCCATCTATGTACACAAAAGCCAGGAGAGCATTCAATCCCTATAAATGGTCCATCTGGATAAAGGAAGGAAGGAAGGAAGGAAGGAAGGAAGGAAGGAAGGAAGGAAGGAAGGAAGGAAGGAAGGAAGGAAGGAAGGAAGGAAGGAAGGAAGGAAGGAAGGAAGGAAGGAAGGAAGGAAGGAAGGAAGGAAGGAAGAAGAAAGAAAGAAAGAAAGAAAGAAAGAAAGAAAGAAAGAAAGAAAGAAAGAAAGAAAGAAAGAAAGAAAGAAAGAAAGAAAGAAAGAAAGAAAGAAAGAAAGAAAGAAAGAAAGAAAGAAAGAAAGAAAGAAAGAAAGAAAGAAAGAAAGAAAGAAAGAAAGAAAGAAAGAAAGAAAGATATTCTAGGTAGAATATAAACTCCTTAAGATCATGGTCACCTATATCATCTGAATAATTGTCCCAAATCTCTGCTTGATTTGGCCTGAATAGGGAATAAAGATCAAATAACCTAAAGGGGCAGCAAGGTGGCTCAGTGGATTGAAAGCCAGGCCCAGAGACAAGAGATCCTGAGTTCAATCTAACATCAGACACTTACTAGCTGTATGACCCTGGGCAAGTAGCTTAATCCCCATTGCCTAACCCTTACCACTCTTCCGCCTTAAAACCACTACCCAGGATTGATTCTAAGACAGAAGGTAAGGGTTAAAAAAAAAATCAAATGACCCTTGATATACAAGTGAATATTTGGTGACCTGAAGACAAATTTTTTCATAGGATTTAGGGCTGATAAGAATCTTCAAGGTTATCTAGTCCAGACTGCCTCCTTCCCATTTTACAGATTTTTTTTTTACAGGTTCACACAGATATTAAGTAGCAGAGGCAGGAATTTTGGCACCAATTATTATTTTTCTTCTACAACCATATCACTTCTTAAGGGTTAATACAGATTATGGAGAAGGAACAGATCAGTGTATGCCATGCCTGAAATTTTTGCTTAGAGATCTGCTTTGCTGAGATTGTCCAACTCTATTAGCAAAGTCCAGAAAACCTTGAATTTAACTTTCTCTTTTGCAGCCAGTTAGGTGAGGCTAACAATGGATCCTTCCAGATAAGGAGAGAATCTTTTCCTTTCACACACACACACACACACACACACACACACACACACACACACACACCGGGAGTACCATCACCTTCTCACTCCCCTGAGGTTTATGCCTGGCTGAAGTTGAAGAATGAACCAGCTGTCACCAAAAATCACACTTCCTGCGGCAGAAAGATGGCCAGCTCTGCACACACGCTATCCACCCCCTGAGCCCTTTTACAACAAGCCACACCTCCTTGGGGGCTTCATAGCTTTGTATGTGCTCAAACCCAATACTAGTGCACAGCAGTCCAGAGCCCTTGTCTATGGGAGGAAAGAAACTTAAATTAAATTTAGGAGGTGTTTCACAAGGAGTCTCATCAGGACAAATAGTCAAATTTATTCAGTAGGGTTCTAGTAAATATTTAACAATTGGCTCTCTGAAAAGCACAATGCTCTTTGAAGCTTAATTCTCCATCACTTTCTTAAGTCTAGACAATTAACCAAACAGTAAATCAAGCCCTGGTTTGTTACATTGGACAATTTCTGAGGTATAAATACTCACACTGAAAATTTAACAATTAGACCAGTTTAAGCAGGCTTCAGCATACCCTGAATCTATTTAACAGGAAAATACAGTGATAGTTCTCTGCACTAATGGTGGGGTCCATGGTGCAGTTTGCCATTTTCATGGCAGATATCTGGTACAGAGCCCAAATGAAAGAGGGATTCCCTACAAAGATGATGATGTCATCCAGGTGCCCCTGTTTTGGAATAATAAATAATATGTTTCTGTGTCTGTATGTCTATAGATATATAAAAGTATATCTATACCTATGTAGACAGATGAACAGAGAGAAAGATGGATAGATAGATAGATAGATAGATAGATAGATAGATAGATAGATAGATAGATAGATAGATAGACAGATGGATAGATAGATATATGGATAGGTAGATAGGTAGCTAAGTAGGTAGGTATGTAGATGGATAGGTACATAGATACATACAAAGATATATATATACAGAGATATATAGAGATACATATATTGACACATAGATACACACATTTATCTATGTATGATATAGATGGATGGATAGATAGATAGATAGATAGATAGATAGATAGATAGATAGATAGATAGATAGATAGATACAGAGAGAGAGAGAGAGAGAGAGAGAGAGAGAGAGAGAGAGAGAGAGAGAGAGAGAGAGAGAGAGAGAGAGAGAGAGAGAGAGAGAGAGAATGTAACAAGGGACTGACTGGTGAGCTCAGTCCCTACACAAGCAAGTGTAGTGGGTAATTGATGTAATTGCCCACATAGAAGAGGTTGGGGAGAATCATAATTTTGTGTAATGAGAGCACCTTTAAGAGACTTTGGAGAAGGCATAGCTATTGTGCAGCTATTTCTGATCTGCTAATCACATGTTGATTGGCACTGGAAGTAGAGTAAGAACTAAGGAGGCTTTAAAAAGACATTAGTTGGGGGGCAGCTAGATGGCTCAGTAGATTGAGAGCCAGGCCCAGAGACAGGAGGTCCTGAGTTCAATCTGACATCAGACACTTCCTAGCTGTGTGACCCTGGGCAAGTCATTTAACCCCCATTGCCTATCCCTTTACTGCTCTTTCTGCCTTGGGACTGATAGCATTGTTTCTAAGACACAAAGTAAGGGTTATTTTTTTTAAGGGCATTAGTTAGCCTTCATTCTTCCTCTCTTGGTTGGACTTCTCCTTTGACTTTTTTTTGGCTGACCTCCTGTTAGATATGCAGTGAGAGGCAATACTATGAGAGGAAACTGTAGGTGTCTGATATGTGTCACCATTAATAAGATACTTGGTTCATTGCCCCAATACTTGTTCTTTCATTTTAGAAGAAATAACAAACATGTCAATCTTGTGAGCCTAGAAAGGTCAAAAGAGCAATCCACCCAAAGTTAGAATATCTGGAACTTTAGGAATCTGGGAGTCCATGTCATGTTTAAAAACCCTGCTCATTATTAGCTGAAGTCGGATTTCATCTGGCATGGATGCCACATTTGGATGTGAACTTGATTGAACCAAAGCTACAGGAACTTGGCTAAATCTGAGCCTGTTTTCCCCCAGAAATTGAGGTGGCATAGGAGAAAATAAGCCTCCTTTGTGTTGGGGAAAAGTGTTTGTACTTCTATTCTGACTATATCTCCAAAGCATCCCTTTGTAAAAGCTAATTGATAGGTGGTTAAATAGATTCAGTGAACTTGTTACTGGTACCTAATGGTGGGGAAAGACACCCAGAATGGAGGCTCACACTGATGGCAGTAAAAGAGGCACCCACCCCATAACTATATACCTAAAACCATGATAAGGAGGTGTAACTGCCTGCATCTGGAACAATGAGCCAGAGAACATAGCAAAACTGACTGTTGTAGAATTACAAAACAACAAGCCTGGCCCCAAAAAGAGAGAAGGAGAAACCTCCCCCTACTCCTTTGCAGAGATGCCCCCACCACCACCACCACCACAGGCATGAATACAAGAGGAAATCTATGTGACATAGATGGTGGCAGTGGTGGTAATAATAATAATAGCTAGCATTTATATTGTACTTTGGAGTCGCTAGGTGGCACAGTGGAGAGAGTACCAGGTCTGGAGTCAGGAAGACCTGAGTTCAAATTCAGTCTGACACCTAACTTGTTGTGTAACCCTGGGCAAGTCACTTAACCCTGTTTACCTCAGTTTCTTCAGCTATAAAATGATATGAAGAAGGAAATGGCAAACCACTCCAGTATCTTTGCTAAGAAAACCTGAAATCAGGTCATGAAGAATTGAATACAACTGAACAATGACAATATAATACTTTAAGATTTGCATATTTGATCCTCACAAAAACTCTTTGAGGTAGATGCTATTATTATCCTCATTTTACAGGAAATTGAGGCACTGTGAGGTTAAATAACTTGTCCAGAGTCATACAGCTAGTAAGTGCCCAAGGCTCAGATCTTCCTAACTCCAGGTTCAACTCTATTCACGGAGCTGTTTCATTCTCATTTTAATTTTTGTGCTACTAGAGTGAGTACCAGGGCTGATTGGTTGGTGGATTGTGATGTTTAAAAAAAAAAAAGAAAGAAACATTCATCATGAGTGTTTCATTACAAAATAACAAAATGTCCCAAGAAATTATATTACTTGTTGCCTTTGAACACACAATAAAACCAACTCTACCAACTCTTGTTTCACCAAGGAAAGAATGTGAGCCATTCTTTCCTTTAGCTACAGTTGCCCTTTGTCTCCTAGTTCAATATCAACATGATTCAGTTCTTCTAGTAATATGTTAATTTCTTGGTCATGAGACAAGAATTTGAGATCCTTAGGTCATTAATTCACTAAAATTCATTTTTATTCCTTGCATCTGCCCTGTGTGGCAGAGTAAATACAGACTAAGATTTAACATCTACTCCATGTTATCCACAAAATGTATAACCCATCAGTGTATAACAAAGAATAAATTTTCTCTCTTTTCCCTGAGAACATAATCAAGTTGAAGAATGGTACATTTCTGAATATTCTGCAAGGACACTAGAAAATCAAAATTTCATCTACCATAGTCAAGTTAAAAGGAGAAAAATTGCAATGACTGACATGATTTAAGTTTTCCCAAAAAAATTGTGGAAAATTTCTGTTGTTAGTATTCCTCTCATCTTCTAATTCAAAAGTTTTTTAACCTTTTGGAAATGAAGAAATATATACTTTCTTACCTATTCTCCCTTTATAAAAACCATTCTTTAAAAAAATTTTTCTCTCTGCCTATGAGTTACTCTTTTTAATTTTATTTTATATTTTGAATACTTTGAACTCAGGACAATGTTTTTGTTTGTTTTAAATCATAGTTGATATTCCTATCTCCTTTGAATTTTATTAATCCAGGCTAATTCTTGAAATAATGGCTACAGTTCCTGATAATGAGCAATTTACATGGTAAGTACCTGTTTGGGACTAGACTGACTTCCTTCCTTTTCCTAATATATCTGGATAAATAAGTGAGATATGAGAGAAACTTGGAAACAAACTAATGCTATCAAAGACATCTCAGGTCATTTCCTTTAACATGAAACTGATTCTAAATATTCAGCCAAAACAGAAAAATCATTCAAGCTGCTCCTTGAGAACAATGTTTCCAAGAACATTTTTCCCCAGAAAAGCGCTCTATACTGGGTACCACAGTCCCAGAATCCCCATATATAAATAATGCCCATTATTATGTCCTGATATTAACAAAAATTCTGAAAAAAATTTTAATGGTGCCAAGGGGAAAGTCTTATATGAACTGAAATAGAATGAAGTAAAGCCAGAAAAAGACAATGTTTACAGAAATATAAATAGAAAAAAAAACAACAATACAAGTCTTTTGACAGTAGGCAGCCAGTTCATATCCACTACCTTCTGTGAATCTGAGTTCTGGAGAGCATAGATCTAAAAGCTGAAGGGCCTGTACTTCAAATAGCCTCTAATCACCTACAACTGTGGGGTACTAATAGTTAGATGAGGGCTTTGCCAAGACTTGGAGGAGTTGCTCCTGCAATCTGATCTAGAAAGCCAGGGAGTTAGCACTGGGTAACATGTAGGGAGGCTACTGATCTGTTCTGGCATGGAGGACTCTTAGGGTTGGTGCACAGAGGTCTGATTAGGCGGATGCATCATGCCCCATGACCACCAAGTTTGATAAGAGCAAGACTCCATTCTATGACGAATAGCTCTGAAGCTTCTGTATTGGTCACAGTCCTAGATACTACATGACAGCCAGATAAGGTTCACTCATAGGTAGAAAATTTCTAAGTGTGTAGACCATGTACCTCTGCTTATAGTCAAGGAAGGATGAGGAGCCCTTAAGTGATCTAGGAGATTCAAGGGCACTGCTGTGCCAAAAAAAAAAGTCACCTGGACCAGAAAGTGGTCCATAGTCATCTTGCTGGCTGCTTGAATTACCTAATTGTGTCAATTTGGAGTTTGAAGTGAAATATAAGGGACCAAAAAAAAATCCTAGGACATATTTCTGTCTCTTCTATATGATTTTATACAAATAACCCTAGTTTTCTGTGCCCAGCTGTGAAATAATAACTCATATTTCTATTTAGCTAAAAGATTTACAAAGCAATTTCCTCAGAACAACTCTGTGAGGCAGGTATACTGTAATTACTATTTATGTTTTGTAAAACAAGAAACTGGGACTCACAATGTTGAATGACTCATCCAAAGTCAACCAACTGGTAAATGTAAGAACTGGGATTGGTGCCCACATCTCTCCTTATTCTAAATCTAACTCTTTTCACTCTAGCATGCTCCCTTTAAAAGAGATCTCAAGAAGCCACATAGTTCAGTGTCTAAGTAGGAATACCCATGAACTGCCTAAAATAAGAGATGCCTTCAGTTCTAGTGAAATGCTTTAGGTTTTCAAAGGACTCTAGGGAAGGGAGGTTCTGCTCCCTTAGGTCAACTAATCCAAGTTCTCTCATTTGACAGATGAGACCCAAAAGATGAAGTTGCTTGTCCAACTTCACAGAGCTAGGAGGAGATAGAGCCCCAATTTAAGCCCAGGTTTCCTGACTTCAACCCCAGTGTTCTTTAAACTACAACACATGAGTTAAACATTATGAATGAATTCATTGAGCAGTAAGACTTCCTGGTCTACAGATGAAAACAAAAGATTGTGACCATGCCTAGGCTTACACAACTAGTTTTTTTTCTTTATTTTATGCTATGTTTAAGGTCATCAGTCAAAAATTCAAGGTTGTAAAAATATTTACTGATTTTTCCATAACCTTTACCTGGTAACCAGTTCAGGTAATCAAATCCAGAACGCTTCTTCAGTAACAAGAAAAATTAACCTTAAAAAGTAATTAGTCCATCCACAAATGACTTTAAGAAGTCATCTCAAAGTCCATCATGTGTTATTTCTGTTCAGATGTTCTTAAACCATTCACTCCGGGACTCTAATGATCTCATTATTGTGGGTACCACCTCCAGTGATGCAACACATATATTACTCCAATATTCAAATAAATTTGTGATCTCACTGATGTGGAGAGTCCCTTCAAAGATGCCAATAACAACACATTCAGGAATTAATTGTGTAGATATAAAGAAGAGTAAGTTAAATATACAAGAGATTTATTATTTCATTTATGTTGTCTTCTTTTTTCTTTGTATATGGAAATGCTTGTTTTGTTTGGTTTTATACAATGTTTTTGTTTTCATATAAAAAATTTTATAAATATTACTTTTTCAAAAAACAACCCATCCATGCCTTCCCATTTTAGGCAATTCTTGTCCATCCCTGCTTAAATCTACTAGAGGAGGTCCATCCTGGAAGTAGGTGGGACCGGTGTGTGTGTGTGTGTGTGTGTGTGTGTGTGTGTGTGTGTGTCTATGTCTGTGTAAGGGAGTTCTTCCCATTCTACTGAGACTTTAAAAATATCAATGAAGCATTTGAGTTTTTCATTGGTTAACTATCCATCACTCTTATCACTTGACTGGTCCATTTTTTTATACAGTCATGCATTTCTTTGATGACACCGTTTATACCACCTTTCCTTCAGTACCATTGATTTTTCTGGTTATGTATGAACTAGGCACTCCTTATTAGAACATACTCTTCTTGAAGGCAGACACAGATATTTGCTTTTCTTGTACCCCAGAATTTAATACAATACATAACATGGAGTAAACACTTTTTAAATAATCAATGATTGATTGAATGACTCTAGTCTCCAAAGAATTTGGTTGAGGATCACTCAAAGAACACATTGGTATGAGGAGACTATAATGTATTACAAACAAGGAACCCATTTACAAAAATGAGAATTTTTCCTGTTTTTCAGGCATCTGTAGAAGATTCAACAACTCCTCTCAGCTACCTACTATTATAGTTCTCACTGTCTTATATTTATCAAGTTCTTCCTTTTGCCTAATTCAAATCTTTCATGTTGAGGTTTAAGCTTATTTCCTCTTATCTTGAGTGCTGTTAAAAAAAAGAATAAAACTGTTAAACCCTTTCCTTCTGTATTAGAATCAATACTGTATATTGGTTCCAAGTCAGAAAAATGATAAGGGCTGGGCAATGGGCTAGGAAGTGTCTGAGGCCAGATTTGAATCTAGGATCTCTCATGCCTAGGCCTACCTCTCAATCTACTGAACCAACTCACTGCCCAAAAGAATAGCTAATAATAGATGTAGACCTAAAAAGGACTTGAGAAATCATTTCATTCAATGCTCTCTTTTTACAGATGAGGAAACTGGCTTTCTAAAAGATGCCAGAGGAAGAGGACATAATGAGCTAGAAAAGACACTGTTATTCAATCATGTCTGACTCTTTATGACCCCATTTGGGGTTTTCTTGGCAAAGATACTGGAACAGTTTAGTGTTTCCTCCTCCAGCTCATTTTGCAGATGAGGAAATTGAGGCCATCAGGGTAAAGTGACTTAACCAGGTTCATAAAACTGGTGTCTGAAGCTGGATCTGAACTCAGGAAGAAGAGTTTTCCTGACTCCAGGACCAGTCCTCTATCCACTGTGCCACCTAGCTGCCCCAAAAGGACTTTAAGGGTCAGCTAGTCTGACCCTTTTGCTTGACAGATGAAGAAACTGACCTGGGAAAAGTTGCATGGTTGAATATTTACTAAGTGTCTGAGGCAGGCATAGAACGCAGTTCTTTCTAATTCCAAGACCTGTGCTCTATCCACTATTCCACATTACTTCTCAAAGATCTCACCTGTATGAAAATCAAAGCAGGGCCCCAGAGGTGGCAATGCCAAATCTTAACCCCTAGACCACCAGAGAGCACACTTAGGTCCTGTCTTAAAGTTCAACATCTTTATCATTTTATGTTATTAATGTTATTAATACCTAATAATGTTATTTATGTTATTAATACCTAATATCATATCTGAAAAGAAACTGGCTAAACTATGGAAGGGCTTCCAAATGCCCAGTAGAGTCCAACTCATCTGTTATTTCCCATCCTTGTAAATGGCAATAGTTCATTGCACTTGTTTTCAAGGAATCCAAAACATTCAGTTTTTGTCTCTGCACTGTTTGTATGGAGACTTTTATCTTGTATTTAGAAGAGACATTCTGTGTTCCTGACACTCATCTGTGAAATTAACACGGAAATAGTCTTTCTATTGGAAATACAAGACAGATTGAGAAAGTTCTGTTTATAAAGTGCTTTAGAAACATGGATGTCAAGCAGCGGCCCTCCTGCCCTGCATTCTGGCTGTGTCTTCTTGAAGAACTACTCATAGTGTTTGGGGGGGATGAAAAATGCAGTGAAGTACCCTGATTATCTCAGTGTCACATATTCTGTCTTGATTCAAAATCACCTAGGACATTTTATGTGTTTTTACCTGTAGGGAAACTTGGAAAATTATCTGTTACCTTTACATACTTTTTAGAAGGCTGTCCCTACTCACTCCTGTCCCTACCCTACCCTCACCTCCAGTCCTTAAAAAAGGTATCCCTTAAGTTCCTTATTTAGTTTCTTAACTTTGGTCCTGAAATATAATTCATTGAAAAGAAGTATATATAGGGGCAGCACAGTAGCACAATAGATAAAGTGCCAGGTCTGAAGTCAGGAGGACCTGGGTTCAAATTGGACCTCAGATACTTCCTGGGCAAGTCACTGAACTCCATTGCCTAAACCTTGCCACTCCTCTATCTTAGAACTGATAGTAAGATAGAAAACAAGGCTTTAAAAATGAATAAATAAAGCCCATCAACTAAGCCTCTCTCTGTTATGATAGTCACCAATTAGTTTCAGCATACATCAAAGTCTGAAAACTTTGAACTTACAGGACTGAGATACCATGACTAGGTCAGTAGCCCCACTTCAGTGAATTAGGTAGTCTCCTGCCTTTATAATGAGTGAGTTCTTTTCCCTATTCCTCCTCACCTCCAATACTGCCATCACTTTAAAAAAAATACACATGACTATAATGTAGTGTCTAAGAGTTGCTTTTGGCAAAGGTGCAATTTGGTATCACTAAAGAAGCTAAACAAAGGACATGATTTCTACACTCTACCAGGTGACTGTCAATGTATTGAAATAAATTCAATTCTGCAGTGAAATATTACCAAACTCTTAACTGAATCAGTAATTTCTGCTTAGCTCACAAGAGTATTTGAGTTTCAGAGGGTTAATATATAGTAAAGGGCTTTCATGCTGTCGTAAGAGGATGGCTAAATAAATGCCAGTGTTTTCCTTGCTGTTTTTTAACTAGACACACAGATTCATCAAGTTGCAGAGTTAAGAAGGACCACACAAATGTTGGCTGGCCAGCCATACCTGAACAGAAACTCCTTTTAAAACATTCCTGAAAAGTGATCCTTCAGTCTCTTCCTGAAGACCTTCAAGTCATGAAGAATTCACTTCCTCATGAGACATCCCTTTTGGCTTTTGGACAGTTCTGTTAATAAGGTGTTTGGTTTGTTTTTTCCTTAGGCCTAAATCTCCCTTGCTGTACTTCTTATCAGTTGTTCCTAGTTCTGCCCTCTAGGACCATGCAGAATAAATCTAATGGGCCCATTTGAGTTCCCCTACAACCTGATTCCAAAGCTGGGAAAGAGAACTACAGAGGCAGCACCTTGCAGTTAGAAATACAGATGAAAGTTCCCAAGTCCTAGACTCGAAGCTCACTTTTCCTACTGATCTGCTTTTTGGAAAAGTCACTTTTGTTCCCTCCAGATAAAAAGTGAAGTTATTCCTTGGTTTTATAAAAAGGTTTGAAAGGTCAAAGTGAAATCATCTAGCATTGCTTAGAATTCCTTCCATGAAAAGCATCGTATATGTGATCAGACACATGATGCCATATAGTTTGGGCTAGTGAAGGAAGCAATGGCTATTAACCAGGGTCCTAAGTATTAAAGTCTGGGGAATATTCTCCAGGGATTATCTGCTCAAAAAAAAAAAATAGGACTGGTTTAGGGTACATTTTAACTCAAACTCTGTGCTTGCCAAATAACACAACTATCATTTTTCCATCTATGAAGAGACCTCACCAGAAATATCTGCCTTTAAATTGTTACTTTGAAAATATTTGGTAAAGAGGGACCCAAAGCCAGGAGTAACTTCTCAGTACAGGTATACACATTATACAGTTAATGAATGATGGGCCCATTGACATTGACTTTTGCCTGGTTTCATATTTTAGCATTTCTATTCTTTATTGCATGCTGCCTCATTTACATTTGCAAATTGTCTCTTTATGAAATCCATAGAGAGAATAAACTATATATAGATGCTAATCCCCTCTTTTCCTTCCTATTAAGATTTCAGACTTTCCACTCAACCTTTATATTCCATCCACTTCTGGCTTGCAGCTGGTACTAATAATACAAGACTTAACTTATGAATACAAAAGGAGAATGATCTTAGTCTTCTTTCCTAGTCATGCTTAAGAAATTCTTTCTACCAATGGTCCTCTCTCAACCGCTCCATCCATCCAACTTCCATTCCCACCAGAACACTATTGTCTGTTTACTCAAAATAAATTGCATACTTGCAAACATTTACATACCTCCATGATTCCTCAATGTGGTGTGTAAGGATTGAATTTACTCAATTAACAATCAGTCATAATAACTTTATGGAAGTGCCAGATTTTATGAATAACAAAAGCTGGTTTAAGCTTCAAAATTTGGTTTGGTAACAGGGGTCTAGATACCTAACAAATATTGTAATGCAGCCTCTCACCCTATTGTAACTGAATCAAAATGTAAATAATTCTCATGTAAACAAAACAAAATATTTTAAAGGATCTTCCTAGGATGTCAATAAAACCTTTGTCATGGCAAGGATTTGCTCAACTACTTAAAACAAAATAATTTTTTTAATTCAAAAGGAAAGTGGTCAGTTCCCTGAAATTTTTCAGCACCAATAAAACATGACAGTGAGAAAAAACATATGTCTGTTGATATTCTCAAGAAGTCAACTAGGGTTGTTTGGCAGAATCAATCAACTGAAAATGACTGCATGATCTCATTAAATTATCTTAATGGTAGCATTGGAGGGTTTCTTTGAAGGGAGTCTGCAGCAATGAGAAAAGTTGCTTTTAATCAATTCAATGAAACTATATAAGAGATATTTAAAAAGAGGTAATTTCTATTTTTACAGAGACCATGTAGAGAGTGAGTCTATGTAGAAAATTGGTGGGTAGAAAGATACCTTTCTGGTTATCATTCATAATATTTATTTTGGAAAAATATTTTAAAAATGAATTTCTTCATTAACAAAACAGTAAAAAAAACCTCAAATAACATTTGCACAATATTCCATAAATACATTTATATACAAAAAAATATAGTCACATAGACCCGAAGTGCCTTTGTACATATTTACCAAAAAATTTAAATTATAAAAAATGAACATCACAAAATACTCAAGCTTTACAGATATCATGAAAATATTTTTACAAATCCAAAAAAATAACACACATTTTTTCCACCTAGAAAAACACATTTTAGTATCAAAAAGGACAATAAAGGCAGTGTTTGTGTTTCTAATTCAAGAAAAGACTGGCTCATAAGAATCCAAAATATACACTTCAGGCAGTGCATGCTTCTTATGTAGTAATTAAGTCCATTCATTTAAATATATATTTTTTTAAAAAGCAACTGTCCATAGTGCAACGGGAAAAGTCTTTAAAAAGGCAGTGCAACAGGTATCCTTGAACACCAACCCAGCCTGGTGTCCAGCTCGTTTTGCAGTCACTTTTGCTAATTTCAGGAAGAGAACCAGCTCAGTCTGAATTTAGTTTCTCAGCAGCAGTCCATGAAGGGATCTCCCTTTCCTCTTTCAGCAGCATTCGTTGGGGCATATATCCTTGGAATTTATTTATTTAAGAGAAACAGGAATTTTTGACATTTTTACACCTAAAGAGGCCCCGCCAAGGGAGGGGAAAAAAAAAAGAATTGTCATTTGTAAATAGAATCATCCTTCGAGCTCACCCCCATTGCTCTCCAGAAGGTTAATGGCGCTTTTCACCCTGCTTGAACTCACCTCAGTTGCTATGATGCATTCATCTTTTTCTTCTGATATGACATATACTGACTGGTACTTTGTGTCTTTAGAAGTGGAGTATACAGATTCTGGCCTTTTTCGTTCTGATGTTTCACCACTGAAAACCACAAATGTAGAGAAAGATAAGATTAAAGAAACTCCCAGGGCTAGGGGCAAAACACACCAGAGCCCCCTTTCCCATACCACCCACCTTCCTCATCCAGCCTGGTCTCTGCAAGACCCAAGCATGAACTGCTCAGAGAGGGACCTACCCTTTGAGTGGCGTGGTGCTCTTGTCCTCCACTCCAGGATCATGCGTCTCGTATTTGGCTTCGCACTTACTGTGCTCTTCCCTGGAAGGGTCTTCGTTCTTGAGATCATGTACCAAATTATAATCCACTGCTGGATAGCGAGTCTTGAAGCCATTTTTATCTGAGTTGTTTTCCCCGTGGAAGTCTGCTTTCTTGTTAGTGTTCTTGATTTGAGCTGCTCCAATGATGCTAACTGAAATGTCCTTTTCCCGCTGACAGTTGGCCAGATTGTTCATGGTTTCTGTCTCTCCCCGGCACGTGTCAGCTGGGGGCTGCCGTTTCTGGAGCTTGAGCCGCACACAGACCACCACAGCAGCACACCCCAACAGTAGCATGAGGACAAGGATGATGCCAGCACAGACAGCAATCCAAGGGAATTGCCCATTCTGGCCTTCCATGAATTTGCCTGGAACCACTTGGGGAGTCTCAGGGAGCAAGAACTGACAGTTGAGTCCTCCATAGCCCCTGGCACACTCACACACGTAACGGTGGTTTCTCTCATGGCAGGTTGCCCCATTGTGGCAGGGACCATGTTCGCATTTACTGACAGGGGCACTGCAGTTTTTCCCTGTATATCCTGGGGGGCAGGTGCAAGAGTAGTCATTTACCCCATCTTGGCAGGTACCCCCATTCACACAGGGGAAGGAAGCGCAATCGTCCATGTTGTTGTCACAGTGTCTCCCAGTGAAACCAGCCTGGCATTGGCATAGGTAGGAATTCCCAAGATCAACACACTGGGCTCCTGGAATGTACCAAATGAAGAAGAATCTATTTATCACTCTGTTCCTATAAACTCCTCAACACATCCAGACATTCCAACAATCTGAACAAATTAGAGCACCAGTAAAATAATGTCCTCAAAAAGCCAGCCATGACTTTTTAGCTTGCATAAGGTCAAAATGGTCTTTTTAATTTTAATTTTACTTCCATATAGGTTCCCTTTAAACCTGTGACTCTAATAAGGGAAACTAATAAGGCTGGCAGAACTGTTTCTACCTTATTTCCTCTCTTCAGTTTTTCCACTTGGTTTGTTTGCTTTGGGAATTTCTTTTGGCTCACATGGTAAAATGAGGCTCACTGTAAACAGACTACATTTCCTTCCTTGGTTCTTATATACTAGCACACCAGGCTGCTATTTTGGGGTGACAAGACTACAGAGCTGGGCTTCCCTCCAAAAGAAAAGTGGTTCTGCTGCCATCACAATGTGGCTTAATGGAATGAGGATTGGCCTCAAAAGTCATTCACTGGATTTTCTATGTGGCCTTGAATAAGTCATTTTACTTATTGCTCCTTCAATTTTCTTCCTCTCAAAATGAAAATATTGCCTCCATCCCATTTCCCAGAGATATTGTGGGGATTCTGGAGAAAATATTTATTAAAATCACTAGACTGCTTAAAGAAAAACACTTCACAAGTCCAAGGCAGCATAGGATAAAAATATAAGTTTGACCTGAAAGCAAACGCCCATGCACTTTCAAAACCTCTTTATTTTAGGTATTTGCTCCCCCATTTAAAAATACTGCCTGAACGCTGCCACCCCCTTAATCTTCCATTTTTATCTTACCATTGGAACAAGGTGAGGAGCTGCAGTAATCAATTTTCTTTTCACAGTTAAAGCCAGAGTAACCCACTGGGCAGTGACAGGTGTATCCTCCATCAGGGTTATCTGTGCATCGGCCACCATTGAAGCAAGGGCCATCAGCACAAGTCATGGCACTCAACTCACAGTTTTTACCATAGAAGCCAGGTGGGCAAGTACAGGAATAACTGTTTTCGAGATC
The DNA here is from genome assembly GCF_027887165.1 of Monodelphis domestica. Taxonomy (NCBI): domain Eukaryota; kingdom Metazoa; phylum Chordata; class Mammalia; order Didelphimorphia; family Didelphidae; genus Monodelphis; species Monodelphis domestica. Next base: position 456,390,636 of record NC_077228.1, read on the forward strand.
CTATAGATAAAAAAGGAAAATGTTGTTGTAGGCTATATCCCCAAAAAAACATTCACCCTTGCCTAAATAGGGGTTCAATATTCCATTCCAGTTGAGTCTTCAACTTACCGTGCAACTTCCTCCATTCTTACAAGGGTTAGCATCACATTCGTTGATTTCGATCTCACAGTTGGCGCCAGTATATCCTGGACGACAAGAGCAAGTATAGCTTCCTTGACCAGTGTTGGTGCAAGTGGCTCCATTCTTGCAAGGCTTGTGATGGGTGCAGTAGTTAAGATCTATACACAGAAGTAAAGGATAGGGGAGAAGGATGACAAGGAAGACAAATGTCAAATCCAAGAACTTTCTTCTCAAATACACTGTATGGCAATTAAAGGAAGAGCTTACAGGTATATGATAGAGAACTCACCCTGGTTACAGAAAAGACCTCCCCAGCCTTCCTGGCAATTACACTGCCAAGGCTGTTGACAGGTCCCATGGAGGCACCCTGGGTATCTGATACACTCATCACAGTACCGACCCTGCCAGCCAACTCTACACCTAAGAAAATTTTAAAAGAAGAAAATAAAAGATCAGATTAAAAGTTGATACAAGAAGTCACTACTGGAAAAACAAGTGATCACTCTTTTCCTCAGTAACTTTTTTGATACTTCAATTGATAAGTTCACATAGAATTTAAGAATCTTAAACAAATAATAAATAACTGGCTTTATACAATCTTATAAATATATTAAGATTAATGTTACTAATGTAACTACCAGAATCCATATCTCCATCTCATCTTATCCAAGTTTTTCAAATTACCATCTAAGCCAACCAATTTAATAATTAAATGAAAAAAAAGGAAAGAAGGAAAGAAAGAGAGAAGGAAAGAGGGAAGGAAGAAGAGAGGAAGGAAAAGAGAAAGAGAAATAAAATAAGAAAGAAAAATAAAGAGGGAAAGAAGGAAGGAAGGAAGGAAGGAAGGAAGGAAGGAAGGAAGGAAGGAAGGAAGGAAGGAAGGAAGGAAGCAAGGAAGGAAGCAAGGAAGCAAGGAAGCAAGGAAGCAAGGAAGCAAGGAAGCAAGGAAGCAAGGAAAGAGGAAAGGAGGGAGGAAAGAAAGAGAAGGAAAACAGTTTTTGGAAACTTACTTGCATTCTCCAGGCTTGTCACAGAATCCATGTTGTTCATCACATCCTGGCAAGCAGATTGCTGAAAGCAAGTAAGATACACAGTAAGTCCATCCTCAAAATACTGATAGTTTCTGCTGTTTTATGTTTTGGGGTCAAACTTCTTCCCTACTTCAGTTGGTTAATACCAGCTGAGCTAATCTCCCAAATGTGCTGTATTTATCTAGCTTGCCTAGTAACTGAGAACTTTACTTATCACTAGGGATGAGCATTCTTCTTAATACAGTTGCACATAGACAAAAGAGAGCTCCAAAAACCCCAACCCCCTTTCTTTTTAAGAGAGGGTCAGAAGTCTTTCCCCCCTCCCTCCCCCCATTCTATGCACAAAGCTCCACCTCTTAATATCCCAGAAAGTGTGTGTAGATAAGAGTGGACAGCTGGTATGCAGGGTGCCAGGGCAAGACAGCTGCCCTATTGTCTATTCTCTCCCAGCAGCTGCCCCAGTGCAACAATACCAGCCCCCTCCCCACAACACACATCCCCCCTCCCTTCCCCATACATACATACTCAGCGTGTACACACATACACACATCCCTTAAACCAATGAGGGCCAAGCCTGCCTTCCCTGACAGCCTATCTCTGTAGAGATCTAATCTATGGCACGCGCGGTGGGGGAGGGGGGAAAGGAGAGACTTACAAATTTGAATAAGAAAAAAAAATAGTTTAAGTTTATGGCTACCCTACCGGGAAAGGAGTGAGAGGAGGGGGAGCAGAGGGAGGCAGAAGGCATCCAGGAAGGGGCAGAGGAAAGGGGCTGCCACATTTTGAGCTGGTTTACTTGCCAGCTTATGGAACTCATTAAGAAACTTTCTAAATTTTAATTCAACAAAATCAACTAGGGGCAATGCAGAACTTTAAAATGATCTATGGGGATACATTAATACAATATTTTCCAAATCCAGGAATTGTGAAGTAATGTGGCTCTTCCCCACTTAGTGGCATAAAATACAGCAGGTTGGCTTCCTTCTCATCCCTATCCTCAACCCCAGCCCCATACACACACCCTAAATTCAGAGGAGATCCTTTAGCCACAGGACAAATAGAGTCTATGGCCTTAGAGCAGCTGATTAAAAAGGTTCTCCTAAAAGCAAAGGGAGGAGGGTGGAGAGACTGTCAGTGACTGGATAGTGGCACTAGGACATGGTTCCTGAGTGTGCAGGGGTAACCTGATCCCTTCTAGGGGTTGGGAGGGGGGAGAGGCCATGGGGATCTGGGAAGAACTGGGTTGCTTTGCAAGCTAGAGGCACCACTGAGGTCTCAAAGGCCAACTGTGCAGTGGGGTTTATTGGTAGAAGTCCAGCAGAACTAGCCACAGAAGGAGCTTTCCTAGCTGTCCAGTCTCTTCCTTCCCTCCAATCCCTGGTGTCTCCCCTTCGGGAACTCCTATTGCTTTGCTCTTTAGGCTGTCATGCCATACTCTGTGGAGGTAGGAGCTAGTCACATGACATTTAAATAGCAAGTAATCTGGCAGGTAGGTGGTTTCTCTATGACTGTGCCAGGATAGTCCTTTTCCTTGTGTGTGCATCCAGACCTGCTAAAGGGCATTCAAGCTTCATAAGGTTATATCATGCATGTGTGCACACTGGCCCATAAAGTTGTTTACACCAACTAGGCTGTCTAAGGAAAACCACACAAATAAGGTTTATGTGTGGAGTCGAGGATGTACTGAAGGGGATCTTTCTCTCCTGCCTCATCTTGGCAGGAAGGTGACCCTGAGATCAAAAAGATTATGCCCTAGTGGATCCTACCAACCTGGAAAGGCTTTGAGTAAGGGCCAGCCTGTTGCAGTAGACTAGTCTTACTAAGTTTAGAGAGTCTCCCAGGTAACATATTTTCAGTCACAGAAATACGTGAGTACTGCCTGCATTCAGTAGAGAGTTTACCCATAACTTAAAACACTGGAAATAATTGGTGTGCAGAATACATACACACGCATGCCCTCTTTGGCTGAGTGCACCCATCTCTTCTGTTTTTATTTATATGTATGTTCTGAAATAAAAATATAAACACAAATAGCTCGTTGTGTATGTATAACAAACAGGGCAGGGAGACCCTGATATCTAAGGCATTAGGACAGTATCTACCCAGAAGAAAATGATGGCCCATACTTTTCTAAAAGAGCTTCAAAAACATTCACCTACATAAACACAGAAGGGTTGAATAGGCACACTTCTTAGCCTCTGCACTCATTCCTAAAGCTTCCCTTTCCAGCTGATCACTAAATTCTCAAATGAGAGAACTGGACTAGATTGCTCTCAAAATCCCAATCCAGCTCTAATATTCCTTGATTCCGTGATTCTGGCTTACTGTCCCAGTAATTTGTGAATAGTCCCTGTGTATGCTGATGCAAAAGGTTTTGAAAGGGGGGTTGGTTTTCCTCCCAGGGAAAAGACACTCACGTTCAGTGCAGTACTGGCCTTTCCAACCAGGATTGCAGACCTTCTCTCCTCGCTCCCCACAGGTGAAGTGGCCAAAGGCATCATCCCTGGGTCTGCAGAAGACTGAGCAGCCCTCACCATAGTAGTGCTCATCACAAACAAATCGGTAGGAGTACTTGAGGTCAGTTCGACTGCTAGTGTGCAGGTCCTGAGACCACTCTTCCCCCACCGTCAGGTGCCGCTGTGTGGCCAGCCGGCTGATCAAGCGATCAGGATTTTCTACCAAACAGAAGATGCTCTAGGTTAGTTCTGCTCGCTAGAGAAGAAGCATAGAGGTCATTTAATAATAAGGCCAAGTTGTTGTCCCCTCAAGATTCAAGGTCAAAAATCTAAAGATTGGGGGTGGGAGGGAAGGGGTAAAAACAGGAGAGGTGTTTGTTTCAAAGGGAAAAGAGAATGAGGCCAAATCTGCACTAATCCAGAAACCTGCAGGCATAGATATTTACCTGTAGCGAGATCATCTGGTGAATCTGTGTGCAGAGCTTCGATGATAAGTGAGAAAGTGCCCTTGAAGAAAAGGAAGGCAAAATTAAATAACTGCAGGAAACTATTGAAAAAATAATCAGAAATAAATAATTAAGTCAACAAGAGGAAAGTAGACATGAACAAATTCATGTGTTGGATAAGAGCTCTTTATGATGTCTTTTGCCTGTTTTCACTTTTCTCAAGGAAATGGAAGAACTTTTTAAAGAGTAGTTTCCTGGCATGTTTTTTCAGCCTGTTAGTACAGGATATTGTGTTGGTTTTTGTTTTTTGTTGTTTTTTTTTTTAAGAGAGGGGAGGGGGAGCTGGAAGGGGGCGGGGTGGATGAGACTTGAGGGCAGTTGTCATTAATCTTTATGCTTAGTTTACCCAGGATCACACACTAAAGCGGAGTGGGGTAGAAAGTGAGGGGAAGGAGATGGAGGCTGGAAAATGAAACCTTTGGGAATTTCACGCTGTGTAGACAATTATACAAGCAGAACATCTGAGAAGAAGGTGAAATTAAAACTTTCCCACTTAGAAGATTTCGTTTCATTTTTAGAAGACACAAAATACGTAGAAAACTAGAGGTTTCTTGTTTTTGTTTTTTCCCCCAAGTGTTTAAAATTTACACCTTATCTATTGCTTCCACAGATTTCATTTCTGGGTCAGCTAAGTAAATTCTTTTGTATCCTCTGAAGCAAGAATCCCCTCCTGACCCCTAATAAGTGTCTCCCTCATTCTGCTCCCACCCACCTATCACAGTTTTCCAGTGTACTCAACCCTCTATCTCCTCCCTCCCCCTAACCCTCACCTCTCAGAATGAGAACTAGTACATTCTTGTCCTTGCCTATCCTTGTCCTATCACCTTAGGCAAAGTACCCTTCCCTTTTATTTTAGGCTTCATCCATCAAGGCCTTGATGGTTTGAAGTAGAGGATGAAAAACTTACTGGCCAGGTGAAGCCGAAGGGGAAGCGGATAGGGTTGCTAAAGGCTGGATCTGCGTTGCTGGCGCTGTCAGGTACACTGAAGGAGTTGGCCCCTAGCACCGGAGTAACCGCGCTGCCGTAGGTGCAAGGGGGCTCCGGGGATACACTGGCCTGGTAGTGTTTTAGGCACACACGGAAGAAAGTCTTGCAATCACATTGCAGCAGCCCCGAGCCCGAGGCGGCGCTCGAGCTGCCTCCCCCGCTGCCTCCGCGGCAGCAGTTGCGGTTCCCCAGGAGCCCCTTCTTATTGACAAACTCCTGAAGCTTCAGCTCAAACACCCCGGAACTCCAAACCTGCAGGGGGGAAAAGGGAGAGAAGGAGTCAGTAAGGAACGACCCTCCAAGATAAAGGGAATCTTTCTGTCAGCTTGGTACCGCGACACTGCAGAATTGAGTGCTAGGAGCCTCTTGTACACACACACACACACACACACACACACACACACACACACACACACACACACTCACTCACTCCCAAAAGCAATCATAGAGAGATAAACTGAGCCTAGACAAACCCATCCGACCCTTTCCAAATCTTGAAGCCCGGGGTATGTGCGCGTGTTTCTGCTAATGCTAATACTTTGATCCATAGAGATTGGGGACAATCCATCTCCCTTGATTTACAGTTGTTCGCAATAGCTAGTTTACATTACCTGTGTTCCCTTTTTATCCTTCCCACATCCCTGACCCAAAGTACTAGAATCTCAGGCTAGCCCCAGCAACGTCAAACGCCCCTTCTTTTTCATAGTTTTCCCTTAAAAAGTTGAAGCAAGGCACTTACCTGGCAAAGCAGCGCGGAGAAGACTGCAAAGGTCAGCATGGATTGACGTTCCATGGTGGGCTGACTTGATTTTATCTCTTTTCTAGTCTTCCTTCCCCCCCACCTCCCCTCTTTTCCTTAAGATTAGAGAGGATTAAAGAGGGGGGGAGGATATTTCTAGAGCCTGGACAGAAAAAATCTCGTGTCCCAGGCTAGTAGAGTTAGAATCCTCTTTTTACAAGAACCTCTCCTCGCTTTCTTTTCTGTGAGTGTTGTGGTTGCTTTAGATACGCCCTTTCGGTGACTGACAGCTCTAGTGGATGGGGAAAAAAGGGGGAGGAAAAAAAAGAAGGGGAGAGTTTGTTTTAAAAATATATGTATATATAGTATATATAATATTCTGAATTCCTCTTGTCTCTTCCAATCCACGAGGGAGATAAGGCTCTTTTTCTTCTGTATTCTCCTTGCACTTCTTCCCCACCAAAAAATAGAAAAGAGAAAGAGAGAGAAAGAGAGAGAGCGAGAGCAAGACGCCAAATGTTTAGCTTAATTCCCAAGAGAACAGCGAAGAGGCTTCTTCACAAGGAAGATTAAAAAACGGCGATCTGGAAATCCCTATAGGCGAGGTGATAATCCCCGATGGCTTCGGAAGAAGGGAGAGGGGCTGCTGGTTGTTGTTTTGTGTGCGGGTGTGTGTGCGCACAGTTCTCTGGCCGCTGTGGATTGTAGCCGGTAGATGTCAAGCAGCAGCGGCGGCAGCGACAAGCGACAGCGACAGCGGCAGCGGCAGCGGCAGCGGCAGCAGCAGCGGCGATTTGTCAGAGATCACTCGACTCTTATCTCCTTAGCCACGGCAAAGATTCGGGCTGTTCGGGGGTTTTTGTTTTGTTTTGTTTTGTTTTATGAATCCAAGGAATAACAAAAGGAAAAAAAAAAGAACCACACACAAAATCAGAGAGTGTTTCGGTGTCTTAAATAGCAAAATGTATGCGCCTGCTTGTTGGCCCCGGGTCTCTTCTTGTATGTGATCTTTGCTCTCTGCCTGCCTGGGTCTCTCACCGAGTGTGAAGCGCTGAGGATCTGACTCTCGCCCGGCGCCTGCCGCCCTTATATCCCGCCGGCCGCCTGCATGGTTAATGAGATGCAAATGAGCAGCCCCCCAATCTGGCGAGAGCTGTCACAAAGGAGCCACTTTTCCAAACCCTCCTCTCAATGGATCGCCAAATGGTCAGTGAGCTGTAAAATGTGCAATCCTCCTCCTCCCCTACTTCCCCCACCCCTAACCCCCTCCGTTCCTCCACCTCTCCCTACCTCCACCCCTCCTTCTTCCTCACATAACACAAAACGCACTCATTTACATTCCTGCAAAATTTTCAACGCAAGAATCCCCCTTCTGCTCTCGGGAGATGGTAACACCCCCCCCCCCCCACGCCCGACTTCCATCTCTTCGCCCTCCCATACCCTCCCTCCCTCTTCCCGGCAACAAACACACAGACACAGAAATACAAGCTACCACTCTTTTCCAGCAGGAAAACAACTTCCAACTTCTGAGATCTGGAAATTGCCTCTCGAAATTCTCCAGTAGCCAAGGCGTCCCACTCCACCCCCACTCGCAATGAAAACTCAACCGCCAAGGATACCCATAGCTTCAGGGAAAGTGTGTGTGTATGTGTATGTGTGTGCGCGCGCGCGTGTGTGCGCGCGCGTGTATGTGTGTGCGCGTGTATGTGTGTGCGCGCGCGTGTGCTGGGGAGGGGGAGAATTCATTATTCACAAATACCTCAGCTTCAGGATTTGTGAACCATCTAAACCCGTACAACCCCTCAGAGTTGTTTAAAAAGAAAGCTCTCTAAATCCTGGGCGTGGGAGGTGGAGAGAAGTGCAGCGAATATGGGAAGCAAAGCCATCCTTAGTTTCTCAAAGTTTGGGAACTTCTAAGACGAGGCCCCAGGGGAGATTCACCCCAAAAATCAAGGAGGAGGGAGGGAAATCACGTGATCGGGTTAGTGAATGGACTAACCGAGAAGGGATTTTTACTTTCTGTCCCTTACCCCTTACCCCCTACCCTCTACACCAACGACCTCTCTCCTCTGGAGGTTCTCCTTCCTTCCCACGAATTACCATATATGTGAAGAGGAGGGGCAAGGAGACTTGTTTCACGCCACCGGGGAAGTCGGGAGCCCTAAGCTTACCCCGCGCGATTATTATCCACTACCACCATCTTCCCTCGATTCTCTTTCTCACTCCCTCCTGAGTCTAGCCCCCCCCCCCCTCCCCTCGCCTCCTTCAGCTTGGTAAAAAGTGAGTTTGGTGTGTGTCGTTCGCGTGGCTGTCATTAAGGCAGTTTGTTATTGTGCGAGGGCTGAATCAGTTGGCTCTTTGTACTCTCAGCTGTATGGTAATGCAGTCAGCACCTGCTCCCTGCACAATACCAGAGAGAGAAAGAGCTCCCCTCGGCGCACGATACTGCCTCTGCAACAATGTCCGGCACATATTTTAAAGAGATCCCTTCCAGCCAAAAAAAAAAAGAGAACCTCTTTACACCAACCGTCACCTTATTTTTTTTTTTTACACATCCATCAGACACTGGAACTTTTGTTTTGATTTTTTTAAAGGGGAAACGAGTTTATCGGTAGTGCCCGTAACACATACATAATACACATCCACAAAATTTCTCAAAACGGAGGGAGATTAGAGGGGGAAATATTTCTTATGCTTGGAAAATGAGATTTGAAGAGGGAATAAAAAGTGTGGGCTCAGATCCATAACTCCAATATAAACTTTGTGATAGTGTGTCAACTTTGGCTTCTCTCCTCTTCCCCACCCCCACCCTTCCTCTTAACACCTATAGGAGTTCATTAGAATGCAAGGTGTAACTGTCTGAGTAAATGTCATTTTAATTGTAACAGATCATTTCAACACAGATTAAGCCAGTGTGTGCAGTTGGCTACAATAACCTCACTGTAGGTATATGCCTCGCTAAAAGCTTTATTATGGCCACTTTATTGGGTGGAAACGTGCATTTGCATGGCAAAATGTGACTTTCATTGAAGCAGATGTCTTGATCACAAATTATCCTACAATGCATGGGGAAAAATTCTCAAACACTTCTTAAAGTAAAATTACTGGTAATACCAATTAAAAGAAAATCACTTGATGAATTCATTCATGGCTGCCCATCCTGGCTAGCTGGCGACTGTAACTGTAACCCAGAGCTCTTTTAAGAATTGAAAGCATCTCCACTGCCATGGAACTGCCCAAATACCTGAGAAGACTAAAGGGGACCAATACTTTTGAAAACTTTAGCCTTTAAAAAAAAAAAACTGATCTACTGAGGTTGAATATAGACTCTACTATAAATAGTGTCGATTTAAATTTTAAGGAGTAAAGTGTGAATAGTAAATTTGGCATCAGGAGAGGATTATTTCTGTCTGTCCTTATCTACACTCAGGTTTGGCTTATCGCTAATGGTGCTTTCATATAGATTGTCACGTTCGTGGCTTTGAATTGGACCTTCCTTCCTCTTTGAAGGGTGCTGCTGTAAGGACTTGTAGGGAAGTGTTAACCTGTAGATGACTAAACAGCTCAAACTAGAGCGAAATGTAATTTACTCTTGCCATCTAGTGTCAACATCTTTCTTTTAATTAGATCGTCACTTTTTAGTAGTTTTCATTAGAGATCTGTCTGCGTCCTACACAAAAGCCTAAGTAATTCTAGCTAGCTAGCTATCAATCCTTTCGATCGATCGCTCTACCTATTTAACTACCTGCCTTCTTACCTACCCAGCTACATCTGCTTTTATTCTCAAATGGAGAGATTATGTATCCCCAATGGTACTCTCAGTTAAAATGCTGAGTGGAAAGAAGGAAGGAATGAGTGTGTGGAGGTGTGGGTGTATGCATATATGTGAAAGACCCTCTCTAGAGATCTGGTTGGTTATGTATCGAGATAAGTAGTGGTATATAATTTTAAATCTTTTAATTGGATGATAGGGATAGAAAATTGACTCATTTACATACCTGTTTAAAAAACTGGAAATAAAAAGTTCCACGCGCAAGGGCTTAAACCTTTAAAAAAAGAACCTTGCCCCCAAATCTTTAACAAACCCCCCTCAGTATCAAGTATTTGTTAAATTGACGGCGCACAGATTTCTCGATTACTGCGGCAAAGCGTAACTGAAAGGCATCGTAAAATCCATCAGAATCCTGCCCAAAGCGTTCATTCTTTCCCAACTTAATTTATGCCACGCGATTCTGTATTGGGGAAATCAAGCAGAAAGCTCTTTTTTCTTCGTCTTTTTTTTTTAAACTTTGCTTTACCTCCTCCCTTCTCTCCATATCTCCCTCCCTTTCTTCTTCTCTCTGTCTCTCTCCGTCTCTGTGTGTGTCTCTCTGTCTGTCTCCTCTGTCTGTCTCCTCTTCCTCCTCCTTTTCCTCTCTTCCCTCTCTCCTTCTCGTCTTCTCTCCCTCTCCTTTCCTTTCTCTGTGCCTCCCCTCCCCCTTTTCAGATGCTGGGCTAACGGGGAGACTGTTTAACTTAAGTGTTTCTATAGGAGGCTGTTGTAGTTTAACTCCTGCCCACCAGTAGCTGGGATGAACAAAGGAGGGACTCGAGGTCTAACTATTCATCCTTTCTTTGCACTTTAATTTTCATTGATTGTAAAGACAAGGGGAGCCCTTAGGGATTCGAGCTGAAGGGGGATGACACGCCTTTAGACGCGATCAGCCCCCTAGCCAGCCATCTGCTCCTAACCAAATGGCGTTTTTTCACTCCCCAACTGCATGTCTCTATACTCCCATAACGAAGAACTCTGAGCCCCCACACCACCCCCGCCATGCAAAAGGGTCTTAAGTTAAAGTATGTTAAATAGACCTGGCATGGTATTTGCCTCAGCAGCCAGAATTGTCAACGCCCCCCCCCCCATAAATCCTTACCTTGGTCATTAAGAAAATGCTGAAAACTTTCTTTTAAATACTTTTTGATCTCTCAGCAAATTTACTGTACTAAGTGAAACTCATTAAGGTTTAGAAGGCATGTCACAGAGCGGTTTTGCTTTCTTCTTGAAAGCCACACACTGACAATGGTCTGGATCCCTCAGATTATCAGGCCAGGTTCCAGCGATAACCACAGCCCTGGAGGTGAACTGATTTCAGGTTGTACTGTAACCACAACTACCACAAAGTTAATAACTCCATTCTTCTCTGGTACCTGCCTATCTCTACTTGCCTATTTTGTTTTTAATTTTCCCACTTTCTCATGAAGAAAATTATCAGCCAAAATGATCATCACAACCAAATAATATTTTCTAAACCACAGCACAGTACTGGACCTGTCACTCTTATCTCAGCACTCCTAACTATAGCACAGCTTTTGGAACCCCCCCCCTCTCCCCATAAGCCAAAGAAAACTTCTATTCCCCAACCCAGTTGGGGAAGAGTGGGGACCATTATCCCCAGAAATAGACTTTGGAACCAAAACATGGAAGTATATGCTCAGTTTCCTTTGTAAGCAACTCTGTAGAAATGGGTGTTTTGTGTTCTTTCAGGGTCACTGAAAACTGAATACCAAAAAGATCATGTCAAAATTTCTGTCTCTTCAGAACTAGGAAGTTGGACATTCTTAACTAGTCAATCTTGTGTTGGTCAAAGATGTGAAATTAGTTGAAAGGGGTTTCTTAATTAATATTGCCATCATGTTTCCCATCAAAATATAGTCTAACTGTAAAATTTTATAGAAGTGGAATAGTAAATTTTTCTTACCATATATTGATGTACTTATACATATCCCTGAGAGTGAACAAAATATTATATATCAGGGATTATAAACACTGTGTTGTTTGTTTGTTTGTTTTTGACAATGAATTGTAAATATAGTTATTTCCTAGGGTTAGGTTTAAATGGCTGAAGCCCAGAAGTATGTGGACAAACTTCCTCCTTTCTTTTCACCATCCCCCTTCCTTTTCACCACCATTACTCTCCCTCAACACATACATAGGATCAATCAGGCACTATGCTAATGTTAGAGTACATGGTTGAATTCTATCTTAAATATCCACTTCCTTGTTTATTCATGTTGATGGCAAGATGGATCCTGGTTCACATACTTCAAGATTCCATTTTGTTGGGGGTCTGTAGAAAAAAAGGATAAACAAATCAAGGGGGGCACATTTTCTGATGTTTGACTGCCACGATATTAAGTTTAATGCAGTATATGTACATGTGTTTTATGGAGACTGGAAATAGTAGCACAGACACCCACCAGACGCTATTCGGTAGTGCTTTGACAGGTTTGTGTGAGTCCTGGGGGAGGGAGGGAAAGGAGAGGAAAGAAAGGAGAATAGACAATTATCCTCTCTGAACATTATTCCAACCTTAGAAAACTGTAACTTCTTTCTTTTAAGGCTTTAACATCTAACCTCACAGTGGGTCCCTGAAAATCATCGGAGTGGGAAAAGAATACAGTTAACTTCTCTCAGAATGTGATAATCACTGATGCTGTAATCTAATCTTTTTTTTCCCCTTGTGGGAGGGGAGGGTAGTGGCCAGAGTAAGGAAGGATGAGCTGGAGTGTTACAATCCTTGCCTAGGGAGAGAGATAGAAGACAATGCAGTGGTACTATTTATGCGGTATATTTTGGGGGTGATTGTTTTATTTGAATTTTTCAGTTAGTTGGGACATTAAGAAGTTTAGCTCGTAGATTTGTAGAAAGTTGCAAAGGCATGTGCTGATTTGAATGAGAAAGGGCAAGTCGCGTGGCTCAGCTGGCCTACAGAGAGCACAGATGATGGATAAGCTGCAGCTCGGTGGCTTTCCCCCTCCTTTTCTTTCCCTCCCCCTTCTCTTCTTCTTTCTTCTTCCTTCCTTCTTTCTTTCTTTCTTTCTTTCTTTCTTTCTTTCTTTCTTTCTTTCTTTCTTTCTTTCTTTCTTTCTTCTTCTTCTTCTTCTTCTTCTTCTTCTTCTTCTTCTTCTTCTTCTTCTTCTTCTTCTTCTTCTTCTTCTTCTTCTTCTTCTTCTTCTTCTTCTTCTTCTTCTTCTTCTTCTTCTTCTTCTTCTTCTTCTTCTTCTTCTTCTTCTTCTTCTTCTTCTTCTTCTTCTTCTTCTTCTTCTTCTTTTTCTTCTTCATCTCCTCCTCCCTCTTCTTCATCTCCTCCTCCTCCTCCATCTTCTTCATCTCCTCTCTCTTCTTCATCTCCTCCTCCTCCTCCTTCCTTTTTTTCATTTCCTCCTCCTCCTTTTCCTCCTCCCCCTTCCAACCAAATCGGGAGTCATCTGCTCCATCCCTATACTAGCCTCTCATTTTCATAACAAAGCTTGTGTGTTTACCTGTGATCCTGGAGAACTGACAGGGCATTCCTTTGTTTCTAGATCAGATTACTGCAGCCAGCTGCTCTTCAGCCCTTTCCTGTGCAAATCTGAAAGTGGCCCCTCTCTATGTGTTTTACTGATTGAATATGCGAGGATCTCTGAGGCAGGGAAGCAGGCTAGGTAGAGTTTATTGTCTGTTCTATTAGACTTTGCTTTTTAATTTATTTAGAAAGAGTAGTGATTTCGTAAAGATGGCAAATTATTAGGGGCTAGGTGTTCTAAAGCTGTGTTATTGTTGTGGTGGTGATAGAATATTGTAATGGGGTGGAGTGCTGGGGGTGGTGTGGGGATTATATAGAGTGAATATTCTTGCAAGAGTTGAGGTCAGTCGCGTGCCGATGTCTGCCAGGGGAACATCTGCCAGCTCCTCAGGGTGAATTTAGTGAATGTGTTGTGTTCAGGATTACACATACCTCCGGGCGACTTCAAGAAACAAAACAAGAGAGAGGAAGGAAAGGGCTGAAGTCTGAGAAGGAAAAGGGAAAGGAGTGAGAGGAGGGGAGAAAAATCAACATCTCCCCACAGACAGATTACCATATAATCTGACCTTGCCAATGTGACCTATCAGTAGTATTCCCGTATATCCCCAACAAGCACACGTAAGAGATATATACCATTTCTAACACCCAATGAATTCTAGAACCTTATCATTTGTGTAATCATCACTATGACTAAATCTGGGGAAATTTGTGCTTCTCTTTCACCTCAATGATAAAAATAATCTATGCCTCAGAACTTCTAGCCTCTAGTACTTCATCCCAGAGGTATAGCCAGATAGTTCATAGTTCTCTTTGCTTTAGTATTAGTGAGTTCCTTCTGATTGTCAGGGGTTCCCAGAGAAGTAATAAAATTTTTTTTTTACCAGGGGCTCTCTATCCACCTTCTGTTTCTTGTGTCCTGAAGAGTCCCTTTGCCTGAGAAAGGGATTACAAAAGTTACAAGAGGGTACAGAGTTTGCATAGATTAACCTAAAGAAGTTCTGACTAATTCACCTTGAAAGATGAACCTTGAGGTTCAGTGTGGAAAAAACTATCTGAAGGAATCTATAAAATGTTCATAGAGTCATAGATTTGGAGGTGGAGATGGCATATTCCTTTAGTTTCTACATAAAGCTTTCTTTGCCAAATTTAAAGTAGAGAGACACACATTGATTATGATTTAAATTTAATATTCATAAATGGTTGAAAGTAGGATGGTAGAGATAAAGGAGATAAACGGAGAACAGGATTTCAGTAGCATCTCTACACGTGCTAGTGACATGTCAATCACTTTACTTTTTTAAAGAGAAACTTAATATACTTTCAACAAATAAAGTAATCTTAACCTTCAGGATAGCAATGAAATTTAGGATGTTTAATGAACAGAATGAACATCCTATGATTATGTCTCCAACTTAAACTCTAAAATGTAGTTTCCACTCTGCCCCAACTCTCAACCTTCCACAAACCTCACTCTCCTATCAATACTTTCAAAACACTATTCATTTCTCTGACTCTTTAGGACTGAAGTTACTCAAATGAACTTTGCTTGTGGTAGATTAGGATTATAAAACAACAAATTTGGGGAAACCAAAGGGCTTTCTTTTTTGCAAGTAGGGGGAAATGGAAGGAGAGAGAAGAAAGAGGAAATATATAAATGGCTGAATAGATGACTGGATATATGGATGGATAAAATAGAAAGTTAATAACTATTAAAAATGAATTGAGACTTTTATCATATCTTGATTAGTACTATAAAGCCTATAAAGTCCTTGAGTTACTTAATTTAATCAGGGCCTCACCAAAAAAAATTGTGAAGTGGATACTATAAAGTATTATTATTTCCACATTACAAACAAGAAACTGGACCTGTAAGAGGTTAAATGACTTGTGCAGAGTCACAGGTGATAGTAGAGTATAAATCTTCCTAAATCCAATTTCAACATTGTAAGGAACCTTAGAAATCATCTAGTCTGATATTTTCATTTTAAAGCCCAACATCTTACTCATTTTACAGTAAGTGAGGCCCAGAGGTCATGCAACTAGTATGTGAAGGAGCCAGAAGCCAGACTAGAACCTGGGTGTAGTATATCTCAGTCATATACACTTTTCCCTATCCCATATGAATTGGCTTCATTAAAATTATTTGAAAACTCAGTCTATTAGAGAGATTACATATAAATTTATTCTATTCTTCAGAAAGGCTCTTGTTTATGATGGGCTTGGTGAATTACAATTTTTTTCCTTCAAATTTAAAGCCTGACCTTTACTTTCTGGGTTCTGTATCTCCCTGGATAAGTAAGTAGACAAGCACCTGTTGCTCCCAAAGTCCCAAGAGATACAAATCAATCAGGTCACACTATCTTGTGCTTTAACTAGAATGGAAAGCTTTGCTCTCAAGGAACTAGTGCATACAGGAACTTTAAGCTCATGAATCAATGAGTGGTAGAAGGTTAAAAATAAATTATCTAAGAAATAAATATCCTATGTCTCAGAGAGCCCTAAAATGGAATTCTGAGGTGGCCTTCAGCAAGTTTGTCATTCATTTATTTGTTTGTTATTCAATTCTCTTTTTCTAGTTCCTGTTTTTCCCTAGTCCTCTATTTCCTTGACTATTAAACTTGCCAAGTGCTTGATTTGGTGGTTTATTATTTCCTCTCTTCTTCAAGCAACATACCTAACTAGAGCTGCACACTGTCACTGAAATCTCTCCCCAAGAAGTCTTGAAGGTGATTTTGGAAAGGGAGGTGAGTTTGGATGGACTGAGCAGGCTCCTGATGCTTTAGTAAATGCTGTTCTTCTCTTGCCTCCCACCCCCATCTCCCTTTTCTGTGAGCATCTGCCCGAAGAAGAACAGATGTGGGCACCTGCGGTGACAGGCTGCATATGTTCCATCCTATTCACAGGCATTCAGACGTAGCTACAATGAGCAGCCTTTGTGTGCGCAGACTCACTAAATATATTAATCTGTCCTCCCCAGAGCACTGCGCTGTTTAATTTTTCACTAGCAATAACATCTGATCTAATCCTTAAATCGGCTCCCGAAAGCCCTCCCTCCTGTCTTCCTTTTTCCTTATCCTCCCCACCCCCTCCCCCAAAAAACGTGTGAAGTTATTCAACCTTCCACCTGTTGCCTGTCGACTTGAGAGTGGACTATTGCAAGCATCTTGTTGTTTCAGGGCAGGGGGTGGACGGGTGAGGGCATCTGTGTAGGAAATGTTGTTTGCCCACATCAGATAAAAGTCTGTCATTTTCCCTAGCATAAGAAAGTTGTTTCTTTTTTAGCAAAGTGGAATATAGACTCCCAAATGTTGCACATCAAAGAGCAATAATTATTAACCTGCTCCAAGGCAATTCAACATACCCCAAACTTTTCTACATAGAAACTAAAGTTCCCATTTATTGTTTTGTTTATTGAACTCTAGTGGTTATTATCAACACTGGTCAATAGGCCGAGTAGCCAAAAGGTAACATAAATCTCAGATGTAAGACTTAGATTTTTTTTTTGACCAATTTTGTTGCATGACTCTTTTATCTTAGCATCTCTTATTCTATTTTGATTTGTTTTCTACCACAATGAGTCCTTTAGTCCCATTGTGGATGTCACAATGCACATGGACATCAGGCTGTGAATGAAGACAGAAGCAGTTTAAACAAACCAGGCTCTTTCTTTCCTCTCTGTCCATTGTAATATGAATGGGCCTTCTGCATTCTGCTGCTAGGAAACCACTTTTTGCAAAGCCCTACTCCAATAAATGGACAGGGGAAAAGGGACTCCAAGAAACAGTGAAAGTATTGAAAAAAAAAAAGAGACAAATTTAGGTAAGTTGGGCTCCTTTTTCCTCCCCACCCCCAATCAACAAATTTCTAAACCCCAAGTAGTTTAAGACAACAAAACACCTTTTAAAACATTAAATCCCTCCTTTTAAAATTCATTCTTCCTTGTTCTTTTGCTCCCCCCAACTTTCTTTCCCCTCCCTATCACCTCCCATCAAGATGCACAAGATGGGAGAGCACATTGGGTCACTATCAAGATTTATTTTCATAATATTATATTGTCTTCTTTTTCCTCTCAGTAAAATAGGAACTATAAAGTAAGCCATGTTTATCAACAATTATTAATAATTAATAATCATAAAAAAACTTTCAAAATATGTCCTGTTAGATCACTGCAATCTAGGCAGGAGCAGATCAGGTAGATTGGGGGGGGGGGATTTAGACACTTTTACTGTAATACTTCAACACTGTAGTTTTTATCGATCTTTAAACATCAATGAAGAAAAGGATTAGCTACTACTGGATGTCCATTCTAAAATGATGCAGGTAAAAGGAATCTCATCCATTATCCTTCTAAATAACATCAAGAGAAGCCCTATTTCATTCTTTGAACCAGGAGCCATGAAAAAATGTTTTAATAAATCAGTATGAGTGATGCTGCCAGTAGTACCAGGGAGATAGCTGATACCTAGTTCAAGTCAGGCATTTCATTATATCTTTGGGGGGAAATATCCAATAAACACTGGTTCTGCCACAGGCAATTTTGCTATTTATTATCGACTTTAAGCCTCTAGAGAAATTACCCAATTTGTGGGAGCAAAGGCAGCATGTGCATGTGTGGGTACTCAATAAATGCTATTGATAACTATGCTAATTCCTTCTAGATACCACCAGAGGTCTTAGTGTTTCTATTGTTAGCATACTTCATTTTCAGCTGCTATTGAACTAATGCTTTAACCTGATGCTGGAGGCAACATGTAGGTGGTGATTTCTTTAAGCTAGGATATAAAACTGAAGTGGATGCTAAATATTTGTAGCCATTAAAGATCTCAGGACTCTTTTCATAAGAGTAAATCCTTAAGAGAAGCTTTTTGGCTAAGTTTTAACCTGAGTAATTGCATCCTGCCTATTGAGACTAAGTATACACATAGTATTTGTTTCTTGTGTATTTGTCTTTATGTAGTGTTTGTTGTGTATATTTAGACCAACCATCATCATGCCTCACTCCATGGCAGATGAAGTGAACTTTGTTTATATTAGAGATTTGGAAAGGATTTGTGAATCTTTCAGGATGTAGTGTTATATCAATGTAATGTTATTTTGCATTCTTTTAAGGAAAACATTTTCTCTAACATTTGCTAATTTGCTTTTACCATTGCTTGGTATTATAGGTTACTACTATGAGATAGCAAAATCTTAAGGAATTTGTGGAAAAATATTGTCAGATTTTCATTTATAATTTTCCTTCATGTTTTTTTCTGGGCATATTTACTAAGCATTTTTAAAGCTTACACGTGTTATTCTTTTGGCAATTCTTGTTTAAAAAAATCCTCATGTAATGTATAAGAAAAATCATTCACTGGTCCTTGCCAGTGTTGGAACATGTCATTTGAATCTCAGACTGTTTCAGAATTAGAGACTGGATTTTAAAAACCAACAAATGCAGTATTGCATTATTAAAAGCAATATGCTTCAGTAATGTCATTACTAACAAAGGTTCTTTCATTTTAATATTTTAAAAAGAATTTCATATGTATGTTGTTCAAATGTCTAAATATTAGAGAAATATTGAAGGTTGTACATAATTGTTATTCTTTATATTATGTAAATATTGTCATTTCACTATGTAAGGCTACAAACTATGCAATTGCTTATACTCAAGATGACTGAACTCCTTAAACAGCAAGGATCTAGACTATTCATTGATGAAGAGCTACCAATGCCTCAAATTATTCTGTAGATATGTAATTCAATCCAGCAAATATGTGTTGAGCTCCTACTATAGGCCCACCATCTGCTAAGCTCTGTGAGAGATGCAAAAGAAATTTGCCAAACATTTATTGAATACCCACTATATGCAAAGCACCACACTAGGTAATTAGAAGTGTACAATGATGAATAAGGTATATTACTTGTCTTAGAGAAGCTTCTCATCTATTGAGGAAATAGGACATACACTCATGCAACACTTAAATGACAACTCAGAGCAGACTATGATGAGGTATCTGAAATTAGTATAGGTAGAATGTGCCTCTGGAGGTAATAGAAATGCCTGAGTAGTTAGGGAATGCTTCATGGGAGTTAGTAGTAGTAGTAGTCTCTCGGTAACCGAGGATGACAATTGTCTTTGCGCGTTTTCATCTATGGTGTATAGATGAGTGTGCACAAAGACACTTGTGCATGAAGATTTAAGTGGAAAAGTCGATGCACAGAGACAGTCCCACTCTCTCGGTGTTGGAAGCCTGGGTCCAGTGGCATGAAAAGTCGTTACACCTGGAGACTCCCTCAGCTGCATTGGATGGCCGAGTTGGCCTTTGTGCTCCAACATGCCCTAAGCACTCCACAGTGCTTTGCTGCGTCGCCATCTCAGCCGTTGAACCTTCTTATTGGTTTCTTCTGTCTGTTTAGCCAAAGCAGTCTTCACATGCTGGGTGAGCAGAGCCCTGGTTCACCAGGAGTCAACGACCCGATGGCTACCCTCACAAGGTTTAGCCGGCCTGTCGAAGCCGTTGCCCAGGGTGTGGCCGCTGCCACATGCTAGCAGCTACTGGGAGCCACAAGTGAGAGCTGGGTATCAGGTGAGGGTCAGAGGCTGGAGAGCTGCCCTAGGAGGGCACGACAAGCCCTCCATACCAGAGATACTACCCCTCCCTGAGCACCCCATACACCCCTTCATGGGAGAGATAGTACTAAAAGGCAAAATTTAGATAGGTGGATTAGAAGGAGGAGAATTGTCAAAATAAGCATGGTGGGAAGTAAAGGGGGCAACCAGCATATGTAAAGACACAAAGATAGAGATGACCATGAGATATTCTGGGGATAGTCAGAAAACCAGATTACAATGACACAGTCCCTGCCTTGAAGAGTTTTAAACAATCAGTCCAGCATCTTTGATCCATTTCCATTTATCTGGGAGACCTTCAAACATTCTCAGGATTTCCCTATTGAAAAAAATATTGAAACTTTAAAAAAAAAACACCTTATTTGACACTATCCCCTTTTGACCATAATTTGAATGTATCTATTTTGCTGACAAACCCCTACATTCTTTCCTCATCTAAACATTTCTTTATCTGTTGTTGATACCACTATTCACCTAGACACCTAGGTTCATAATATTAGTTATCCTAGACTCTTACAAACTCCTGACGTCCCCTTATCCAATCAACTACCAAGTCTTATCACTTCTACTCCTATTTCTCAAATCTATCCCATTTTCTATACTTAAACACTACTCCCACACTAGTTCAAGCTTCAGTCTACACCTTTAAAATAGCTCCTAATTGCCAATCTGACCTCTAGTTTATTCCCTTGCTAAACCATCCTTTATAGAATGTACAAAATAATCTTCCTGAGGTACATATCTGGCCATATAAGTCCCCTGTTTAAAATTACCAGTGCCTTTAAGGTTAAAAAAAATCTTCAACTTGTTTTATAAATGTTTTCATGGTCTTCTTCCAAATTACATAACCAGACATTTCCCATCACCCTCCTCTAAACCTTCTATGACTTAGTTTTGCAAACACAAAATTCCATCTTCCATCTCAAAATATTTGTACGCAATATGGTCAGGAATATCATCTTCAAATGGGAGAGATGACACACATAAATAACTACAAACTAAGTTCATAATAGAAGATAAATTTAGCGAAAAAGGTACTAGTAGTTTGGGGAAGGGTTAGGGATGGGGAGTTGGGAAAGATTTCATAAATAAGGTTGTATTTAATCTAAGTCATGAAGGTAAAGTGAGGAAGAAGAGCATTCCAGGCATAAGTAAAATATAAAAAATTTGAAAAATAGAATAGGATAGAGTATGTAGGCTTTAGGTGACAGAATATTTAAGTTTGGTCCTGAAGATAATAGGGAGCCACTGTAGTTTATTGAGTGGGAGTGGGGGGAGGGGGCTTGTGTTTCAGGGAAGATCAAATTGGAATCAACTCAAAGGGAGGATGAGTTGGAGTGGGGAGAGCCTTGAAACAGAGAGAACAACCATAAATAGTATAGGCAAGGGGTGGAGGGCCTGACTTGGGTGGTTGTGTGAAAAAGGAATATTCATAAGAAATGCTGAGAAGTTGGAAAAATGAAAAGATTTGGCAACAGACTGGATATGTGGGGGTGTGAGAGAGGAGTTAAAAATGACATAGTTCTGAGCCTTGGGTTACTAGGAGGAAATCTGGAAGAAGCCAGGGCTTGCAGAAAATTTTCTGTTTAGAAAGTTCTTAAACATGTTGAGTTTGAAATGTGCCCTAGACATCTGACTTGGGGCATCAAAGAGGGCATTTGAAGCTGGACCTGAAGCTCAGGAAATTGGATAAATAGATTGGATTCATATATCTGGTCATTTACATTGAGGAAATCAAACCCATGAAAGCCAAAGAAATCACCAAGTGAAATAGCATAGAGGGAAAAGAGATAAAAGGGATAAAGACAAAGTCTGGCCAGACACCCAGAGTGAGTGATAAGATTCTAGATGAAGATGTGTCAAAAGAGACTGAGAAGGAACTGTTAGGAAAGAGGAGAACCAGAGGGAGAATTTATCTTGAAAGTCTAGAGAGAGTATAGGGGAGGACATGGTGATGGACCATGTCAAAAGCTATAGTGCTTTTCAGATGACCATGTGCATTCTTATTTAGATTCAAATCGAAGTAGATGTCCTGTGAGGCCTCAGAACATTAAAGGGGAGATGGCTGGTCATAATACCTGTGGCTTCAGCTCTGCCACTGTCTGGCCCAAGGAAGACCTAAGTTCAAATGTGACCACAGATACTTATTAGCTGAGAAATCTTGAGCAAATCACTTAATCTGTTTGCCTCAGTTTCCTCACCTGTAACATGAGAATAATAATAGCACTAACCTCCCAAGGTTATTATGAGGATTAAATAATATTTGTAAAGCACCTAACCAGTTAATGGGTGCTATATAAACTATTATTATACTGAGCTTGAGATGTCTTAGTTTACCTCAGAGATGTCTGTTTACTACCAGAAAAAAAAAAAAACTGTTGCATAAAGGGTGCCCGACCACCACAAGACTGAATATTCAGAAAAGAACATTCAATGTTCTGGGAGAAGCCTTTCCATGTTGCTCCCAACACTAGTACCTTTCTATGAGATTACTTCCAATTTGCCCTATATATAACTCTTTGTAAAGAAGGTTTTTTGTTTTGTTTTGGTTTTGTTTTTGCATGTTTTCTCTCCCATTAGAATGCGATCTCCTTGAAGTTAGAAGCAAACTTTTGGGCCTTTATTAAAATCCCCAGAGCTTGGCAGAAGGTCTGGTTCTTAGTAAGCCTCTGAGTGACTGACCAACTGAATAACCAACAGGAAGAAGTCCTTGAATTCGGTCTCGCATGGAGGCTTCACCCCGGCCAACAACTCTTCCATAATATCGGAAGGTTCTGCTTTTCCGTTTTATCAAAACTTGGCATAGACGGGGTCAAAATGAATACCAACTAACCCACAACACACACGCGTGCGCGAGATAAAAAGGGCAGACGCTGAGCCCATAAACTCGTCAGCCCTTTTTCTTCCAGAAGGAGCGACCTGTTACCAAGGCAATCGAGAGCTCGCTGCGCCTGCGCATTCTCTCTCCCGGCGCGGGGGAAGGAGGGCTTGCCGGAGCGGAAACGGAAGTGGAAGTGGAGGCAGAACCTGCCAGGAGGTAAGTAGGGAGGGAGAGGAAGGTGTGAGTCGCAGACTGGACCCTGGTGCTGTTGTTAGGTAGGGCCAGACCTCCATGGGGCGGCTCCGTTTCTGTGTTTTGGGTGTGTAGGAGTTCCGTGCTTGTGTTTCTCTCTGCCTACTCCCCCATGTCTGTGTCAACTTCCTAATTTGTCTTGTGCTAGTTCTGTCAATTTCCGCAATCATCACTATTCTCTCTTAACAGTTCCCTCCCATCTTTCCCAGATTGTGTGCACTTTGACTCCTCTATCTCGGACGTGAACTATCTTGCCTCTGCATTTTAGACCTTGACCCGACCTCCCGCTGTGTCCTGTGGCCTTCCCGTTTTCCTAGGACTGTGGAGTTTAGTACTGGAAGGGACCTTTGAAATTATTCGAAAATTGAAGCCCATAAGGGAGGCGAAGTGAATCGCAGTCAGTAGTAGAGCTTAACATAATCCAGGGCTTTTACCTGGAAATCTATAGTCCCCATCACTCCTTTTTTTTTTAACCTCCTTTTTTCCATAACTGTACTCCTATGTCCTCAGAACTTTGCTCTCCCTCCCGTTATGGTGCCCTTGGATCATCACTGATGCTGCCACATATCCTATCCAGAGTACCTCTCAGTTGTCTATGTTACTAGTTCATTAAGTTATTTGTATACCACCAATTTTTAAGTGTTATTATAAGACTCAAAGATGACAATGTAGGCAAAGTACTTTGTAAACCATAATGCAGTATATAAAAGTTATGATGATCGGAGGTATACCAAAATTATAATTATACAATTTTCTATATTGTAGAACCCTGTTATTATAGAACTTTTTTTCAGTACCCAAAGAGTAACTAACAAGAGTGGGGAATAACTTTGAGGAGATCATACTATTATATTCATACATATCTTTGTAGCAGGGCATCTAAATTGGAATCCTGTTCTTTATTTGATTTAATTTTTTTCCAGTGAAGACAGTTCTATTTTCTTTCCCCATTGGGGGGAAAAAAACCCTTATAGAAAACATACATAATCAAGCAAAATATCCCACATTGGCCATGTCCAAAAAAAAAAAAAATATTTCTCACTCAGTACACTTTGCCTTATCTATCAGGAGGTAGGCAGCATGTTTCATCTTAGATCTAATGGAATTGTGTGTTTGGTCATCAAATTGATCAATTCTTAAATCTTTGAAAGTTTTCTTTTTGGTGTTGCTGTATAAATTGCTATCCAATTCTGCTCAGTTCACTATACATCAGTTCACTCCAGTCTTTCCAGATTTCTCTGAAAATATCCCTTTCATCATTTTTTTTACAGCACAGTTGTATTCCACTATATTTATATACTAAAATTTGTTCAGCCATCCCCAAGTTCCTCATTCTTCTATCTCTTTTGGGGGTACAGACCTAGGAGTGGTATTGCCTAGTTGAAAGGAATGCAGAGTTTAATAACTTTTGAGACATACTTACAGATTGCTTAATGTCTAGACAAATATATAGCTCCACAAGCTATACATTAATAATACTAGTTTTGCTATAACCCCTCTAACATTTGTACATTAGCTTTTTTTTTTCAATTTCGCTAATCTTTACTAATCTTATGGGTGTGAAGTTGAACCTTCCAGTTGCTTTAATGTTATTTCTTTGATTATTAGTGATTTAGACTTTCTTCACATAGTTAATGAAAACTTTGCTTTCTGACTTTGAAAACAAAATCAGTAATTTTCACAGCTTTTGGCAGTATTCTGTCAATTGGGTTAAGAAAGTTCATTTTGTCAGCAAGTATTAGTTATTAGGCAGCAGCCACAAAATACAGTCTTTCTCAAAGAGCTCACTTTCTAATGGTCAAGATAACATGCAAAAATTAGGTACATAATAGAGCTATAGACAGCATCATAGACAGTGAGGTAAGCACAGAGGGAAAATGTCATTGAGCTGAGGGGACTCCTTTGCTTTTGAAGTAACCTTGCTAGAATTACTTCACTACTGGGTTGCTACCTCCCTCAAGTAAAGATTAGAAGAATGATAGTTTATCAAATGGAAAAAGGCAGTCAATTGACATTTATTAAGTGCCTACTATGTAGTGAAGGATTGTAAAGAAAAGCAAAAGTCAGCCCCTGTCCCCAAGGAGCTTATGTTTTTTGTATGTCACTATAATTCATTTCAGTATTTATTGGGGGGTTTTATGGGTCTTTAATGAGACTGCTCAAATTTGGCAGTTGGTTTTTTTAGAAAAACAAAAAACAGAAGTGTAAAATGACTTGAATTTCATTTTGTTTTTATATGTCAGTGTTTTGTGGGGTGATATGTGAATGGTGAGAGGAAAATGTACCGTTGTCAACACCTATTTAAGAATAAACATTTGATAACATGCATAAGTATGTTTTAAAGAATTTAATAACTGAGGAACCCTTTGAATCCTCCAGGTCTAAGAAGCAAATTATATCTTTTTTTTTTTTTAAGTAAACTGAATAGGTTAAATGACCAGATGAAAATTTTCTACCTTAATTGGGACAGAGCTGGAAATTAAAACCAGTTTATGGCTTTTTCTGAAGAGTTTTAAGTGTAATAAAGAACAAAATAGAACCCATTTTTAATTATACCTCATTATAATACAGATAAATTATAATTCCGGTATATCTTAGGTTGTCATCTTTATCATCAAAACTAATATTTATTCAGTGCATTATGTTTTACAAAGTACTTTGACTACATTATTTTATTGGATTCTGTCAATAGGTAGAATACAGCATATGTGCAGTAGGGCTTCTGTATCCATGGGGGATATATTTCAAGACCTACCATGGATAGCTGAAATAGCAGGGGTAAAAGAATCCCTGCTGACCTCCCCCCATAGATATGTTCTCTTTCCCCACTCTGCTCAGCTAGGTACTCTGTGGTTTCCCACCCTACATACAAAAACCCAGCAACAATAAAACACTTTTTTAAAAAAGTGAAATTGGAGGTGGAAAAAGTGAAAGTTAAAGCAAAAGAGACCTCTGGCATGGATAGAATGCCAGGGCCAGAGCCATGAGTACCTAGATTCAAATCTGGCCTAAGATACTTTCTAACTGTGTGGCCCTGGGCAAGTCACCCCTGATTGCCTAACCCTTGCCATTTTTCTATTTTACAATTGTTATTAAGATAGAAGGTTAGGGTTTAGAAAAAAAAGAAGAGACCTCTGCCAGCTGACCTCCATCTGCACTTCTGAGTAGCAGTGCCTTATAGGTAGACACCTCAGATATGGTAACCAAGGATAAGGGGGCCTACTGTATTACCATCTTAGTTTTACAGATGAGGAAACAAACTCAGAAGATTAAGTAACCATCTAAGGTTCTACAGCTAGTAAATTGCAGAACCAGATATCAAACTGATTTTTTTTATTTCAAATGCAGGTACTATTGCTTTGCTCCCCAAAACATAAGCATGCATAGTAAAAATGGCATCAATATAGTTATTAAGGTGGGATTTGGACCTTGTCAGAGTAGTCTTTTTGATGCATAGTTATTGGGGAAGGGCATTCCAAGCTGAGGAAAAGCTGTAAGTAAAAAGTTCAGAGGTAGAAAGGTATGTCAATTTGATCCATCAATACCAGCATTACAAAGGAGTTCTGTGTAAATTATTTTGAAGGCCTTTGTAAATATAGTAAAATTTGGGTTGTCTAGAACCCTAAGTGTATGAATTATTAAGGATAACCAAATTTAAGAAATTTAATCATTTTTAGTTTAAAAACTTTCTAAAAGATATTTTATGTTTTAGTCAATTATCTTACATCACTCTCTTCCTTTACTTGCTGCCTCTTTTTCTCTCTCTCACCACCTCACATTCCCCCTGAAGTGTCTTAGCAGAAATCATCCCCTCTGAGTCTTTCAACTTTGAAGACCAGGGACAGTTCTCATCCTGGAATAATGTGAGTTGAGTTTGGAGTTGCCTTTAGGGTCTCAGTCCTAGGTTCCAAGTCATCTACATCTTTATATGTAAAACGCACAATATAATTTGACCTATTTTGAAAAAATTGGGATCATTATTTTAAACATTGTTCACTATGTTATGCAGTCATTCAGTGATGCCCCCCAGGCCTATTGAAATGTGTACAACTCTTTGCTCATCTAAATGATTCTAGATTCATGTTTTTTTGAGTTCACCCCTACTAGGTTTTCTCATCAGCAAAATAAGAGGATTGAATGGACTGTTCTCTTCCAACTCTTCTAGCTCTAAATCTATAATCTGAGAGAGTGTGTATATATCACAGTATTGGAGATTAAGGGAAATAAAAAGATGGATAAGACTTGGGCCCCTCTCTTTAAGAAGCTGAAAATATAGTAGTTGATTGGATTGGACATCCATCTCCCATCTCTGGGCCTTTGCTCCATGCTTGGAATGTACTTCATTATCTCTTCTTAAGAACCCGAAACTTGAAGCTAAGCTGCTACTTCCTACATGATATATTCAAATCATGTTCTATATGGATGATTTGTTAGTATTTTTCAGTATAATCAATTCTTTATCCCACCACATACTCATATGAAGACTTTGCCTTATAACTAACCAAAAAGCATCTTCTAGCTTCCTCTTCATCTCATATCTTTCAAACATCTTCCCCTTTATCTCCTGCTTATTTGATCCTACATCCCCACCAGATACCATCCTATATCACTCTCTTCTTAGCTAAGCTCTTTAAAAATTTTTTCTACACTTGATGTTACATTCTCCTCACTCTCTCTTCTAAAATCCTTTGCAATCTGGATTTCAGTGTCATCATTCAACTGAAACTGCCCTTACCAAAGTTACCAATGATCTTTTAGTTCCTGAATTTAATGATCTTTTCTCAGTCCTGATCCTCCTTGACCTCTCTAAAGCATCTGACACCACTTTCTTCTCCTGAATACTGTCTTATTATAATATCCTCTCCTGATTCTCCAACCAACCTTTCCTCAGTCTCTTTGCTCTTTCTTTAGCCAGGTCACATTCATAAAACATGGTTAGGAGGCAACAACTAGATGACTCAGTAGATAGAAAGCAAGGCCTAGAGACAGGAGGTCCTGGGTTTAAATCTTGCCTCTGGTGCTTCCTAGCTGTGTGATCCTAGGCAAGTCACTTAACCCCAACTGCCTAGCCCTTATCACTCGTTTGCCCTAGAACCAATACATAGTATTGATTCTAAGATGAAAGGCAAGGTTTAAAAACAAAACAAAACATGGTTATTAGCCCTCAAGACCCTGTCCTGGGTCCCAGTACACTATTTTACTTGGTGGTCAGCTCCCATGGATTCAGTTATCATATCTATAAATATACCCTTGTCTCCTAACCTGCAATCACACATTTCCAACTTCCTTTTGGACATCCCTAACTAGGTTTCCTCTCTAGGCATCTTAAAGTCATTCAGTATGTCCAAATTATAACTTGCTATCTTTTCCCCAAAACTTTTACCCTTCCAGAATTTCTAGTTACTGTTGAAGGCACCATCATCTCCCAATCACCTAATATCCCAATATCATTGTTAATCCTGAATTCACTTTCACTCACCCCTCCTATCCAATCCATTGCCAAATCTTATTATTTCTGCCTTCATAATACTCCCTTCAAATCTCCCTTTCTCCACACTAGTTCATGCCCTCATCACTTGTCACCTGGATAATAGCCTTTAACTCTACTCCCTGTCTTGCGTCTCTTCCCACTCCAATCTATTTACATTGAGTTGCTACAGTGATTTTTATAAAGTGTAGATCTGCCCCCCCCCAACTCCCAATAAGTTCCAGGGGCTCCCTGTTATCTCCAGAATCAATTATAGTTTTTTTGTTTGGCATTGAAGTACTTTGTAATTTTGCTTCTTCCTACCATTCCAGACCATTCCAGTTTCTTCCATATACAGTACTATGATACTGAATACTGTTCTTCAAAAACAATACTCTAGGGGCTAGTTCCCCTGTCTAGAAAGTTCTTCCCCTCACCTCTTCTGCCCCTCACCTCTGCTTCTTCATTTCCCTGCTATTCATCAAAGCTCAGCTTAAAGCCCTACGAGCTTCTAATGCCATCCTTTTTTAAGATTACCAACTATCTACTTTGTATATAGTTATATACCTAGTTTTTAACATGTTGCTTCTCTTGTTTCAATGTATGCTTCTTGGTTTGTTGTTTTCTTTTGATCTTTATTTATACCTTAATACTTATTACAGTGCCTGGCACATAATAAAAATAAATGATTGTTGTATCAACTAGTTCTATTAAGCACTGGAAAATATAGGTTTAGAGCTCAGGGAAAAGATAAAAACTTGAGGTAGAGATCTGGAATCATGAGCATAAATAGAAGTAATAGCTGAAGTTTGTGGGAGTAGGAATGATTGCTGGTGGGCAGGGAGGGGAGGAAGTGTAGGGACAGAAGAATATAATAGAGCCAACACAGATAGAACATGGGGTGACACCACAATTAAGGCCTTAGAAAAAAAGAGTCAGTTAAAAAAGAAAAGCAGGGGAGTATTGAATTAGAGTTGTACATGTTGTCATTAAAGCCAAGAAGGGCTAAAATAAAAAGGAGGACGAGTGGACAACATTATCAAGCATTGCAAAGAAGTCAAGAATGATCAGGTTTGAGAAAAGGCCTCAGCATTGGCATTAAGGTCATTGGTGATCTTCAATAAAGCAGTTTTTGTAGAGTGATGGGATTGAAAGTCAGATCATTGCAAGAGTTTGAGGAGAGAGTGAATGTAAGGTCTTAGAAATATATGTGTTTGGCAGTGTCAAAGTAGAGGAGAGATGTACCCAAAGGCGTAGAAGGATCAAAAGAAGGACTCTTTAGGAATAGTAAGACTTGAACCTTTGAGCTTTTAGGAATAAGGAACACCTGCAAACTGATGGAAAAGAACCAGTAGAGAAGGAGAGATTAAAGCTAAATGAGACAAAAAGACTAACTGCACCAGCAAAGTCATGGAAAATGTAGGAAGGAATGGGATCCAGTCAGTAGAAGAAAGATCTTGATAAGAAGAGGGATAACCTGTCTTAGATCAGGAGATAATTGATAGTCAGGGTCTTGGGGGAGAGAGGAAGATGTTTTGTTTCACTTTTTAGGGATAGATACAGCTTTAATTTCAAATTAGTGATTTAATTAGCTTTTTTGTGAACAGAATACAGTCACCATTGTTTTCTGAGATATTGGCAGAATTAATTGGAACACACAATTATGAAACAATTGGGACATAAACATTTTGATGAAAATATTTTTGCCACAATATGAGGAGAATTGTAAGGAAGGAACAAAGGAAGGAAGATAGATATGTGTAATATATATACATTTTTTACATAACTCTAAGACATCACTACACTTTTATTGACTGCACATACATATATATGTGTGTGTGTGTGTATGTATGTATGTATACACACACACACCTGTCACTCTGCAGGCACCAATTCACACTCTTTATTTGGTGAGTGTCTAATGCCAGCTTCTAGAATAACTCATATTGACCATACTATTTTTCTTACATTCTTATAAATTAGAGAATTTGTGTCATAGACCTTTTAATAGGCTAATGAAGTCTATGAACCCTTTCTAAGAATATTATTTTCTAAATGCATAAAACAAAACATAAAGACTATAAAAGAAACCAATTATATTGCTATAGGGTTATCCAAAAAAAATTTCCAGGCCTCCCTGAAATTTATCTGTATTTCTTGTTAAAAGCTTCTTTACTAAGTAATGTATATAGAAACTCAGGAAGACTGGCTTATTGAAACATGTTTCTGATTTGTTTGGTTCTGTTTTAATTAGCTCTTTCTTCAAGTCACCTAGACTTTCAAGCCTCAGTTTCTTTATGTATGAAATGAGGTTAACATGGTGATTGAGATCTTAGATCCTGTCTCTAAAATGCTATGACCCTATGATTTATTCATGGTTACTTCTTATCTAAGTGGTTTTATAACAACATTTTCTGATTCTAATGAATCATAGTTTAGTTTTTTGAGGGGAGGTTTTCCTCAAAGAATCCCAGAGTTCAATTTAATAGGTGTCTCTTAAAAGACTTTTTTACTCATGGCACTATTATTATCCATAAAAAATGAACCGGGCCAAGTGATTTCATTGGAAAAGTGTAATCATGTGATCTGTGATTTATCTTTAAGTTTAAGGTAACAGCTGAAAGTTCAAGAGTTGTCCATAGTACCAAGAGCTTAAGTGACCTGTTCAGGGTCACACAGCTTATATCAAGCAATTGGTAAACATTTATTAAGCCCCTACTATGTTCCAGGCATTGTGCTAAGCACTGGGGATATTAAAAAGAGGCAAAAAACAGCTCCTGCCCTCCAGGATCTTACAGTCTAATGAGGGAGCTGGTATCTGTGACACACTACAGTAGGTGTCAGCGGTGGAACTTTGACCAAGGCTTCCTGTCTCTGGAACAGACTCTCTAATACACTATCCTGCCTCCCATAGAAATTTTTCAATGGGGTATTTATTCATAAAAATAGGATAAGATAGAGAAGAAATGATATTTAAATACTCTGTTTTTTGTTTGGTGTCAACCCTGTTTAATTCTACAATAATTTTGTATACACATATGTATGTGCGAATATACATACATATTATATATATATATATACATATATATATATATATATACATGTAGATGTCATTCCAGATTTACTAGCATGTCTAGCCTATTCAAGAGCAAAGCCTGAGTGATTTACTTTTAGTAGTGAAAGGTTTAAAAAAAGAGAACCTATCTTTTTTTGGCAGTAGTAATAGCCACAGAGTTTTTCTCTGTCATTTTAAACATATCATTTCCCACAACACAAAAGTTAGTGTTTGGAAACTGCACTTAAAGGATGAAGGGAGCCAATATTTAAAGCTCTGGAGAAGCTGAAATACCCAAAGGCACCCTTTAATGTCCCAAGTTCCCAATCTTTCCCTATCCAAATTTTTCTTTTTAAATGCCATTGTAGAGCACATTGTAATGTAACACTCCGGCTGTAATTTGTGATTCAAAATGTGAGAAATCAGCAGTGTGAAAGACAGGAAAAACTCATACCTGCTTAATTAAAACATTCAGTGAATTTTTTCACTGGGTTGAGAAAGGAGGAAAACATTTGAATAAAATCAAAGCAAAAGACTGAGCCTGTCTCCTTGCAAAATAAAGAGGAGAATGTTTTCAGAAATTCAGTGTTGTCACTTGCAGTTTTCAGTAGAAAATACTTGAAACAAAAATCCCTTTATTAGTGAAGAAAGGCAGCCAACCCAAATGTGACAGAAGCTACAGCCCAAATGAGAGCCAGTGTTTCTCTAAAAGGTGGGAGTGAGTGAGGGTTTTATTTTTGCTCCATCTCCCAAATTTATCTCCACAGTGTTTGTGTTGGCTTCATTTGCATCTTAAGCATCACTGCCAAGTAACTATGGGAGCAGGATAAGCTCCATAGTTATAATAGGGGCCAGATTCCTATGGCTTCATGCTCTGTTTGAGGCCATCCCATTTCCTTGAGAGAGACTCCACATGTTGGAGTGGGTAGGAAGCAATGAGAGTTAGAGCCCAGATTTGTGAATATTCAATTACTGTAACGTTTTGTCCATTTATTAGAAATAAGTTAATGACTTAAGCGTACATTTGACTCAAGAAACCAAATCTTTTTTTTTTTAATTTGTTTTTATTTAGCTAAATTCACCAAGTAACTTCCATCAGGCCCCTGCATCCCTTCTTAAATACAGATAACACCTTATGCTATGTTTATTTTGCCGAGGTATTGTGAACATAAATCACCAGCTATGTTCTACTTTTAGAGGTAGCCTCAGGAGAAAATAGGACTTATATGGATTCAATGCAATAACCCAGTTTATATGTGAGATTCTTATAGAAGGTATATATTTGGATGAAATTAAGATCTTATGCGAGATTTGGCTATATAGGGAATTTAGTTTTATGTATGTGTACACATAGATAGCTATAAATATAGATTATGTATAATTATTATATTGAGATTCCAATATACTTTCAGGTTTTGAAAGAAATATATCTGCATATAGTATACTATATTATCATCATTACTGAAGTTTCTAATATGCTGTTAATGACAGTAATTTATTCATATCTTTCCTCATATGTCATGGATAGTAAATATCAATAATTTATAATAGTTAATGCTTCCTGTTAGCATTTTTGCTTAACTGAGTGGCTTATTTGTTAATTCTTTATTGTTCTTCTTAGAACTACTAGCATAGCATAACAGTTTTTTCTAAATTTAGCAGTTATAAAATGACTTAATTTTTGGTTCCTTAAATGTTATTTTTAAAAAAAACATCTTTTTGATAAGATAAGAGTCCCTAAAAGAGACTTAGTCCGCAGTCAAATAAGTCATTAGATTGAGATTTAAAATGTTGGTAGTACAGTAATTTGCTGATTATGGATGAACTATTATTATCTGATTAGATATATATATATATTTAATGGCCTGCTCAGATTTTTTTCAAATGCTAATTTTTAAGTTTTGGGGTTTTTTTTCTAAAATAAAAAAAAATACCAATGGGTCCATTTTCCATAAAAATCAGGTTCTCTTTTATGCTGTTATATTAGGGACATGGAAGTAACATCCACTCTAGATTCAGAGGACTGGAGCTCACATCTCACCTCTAAGGATTACTTACCTTTGTGATCTTGGGCAAGTTATTTAATGTCTCTTGGCCTTAGTTTCCTCATCTGTAAAATGAAGAGTAGATGGCCTCTGGGGCTCTTTCAGTTTTAGACCTATGATCTTCTATTACTCAGTTCTGACAACCACTTTAACATATGACTTATTTATTAATTTATTTTTTTAAACCTTTGCTTTCTATCTTAGAATAACTACTGTGTTTCATTTCCAAGGTAGAAGAGTGGTAAGGGCTAGGCAATGGGGGTTAAGTGACTTGCACAGGGTCACACAGCTCAGAAATGTCTGAGGCCAGATTTGAGCCTAAGACCCCCATCTTTAGTCCTGGCTCTCAATCCACTGAGCTACCCAGCTGCCCCAACATGTGAATTTTTCAAAAAATCACTGTTTCTATTTAAAATGCCTAGAATTGAGACATTGACTTTTTGAAAAATATATTTCTATTTTACTTCTTAGTTTAAGAATTTGTTAAAGGACTAGTTTTAATGGGGGCCTTAAAAGATTACTATTGTCCTTCCTGAATTCCAACCCAAGTAATTATAAAGGATCTCTTAAAAATCTTAGTGTAATTTCGAGCTTTAATAGCTATATTTTATTTATATAGAGTTTGCCATTAATATAGTATTCTTCACTTTCTATCTGAAACCTCCCAAAGTGCTTAACAAGTACATAATTTCATCTCAGGTAATGCTAACTCTCAGCAGAAGAATAACTTTGAATATTATTGTGCATTTGATTTAAAAGATAACTTTTTTGTTTGTGTTAATAAGATGAATGATTAATCATATTTATTTTTATTTTCAGATTAATACCAAGATTTCAACAATGGGTGTGAGAGGTTTACATGGATTTGTGGGAAATGCCTGTCCCAGTGTATGTACAGTAGTAAATTTGAAAGAAATGGCAGAAAAATACCAGATTCACCATCCTGGATGCACTCCTGTAATTGTTGTTGATGCCATGTGCTGTCTTAGACACTGGTATACACCCAAATCTTGGGTCTGTGGTGGCCAGTGGCTGGAATACCTTTCTATCTTACAAGATTTCATTAAAGCTTTTAATACAGCAGGCATCAAGTTGGTATTCTTCTTTGATGGTGTGGTAGAGCAGAATAAGAGGCATGAATGGGTGAAACGGAGACTGAGGGACAACAAGGAAATATCTAGAATCTTTCAGTTCATCAAGACCCATAGGCAACAACCAAGCAGAAATATGTTCTTCATTCCCTCAGGGCTGGCTATATTTACTATTTTTGCTTTAAAATCCCTGGGTCAGGAAACTATGTGTTCATTACGAGAGGCAGACTATGAAGTAGCTTCTTATGGGCTTCAAAATAACTGCCTGGGAATTCTTGGAGAAGATACTGACTATCTCATCTATAATACATGCCCTTACTTTTCTGTTAATAAGCTCTGCCTTGACAGGCTTATTACTGTTATGTTCTCAAGAGAGAACCTTTGCCATAGCCTGGGCCTCAATATAACAGATCTTCCTCTCTTGGCCTGCATCCTGGGCAATGATATAGTTCCAGAAGGCATGTTGGAAAATTTTCGACAAAAATGCTTGTCTGGCTATCCTTTTGCTAAACAGAACAATGACAAAAGGACTAACACAATCCTAGCCGTGGCAGACTACATAGCTAGAGTTCTCCACTCACAGCAAGGGGTGAAAGACCTGCAAGAGATGTTACCTTTGGGAAGAAATAAAACTCAGTTTTGTAGGGGCATATTGTCCTATCTCCTGCCTGGGCAACAATCTCCCTGGCTTCTCGAAATATCCAGCTTGGAAACATCAGACAAGCAAGAAGTAACCATGTGTTCAGACCCAGAGATCTTACAGGTACTTGGATACATTCACCCAAATTTAATACCTGGGTTAAAAATAGCATTGTACAAATATTTGTTGTATAACTACCATGTGCAAGGCCATGTTTGGGGCCCTTTAAGGATAAGGGGTTCGGGGTGGACTGAGGATACACAAAAAAGTAAGGTCTCTGCCTTCCAAAATGTTTAAGTTTAGTTAGAGAGATGAGACAAGTGCGTATGAATTGCTCATTAAAAATACAAGGCAGTATTTAATACTGCAGGAATAAGTTGTATAGAAAATAGTGTAATATTTATTGGGAAAGGAAATGGGAAATTGGAAAAACCAGGATAATGTGAGGCTTGTATGGAGGTATGGAGGATTTGAAGGGGAATGGGAATATCGCTTGGTGAGGCAAAGGAGAGAGATGCCCCCTGCTGAGAGGAAGCCACAGGGGTCCGATAAAGACTGTCCTGAAATGACTGAAGTTCAGCTCCCTCTATGACCAGAAAAGATAGTCCACTTATCTGACTGCGAATTCAAATAATATAAAGTTTAATAACCAGTTGGGATTGGAGTTTTTTCTCAGCTTCAGACCTGAGGCCAGGTCCCAGAGACTGGTGGAGGGTTTGTCCCACTCCCATCTACTGTATATCAGTCCTCTCTTTGTCTAATTCAGAATCTTAGCAGTACACAGAAAGCAAACAAGAACAGTTCTAACCTTCAGAAGCCTGTGTCTTTGGGCTGAACAAAGTAGAGCATGCCACTCCAGACTGGGCTGAATAAGCTCCTCTCTCCTCCCACACCAGGAAGCAAGTCCCAACCCAGCAGGCAGGAAGTGCTCATCACAAGACCCAACTGCCACTCCCAGTTTCCCCTTTCCCCACCAACTATTAGTCTGATTTCCTTTCCACAATAGTACTTCCATAAGAGGAGCTTTCATCTTTGGCTAGTATAGACAAAAAAATCTTGATGAACCTTTTAGGTTGGGTATTTGAATAGACAGAAGTTGGATTCCAGACAGAAAGTATGGCATGAGTGAAAAATGTAGAGACCAAAATGCACAAGATGTGTTTGAGGAACAGTGAAGAGTTTTTGTAGGAGAGTTATGAAAGATAGGTTGGAAATGTAGGTTGGGATAAGAATGTATGGGGTATTGAAAGTCTGACTAGGATGTTTGGCATTTATTCTGTAGGTAATGAGGAACCCTTGAAGGCCTTTGATAGGGGAGTTTCTTGATAGTGATGTTGCACTTAGTGTCTCAGAGAGGGAAAACAGTAGAGGTAGGAAGATAGAATGGGATAGATTAACAGTGGTAATTCAGGTAATTCAGATGTGAAAGGATAAGGGCCTAAATTGGAATATAAAGGACATTATAGATGAAGAATTGGAAGGGAATGGTAACTGATTAGATAACTAGGCAGTAAGAGAAAGAGATAAGGAGAAACTTAAGTATGGAAGAAATAAGGAAGGTACACGAAGCTATTTTGAAAAGAATAAGTTATTTGGTGTTAAGTATGTCAGGTTTAAAACGCCAGCAGGACATCCAATTGGAACTCTTAAGTAAACATTTGAACATGAAGTACTGGATGTTGAGAAAGCAGTTAGGGCTAGAAATAAAATTCGACAGTCATCTGAATAAAGGTGATTTTTAAGGCCTCTGAAAGTAGATGATACCTCCAAGAAAGAGACAATTGAGAGCAGAATAACAGAGAACTGAATTTGGAAAATAGTCACACTTAAAAGTCAGGAAATGAACAGAAAATGATAAAAGGGTTTTTTGTGAAGGTAGAGGAACAATTAGGACCATGTTATGTAATGCCATCAAGGAATTATAAAATTTCCAGATGAAGAGAATTGCATGTGGTGATAAGTAAGGCCTAGGGAAGGAAAAACATTGGATTTGACAATTAGGAGATCATGAGAGATCTTTGAGAGTGCAGTTTCATTAGCATAGTGGGTTGAAGAACAGATTATAGGAAATGTAAGAATATGAGGGAATTGAGGTACCGACCACATATCTAAAATGTTTGGCATTGAAAGGAAGGAAATAAACAATTGAGATCTGGGTAGCTGCAATAGCAAGTGAAAGTTTTACTTAAGATAGAGAGATATGTGCTTGTTTGTAGGCAAAGGGAAGAAGCTAGTAAAGAGAATTTGAAAATGAGAGAAAAGGGGGAAAGAGAGGAAACAAGATCTGTAAGAGGCCAGAGGAGGAAAGGACAGACATGAAGGCAAAAAGATTTTAGAAAAAAGGAGAGGTACCTCTTCCTTTGAGAGAAGATCAGAGAATTGGGATAGAGAGAGTTTTCAAGTAGATAGGAAGATAAATAAGGGACTTGTGAATATTAGCAGACTAGGCATGGTCACCTAAGCATTTGACAAGCATTTATTTATTAAGCATGTTCTATGTGCCAGGTACCAGTTTGGTAGTGGGGATACAAACGAGAATGAAAACACTCCCCGTCCCTCCCTCTTCTGGGAGAAACATGGGCAAAGATAAGCAAACAAAAAAAAATACAGTGTGTTTTGATGAGAGTGAACCTCAACAACTAGGGTGATCAATAAAGGCCACGTAGAGGTGACACTGAGCACTGAAGTATGGGATTCCAATAGATGAAGGTGAGAAGGGGAAGCATTTCTAGCAAAGAGAGCAGTCTATACAAAAACTTGGAAGCAGAAGATGGAATGTGTATAGGGAAGAACAAATAGGCTTTTAGGGCTAGAATGTAGAGGATTTAAAGGAAGTACTGTGGAATAGTGGAAAGTATGCTAGACAAAAGAATTTGTTTTATTCTAGATCTAATAGAGAGCTTCCATTAGAACAAGGAAGTGATAGAATCACAGAATTTGAGAAATGGAAGAAACCTCATACACAAAAGAAGTCTCCACTAAGAAATACTTAACAAATGTTCAACCTCTACTCAAGGGACTTCAGTGTAGAGAAACTTGGTACCACCAGAGGCAGCCCCATCCACTTTCAGACAGCCCTAATTATTTGGAAGTTTTTCCTGAAGTCAATCCTTAATTTGCTACTTGGCAGCTTTGACCCATTACCCCTAGTCCCGCCCTCAAGGGCAAAAAAGTATAATCTAATGGTCTCTTCCCAATAACAACAGTCCTTCAATTGCTATGAGACTGTCATTTAAAAAATTTTTTTATTTAATTAATTTAAAATATTTTTCCATGGTTACATGACTCATATTCTTTCCCTCCCCTACTCCCTCACTCTCCCATAGCCATTGAGCAATTCAACTGAGTTTTACATGTATCATTGATCCAGACCTATTTCCATATTATTAATATTTGTACTAGGGTGATCATTTAGAATCTACATCCCCAATCATGTCCCCATCAACCCATGTGATTAAACAGCTATTTTTCTTCTGTGTTTCTGCTCCCACAGTTCTTTCTCTGCATGTGGTTAGAGTTCTTTCTCATAAGTCCCTCAGAATAGTTCTGGATCATTACATTGCTGCTAGTAGAGAAGTCCATTACATTCGATTGTGCTACAGTGTATCAGTCTCTGTGTATAATGTTCTCCTGGTTCTGTTCCTTATGCTTGAGGCAGCCTTCTTGTACCCTTTAAGTTTTCTTAACAAAAAACAAAACACAAAAAAAAGTTTTCTTAAAAAAAACAAGCTCAGTTCTGTCTACTGAGCCTCATATGACATGGACTCAAGGGCCTTCACCATCCTTGTCACCCTCTTAGGACAGTTTCTGACTAATTAATGTCTTTCTTAACTGTGGGCACCCATGACAGAACATATGTTCAGATTTGTGCTTTAGGGATATTAATTTTCCAGCTTTATGGATGTTAGATTAGAGACGGGAGAGACTAGAAGCAGAAAAACCATCTAAGCTTACTGCAATGGTCAAGGAGAAAAATGATGAGTGTCTGAACCAAGGTGATTGTATGAATGGAGAGAAGGGTAAAGGAATAGGATGATAAAGATGCTGTGGAAGCAGAACTGACAGAACTTGGCAACTAACTGGATATGAGGAGTGAAGGAAAGGGAAAAATTGAAGACTTCAATTGAATGAAGATTTGCTATAGGGGGTAGATATACTAAACCATTACATATTACTTTTTCTTGAGGCATATGTTAAAGAGATGCCATCTCTCCTTATTTGATCTAGTTCTTTTTTGTGTGTTTTAAAACAATTTGGAATTGCTTATCCAAGTGAATTAAGAGTAATTCAATAAAGAACCTCAATTGCAGTTTAACTGGGACTTATTTTTTTTTCTAAAACTTTTCCCATTGATACCATAATTAAAACAAAACAAAACAATTTTGTAATATTAGTTCAACACATGTCTGTGGGAGGTATATAAATAGCATCAAATAAATCTGCCTTCTATGATTTCCTAAAGAAAAAATCATTAGAATTACTATTTAAATCATTTAGAGTTTGTAGTCTTATTATTTAGATTACCTTCTGGTGACATTCAAGAAAACTGGGGATAGAGAAAGATGTACTAATTCATAAATACGACAGGGGTGCCTTTATGATGGATTGCTGTTTACAATCGGTTTTTTACAGTATGTGAAATATGAAGTGGATATAACAGCATAGTACAACTAGCACTAGAATTAATATCAGTAAACAAACCTGATATTGGCAGTAGCTTTGAAACTTAATTACTATGCCCTTGGACATATTAATTAGTATCTTTGAGCCTTACCACCTTCTTCTATAAAATAGAGTAATTATGTTATTATCACCTAACAGAGTTGTCCTGAGGAAAATCTTTTGCTACATTAATGTTCATACAAGTTTGCCCAAGTGTCTGAATTCCTTCTATTTGTTTTTTTTCTTACTAATATTCCGATCCATTCCTATTCCGTGCTTTGAAGTACTGCTATCTGTTTTTTGGTATATATAGGATATTTCCTGAACTCTGATGCTTCTAAAGGACTTCCTCCAATAGTGGCATCACTGGGTTAAGTCACTTTTCTTTGTGGTTCCAAATTTTCCAAAACTAGCTTTCTCACTTTATAAATGAGAAAACTAAAATTTAGGGAAGGTAAGCAGTTTTCTCATAGTTACACAATTTAGAACTCAGACTTCAGTCTTCTGACTAAGACTAACACTCTTTCCATTTAGTAGAGAGGTAATAAAATTTTCCCTTTAGATCCTGAATAAAGAATACATTACCATTCCATTTTGTTACCAACACAAAAAATGAGAATAAGCTACATGTGCCCCAAGGATATCCTCAGTGAGGATATTAGAAAAGAAAAGAGACATTCCACAATACTGTCACACATCAAAAGATTTGGAAAATACAAGTACATTTGTTTATTGTTTACTGATTAAAAAAAAGATTTTTTTACTCAGGAGAATAAACCATCTCAAAGTTTGTGTTCCAACAACATATCCCTCATTCCTTAAAAGACAAGACATAAATTGAGGGAATGTTTATTCCCCATAGTTGTTTGACACTGTTATGGAGGAGATCCACTACAGAGTCTAGTTGGAGTCCATATAAATGTTCCTGCTTTTATATGTCCTGGTGTGGAAAGGCCTGAAACACTTTAGGGTCTTCTAATGGAGATTCATAATTATTCAAAGTAAGCTTAAATACCACCTCCTATGAGAACCCTATCCTGATATGCCAAATTATCAGTGATCCCCAGCAAAATTTCTTTGTTTTTTTATAGTTTTTTACATATTTTAAAAATTACCTAATCTTAATCCCTTTAAGATACAGCTCAAATACCACCTTCTCTACATGCCTTTACTGATCCTTTCAATCACTAGTGCTCTCCTTCACCAATTTGTACTTAATTTTTATTTATTTTGTATGGGCTCATAGGTGTTCGTGGTGAGTCTTTCATAGACTATAAGATTTTAAACATCAATGGTTGTTTCATTTTTTGTGTTTTTATCCCCATTTCCTACATAGTGACCGACACATGGTAGGCTTATAATAAATGCTTATTAATTATAGATTTATTGTCTCTATGAATGTTATTCTTGGGTTGCCAGAAGAATGTAAACCTCGTTTTCATTAATTAATGCTTGTTGAATAAAATTAAAAAATAGTTTGGCTTAATTTACCACACAGGAAAGAAGCATCAAGTGAATTAACAATGTCTGCTTCCCATATTAAATGTACATTTGGATGGCCAAGCTTATAGAACTCTTCTATTAATTTATACATCTTGGACATACTGGAACTAGACAATGACTTGGGCCCAAATTTGAACTGGAAGAGAGGACTGGGCCAGATTGATTGCCTTTATAAAATTACAGTCCCTTTAATGGCCCAACACTTCTCTTTGAAACAAAAGTCTATCTTTTTAATGCCGGCATTTTTCCTGTGGTTTTATATGCTTATCCCTTGATATCTTGGGGCTATAGCTTGTTGGGTAGACCCACTATTGCAAATTTAGTGGAACATATGAACAAGATTGAATGGTATGGGTAGACAAGTATAGGTTAAGGTCTCCCTTGTTGGAGGGAAGTATTCAAGGCAATGAGAGTGCAGATCCATTGGATTATATTCATCCTAGACTCCTAGGAATAAAAAGAACCTTAAGAGCCTGGTAGCAATGGGGAGAAAACACCACATTTGGAGCTACAAGGCCTAGGTTCCAGGCCTACTTCTGATTAGCTATAGAATCTTAGACAAGCCACTTAATAGCTTTTGCTCTTAAACAGATAGCACTTTGTCTCAGTTTACTCATCTGTAAAATAAGTGGGTTGAACCAAAAAGTTTATAAAAGCCCTTCATGCTCAGACATTCCTTGTTTATCTGTACAGTGAAACAATAATTTGTTGAGGGTGAAGCTATTTCATTCATATCTTTCTATTCGTTCATATCTTTCTATCTCTAGGGCTTTCACTGTAGTAAGTCCTTAATATAATTGCTTGTTAAACTATATCACTTTTAATGTGCTTGGCTTTTACTCTGTCCTCAGCCTAATCTTGCTGACTATTAATTTATTCTTGCTAATACCTTTTATTTGTCTCAAGAAAACCTCCCACCCATCTCTTTATAATTTAATAATTATGTTAAAATGTCTGCATCACCAAAATGGGATGTAGCTGAATTTGAGAATAGATGTGAAAAGCATCTTCCTGGATCAATCAGTCAATAAACACTTTTTCAACCACTGACTGACTGGGCACCATGCTAAACCCTGTGGATACCAAGAAAGGCCAAAGTTTGGCTTTCTCCTCAAGCTCAAAATTTTAGAAGGGAGACAACATGCACACAAATAGAAGGAGCCCAACTGTATACAGGACAAACTGGAAGTAATGACCAGAAGAAAGGCACCAGAAGTAAGAAGATCCAGGAAAGGCTTCCTTTGCATAATGGGATTTATTTTTTATATTATTTTTTAAACCCTTACCTTCCACTTTAGAATCAATACTGGGTATTGGTTCTAAGGCAGAAGAGTGGTAAGGGCTAGGCAATGGGGGTTAAGTGACTTGTCCAGGGTCACACAGCTAGGAAGTGTCTGAGGCCAGATTTCAACCCAGGACCTCCCATCTCTGGCCTGGCTCTCAATCCACTGAGCCACCCAGCTGCCCCCAGGATGATGGGATTTAAGTAGGGATCTGAGAGAAGCCAAGAGACAGAGACGGAAGGGAGAGAGTCTTGGGCATAAAGGAAATTCCCAGTTGGGAGATGGAATAACAAGCAAGCCTAAGTCACTGGATTGAAGAATAATGCACGAAGGAGTGAAAGATGTAAGAAGACTGGGGTAGGGGGACACATGAAGGGCTTTTGGACACCAGGATTTTCCATTTGATCCTAGAAGTTATAGGAACCCCTGGACTTTGTTGGTAGGGGTGGGGAGTGACATGATCAAGCTTGTACTTCAGGAAGATCCCTTTGATGGCTGAGTAGGGCATGAACTGGAATGGAGAGAGCTACTCACTGCTGGTAGACCCATCAGCAGACTATCGCAATAGTTGGAGCATGAGGCCAGAGTTTAAGAGATGTGGAGAAAGTGGAATCAACAAGCAAGCCTTGGCAACAGATTAACCATGGGAGTGGGGGAAGCCAGAGAAAGAGTCTTGGACAGCAAGGTTGTAAGCCTGGGTCTTAAAGGAGGATTGTAGTTCTCTGGGCAATAATAGGGAAATAAGGGAGAGGGGAGCATTTTGAAGAGAAAGATCAATCCAGTTTTATATCCATTGAATTTAAGATTTGACTGATTAAGATGCAGTAGAGACTAACAACCTCTCTGTAATAGCAGAAGAGAATATCATATTTCTTGCTATGTTAGGCAGAACTGAAATTTTAGCTAGGGTCCAGCCTACCAAGTAATTGTGCTTTTCCAAGAAGAATAAAAAATGTTATCTCTTTTGAAATAATTAAAATGAGAACAATGAGAAAAGACAAAACAGGAAAACAAATTTTATAATCATGCCCTGAAAAGAGAACAAAAGATATGACTTTTTAAAAAGTCTTCTCTCTTTTAAATCTATATCAAAGTATTCTCCATTTCTTGGTCATCTTCAATTTGTCATATTGTCAAATTAACACAGCATTATATTGGATTAAAATTAACTTTAAAATATTTTTACATATTGCTGACCTTCAAATTACTAGTGTCACTTTCTTACTTTGGAAAAATAGTACCAGTGAATTAGACTTTACACACTCAAATATCCTTATAACTCCTCTGCAGCTATTTATTAAATCTGTAACAGGACTACCATATTATTTTATATAACACAAAAAATTCATCTCATAAAATTTATGATATTCACAATTTGCTTAGCATTCATATCTTCAAAACACAAATCAAAGATTTCATGGATCTGTAGTTTGTATGGCAAGCTGTGAACTTAGCCCTAACACAACATGAAAATACCTTGTAAGAGATAATACCTGCTTTATGGGGAATTATCCTTCAAGATTAAACTCTTCATATTGTCATTAACAAAACCTTTGATTGAATGAGAATTGGTCCATTTTTGAAGTTCCCAGCTTTTTTGAGGATACCAGCCAGGACTGTGGTTGATTGATTTTGGGGCACAGATCTGACCTCTTTAAAATTTATTACTTTATTATCAAAAAAGAGAATAGCCTTGTTTTGTTTTATTTATCTTTGAGCAGATAGCTAAGAAACAACATATCCAAGCTGAAAGCTACCTGGTCTACAATATCCTAAGGAGTGGAGAGATTGAATGCAGCAACACATTGGAAGATGAATTTGACCCAGAACTCCCTGGACAGGCACTTATTTACCGTCCTGCTCGGCAACATATTTACTCGCTCTTGTTGGAAGACAATAAAGGTAAGACTTGGTAGCACTGCATAAAGCTGAATCCAAGAATCTGACCTCATCAACTCTAGTATATTCTTTTAATACGTGGAGGCAATTAAATAGGGCTTAATTTTTGGTAAAAATTTTCATTGATGTTATTGCTACATCTGCATAAAATTTAGGATAAACACTATGAAACATTATACCTAATTCATAAGCAATCAAAATTTATTTTAAAAAATGCTTTTTTCTATAAACTATTACTTTTGCATTCTTTTAAAGATTTATTTTTAAAAACATCAAATCTTTTTCTTTTCTAAAAGCATAAGATGTGTTTATTATTAAAGGAAAAATATTTAGTCCCAACTCAAAATATTTTTGTAAAATAACTTTATAAAATATTGGGCAATTTTTTTTCCCAAGCCTATTTAGAGGCATTGTCCTTTTTTAAATTTATTTAACAGTATCAGAA
Organism: Monodelphis domestica; assembly: GCF_027887165.1. Lineage (NCBI taxonomy): Eukaryota > Metazoa > Chordata > Mammalia > Didelphimorphia > Didelphidae > Monodelphis > Monodelphis domestica. Next base: position 456,435,580 of record NC_077228.1, read on the forward strand.
GTGGAATTCCCAGATCTTCTTGGGGTCTTTTACCCTTTTCTTTATCTACACTGCCCTAACCTAGTTCCTCTGTATGACCCAAGACAAGACACTCAGCCTCTTGGCTCCTTGAACATGATATAATGTTGGAGAGCAAAGGGTAGTTCTACCTTAGAAGAGGAAATTTCCTCAAAGAGGGTGTCTGCCTTATACCAAGGTCATCACAGAGCCAGCCAGATTTTTTTATTTTAAGCAAAATAATGTCAGCCTGCCTCCTTTCTCTCTTCACATATATGTATATATACATTTTTATACACAATTTGTGTCAATAAAGGTGAAAATATTCTTGAGATTTCCTAAAATTAAATTTTGCTCCACAATTCTTTCATTATGCACTAGCAAGAAGAATAAAGAATTCCTCTAGGAATGGTGATAGTGAATTTGAGATTAAGCATAATCACACTTATATGTTTAACAAGGCAATAGCCATTGTTTAAAGGATGAAGTTAGCACAAAAGAAGCTCAGGAACACCCAATGTTGGGAGCCAGCCATACTTGTAAGAACTGAGAATCTACCTCAAACTCAAAGCCCTGATGCTAATATTGACAATGACTAGTGATCACATAGTCCATTTGTGTGAAGTATAGCCTAAGAAAGCTGGATTTCAACACTGAAGAGAATAACGGGATGTCTTAACCATTTTTTACTTTTAATTTTAGAATTTTTAAATTTTTCTTAATTTTTTTATCATAGATCCCTTTAGCAGCATAGTGAAGCTTATGTACCATTTCTCAGAGTAGTATTTTGTTGCCTCATTCATAATTGAAGGAAATGCTCAATTTAAGTTCAAGGTTAGTAGAAATAAAGATTTTTTTTTCCTACTCCAATCTATGGCCTCCTAACATTTATTCCATGTGAAGAACACCTCCTCCATAGGATGTGACCTGACAGCTGTTCTTGTCAAAGTCAACCCACATTGTGTGGTACCAATATTATAACTAGAAAATGAACATGTTAGCAAATCCAAAGCTGATAATGTTAGAAATATCTAAGTAGGGTCAACTTTTGAATAAACTGTCTCTTGTTTTTCTGGAGCAATCTTAAAAGTCTTTGACTTAATTCCTCGTACTACTCCGGTTTCTCAAACACTTTTCCCATTGCTCAAGGAATTCAAACTCTTTTCATGTTTACCCTCAAAAATATAACAAGGAAACAACTCACATACTGAAATGTAAAAAATTATATTAATTTTGATCTCTACAGGTCATCTGTATCTTCTTGTAGATAATTGAGACTAGGTGGTATTAATTTTTTAACATATTTGTCAAGAAAAATTTCATTTGATATCAAAACATTTCTTTAAATAGAATAAAATAATTATGTTGATTTAAAATATTTTGTGAGATTAGCCAAGGTTTTTAACTTTTTTTTGTTCTTCATGAATATAAATTTTGAGGAGACAACTTCATGATCAACAGTGTGGGTAACCCTTCTATTGGTGCATCTCTCAAGTTATTCACACCTTCTTAGCTTGTGAGATTCTCATTTATTCTTTTCTACATATTTGTCATAGAGGATTTACCCAACTCACCAGAGGCCTTTCCTAGTTCTTTTTTTTTAAACCCTTACCTTCTGTCTTAGAATCAATACTGTGATTTGGTTCCAAGGCAGAAGAGCAGTGTGAGCCTGGCAATGGGGGGATTAAGTGACTTGCCCAGAGTCACACAGCTAGGAAGTGTATGAGGCCAAATTTGAACCTAGAACCTCCAGTCTCTAAGCCTGGCTCTCAATCCACTGAGCCACCCAACTGCCCCCCCCCCCCAGTTCTTTTGATATTTTAGGATGCCGGTGTAAAACTTTGTTGTCTAACAGTTACTCCAACCTATTCCATTTCTTCATCGTACTATGTAGATTATTACAAGCTAGGAAAGGTTAGGGAAAAAAGTTTTTTATTAATATCCTTCCTTCCTAACTTGGCCTTTGTCTTTTTGGGTCCCTTTAGGGTACTTCTAGCTCTTAAAAATTCAATAAATTCTTCTCTGTTTGCTTTTGACTTCTCACATAGCATATTTTAAAAATAAATGACCAGGGCAGTCAGGTGGCTCAGTGGAAAGAGAGCCAGTCCTGGAGAAGGGAGACCCTGGGTTCAAATCTGATCTCAGACACATCCTAGATATGTGATCCTGGTCAAGTCACTTAACCCCAATTGCCTAGCCCTTATTGCTCTTTTGCCTTGAAACCTATTCTTGAAATCCTAAGGCAGAAGGTAAAGGTTTAAAAAAAAAAAGTGAAATTATTGCTGGTACTAGTTCATTTTTGTTGCTTATTTACACTATTTCTTAAGTATTCTTTGCTTATACTAAACCTTGACATAATAGATGCTAATTAAATTAATAACTTAATTAAATTTGTGAAGAAATAATGTTTTTAGAGAGATTGTGGTAGATTTGGGTTTGAATCCTGACCTCTGGGGAAACCCCTTTACCTCATTAAATCTCAGTTTCCGCATCTATAAAACTCATGGTTTAATTTCAGGCAGATAATACTAGAAGATATCTTAATCCTTAAATAATGTTACTCAGATTATTGATTGTGATTGAAAAATCAAAGGTTTCCTCAAATTAAATGTCTTGTTCCTCTGATCTGCTTTTTTACTTAAAAATGTTTAAAATTGTCTCTCCTCACTGCCCCTCCTCAAACTGAAGTTTAAAAATAAAAATAAAAACAATTCCACATTACCTGTGTCTAAAAATGCATGTCTCACTCTGTCCATCACTTCTCTGGGAGGAAATGGATGGCATGAGGTAGTACTACCTTAGTTTCCACTATGGGGTTACTATGAAAACAGCTACTATAAACATGTTTGTACAAATGGATCTTTGATCTGCTAACTTTTTAACTTTTACAACTTTGGACTCTCAGGCACAGATTCCTTAAAGCACAGCTTGGTATTTAAAATCCTAAATTCCTTGATGCTGTTTGAATAACATTTCTTGGTTCCTCTTCCCAAAAGAGATGTGACAGTCTGAGCTTTTTGAATGTTGCATATGCTGTCAGATGTGTTTACTTTTGCATTTGTTTTATTAAACTGTTTCTCTTTATTACAAGGGAAGGTTCAATGCCCTTGAAAACAGAGGGAGGAAAGAGTCATACTGGGAAATAAATGTGATGTAAAAACAAAATGAAAGGCACTAATTTTTAAAGAGTAAGAGAAGAAAAAAGAATCTATTTGTTGTGTGCTACAGTTGTCGTTCAGGGCGAGAGATGCCTTTATATTAGATTGCACCTCTCTACAGTGGTATTTGAATTGCATCTGTTATCCACTCCCCATATGTTCAGTTGAATGTATACTATATACTAAGCAGCAAGGTAGCCAAAAAGAAAAATCTATCTGCATACATGAGGTTCCAGGCTCACTCCTCACTGTCTTCCAGACCCAACTTCTGTTTTTAATCCTACCTAATTAAATGACTAAACCATGTTTTTGTAACTTTAAAAGTTATTGGGCAGTAAGGGAATCTAGAATGTGCAAAAAATACATCCATTCCAATCTCAAGTCACAACTAGGTAATAGTAATAGAAACACCATATATGCCAGTTGATAGAAATAGTCCATAAGGACGGTTTAACATTAAAAGAACTAAAAAACGCTAAGACCCTTTCTTTTACCATTTTATCCAGTTATTTGGTTCCTTAATAGTGAATTCTCATAGATAGTAAGAGGGCAAGTTGGAGAGTTTGGGGGATGTCAGATAGTTGGCACCATTTGAAAAGCCAGAAAACAGCCAAGTTCATTGACTACTTTGCAAAACTTCTTTTAAACCATCCAAACCACAGAAATGTCATTTTCTCCAAGTGTAGACCATATAAACCACGAGGACCATTATCCCAACTCCATCTCTCTCTGAGGAGTTGAGTACCCTAGAGAAAGGCTATTAGATCTCCCCCTCAGATCTAGGGCTGCTATGGAGGAGCCAGGAATGCCTTTCACTTAAGCTCCCATTCTGGTGAGTTCTTTCCCTAAATCAATAGCCAGTATTTTGCCCCCAGGAATTATTTAACCAAGTAACATTGGTTAACTGTCACAAAAGGGTATTTATTTTATTTGGGTAGAAGTTACAAAGCATTCTTCCCCAGTTCTACCATCTTGGGGCCTGAGGAGAATTATTCTAACTGAAAGCAATTTCTATAAATCTTTCTCCCCACCAATTTCACTTCCCAGTTTAGCATAGCTAGTGGAGGAATTGTCTTCCTCTTAGCTCCCTACTATCCACTCCTGTGTTGGTTCAAGCAGGTTGCCCAGGACTTAATTCTCACTGGTCTCAGCAGTCAGTAAAGTCTGACATGGACCCCCAGTTCTCCCGACCTTTAGAAGTCAGCCTTGTCCAATATTCCTTTACCTAAGAGCACAAAAGAACAGACTTCACAGAGATGAGAAAACAATCATACCATATACGTGGCTTGCCTGGTGGCCTGGGTGGGGAGCTCTCTCCCTACCCAGAGGCTTATACTGCACTCTTCACTTGAATGCAGTCAGATAAAAGAGAGAGCCCAAATCATCTGGTTAGTGCCTTTTGTAAGCATTCTTCCTTCTGGCTCAGCAGCCAATTGAAAGGCTCCTTTTCTTCAAGCGGACTTGAAACAATGCCTGTGCTCTGAAGCCCATATGGGGATTGTATCAGCAGAGCATGCTCATAAAGGCGAAGCTCTAATTGGCCCATCCCAGTCTTTGTTACATAAAGATTTAAAAAAAATTTTTTTCCAAATATTTCTACAAGAAATCCTTGTATTTTGTTTTTAAATGGTTAAACAATTCAAATTTAAGTAGAATTGTAAAACCACACCCATGTTTTGTCTGAGGACAAGTATAGAAACTTAATTTTCTTCTCTGTAAAAACTGTATTTTTTTATTGCTATCTTTTGGTTTTATGTCACCTTCATTTCCAAATTTACACTTTTTCCCTTTCCTACACAGAGGATTAACCCTTGCAATAAATTATTTTTAAGCCAAAAGTATAAGAAAGAGTAGTTAACAGCATATCATTTGAGGCTGGCAATATATACATTGTTCTATATCCATATTCCTTCCCCTCAGCAAAGAAGTGAGAAATTGTATTCTTTCCTTTCAGGTTACACTTGGTCATTATAATTATGTGGCATTCCATTTTCTTTGGTTTTTTTCCCCTTTCCATTTTTATAGTGGTCATCATATATATTATTTTTTTAGTCCTGAAACTTCCTGATAATTTCCATTTGTATCACTTCTTATAGGAATTTCCATGTTTTTATGTCTTCTTCAGATCCATTGCTTCTTAATTATTCATTTTCCACATTCCACATTTGTTTAGCCATTCCTCAACCAGCATCCTCACCACTGCAAAAACTACTGCTTCAAAATAGTCAATCAACAGTCATTTATTAAGTGTTTACCATGTGACAGGCAATAAATGCTAAGTGCTAGAGATATAAAGGAAAAAGAAAGAAAAAGCCCCTGCCCTCAAAGAGCTTACATCCTAAAGGACAAGGATATGAATATTAATAGGCACCTACAAGATACATATAAAACCTAAGGAAGGTATAGAGGGAAAGGCACGAGGAAGACTTGGGTGGGAGAGAGCAGAAGGGAGAGGAATAGACTCCCACAGAAGGTTACATTTAAAGAATCTTGAAAGAAGCCAGAGATTCTAAAAGATATAGATGAGAACAGGGAACATTCCAGGCATGAGGAACAAAGGGAGCATAGAGATGGGAGATGGAGAGATTAGTGCTGGATAAAGAGAAGTGGGAATTGTTGGAAGCTGAAGCAATCGCAAAATAAAGAATATAACATATATGTATAAATAATATAAAGAGTAGAAGGCCCAAGACCAAGTCTTTTAAAAAATATTTTATTTTCCCAATTATATGTAAAAAATTTTTTTCAAAATACATTTTCTGAAATTGTAAGATCCAAATTGTTTCCCACTCCTGTTCTTCCTCTTTCCTGGGTTGGTAAGCAATTTGATCTGAGTTATATGGGTATTATCATGCAAAACACATTTCCATATTGGTCATTGCTGTAAGAGAATACTTATATAAAACCCAAACCCCAAAATAAAAACATAGATAAACTAAAGGAAAAAATAATCCCAAATAATCCCAATTCCATCAGTTCTTCCTCTGGAGGTGGATAGCATTCTTTGTAAGAAGTCCTTCAGAATTGTCAAGGACAGTCTTAAGGAATATGACATGAATAAAGACAGGTAGGCAGAGAATGGGGAGATTAGTGTCATGAAAACCCAAAGTGGGAGTATCCAGGAGAAGATCAACATTGAGAATTGGGGAAAAACCATTAAATTTGTCAATTAAGAGATTATTAGTAACTGTGGAGAGAGCAGTTTTAGTTGAATGATGAGGTCAAAAGCCCAATTGCAGACTAAGAAAAGAGGAAGTAAGGGTACCTACTGTAAATGACTTTTTCAAGGAATTTTGCTAAGAAAGTAAAAGGAGATAAAGAATAATGCTAAAAAGAGTAGAATCTAGTGGTCGGGAAGATAAGGACTGAGGAAACACAGGTATGGTTTTTTCCTAATAAGAACACTGAAAATGAAGGTGGTGTCTACAAGATAACAATTTGGATACAGATACCTGAATCTTTCCAAATACTAAGAGTCTTGACATTATGCTGATAAAGTATTTTAATATTTGATTGGTTTTTAAAGTCTATCTGAATCTGTACCATCCTATATGTCATATATGTTATAGTCATGAAAAGATTATATATGTGTGTATATATATATACATATATATGGAGAAAGAGGCAGAGAAAGAGATACTTGTCTTTTTGTGAAGGAGCAAATAGGTTTCGTGTTATTGGTTTTTTGTGGGGGTTTCTTCTGCATCTTCCATGAAGACAAAAGACAAAGGTTAGGTTAGGATAAAGCTTCTATTAGCTCCACTGATTGCTCAAGGCAGCATTTTTCCTTATAATCCAGAACTAAATTGCCATTTAAAAAAATAACTTGAAAATGTCTGCACTAATATTTCTGCTAACAATTAAAACAGTATGCAGGATAACATAAACACTTGGCCAACTATTGTAAGTGTTGGAATTACTCTCATTTCTAAAATTGGTAGATTAAATTGACCTTCACATTTATATTGTCAAAAGTTATTGTGTTTGTAGGAGTCTTTGCCTTCAGAAATGACAGCAGACCCTGAGGGCTTTAAGGGAAAAGAGAATTTCTAATGAAATTATTTGTGGTTATAGAGGAAATGGATACCAGACCAGAATTTCCATAATACTAGCTAAAACCCAAAGGTTAAGTGTACTTTTATAGTTACCTAGGGTAGCAAGGCAGAAGACTTGTTATCACATCACACAGACTACCAAATTCATCTTTATCTACCTACCTACCTACCTATAATGTGTGCAGGGTGCTTTTTCACATTGTTGCCTCCTGTGTGCAGAGAAGGAAGCTTAGGTGTATAAAATTCGGTTATATTTGCCCACATTAGAATTTAGAACTGTGTTGGTTACTTCCTCCCCCCATGCCTCCTTTCCTACCCTCCCACCCCCACCCCCATTCCAGCCTCCAATTTTGTTTCACTCAGGCTTTAATGAACCTCCAAAAAGTTTCAGTTCCCACTACCCCATACCTAGCCAGATATAAATTACTTGCTCTTTCCCATCTATCATCCCCCAAATATTTTGCTTTGGATCAAGAGATTATCCTATCCAATTTAAGCCCACTACTAAACCATACTTCTTTTTAAGCCTGGACTTACAATAAAGAGAGAATAACTATGAAGTAAGTATATGTTTGGGTCAATTTTTTTAATCTGAGATTTTCTAAAACTGTTCACTAATTCTTTAGGATTGTCATGAGGGAGGAAAAAAGTTGTATAATATACTTTGCTTAGTATTTCTTTTTTTTTAACTAGGTTGAATCAATTTGATTTGTCTTTTAGTCATTCCTTTAATCTTTTAAGACTTGTTAAATAGAGTTAGCGCCTATTATCCCCCCTCCTACTGAGTAAAAGGCATATAGAATAATGAGTCACATATATAGGGTAATAAATTAGATTTCTGGTAGTAGACAAATAAAAGATAACTTTTAATTCCTACTTTGGAGCTCTTCATCTATTCTCATCTAGATATGATCATAAAATGTTATTATTATTCCTGTTTTTAAACCCTTCCCTTCTGTCTTATAATCAACACTGTGTATTGGTTCCAAGGCAGAAGAGTGGTAAGGGCTAGGCAATGGGAGTTAAGTGACTTGCCCAGGGTCACACAGCTAGGAAGCATCTGAGGCCAGATTTGAACCCAAGACTCTCATCTCTAGGCCTGGCTCTCAATCCACTTAGCTACCCAGCTGCCCCTGATCATAAAATGTTTTGCAAATACACTATCAAATAAAAATAAAAATTCAGGGGGTTTTAAAGATGTATAATTTCATCTATGTGAGCTATGTGGCTCAGTGGATAGAGCACTGGACCTGGAGTCAGGAATACTTGAGTTCAAATCTAGCCTTAAATACTTACTAGTTGTGTGACCTTGGGGAAGTCATTTAACTTCTGTTTATCTCCATTGACTCAACTGTAAAATAGTGATAATAATAACCTGTTATTGTGAGGATCAAATGAGGATAGTATAGAAAAGTGCATAGCACAGTACCTGGAATATGGTAGGTTATATATAAATACTAGCTCTTGTAGTGGTGGCTGTTATACCACTGCCTCTCCATAATGAGTTTCTGTGATTAAAAAAGAAATGCATCACCTTCTGGTCATGAGCCTGTCCTACCTTTGCTAGACTGGTGCTTGGACGACAGACTGTGAGGCAGTGGGCACATACTCAGTCTTTCCACTTTGCTGAGACTTATCATATCTTCACTATAGCATAGCTGTACCGCTGTAGCTTTTGTTCACTTGCTGGAATTGACATTCACAGTTTATTCTTCCAATATTAATTCTGTGGCTGTGTATAATGTTCTCCTGGTTCTCATTATTTCACTGTTCATTATTTTTCCAAGTTGTTTTTCTTAATCAGTCTATTTGTTGTTTCTTATGGCATGGTAGTATTTATCACAAGCATATACCACAATTTATTCAGTTATTCCACAGTTTATGGCTATCCCCTCAGTTTCCAATTCTTTCATACCACAAAGAGAGTTGCTGTAATTTTTTTTTTGGAATACAAAGGTTCTTTTCCTTTTTCCCTAATCTCCTTGGAAACCAGACCCAGCAGGGTTGAACTGCTTCAGACACTTACTAGCTACGTGACCTTGTTCCAGTCAATTAATCTGTCTACCTTAGTTTCCCCATATGTAAAATGGAGAGAATAATGGCACCTACTTCCCAGAATCATTGTGAGGATCAAAGAGAAAATATATGTAAAGTGTTTTACAAACCTTAAAGGGTTAATATTCTTATAGCCCGGGGACTAGCCATATGATCTCTATTGTGGCCCTGCTTTTCAGTATGATAGCCATCTTCTGTTATCTTTTCCCAATCCCCCCCCCCCAGTTTCATGATTCTCTTCTATTTTTAGCTACATTGGTTTTGTTTATAGAAAAGCTTTTACATTTTGTATTATCAAAATTGTCCATTTTATCTCTTGTGAATTTGCTTCTTGTTGGTTCTTCTCTCTATAGGTCCAATTGGCAATTTTCTTCCATGTTCCTCTCATTTACCTATGATGTCAGTCTCTATATCTAAATCATGTACCCATTTAGAATTTATCTTGGTATATTGTGTGAGATGCTAGTCTATACTCGCTTTCTCCTGGACTACTTTCCAATTTTCTCAGTGGTTTTTATTGAATAGTAAGTAAACATGGTTTTATTCATGACAGAAGAGCATATCATATCAATGTACTTCTAATTATATATACTAATGCTAGAAGTAAATGAGAATAAGTGGGAAAAGCCTGAATCTCAGAGGAATTGGCTTAGAATTAAGACATTTATAGATGAGAATTTATTTAAAGGCAAAGAGTTACAAAGCAGATTTTTAAGTAGGGTAACAACTCAGAATTGTGAAGGAGAAATACTCTCATCAGGAAAAAAGGAAATAGGTAAGTCATTTGTACAGTAAGAATACAGAATAGGAACGAATATTGCTATATGTTTTATCTGGTATCTGGTATTCCAAAAAAAGTCTCCAGCACATTGTATTAATCTCCTGATAGGATATGTATAGACAAGAATTGCACAAGTTATAAAGTAGTATGTTGATTGTTATCCACATCACAAATGGGGAAGAATACCCACATTGATGAAATCATAGCTGTAGTAAAATATGAAGTACCCATTTTTTAAAATCATGAAGCAACATAATGTAAATATCCTATAATTTTAATGCTAAGAAGCAACATTTATTAAAAGGCTGTTTAGATATGAAAAGGCTATATAATAAAATCTTGTCGACGAAAAAAATGTGAAACAGAGAGAATATTGAGCAAAGCTATTATTGACATATTTTCTATTTTCTTCATATTATTTGGTGACTTAAACTTGTATTTTCCTTGCCTTTTATATTGTGGTATCTCAGAAATGTTTTCTTATTGAAAAACTGGCCAAGGCTTTGGGACATGAAATTTTTAACTTCTTTTAAAAGATCTCATAAATACAATAATTTTTTAAAATAGCATCTTATATTTATATAACACATTGTGGTTTAGAGTGTTTTCACATTCACAATTCTCATAACTTTGTTGTAAGGCCAATAATATTATCACAGTTTTACAGATAAAGAAACAAAGATTGAGAGAAATTAATTGACTTTCTCAGTGTCACCTAACTGACTTGAACCTAGCTATCCAGATCTTCCTACTGTGATTGCCAAGTCCAGGGCTTGTTAGGTATCACAATTCAGAGGATAGAAAGCCAAATGTTGATTTGCTAAAATAACATTATTACATTTAGATATGGAGACTCAAAAAGAATACCTAATGGGCCTTAACAATGGTCCTGTTGTGGCTATGAAATCTAGATAAATTAGCACTAAGCCAATGTTTCCATCACACTCCTAATTCTAATGAATGTCAATACTTATATGTACTTTTTTGATTCAACTGTCTTTATTTAGATGCTTGCAATTCCTGCCCCATAATAAAAGAATGGTTTGTGTACTTTGGGAATCAGCTGAAGCATCCAGAACTGGTACAGCCTATCCAACTGGACATCCCAGGTAGGATCAAAATTAATTTTACTAGAAGTATTTCATATTAATATATTTATCACATATTCTGTGGCTCTAAGATGACTACCTCACAAGAAAATGTTAAAATATAAGGTCCTCATACATCACCAATACTTTTAACCTTTAACCCAGTAAACAAAATCATAGCGTGTTACACTCAATTCTTACATTGGGGTTGAGAAATTAAGAAAAAGGAATTCTAAGGGCAGAGAAAAAGAGGAAAAGATAGGTCTATGATTCATAGAATCATGGACTTTGGAGTTAGAAAGAATCTTAGAAGTATTTTTCTAGTCTAATCCTTATTTTATAGATATAGATGATTAAGAAAAGAGCATATAAAGACAGAGTTTGAATTTCTGAACCAGGGCTTAAAATATGGCAGTGTTGGGCTCATGACCATGGGTAAAGTGCATGTAACAAAGGCTAATAAAAGTGTATTTACCCTGAGCCTCATAAAACCAGTTTTCAGAGAATTGGGAAAAGGAGGACAGAGTGGGAAATAATATCAAAGGATTTCGAGATGAAGAGAATAGGAGAAGAGAAAGCCTCAGTTCTTAGGAAAGTAAGAGGCAAAGTCCTTAGTTGAGAGAAAGGAGGAAGGGGGAGTTTGGGGAAGCTAGAAGAGGGAAAAAAAGGTTTAGAATAGCTTCTCCAGGGAGTGAGATAGACAATTAGAGAGGAATAAAAGGACTACCTTGCTGCAGTGAAGGCCCAGCTGAGGTTGGATAGCATGAATATGTAATGTACCCAATGAGCACAGTAGTGATACTTCCAGTAGCTGCATTCATCAACTTGTGAATAGAAGCCTAGGAGGTGGGTAGTTAGAGTCATTCAGGGCTAAGTTTTGGCAGCAGATGAGGGATAATATTCAGAATAAACTGAGGCTGGCAAGCAATGCTAAGGAACAAAAAGGGGTCAGGGGAAGAGTAGGGAGAAAGAAGATAAATTTATTGGGGAAAACAAAAGGATCAAAGAAGGGAGTAGAGCCTGCTATTCAGATTTAATGGGAAGATAACCCATGAAGAAAAGGAAGAATATTCAACTCTTATTTTGTTTCTGTTTTATATGTCAAAGAGAACAATCTTTGTACTTCCAAAGATAGAACAAAAAAATGGCTAATGGGGTATTGAAACCCAGCCAAAGGAGGGGGGATGGTAATAAGGTAACATCTATCTAACCTTAACAAAGCTAAATGAACCATATCCCAAAGTACTGAAAGGGAGGGAAAATGGCAAATAAGATTGCTGAACCAATCAGTGATCTTTAAAAGATCACATTCCCAGAGAAAGGCAAATGGTGGAATAATTTTCAAAATGAGAAAGAGAATGAAGTCAGCAATTTAGAAACTAGTAAGTTTGACTTTCCTGTCAAGTCATCCAAGGTATTATTAAAGGGATGATTAATGAAAAAAAAAAAAGCAGTGATTACAGTAGGTCAGCTTGGCTTTCTTAAGAAAAAGTCATGCCAGACCAACATTATTTCCTTTCTGATAAAGTTTATGGTCTTTTTCATGAGAGTTGCAGTGAGGATAGATTACTGCAGGAAATATTCTTTACATTGTTTTTAATGTAATTTTGTATGTTTTTGTAGAGTATGTTGAGGTGGGCTCTAGACTTGAGGACAGATGACTTCAGGGCCTGACCTAATGCCCAAATCCAAAAATTGACCATTAATGGTTGTATGTCATCTTGGAAAGAAGATTAAGTTGTTTTGTAGAAGTTGTTTATTATAGTCATTCTATATATTGTATTCCTGGTAGTGATTATATAATTTTGCTTCAGTTCATTTAAGTCTTTTCTACATCTTTGTTTTCATTATAGTCATTGTATTTTACAATTCATTAATATTCAACTGTCAGTCAATAAGCATTTACCTTGTGCTAATTAATGTTGTAGGAATATAAAGAAAAGCAATTCTAATAGGGGAAATGATATTTAAAAAATTATATATACAAGATTTATAAAATATAAATGGAAAGCAGTTCATTACATTCATGTGCCACGATTTGTTTAACCATTCTCTAATTGATGGGCCTCTAATTTGTTTCAGGTTCTTTCGTACTGCTGTAAATATTCTGGTACATTTGTAAATTTGTTCTTATCATTGATTTCCTTAAAGTACATGCCATTCAGTGGAATCAAAAAGCCTAGACATTTCAATTACTTTCCTTGCCTAGTTACAAGAGGCTGTCCAGAATGGTTAGACCACTTCATGGTTTTGCCAGTGATGTATTTAGTAGGCCTATCTTTCCACAAACTCTCCCACACTGCATATCCCCATCCTTCCAGCCAGTATTAGTTAATTATCTATTATCATGTACAAAGAACTGGGGGTATATAAACAAATGAAGAAGATGCTACATGTAAACCAAAAAAAATGTATCTGTAGTAGTCTTGCTGAACTCTGCCCTGTGAGACCATATCAAAAGTATTGTGTTCAAGTCTGGGCACCACCATTTTGGAAGGATGTTGATATGCCAGTGTCCAGTGAAAGGTGACTAAGCTACCATGTGGGAAAAGAATTGAAGATGTATATGTTTGAGAAGAACAGACTTTAGGGGAGGCTTGATAACTTTCTTCAAGTACTTGTGAGCTATCAGATGGGTTTGTTTTGTTGTTTTTTGTTAAACCCTTACCTTCCGACTTAGAATCAATACTAGGTATGGGTTCTAAGGCAGAAGAGTGAGTATTAAGAGCTAGGCAATGGGGGTTAAGTGACTTGCCCAGGGTCATATAGCTAGGAAGTGTCTGAGGTCAGATTTAAACCCAGGACCTCCCATCTCTGGGTCTGATTCTCAATCTACTAAGTCACCCAGCTGCTATCATATGGAAGAAAGAATAGACCTGTTTTGCTTGTCCCTAGCAGTCATATTTAATGTTGACATAAGGAAAAACTTCCAATAACTCAAAAATAACAATACTGTCTGAGCCATCAATCCTGCTTCTGTCTTGGCCTTGCCCAACCATCATTGAAGGGAGGGTCTTTGGGTAGAAGGCCTGACTTCCCCTGTTACCAGGAGCACCAACTGCCAACCAATTGCAGCTAAAAAGCAGTTAAGCCCAAGCATAATGGGAAGACCACTGACTTCGCTTCTAGCCTAACCCTTGAAGCCATCCTCCAGAGTACAGTGGGGGATGGATCCCAGAGTTGGAAGGGATTAATCAGTCAGTCAATAGCCATTTATTAAGCACCTTGTGGAGATAAAACCTGTCAAATGTAGCTACAACTACTAGAAAACAAAATTCATAATACCATAATCCTTGGCATTGACAAATTGTTCAACATCAGAAATAGACAATCTTATTTGTGGAAATCAAATGAAAGAAAATATGTAGTTATCTGCTTTGCCACTTAACTCTAAGGACATTCAGGCCTTCCTCTCTGACTTGCATCTGGAACTCCTGTGAGTGCTCTCTCTCCCTATTAGACTGTGAGCACCATGAAAGCAGGTACTCTCCTGCATTTCTGTTTGCTCACCTGCACCTATCTTAGTACAGTACTTTGCAAGCAGCAAGTATAAAAGAGTGTTTTTTTTTAATTGAATTAGTTAGTCATGCTTGGAGCTATTCAAAAAGAATAGGTTGCCCCAAGTAGTAGATTCCCGTTTACTAGAAATTTTCAGACAAAAGCTAGATGGACCACCTGTTCAGGATATTTTGGAGAGGGTTCTTGATTAGGTATGATTAAACTAGACAACCTCCCTAGGGCCTTCTAGTCTTGAGAGTGTCACACTGATGCCAAAGAGCTGGCCCAATGTCACATGCATACTATTTGGCAGACCTCAGGTTCAAATCCGTGTTTCTCTGACCTGGAGCCACACCAGAGTTCAGCCTTGTGGTAGCAGCCAATTATTCGTGATCAGAATTTGGAAAAGAATAATGAATTAATCAACAACCATTTATTAAGCACCTTCTCTTTGACAAGTATTGTTGTTATTTATTCATTTTTCAGTCGTGTCTGACTTATGACCCCATTTGGGATTTTCTTGGCAAAGATACTGGAGTGATTGGCCATTTCCTTCTCCAGCTCATTTAACAGATGAGGAACTGAGGCAAACAGGGCTAAGTGACTGGCCCAAAGTCACACAGCTCCTAAGTATCTGAGGCCAGATTTGAACTCAGGAAGATGAGTCTTCCTGGCTCCAGGCCCAATGCTTTCTCTACTAGGCTACTTAGTTCCCCACCAAACATTGTGCTTGATGATAAAAAGATAAAAGTAGGTAGTCCTCACCCTTGTGGAATTCGCAGTCTAGTCAGTGGAGAAAATGCACATAATAGTTATATACAAAATAAATACATGGTAGTTTGGGGAGTAAAACACCACCAACTTGGGAGACCAAAAAAGAGTCGTGTAAAAAGACAATGATTGAACTGACCCTTGACGAAAAACTGAGGATTCTAGAAGATGGAAATGAGGAAGGAGAGCATTACAGTCCTAGGGAATAACCAGTGCAGAAGGACAGAGGGGAGATGAATGTTGAGGAAGAGGAGGGCCACTTCAGTTGGATTACAATCCAGTTGATACACACTACAGTGTGTGTGAAGGGTAGAATAGTGTGTTTTAAGACTGGGAAGGTAGGCTAACAGATGGCAGTGCCAATCTCCAGAGCCAAATCTCCTGACCTCATTTAAAGGGACACAGTCTGACCTAGCTCTGTAAAGAAGGTGCCAGTCTGTAAACTGGGTAGGAGATCCCTCCCTCATCACAAAGCTTGAGGCCAAGGCCATGGAGGTGACTGAATACCCCTACCTCTAGTCTGGTTTTTTGAGTAACTATTACACGCAAAATTGCTGAAGCATTTGTTTTAAAAGTATGTTTAATAAGGCAGAAAGAAGAAATTGGGCCTAGATGGTGAAGAACTATAAATGTCAAACAGCATTTCCCATTTTATTCTCTAGTAGTCAGATCTAGGGAGAATCCCAGAAGTCATCTGACAGAAGCAGGAGACTCTTTTCAGTATCACTGACAAAGGAAACAGCCCATTTTACTTTTACCCCATTTTGTTACTACGAAGTGTTTCTGTATGTTGAACTGAATCCTAACTGCCTGTCATTTCTATCTGCAACTCCTAGTTCTGGCCTTTGGAACCAAGTAGAATGAACCTAATCCTTCTGACACATGACAGTACATAAAATAATTGAATATTAAAATATCCTTTTGCCTGTAAAGATTCAATGGAACCTGCAAAGGTTCTTCCTGGCCAAATAGCATTCTTCCCCAGGATTCTGGGTACTTAAACATGTCTCCTACAGTCTAGCCTGCATTTACCTTTTCTATTACATTTAGCCTCCTTCACAAAATAGTCCAGAAGGTACCATCCTGGCCAGCAAAGGACAGGAAAATACCTTCTCAAACAATACATCAAGATGAATAACTAGTCTTTATGTTGGGCCAGGAGCCTGAGGCTGGATTAGTTTCCCTCTACAGCTCCTCAACCCTATCCACATTTAACAAGCCCTCTTGTCAGCCCTATAGACTATCGGGTATATTTCAGTCTAGAAGCTGGGTGAGGTTCTCAAAGAGCAAGTATTTAACCTCAATGCCCAAGAAAACACCTTCTTCTCCTTTAACAGAAGGTGAGGTACTTCCAACACTGGGACTGATTCTACCATATGATAATCATGCAATGCCCTATTCTTTTAAACAGTCACAGCATCAGCTAATAGGATCTTTAGGGATGCCATTTCCTGACATTCCCAGAATATTTGGAGAATAGAGCTCTGGAAGAGACAATAATTAAGGATAAATATTTTCAGAATTTCTGTGTTTCAGAAAAAAATATTATATCCTATATGAAAACATAAAACACAATAGAAGAAAACACATTTAACTTACTGTTTATACTTAAAATTATAAGTAGTCTTTTCTAATAATGGTTATAAATTAATGGCATCCATTCTCTTGACTTTTGCCTAATTCCAGATATTTGTGTTTTATTGGTTGACTTATGGAGATTGGCAGTGAATTAATTTCTTGAATATGAGATAATACAAATATACCTTATTTTATGTAGTAGGAATATTTTACTTTTTTTTTTTTAATCCTTACTTTCCAGGCAGAAGAGTGGTAAGGGCTAGGCAATGGGGGTTAAGTGACTTGCTCAGGGTCACGCAGCTAGGAAGTGTCTGAGGCCAGATTTGAACTTAAGACCTCCTCTCTCTAGACCTGGCTCTCAATTCAGTGAGGCACCCAGCTGCACCCTTATTTTACATTTTTTTAAAATGTAAATCTAGTTTTAAAGACTGTATCATGTATTAATGCACTGGGAAGTGGCTACTTAAACGCATATAGTGATGACTCTGCCTTAAATGATAGATAGTAATACTATCATCAAACAAATAATAATCTCCTAATTGTTTATATTTTTATAGTTCTGAATTTTCAGAAATCAGATTTGCATAAAGTGGGAGCTACCCATATATATTAGGTCTTACAGATATGTAGTAGTTGATTTATTTATTATGTTTACAGAGGTCTAGACCTGGAAGTAATGTAAGTCACTCTAATAGATCTACCTATATAAATATTTATATATGAAATATCAGAAAATTTGGCTTATTTTTAGCTATGCTGAGAAGTATGCTACATAGCTTACCTAGGAATATACTGGATTTTTGGATAGGAAAAAATAATTATCTTTCCCAAACATATTTCTAAATTATTGGCATTCCCTATCTGTCTGCATTAGATTCTCTCACGCCTGTTTAATATATAGCACTTCCATAAAGCAGTGAGTACTGAATATAAGCACAGATCCCTAGTCCCACTGAAGTGTATAGCTAAAGGTGGTGTGAAGCTGGGGTGAATAATGGACATGCCCTACCCTGCAATCACAGTGTTTACATATGCTCTGAAGAGTCAGTAAAGAGGCTCTGGGTATATATCAGAGTCAGTACTGTATTGAGATGTTTGCTTCACCACTACCTCAAATACTTTGATAAATCTGCCATCTCATCATTGTGGGGACTCTTCCCCGGGTGAGAGCAGAATCTTTCTATGCCTTCTTGTACTATTATTTTTCACCCATGCCTTTCAGTAAAGCTTCCATAGAGGATCTCCCCAGCGCTGATACTTTGGAGCACCTGAAACTGTGGTTTCAAAATTGTCTAAAGGTTATATCAGGAACTAGAAATAGAAAAGAGCAAAACATTTTCCCCCACTCTGCAAGAAGTAATTCATTTCATGATAAAGGATCTCAGAACTACTGGAGGAAATTTGCCTTGGAAGAAGGAAAAGCAGAACACCTCTAAGAATAAACAGAAACTCACATTAGAGGGCAACTTTTCCACAAATTTTTAGTATGAGAAAACAGCTGAAATTCTTTACCATTCTACATATAGACCAGAAACTTAAGAGAAGGGGATGAATTTTGGTGTTTATTTTTAGTGATCTGTTGTCAATCTCTCAGAGAACAAATATTTCTCTAAAATTTTGGCATTCCATATTTGTATGCGTTAGATTCTCTCATGCCACTCTTTTTTTTTTTCCGTTGCAAGAGTGTAAGTCACCAAATAAGGACCTTATTTGGAGAGAAGTTATCCTGGGGAATTTTTTCCTATTCCATATTCCATCAGTCACAGTTAGACCAAACAAAAAAAAAGTAGCTATCTTGAAATGAGTTATTTAGAAGTGCAGACATTTCATTTTATTTTTATTACAAGCAGCACTTCATTTAAAAAAACAAAACAACCTAAGATTGTAGAAAGGTTTTATATAAGATATATTTTCCATCTTTATGGTCCTCTGAAAAACAATACTAAGAACCCAATTCAATTTGACACGCATTTATTAAATAAATGCCTTTTGTGTGCAAAGCACTGTGGTTGTCAGTAGAGATACAAAGACAAAACATATATATAAATATACAGTCCCTACATGCACACAAGAAGCTTACATTTTAAGGAGCTTACCATTGAGGAAAACATGTAAAATGTGATAATTTGAGGAAGGAGAGAATGTTATCAACCAAGTAAATTAGGGAAGGTTTCTAGTAGGAGGCAATGTCTGAGCTGAGGCTTAAAGAAAGCTAAAGGTGCTAAGAGGCAAAAGTGAGTAGGCTATCTATATCCTGTCTAGATCAATGTATTGGAAAAGGCACTGAATGAGTAGATAGAATGGCCAGTTTGGGGAATAACAGCACAATTTGGCTGCATTAGAGAGCATGAAGGATGCAAGATTTTACAAGCCAAGCCAAAGAGCTTGTTTTATTTTAGAGACAGTGAGAACCACAGGAACTTCTGAAGGAGCAGGAAGGTGGCATAGTGTGACTTGATTTTAGGAAGATTATTTGGGCATCGGTGTGAAGAATGAATTAGAAAGGAGAGGGTCTGGAAGCCAGGAGCCCATTTGGAAGGCTGTTACAATAGTCCAGGCAAGAGAGGAGAAGAACCTGGAATGAGCCACAAAAACAGAAAAAGTAAGATATTTGTTGTGGAGGAAAAATCCACAAGAATTGACAACTGATTTCAATGTAGGAAATGAGGAAGAATCGAGGATGATTCCTGAATTATGAACATGAATGCCTGAAAACATGGTAGTGCCCTTAACACAAGTAGGGAAATTTAGAGGAGAAAAGGTGTTAGAAGAGAAAATAATGAGTTCTGTTGTAGACATGATGAGTTTGAGAAGCCTACAGGAACATACAGTTCAAACTGCCCAATAAGTAGTGCTGAAGTCCAGGAGGGAGATTAGACTGGGTTCATCTGCACAGAAGTGATCATTGAACCCATGGGAGTTGATGAGGTCACCAAGAAAGAAGGTAGAGGAGAATAGAAGAGGGCCTGGGACAGAGCTGGGAGAACCCACACACTCAGAGGAGAAGATGTCGATAATGATCAGCAAAGCAGTGAGAGACAAAGGGCTCAAGCACATACACACTGAGGAGAACCTGGACAGAGGAGGGTCACCTGCGGCTCATGAAAATGATAGTGTCTGTCTGTGAAGGATGGTCAACAAGGTACCCATTTCATCATTTCTACCTTTCATGGAAAATCACCTGAGTCTTATAACAAGAGAATAAAGCTTGTGACTCGCCACACTAGTCCAGATACTAGAAGACTCCCATGTGCACTGGCCTTTCCCTCATGAACCTAGCTATTTTCCTTCTCCTTCAGCCATTCAAAATAGAAAAAAAAATGAAAAGCCTCATCAAATGTTGCTGTATGCTATGTATATGCCTCAAGGATTTGTATACACTTATACCCACCAAAAAGGGAGGAACTTCAGCCCAGGATAAATACACTTGAAATAACTATTACTGCCTCCAAAATGTAGAGATTACTTCTCAAAGAAATGTGTTGATGTTTGTCTCTCCTTCTTTTTGAAAAAGATATTATAAACTTTATTTATAATTTTAATTTTTAAAAGCCAGAAAACCTCATTCTATATAACCTCTTTAGTTGTCAGGAAAAACTGAATTGGGTATATATTTCCTGATTAGTTATGAACATTTGTCTGATAGGAGGTTTATAGGTTTTTACATAGCATTGCTAAAGGTCATTCTTTTTTGTTTTTACAAAATGATGAAATAATGACAAGTAAAACATACCCTAAAGCAATTTATCTGCTTTGATGGACATGTATGTATCTTTTAAAAAAAAAAAAACTCTTACCTTCTATCTTAGAATCAATACTGTATATTGGTTCCAAGGCAGAAGAGTGGTAAAGGCTAGGCAATGGGGGTTAAGTGACTTGCCCAGGGTCACACAGCTGGGAAGCATCTGAGGTCAGATTTGAACGTAGGCCTGGCTCTCAATCACTGAGCTACCCAGCTGCCCCAACATGTATCTTTTACTATAAAGTGGATATTTCACAATTCTGATGTTTCAGCTCTCTCCCAGATATTATTATTTAAGTTTTTTATTTGGCATCTGAAGTATGTTCAAGTATAAGGCAGATAGATGGCATTATGGAAAGTGGATAGAATATTGGTCTTGGCTTCGGGAAAACCTGAGTTTGAATCCTGTCTCAGACATTTACTAGCTTTGTGACCCTGGGCAAGTCACTTAACCCCTGCCCGAATCATTTCCTTCATCTGTAAAATGAAGGAATTGGACTCAGTGACTTGTTAAATTTCCTTCCAGCTCAAAATCT
This sequence comes from Monodelphis domestica, assembly GCF_027887165.1. NCBI lineage: Eukaryota > Metazoa > Chordata > Mammalia > Didelphimorphia > Didelphidae > Monodelphis > Monodelphis domestica. The sequence goes on from NC_077228.1 coordinate 456,456,839, forward strand.
GTGATCCTGTGTAGAAAAACTCTTGTAAAATGTTAGGGGTTTTAAAGTGTGAATGTTGGGTTTTAAAACATTAAATATTGCATGTGCGCTCAATTAAGTTAAAATGGGTACATTCTAGATAACATGATTGCTTCGTCTTTAAAATGAGCAAATGTGATCATCATCTAAAAAGAACAAAATGGGCTTAAAATCTCCATAATTCTATTTTCTTGTATGACTTTAAATAGAAATAGAGTACAGTACCACAGAGCCACAGCACAAGATTTTAGGTTTTGCCTGGCATGATTTTTAAAACCACATTCTCTGTGCATTCTGAATGCAGTAGATATTCTAAGCAGTGTAATAATGTAGTTTCACAAGCATGAAATTATACAGCACATCCGTGTAAATGCCGAGTTTAATGATATTGAGATGTTAATGCATTCTACCCAGTTTATATCTGAATGAATTATTTGCTTATTATAAATAAGCCATTGAAGCTTAACCAGCCAGAGTAAAGATTTAGTATGCATGTGAGCATTTGGGGTTTGTTTTGTTTTGTTTTGTTTTGTTTTGTTTTGCTTGGGCCTAGAATTCTGAATCCAATGAGGACCCTAAATAAATATTAATTTAAATGGAATTTATGAATTAAATCCCCCCACAAATGAACTTAAGGAATAAGATCTTTGCATGTTTATTTAGAAGTATCACCTCTCACATCCTGAGAGAGACCTAAACTAGTCAGTTTTGTGGTTTTCTCACCCTAGGAATATGCGAGGAGAATATCCATAAGATAACTCTTAAACCCAGCTATTAAAACACTTATTTCCATATAAAAAGCACCCAGAAATGACATGGCCTAGAGTCTCTGAGTGTCTTTCTTCAGTTGACTTGTGTTTATAGCTGTAAAAACACAAATGGGACAGTTGCTTTGTTACTAATGAGGCCCGTCCAACCACCCTCCACCCAGGGGTTACGTCCTTCCATGCTGCTCCTGAGTCTTCAAAGCTGTCAATCATAGAAATGACCTCCTTTGCCCCGCCCTTCTGCTGGCTGCTCTGTGGTCCGCTCTGTGAAAAGACCCTCCGCTATTCTGTCTGGCCATTCAGAAAAACTTTTTACTAAATGATGTCATTAGGGTTTTGAAGCTGATGTATTTTTGATGGAGGGCTAGTGAGTGACCTCAGGACCAAGCTGCTTCTTTAGACCTTTAAATTATTATTAGCGACATTTCCACGTCCCACACTTCTCCTATGCAATGGGCGAGGGGAGAGAGGCCTCTTTGGTTTGTCTGGAAGAGTCTGTCTCTTTCCCATGACCCAGATATCCTGGGGATTTCTGCCACCCCAAACTCTTAGGTTCTAGCTGCCTTCCCCTGGAAGCAGACCCACCCCCCGCCTTACAGTACTGATCAAGGTCAGCAATTTCTCACAGATGGCTTATCTTAGATTGCTATAATTTACTAATAGTTCTCGGGCTCCTGTGCCTCTTATATTATCACTCCAGATTTAAAAATAACTCCTCTTAGTGTGGGATGCACAATTGAGGTAAACAGGTGTATCTTTAGGTAACGCCCAAAAAAAAAATAACCTATTTCCCTAAAGAAGATGGCAGATACTGTTACTATAATAGAAGGAAAAATTGCCCTTGGAGGCAGCCAGATATCTCAGTGGATAGAGTGCTGAGCTGGTGTCAGGATGACTTGGGTTTAAGTCTGGCCCCAGATATTTCCTAGCTTTGTGACCCTGGTCAAGTCACTTAACCTCCACTTGCCTTAATCCTCTAGAGAAGGAAATGGCAACCCACTCTAATGTCTCTGCCAAGAGAACCCCATGAACACTATGGTCCATGGGGTCCCAAAGAGTCAGACATGACTGAACACCACCACCACCACTGAGGACCCAAAGAAAGGTAAAAGATGGCCTCTGCCCTCAAGAAATGTTACAGTTCAGTGGGGGAATTAAGTGCAAGCCATATACAAACCAGGTATATACATGACAGACTGGAGATAATCAACAGAGAAGGCATTTGCCTTCTCTTAAGGCAGTTAAGTGGTATTGGGAAAGATTTCTTTGAGAGGATGGGGTTTTGGCTGAAAGCAGAAGGAAACCAGGAAAGTTAGGAAGTGGAGACTGGAGGAGGGAGTGGAGTTCTATTCATGAGGGAAGAAAGTAAGTGAAAGTCAGCAGTCAGAAGCTGAAGTTAGTCTAGTTAGAGGAGAAAGATTACCTAGACTGGGAGACTAGAAATATTTTAAGTGTTGTGTTTCACCAGGGATGTCAAACATGGTACTGTCCAGCTTCATTCTGCCATAATACTCCCAGTATGACCAGAAACCAGAACTGTTTTTTAATATTTGGCAAAATAAACCAAAATTAGTAAATAGTAATAGTAAGCACTATTAGCATAGTGTCTGGCACATAATAGGAATTTAATAAATGCTTATCAAATGACTCATTGTTTAGTAAATATTTGTTGAATATACTCAAATGAATGTTATAAAAATTGATTCAAGAGTCCCCTCTTGAGGGTTACAAATTATAACTCATCCATGACTGCCCATCCTTGTCCTCCTGAAAGTTGGGACACAGGGAATCCCTTTAGCATTCTGGAAGCCTTTCTCAATTTCTTCTAACTTTCAGTATTGCATATAGCACACTAACCATCTGCCATTCATCCCACCCTCTGGCCACATAACCAAACCAGCCTATCACTGATTTCTGTTACACAATTCCTTGATAACATACTTAGAAGTAATACAGGATTTGCATTGCCACAAAGAGTATTGGTAAAAACTGAAATCGAAGCTTCTTCTTGATCCCTTTTTTTGGTTTCATTTGTCTCCTTTTTATTTTAAAAAAGTTTTTATTGAGTCTTTTGTTATTTTATCACCATAATTTCCCCCAGAATCCTTCATCCTACCCCTCCCAGACAGCCATCTCATATTTAACAAGTAGTGTTTTAAGACAAAAAGAAAGAAGAAAAATCATCCTAAATTGTATTGGGTTGTGGTAAGTTAAGAGTACAAGGTTTTTTTCTAGTAAAAAATTATTTCAGTCTCAGTTCAGGTATGTTCTAAAAAATATGTCTGCAGGGGAGGAGCCAATACATGAGAGTTCAAAACTAAAATCTGGAAGGGATCTTCCTTCCAGCATTGAAAAGGTGGCAATGTTTTTCAGACTGGGCCAACATAAACAAATTAATACAGGAAAGAAAGAAGAAAGAAAGGAGAGAGGAGAGAAGGAGTATTTATGAAGTGCTTCCTTTGTTGGAAAAACTATGCTAAACTCTGAGGATACAGATTTAAAAAGTGAAAACAGAACCTGCCTTAAGAACTATACATCCTAACAGGGAAGTTGAATACATATAAGGGAATGGTGGCCTTGGAAATGTTGGTTTGGAAAATTACAGGAATGTTGAATTGAGTCATAGGGGAGTATATTGACAAACCCTTTCCAAGAACAATAACAGAGTTGATTTGAATATATTCCAGAACTAGAAGGTGGAGGAGGGTAGCAGACCAGAGATACTTGAGATGGGAAATGGCAACTGGAGAGATGGCTGGGAAGATGGGGTAAAGCATGGCTGGAACTGGTCCTAAAGATAATGAGCACATGAGGCAACCCCTGATATGTAGCAGAATAGAGAGGGAACTCCATAACTTGCTTTCTGGTTTAGATGGCATGGTAGTTGGTGAGATGGCTGAGGAAAGAAGATGATGCCAGAATTTTTTTAATAAGTCAATTCAAGAAAACATTGAAAACTTGATATATGGCTCTACATAAAACAAAATTACTTGACTAACTGAACTTTCCCTGATGTCTGCAAACCTGATAATAAAAAAAATTCTTCCTAATGTCCTGAAGTCTCTTGCTTCTGATATCTGAGCATGATATGTAAGGTTACTAATAACTAAATATTAATAATCCAGTTATCTTTTGTCAGAAATAAAATATAGTTCCCCATTCTTCCCCACATGAACCTTCATATATGTTGTCTTCTATATTGCAAAAAGTTTTAATAGTCTTTCTCTCTTAGCTTAGGATTTAAAAGTATAACAAACCTTACAGATCCTAGACCTGAAACTAACCCCCTAATTTTCCAGAAGAGGAAACTAAGACTCACATTTAGTGACCTTCCTGAAGTTACTCAACTACTAAGTTCCAGGGTAGAGATTAGAACCTAAGGGTTTGTTTGTTTGTTTTTTTTATTACAAATACAGCATTCTTTAAATTTTGGTACTGAACATACTTTTTAGGATTTGAATTTTTTTTACATTTTTATTGTTAATTTTAAGTTAGGCAGAAATATTATTCTCCATACTTTTAGAATAAAATGCTTCCATTGCCTATCCATCTGTACCTAATCAAAGGAATTAATCTTTAAGATACGTTCTTAAATGCCTTTTCTAGTAGACTTAAAGTGACTTTTAAAAATGGGTCACCTATAATTTTTACCTGCGACATTTAACTAATAGACCTCATTAATAGGAAAAATCACACCTGACACTTGTTTTGAACTACTTTCTTTTTATTTGCTGTGTACCATTGCATTTTTTCCTATTTTTGTCTCATTTTTCAAGGAAAAAGAAAATACACCCTTTTGGAGGGTTTTGCCAGAAAAATAATGAAAGAAAAGTTTCTTTGGTAGAAGGGACACTTCTGAATTTTCAGAACTGCAGATGGCTTTTTTGGGGTGTGATTCTGCATGTGTTGTCAGGAAATGTACAGCTAAGAATGTTAAAATAAATATTGTAGATATTAAAGGAGAAAAGTAGAAGAATCAACTTTCTAGATTCGTTTAACTCTGGTACCATTTGGTTAGTGGACTTTGTTTGCTTAGTAAACATGTGTAACATCTAGAACTCAGCATCACAGCACTTGAACCATTTATTGTGACCAAGTATTGCTAACTGAAGACTGCAGCTGCTTCTAATAAAGGGAGATGTGTTATCAATTACAGCTTAATCTGACTGATCTTAAAACTGGCACCTTTCTGTTTGCTCGACAAGCAAAAACAAGATGGCTCTAATATGGCAGCAGTTTTTAGGCCGTTCTATTATATGTCTCCATTTGGAATTCTTAAACATAATTGAATATAGTATGCTCTTGGCACTTAATGGTACTTTGTTTTCAGTGGTTTCTGTACAATGCAAATGAAAGCATTTTATTTGTTCTTTGATATCTCTATATGTGAGATTAATATATATATGATGCATTTATCTATTATATGTGGTCTGTTTTCCTATTACAGCTGACCTATATCTTAACTGTTTATAAGTGGATTGCTGAAAATTTCCTGTTAAATGTAACTGGTTTCATAAGGAGAGAGATAGAAATTAGTATTGAAGAGGCCAGCTTCCAGAAATCATCTCCTAGTTCTGCTCCCAAGTAATCTGTATAACTAGTGCATTTGGCCTCTGTATTTATCACATTTGTGATTAAAGATTCATTTTGAAAGTCCCTTAAAGGCGTTATGTCATAGTGCCTATCATTTTGCCTTGGAGTTAAGGAGATCTGGATTCAAGATCTGCCTCTTGACACATATTAGCATGTGATTACACAATCATGGGCAAATAATTTAACCTCCCAGGGACCCAGACAACTTTCTTGGATCCTAAGTTATACCAGAATTGCAGATCTGCATTCATGAAGTGAGTTTCCCATACTGGGAGCCTCACACCAGCCCAGAATTCCAATTCTACTCCCCTACCACCAACCAAAAAAAAGGAGGGGAGAATCATGGAGCCTGCAAGTGTTATTGAATGCATATATTTAGGCATTAGCAGAAATAAATGTTTTTCAGGAGTAAATCTGTAAAAAATGTAATTATGTTCAGTGAAATACTTGAAAATAGAGAATATTTTTAATCTTGAAAAAAGCCTTTGCAAGCTATAAAGCACTGAGTCCAGGATGAAAGATTTATTTCCTCTCAATGTATTCTGGAAGAGGCACATTTAACTTATTGGTTCTGAAAATAATGGTAAATGAACTTGTTTTATAATAGGTGGAACACCTAGTTTGAGAACACTGTGGCTGAGCCAAGAGGCAGGGGTACAATCCCAGCGTTATGACACCTTTCTGGCCTGCTTTCACCTTCAGACTGAAAGAGAAGAACTTCAGGCTCTAGACAACTCACGTGCAGCCCTGTGCTGCCTCTTACTCTACCTCCTTGGGCAGGTAATACCTACAAGCACTTTGAGATCCAATGCTAGGAGCTACTTTTGACCCTCATTCCTGTGGAATATTGTGTTGTGAGATGGTGCCTTTTTTTACTGCCTTTTACTGAATTTCCTCCTACATCTTTAGCATTAGCATATATCCATAAACCAAACTCTAGGGAAATCATTCCATTTGTAGTTTTAATAAGGTTTCCACTTGGAAACAACAAAGTAGCCCAGTGGATTGAGTCAGGCCTAGTGATGGGAGGTCCAGGGTTCAAATGTGACCTCTGACACTGCCTAGCTGTGGGACCCTGGGCAAGCCACAACCCCCATTGCCTAGCCCTTAACACTCTTCTGCCTTACAACCAATACATGGTATTGATTATGAGATGGAAGGTAAGGGCTTAAAAATAATAATAAAAATTAAAAATGTTTCTACTCATAATATTTAGGCATCTTAAGAAGGCATATGCCTGCTTTTCTCTTGTTCATTAACTCAGCTTTTTTTTTTTTAAGCAGGTTTTTGTGTCTCTCACTTGTCATAACAACAAGAGCCAAAAAACCCAACCAAGTGTTTGTTCTTCTGGCATATCCAGACATTTTCATCAGCTCCCACGACCCCTTCAAGCCACCTTGTCAATTCTCTCATCCCTGACCATAACAGCTCATTTTTTTTAATACAGTATAGCCATTACATTCTCATTTGGTTATAATAGAATGTCATAGAATTCTGTTTTTCATATAAACTTGCCATTGCTCTGAATTCACTTTACAAGTTACCAGTTTTATTTAGAGGATATTATTAAATGGGGCATTAGATTATACTGGCTTTCCCTTCTTAATTGCTCGTTGCCCTCACATATCTTAAAAGTAATCATCTAATTCAATATTTAAGCATTTGCAAAATTGGGTATTTGGTTGCCATATTATTCATAATAATGCCTCATGTTATTGGTTCATGTTATTATTATAATATGATTGCTATTTTGGTTAACTCAGAAAGTGAGATTAGATAAAAATAATTTGTTTTTTAAAAGCTTCTCCTAATCTCAGCAATATATAATTTGATTGCAGAGTCCACTTAAAATCTCTGAGCTAATATTTTTTGTATCAGTTTACCTTTTATTAATTATAAGATGGCTAGTAATTATACTCATGGAAAAAAACTTCCAACTTCTTGACCTAACTCAATGTGTTAATTTATTAAGAGCCGTTATGGTCTTAACATTTTATAGATTTTTTAAAAGCACCCTTCTTATTTATTACTCTAAATTCAATTTATGGATTGTCATTTTTATTTAGAGGAAATTATTTAAAATGATACAGTAACTAGGTTGTACTAGCAATGAATGTGATTATTTAGTTCATGTTTCTGACAATATAGTATATACATTCTGACAATATAGTATTTACATTAGTTTTGCCTTCAATATATTTATATAAGCACTCTATATATGCATTAAACCTGTACATAATGCATATTATATACATATCAATATCACATGTTTATGCTTATATGTTAGTATTTCATATTTTCCATCCAACTTTACAGTTTGCTAAAATCTCATCTCTTAGGATAAGATTTCATGAGAATTTGAAAGAGGATAAAAATATAAATAAGCAATCTCTTCTGACTCATGAAAAATGCATATGTGCACTGTTCCTATGCCAAGATAACGCCGCTGATCCATCAGCAGCAGGACTAGGAGAACAACACATGGAGCTGTCATTCCAGAAGTAGGGATAGACTGTGTGGAGTGGTTCAAACTCTTTAATTTGGTTGGTTTCCTTATGACTAACTGGACAGGCATTTGTAAGACAGCTGGATATAGTTAGTAGTACAGTATGTGGTCATGCCGCCGAATTTTACTTTGTGAAATTAACCAGCCTAGATGTTTTATTTCAATTCATTAGTACTGTGCTCTAACCCCTAGAATTAAAAATGACCAGGAGAAGATCCTTTTTAAGTGGGGTTTTAAGATTTTTGTCTTATTATATGTTATAATTAAAATTAGTTTTATTGTGGAAACCCAAGATACAAGATAAGAGTTTTTCAGTTGTAACTTATACAAGCAAAAAAAAAAATTCTATCACTTATGCCTTTGGATTTTTTTTTATTTACTTTTAAATAAAATCACCTTAATGTGAGTTGGCATATAAGAGGTTCAGTAGTGGATTAGATTTCTTAAGATTTTATTTTTAAAATATGTTAAGATGAAAATAAGTATATTTAAAAAAAACAAGTTTGAGATCATAATTATACTTTTAAAATTAATGTATTGATTTCAATTAGGAAGATGGTTTTTTAAAGTGTAAATTCAAAGTTTTTAAGTTGATCCTAAAATCAAATTATATAATTGCTGAGATTAGGAAAAACTATGAGAAAATTAATTATTTTTATCTGATCTTGTTGAGTTAACCAAAATAGCAATTATTATAATAATTATGGGGGGGGCAAAGCAATGCCCTACTTCATCAATGTAGGGAACTCCCAATGTGGAAACTCCCCCTACCACATCAAATCTTTGACTCTCCCATAATTTTTATTCTTAATGAAATTGCCTACTGGTACTGTGAGATTAAGAACCTTGCTCATGGTGATACATATTAAGGGAATTTCTTTTTTAAATCTTCACCAAAAAAAAACTTGAAAAAAAGAATATTTCTATCACAGAAGCCTGGGTGTAATTTTACATTGTTTCTCAATATGTAAGTACAACATGAATCTTTGAATAATGATCTCAACCAACATATATACAAATAAAAATTTGTACATTACTTAGAATAATGATAATAATAACAGCTAACATTTATAGAACACTTACTATGTGCTAAACACACTCTACTAAGTGCTTTACAATTATCTCATTTGATAGAAAATTTGAGGCTCAATTCTACATTTTAACTTTATGTAACTAAGAGTATAGGTAGAGTATGACATTTTCTTGGTTGATGAGAAGGAAGTATATGGTAATGTGCTCAAGTTAATATTTTAAATTATTACTCTGTGAAATTGGCTGATAATGAACAAGAGACAGAATTAAGAACTAATTCAAGTTCATGCTAAATGTAGAGAAATCAGGGTTTGTTTGATTTAGGGGAAATTTCTGGTTGGGTGTTGTTTTTTTCCTTGTCGACAAATGCTATGTATGCATTTGCAGATTTTTCCATTCCTCCCTGAAATAATTATAGTTGCTGTCATTTTCACAAAGGTGACACCTGCCTTGGTATAAAAATAGGACAGGGTAGAGATGGGGTCGGTCGGTAAGAATATTATCAGATCTTAGCAGCCAATCAATATCTTCCGCTTGGGTGGAGATAATGAATGCTAAGAGTACTTTGCAATGTTACACTGTTCCTGATATCCATTACTCTACCTTCCTTTATGCAAGGTTTAGCAGACCTTCCCAAGGGAAGAGGTTTTTCATAGTGGGGGTCAGCAGGAGTCCCTAATGAAAAGTCTTCCTGATTTATAGTGGGGTTATTTTTATCTGAGAATGAGAATATTAACCATTTTTAGCCTTCAAATTGCTATAGATGGATTTGCTTTATGGGTTTTTTCTTCCCTCTCTTATATTTTGCCTTACCACTGAATATTTCTCAAAAACAAATAAGCAAAATCTGTACTTCTATGATGAGAGGAAATTATTTTGTAAGAAGGTGCTCCAATAGTTTCCTTTGGGAGGAATTAAAGGTGCTCCCTACTTCACAAGTTAGCAGAACTTCCTGGCTAGTCTGGGTAAATAGTTTTAAGAACTCTATGAGGTAAGTGAAAACTATTAAGTTTTCTTAACTAGAATAATTTTTCCCTCTTCAAATTACTTTGTATTTATTTTATATTTTCAAACTTATGTACATGTTCTGTCCCTCCAGTAGAATATTAGCTCCTTCAGGTCATGGGCTTCCCTTTACATCAAAAATGATAGAATTAAATGACTAGCAGGAAATTGATACCCAAATAAATGAGGCAAGAGTAAGAGAACACACTTAACTGCCCTTGATGAATTAAATCATCTGGCCTAGACAAATCACCATAGTCTTGAAACAACTAGCAGATGTAATTACTGAGCCTCTGTCAGGGGTGTTTGAAAGATCATGGGAAAATAGAGAAGGACCAGAGATTGGACAAGGACAAGTCTTGTCCCAGTCCATTTGTTAGATATATTATAGTGAGGATTCTTTTCCTATAAGGGTTGGACTCGATAGCCCCTGAAATCTCTTCCAAATCTCAAATTCTGTCATTCTATACCCTAATGCAGTACCTTACGTACTTCACAAACTTTTGTTGAATTAAAGAAATGCTAGAATCCAGTTTCTCAGTCATCTTTTCTATTTTGCCTCTTCTTTATTCATCTATGCCAAAAATCTTCCCACTCAGTACTAAGACAGATTTAACAATTAGGAGAAGTTACTGCCAACCAGTGATTGCCAGGAGTCATTGCTACATCAAGGGGCCTTCAAAATTTGTAGTCTGTCAGTATTGCATTAGCTTAGAGGGTCATAAATTTAGAGTTGGGCCAGACCTTAAACCCTATCAAGTCCAACTGCCTCATTTTACAGATGAGGAAATTGACATTCAAAGAAATAGATGATATATCCTAGAAGGCAACATTTGATCTTCACAATATCCCTAGGAGGTCAGTGCTACTATTATCCCCATTTTATAGGTAAGAAAACTGAGACAAACAAAGGTTACAGGACTTGCCTAGGGTCACACATGTAGTATTTGAGACACTGATTTCAACTCAGCCCTTCCTGATTCAAAGTTTAGCACTCTGTCTACTGTACCACCCCGCTACTTTTGATACCAAAAACAAAATAAGTCAAGTGTCAAAAGAAAGAGAATTGAAATGTATTTTGTTTATTCACCATTCTGGTTTGCTTCCAAACTAGCACCTCCAGGGTTTATGAGTCAGGTTCCAAATAAGATGAAGGGAAGAAAGGATAGATGCTGATCAGTTCTAGTGGGTCTAGCCCAATTGTGGATTAACTTAATTCTGGAGTACCCCTGGAACATTGATTTGGTTTTAGGATCAACTTTGGGGCTTCAGGTTGGACCAGTATGAAGTTAGTCCAAGATTTTAGTTTTTGGGGGGACACTCAAGGCCAACCTGGGTTCATCTTGGAATTGGCAGCTTTATTTGTGAAGGAACCTATTAGAAAAAGGCAAAAGGAAATGGGGAGACAGCCTGAAAGATTTATGAATTGGATGGGTAACAGGAGGGAGTGAAGATAGTACAGAACCTAAGATTTGGAATTGGAAAAGATGGGGTTATATTCACATTTATCCATGTTTCTTGTTGCTGGCATCCCTTTTACACATCCTAAAGGTCTGAATACAGAGTATACATGTGATCTCATATAAAAATTAAAGCCTGTTTACAAAAAGATGTGATTTTTTTTTCCTCCATAGCTCAGAGCTAGGATTTATTTTCTTTCTCTCTTTCAGGTGGATGCTTTCTCCCTGGAGGACGTAAATGCTTTTATTGCTCAGACTTTGTGCCTCCAAGGAAAATCAGTTGCTCAACTCTCAGGCTTAAAGGTACAGAGATCAATTATCATAGCACTAATCATAACCCTGGAATGGCCAAGAGCTCAGCTTTCTTCCAATTTTTTTTACCCTTTGTTACAATTGTTATTTCAAAGGAAAGGTTTAGAGATCTTTTTATTGAGATTTCATGTGCTAAAGTAATTTGATTTTGTTAATAGGTCATGATATAACAACTAAACCTATTGTCCTGTCATGCCAGTGAATCTGTACAAATATTATTCCATTTAACATCAGAATGAAACTATTATTCTTTGAGCCTATGATTTGGGTGAGTAACATTGGAAAAATAGCCACTATGTTAACCTCAAATTTATTTAATCAGTCCATCAGTCATCCAAGTATTTATGGAGTACTTGCTTCACAGTGTTTCCAATGCCAAGTCTCTCTTTTAAATAGGTTCCTAAGAAGATTCCATTGTCAGTCCTCAGCCCTGCTCAATGATATTGTTTCTGTTCTCAAGCAGATAATTTGGAGAATGAACCCTGTTCAGTGTCATATACATTGAGCACTCAGTAAATACTTCTTTAATAAAGAAATAAGTGTATTTCATCTAGGAGGACCATAATAATCAGAACTGTTCATCAGCTTATTATATCTTTTTCTGATTTTATATATATGTATATATTTTTATTATATCTTATTCTGGTCATAACCTGAAAATTGCTGCTCTGACATGCTTCCTCTCCTTTTTATTACCCCACTGATCCTATCACAGTCTTTGGCTCTATGGATCTTCTCTGTCACTCTCTCTTCTTCCACAGCTAGATTCTTGTTGGTCTGATCCCTTGTCTCAAAATCTTCCTACAAAACCAGACTATTTCTTATCTGTCTCTATATTTCTGGATTTTATGTTAATAAATGTCTAAGTCCATCATGGAGGAATCATAAGCCTTACTTTGTGAATACAGTTCAATGAGTATAATAAGCTTGTATGTGAATGTATACTTGTGTATATAAATATAATAACCTCTTCAGTTCATTTTTACATATCTTTCTAATAATGATTATAATAAATTATAGTTTTAAAGTACATTTTTGTGCCACAAATTCCACTAAAGTCCTGCTCCAGTGCCTCATTGTAAGATGCAAGTTCTGACTGACCCTCCCAGTTGGAAAAGCCTCAAGTTTAAGTCTAAAATATCAGCCTATCTTAGTTTGAAGAGTCCTACTACTGGGTTGATCAAGAGTTTGGTAGTAATTGGACTACTGAAGATGGCCTGTTAAGTTAAGGAGAGATCCTGATTAATATTAGTGGAATGAGTATCTATAGAGATGGCATAATCTGTTTTGAAATAAAGGCATTTCTAAACTACATTTAGGTTCCTTACATCTAATTAATAAATTTATTCTTCTAGCAATGCAGTGAAATATATAACCTGTTTATTTTCTCTAAATCATCCTCTAAACAAGGGAATTTGCAGCTGTGTCGTAAATCTTTTACAAGGAAATATCTAAACTCCCTTTTATTAGTACCTTCAGTCTTTTAACTCTATTCCCAAGATAGAACCATATGTTCTTCTGCATTCTTCATAGATTTGGAATTTACACCTGGACTATTGCACTAGGCTATTAGTCGTTGTACCTGCCTGAAGTCAGAATGCTCTGTTTGGCATTCAAAGCCCTTCATAATCCAGCCCCCTCCTACCTTTCCAGTATTCTTATACCTCACTCCTTGGCATATACTCTTTGATCCAGTAACACTAACCTCCTGGCTGTTCCAGGAATAAGACACTCCATCTCTTGGCTCTGGGCATTCTCTCTGTTCTCCGTGCCTTCGGTGTCCTCCCTCCTTCTTTCTTACTATTGACTTCCCTGGGTTCCTTGAAATCCCAATTTAAAGCCCTTCTCATAAAGGAAGCCTTTCCTAGCCCCTCTTAACTCTAGGACCCTCCTCCCTCTCAGTTATTTCTTATGTTTCCATTACATAGGTTATTTGTACATATTTGTTTTCATGTTGTCTCCTCTAATTGATTGTGAGTTCCTTGAGGATAGGAATTGTCTTTTGACTCTTTTTCTAATCCCAGTACCTAGCTTAATGGATGTTTATTCCCAATTGTTATTCTAAAAGAGGCTGAGGAAGCCTGTCCCAAAGTACAAGGATATTAAGTATAAGGATTAAAAGGAAAGGAGATTTCTCTTATAGAAAGTGAATTTTAAGAAAGAGGATGCCTCAATGTCTTATGTAAATATAGTTCAATCCCAGGAGGGATCAGATACATAATCTAATTTATCAAGTTAAACCAAAGGCACAAAGATTACTTAGAGAGTATTTAGGAGCCCTGTACATTAAACAGAATAATCAACATCTACTCCTGCAATACAGTCTTACCAAAACACTTAAGAACCCTTGGTGACTCCCTATTGCCTCTAGGATTACATATGTATATATAGGGTATACACACACAAATTCCGTTCACACCAGTCTGCCTGCTGCTCTCTCAACATGAACTTTTGTTTCCAGTCTCTGTGCCTCGGTATAGGCTATCCTACTGCTGTCTCTTAGAATTCCTGACTTCTGGCAAGGCTCAATACGTGCCCTACGACGTGTGGCAAGTCTTATCTGATTCCCACTGTAATTAGTGTTTGCTCCTTCCTCAAATCATCACCTATGTACTTATCTTCTCATGTGTTGTATCCAGCCAGTAGAATGTAGGCCCCTTTAAATCAGGGACTGTGGCTCCTATGTCACACTGTACTGGTCCCTGGGGGGAGAGGGGGAACAGAGATGAGGTACTCCCTGCCCCCAAAGACTTGAGATTTTACCAAAGGAGAAAAATGTGTACCAGATATTTGGGGAGGAGGATTAAATTCTAGATCTGGAACCAGAGGGCTTCTGTTCAAATCCCACCCCTCTATCACACTCTACAATACGGTTCCTAAATTTAAGACTAGCAAGGACTTTAGAGATCATCTTGTCCAATAACCTCCTTTTTCATGTGAGGAAACGGAGGCCCAGAGCAGTTATTTTACTTGCCCAAAAGCATTCAGGTAATAAGTATCAGAAGTGAAATTTAAACTACAGCCCTGGGAGTCCAAGCACATCCCTTTTACTAAATCATGCTGGATCAGATGGCTTCTAGGGCCCCTGCCAGCTGCAAATCCATAATTCTCTATGATACTGCTATTCCTAGAGGAGATGGCACTTGAGCTGAGACTTCAAGGGAGATAGAGGTTTCAAGAGGAAGAGATTAGGAAAAAGAGTATTCTAAGCATAGGGAAGAAGCCGAGTCATAAATAACTGGAATTTTTAAACAATGGATTTTTTATTTTTAGTTTTCAGAATAAAAAATTTATTTTAGAATTAAAAAACAATTAAGCTCCCAAGTTCACAAAATATGTTAGTTCTCAGTATATGCTCAAGGTCCTTCAGTCTCAAGATGCCTTCTGCCTAAGCTTATTCTATATAAGAGGTCACCAAATGACAGCATAGTAGTTGGATGATGGCCTGCACAACACTGATTTTCCCCTCCCCACTTAGAAAATCTTATGAGTTTCATCCCTAGAATTCATAAAGTTAATGATTAGTAGGAATACATGACAAAGAAAGTAGATATTTCTATATCATTCGGAGAGGATTCAAACTCCTACCCAATGATCTTAAAGGAAACAAAAGCATTGAGGTAGAAGATAGGATGTCACATATAGATAACATCAAGTAGGTGTAGAGGGCAGGAAGAAGAGGAATGTGTAATCAGCCTGGAAAGATTGAATGATACCAGATTGTGAGGGCCTTTACGTGTCAAGCAGTAGCGTTTATATTTTATTCTAAAGGAAAGAGAACCATTGACGTTTCTTAAACAGGCAGGTAAAACATTCATATTTGTGCTTTATAAATATTAATTTCTCAGTTGTGTGCAGAATGGATTGGAGAAAGGACAAGTTGGATACCTAAAGGTCAATAAGAGGCTATTGCAGGAGTCTAGGCAAGGAGTGATGAGTTCCTGAATCAGGGTGGTGACTATATGAGGAGAGAGAGAGATTTAAACAAGACTTGACAACTGATTGGATATGAACATGAATGAGAGTGAAGAGTCAAAGATATCTTTTATATTATGAACCTTGGTTTATAATAACTGCAATCATAAACTAGAAGAATACTGGTGTTTTGTCAGGAATAGGAACCAGTTTAGGGAAAATGAAATGAGGACTATTTTGTACATTTCAAATTTAAGATTGTGAGACACATAGGTAAAAATATACAACTAACAATCAGCAATGTAGAACAGGAACTTAGAGAGAAATAAAAGAGGATATGTATGTTTGAGAGTGATCAGCTTGAGAGAAAAGAGAACAGGGCCCTAATAAGCCAACACTGGGTCCATCTTCAAAGCCTTTCAAGTTTCATAATACTACCAAAAGCATACAGTCTATTACCAAAACCTTCAAGAATCACAGATCACATTCATGCCAGGATAAGGCCCTGAAAATGGGAGAGTAAAAGTACCATAACAGGGAGAAAAACGTTTTCTTAAAAGCTTCCATTTTGTCAAAGACAGAACTACTCCCACTAGATTTAGACCTTCACTTGAATGACTTTTTACATAAACAAATGCAACAAGATTTTGTCCTTCTTAGACAAGGTTGAAAAGGACCTTAGAGGTAATCTAGTCCAACCTCCTTGTTTTATAAATGAGGAAACAGCCTCCGAGAGATTAAACAGGTGGTAAGTAGCAGACTGAATTTATACTACCGGCCCTTTGACTCCAAATCAACACTCTTTCCACAGAATAATGCTGGCTCTTAAGTACCATAACTGAACTGCATGAATCATCCAAATCCTTATGCCGACAACACCAGTGTTCATTTAATGCCAGTTATAAAATATTTCTTAGAATCCTTTGTTTTCTGTAAAACTCTTCTTAAGTACTATCTTTGATGTGAAGCTTTTCCTGATCCTTCTGCCAAAAAAGTGCTCCATCCCCCCAAAATTACCATACATTTATTTTACATACATTTATTTACATGAGTATTAGTCAATCAGTCATCAAACATTTGTTAAGCATTTATTATGTGTCAAGCACTGCATCATGCTGGGTTCTGGGGGATAAAAATAAAGGCAAAAAACATAGACCCCTAATCTCAAGGAGCTCCCTTTCCAATAAGAGAGACAACATGCAAACAAGATTTATACAGGATGAAGTGGAGATGATCTCAGAGGGAAAGCCCTAGTATTGAGTCTTCCCAATATAATGTAAACTCTCTGAGAGGAGGGACTATTTCTTTTATATCTTTATGTCCAGTGCCAATTACAGTACCCAGTATGCCACTGATATCTAATTAGTTTTTATTGGCTAATTGATCCAAAAGGATCTACTCTCATAAAAGTCCCACAAGGTTAAAACAGAAATTATTTTTCTTGGTTATATATTAATAGCCCCAAATATGCTTTTATTTAGAGGTGAATGGAAAGTATCTGGTCTCCGAATTCATTCCTATTGTTTGTATAGTGACAGAATGGAGCGAGCAGGCAGAAAAAGAATTATATCATTGACAGAGATTCATTATAAGCCCCTATTCTTTGTTCCTATTGCTTAGGGATATGTTGTATTTTGAACCTACTGCACTGATTTGAAAACTCCTTTACTTGATAACAAGGTAATTAAACCACTTGTATGGGGTGTGCTTATGGTCAAACACTGCTCCCTGGTGTGGTTGAGCAGGAATCTAAAAAATGTTCTTTGGCCCTCTGTCCTATCATTACTTTTCTTGTTCCAACAGCTCAAACACAATTTGGGGGGCAGGGAGGGACGGAAACCCATATATACATGTCTACACCTGTATTTTTATGTTTGTGTGCATGTGTGTATATAATTCATGCCTTGCTGAATTAATTAGGAATGATTATAGAATGGAAAGAACACTAAAGTGCCCAAAACAAAAAATAAAAGCACTGTGTGGCTATGTTTAAAAAGCAAAATTTCTGTTATCCAGCAGAAGGTGATAAGCTGCTATTTTCCTTTATTTTGTCTCCTGATTAATTGTGTGTATATATACTCCCCATTCCCTCGCTAGAGTGTAAGCTTTTCATAGCAGAGAATGTGAAGTTTTTTCCTCTTCATATCCCCCAGGGCTTAGTGTAGTGCTAGGTACAGCTTCATATTAAAATGTCCATGAATTTCTCTCTCTCTCTCTCTCTCTCTCTCTCTCTCTCTCTCTCTCTCTCTCTCTCTCTCCCTCCCATCCTCTCTCTCTCCCCCATTCCCTCCCTCTCTCTCTCTCTCTCTCTCTCTCTCTCTCTCTCTCTCTCTCTCTCTCCCCCTCTCTCTGTCCTCTCTCTCTGTGTCTCTCCCTCTCTCTCTTTCTCTGTCCCTCTCCACATATATATATATGCATATATATGTATATATATATATATATTCACACACACATATATGGGATAATAAGAAAAGTGAGAAACAGTCCCTGCTCTTGAGAAGCTCACATTATAATAGGGAAGACCACACATATAGAAGGTTTCAGCTGCTAGTCGGATGGAAAAGTTCCATAGTCCTTAGGGTGTGTGACAGAGCAGATGGTAATGCATCACCTTTACTGTCATTTCCACTTACAAAATCCTGTCATTTTCTTATATTGAGTCATCTGAGAGTGCAAAGGATTTTGGTAGGAAAAGTCTTCAGTAGCTGTGGTTATAGCACCTGTAGGAGCAGTTGCCAGGCCAAATCTCCAGGGAGAAATTTTCGGTATGACTGTCAGAGTGAGGCTGGAAGCAGGACCAGAGTCTGTGGGCACTGCCACTGCCAGAGGCTCTTGGGCTTATCTGCTCACTGGGGCAGTTTGGTCAACAGTTGATGAACTAGGGTGCTACTGTACAAATGGAAGAAAGGGACAGATGTAAGAGACATTGTACATCTAAAACTGACAAGACTTGGCAAATAATTTGTTATGGGAGTGAGGAAGAAGGGAGAGTTAAGGATAACTCCTAGGCTGTAAACTGGAAAGATCATGCTATAATCAAGAAAAAATGGGCACATGTAGGGGGAAGAGCAACACACTAACATGATAGAGAGAGTGCTAGACTTGGAGTCATAAAAGATTTGAGTTCGAGTACTCTCCCAGACATACTTCCACCTGCTTCAGATTCCTCTTCTGTAAAAATGGAAATAATAATAGCACTTACCTCCTAGGATCACCTAATGGGGGGAGTGGGGGACACTGCAGCAGCTAGGAAGCTGCAAACATCCTACAAAAGAGAACATTTGATCCAAGTCCTAAAGAAGGCTCTGCAAACCATTTCCCTAATAAATTAATTGTCAAAAGATATGGGAGGATCTAATTGCAAAATATTAACAGCCAAATGAATGAACATTCAAAATTGCTAATAGTAAGAGAAATGAAAGTCAATTCTGCTCTGTGGTTTCATATCACACCCAACAAATTGGCAAAGAAGACAGAAAGATAAGAGTTGTCAGTGGTAGAGGAATTATAGAAAGATGAGCGCAGTAATCTATTACTAGTGGAGTTATGAATTGGCCCACCCAATCTGGAAAGCATTTTAGATCTATGCAAATAAAGTGGCTGAAATGTCTAGACTCTTTGATCTAGAGCAGGCGTCCCCAAACTTTTTACATAGGGGGCCAGTTCACTGTCCTGTTAACAGTTAAAATTATAGTTGAGACTGAAAAAAATCTAAATTTAAATGTTCACCTAGGGAAATCCCAAATAATAAAATACCCAAGTCAGCTGCCAAATTTTTATGGTGATTTAATTGCAACAGGAGGAAGAAAATAGAGGGAGAGAGAGAGAGGGAGAGAAGGAAAGAGAGAGAGCAGGAACGGAATTTAACTCAGAAGAGTTAACTCAGACCATTGGAGGGTCAGACTATTAAAAAAATCTATGAACAAATCTGCATACCACAGTCTGAGACAGTGGTGGCTGCAGCGCTGGCTGTGATGGGCCTGTCACCCATCATTGCCACCACTCTACTGGACAGCAGTATACACAGTGCATAATCCTCTCCCCCAGATTGCCGCTCACCATGTCTTCCATTGTGCAGCCACATAATCCTTTGTGCAACGCCTCGTTCTCATTCAGTTACTCTCAGAACAAGGCGCCACATAAAAGATTATGTCACTGGAAATAGTACTGTACGTGAGTGACGCCACGCTTTGTGGCGCTGCCACATACAGTGCTCCTCTCACTGACCACCAATGAAAGAGGTGCCCCTTCCAGAAGTGCAGTGGGGGCTGGATAAATGGCCTCAGGGGGCCACATGTGACCAATGGGCCATAGTTTAGGGACCCCTGATCTAGAGATTCTCCTGCCAGGCACATTAGAATAGGAATCAGCCATAGAAATAGGCGTCTCCTTAGAGGTACTGGGCAGAAGTGACAGTACTATCAGAATGCTTAGCTGCATTTTAAAGGATTTTTCTCCTTTCTGATCAAACTAACATGTATAGTTTTAGAAATGCTCACTCATCAAATCTGAGTTGGAGGGGCCACAAAGGTTATCTAATCCAGTTGACCTGTCTTTCATACACTTTTATCAGTTATTTGATACACATATTTGATACACATATCAGTTATGATAAATCAGTTTATCACTTATCCTTATAAATAGATTTTATTATATCAATCTTCTGCTCAAAATCTTCAGGTTCTACCTTTTGCTTACAGAGTAATCATTCTCCCTCATTTACTACTCAAGGCCCTCCACAATCTGACATCATTGTACTCTTTTGACTTCTTTCCTATTACTAAGAGAATAGCATGGCATTTTGAATCAGGAAACCTTGCATTCAGATCTAGGTCTGAAAAAAATGATTCATTGTATGACTCTGAGTTGGACGTCTAATATTATACTTATGACAATAATATTATACTTATTCTACAGTTTCCTTATCTGTAAAATGGGAACCATTACTCTATTATCTATAGTATAAGGTTATTGTAAGAATCAAATGAAATAATTACATAATTTTCCACATAAATGTCAATTAAGGTCAGTTTATTGTTAGTATTTTTATCTGCTTCCTTTCACATATTAACCATGTTTCATCCAAACTAGACCCCACTCCCAACCCCCAGCTCAGACCATATCTTCTCTCGGTTTTCCCAATGCCAGGAATTCGTACTCTTCTCCCCTTTCTTTTTTGAATTCCTACATACTCTTTAAAACTAAGTCAAATATCTCATCCATGAAAGCTCCCCAATCCTTCTGGGCAGTACTTAACTTTTCCCTCAGACAACACATAGCACTTTGTGACTCCAGTAGGATCATTTAAATTCATAGACTTAGAGCTGAAGAAGACCTCAGAGGCTGTCAGGTGATGGCCTTCATTTTACAAATGAGGAAAATGAGGCCTGGGTAGGTTTAAGGACTTGCCCAGTGTCATAGTCAGAGGAAGGCTTTGAACCCAGGTCTTCTGACTCCAAAGACACATTTGTCATGTAATATTATTTATTATGCTTATACATTATGGTTTTGTGCCCCATCCCTAGACTCAAGATCCTTGAGTTCAGAAACCATCTAAATTTTGTATCTTGACCAGCGCCTTATACACAGGTGCTTCCTAAGTATTGATAGTAATTATTTGTTATCTTTTTAACTGTCCCATGCATTTTAGGCACTTCATTACATTTACTTTATCATGTCTTTGACAGTTTTTAAATGTGCTTTTCCATCCCCAACTCAATTGTAAGATCTTTGAGAACAGAAATCCTGTCTTACCCTTCTTTGTCTCCCACATTACCTAACAGTGCTTGCCACAGAGTAGATACTGAATAGCAGATACTTGGGAATAAGAATGAGCCTAAGAGATGAAACAGCCTGATTTTTGTGCTCAGGGGTAGTTTCCTCAGTTAACTCTGACCAGCATCAGTGCTAGACTATTGGTATCTAACTGGATGTGATTCAAGAATAGTGGAATTTTATAATTTTATTAAGTACTTTTGAGAATCCTTGTAGTTTCCTAAATTTCCCACTTGGTTTTCAGGTGAAGCCTGTCAAAAAATGAACTTTCCCCAAAGCCCTGAGTATGGGTAAAGAAAATAAGTTTAAGGACTTTAAAAACTAGAGGAAAGAAGCTTTAAGGGCAGGGACTCACCCCTATCTTTCCTTCAAGAAACATATCTTGCCTGAGGGAAAACTTCTCACATCATCTACAGAATTTCTCTCTGGAAAACCAAGTCCCCAAACAAGATGATCTGATATGAGCATGCCTTAAAATATCTATTAAAATCTCCAATGAGTCCAAGCTGTTCTGACCTAAGCAAGACATTCTCCCTTAGTGTTAAAAAAAAAAAAAAAGAATTGTGGGAGAATACATGAGCCCTGATGTGTTTGGCAATTTAAACTTCTCATCTGTCAACACCGTTCAATGGGATATTTTTCTGACAGATTCCTAGCAGAGCCTGTAAAATAGTAGCATGATTGGAAATGAAATGAATGGCAGTTGAAAAAAATCAACTGGCAACTGAAAAATAAACACCTTGATCTCTATGAGAAGATGGTGAGGATACAATTCTGAGTCTGGGGTGAAAAGCGGTATGCAGCCATAACCAATTAAGGAAAAAGAAAAAAAAAACCATCAAAATGGAGTTATAGAGAGGATCTACAGTTCTCTGATACATTTATATTCCAGGTAATTTGGAATATAAGAAAGGTTTCTGGCATTGGGGGGGAAGTAAAAGTCTCCATACTAATATCTTTGGATTTGCCCAAAGGCAGAACCTAAGGCAAAATATTCTATACATCATCCTTGCCAAACAAGACTAGGCCAAAACCGGAAGGGACCAGGTACTAACGGGAACAA
The DNA here is from genome assembly GCF_027887165.1 of Monodelphis domestica. Taxonomy (NCBI): domain Eukaryota; kingdom Metazoa; phylum Chordata; class Mammalia; order Didelphimorphia; family Didelphidae; genus Monodelphis; species Monodelphis domestica. Next base: position 456,479,285 of record NC_077228.1, read on the forward strand.
ATGAGTAAGCCCTGATTTAAAGCAGGAGCTGTAGAAGAAATGTGGTGGCTGGGTATTTTTCAGTAGGAAAGAGGTCATAATTTCTCTAATGGATTGATTAGCTGACAGTTTGCCCAGCAGAATCTCCACTTATTCTTTTAAAGAAGCTCTTTACAGGAGCTTGAAAGAGGTGGTTGTGAAAAGGACGGAGAAATAGAGGAAGGTTAGGGAATGTAGTATTTGCCCGCCTGGGGCGTGGCTTCACGCCATCCAGTTTCAGGGCTGACCTGTGTCCCAAAGTGGCAGGTGTTGCCCAGAGGGCGGGGCGTGGGGGAGGGGAAAGGAAAAGGAGCCAGCAGAAAGTAAGCGGTGGCACACGCACCTGCCCATCATCTGCTCTGGGCTGCCTGCACCTGTCAGTAAGCCCATTGTTACCCCCTGACAGGAATGTGAGTTTCACATCTGCCCAGGCTTTCACTACATGAGGCAGATGGTGGGGTGAGGCAAAGCTCAAAGGGAGCCAAACTGCTAGTGAGCTTTCCAAATGGAATAGGCCTTACGAGTTGGATCAGGGTAGGGAAACACTGATGGAATGGCTGGTGGGCCATAGGGGAAGAGATAGCCTGGTAGTGTTGATCCTTTGTCTTAAAGAAAAAGAAAAGGACACTCTTCGCCGCAGAATCCCTCAGGATGCTGACGTTATCTGGAGACCATGGTAGTCTGCTTTAGGGATGTTTTGTCCGAATAAGCATAGTGCATGGTCTTAACTTGCCAACACACTCAAATTCTTCTTTGATTGATGATAGTGACTGAGCCCCAGCTGTAGTCCCAATGGGAACAAAAATAAGTTTGGATGGAGTTGATTATTTGTTTGTTTGGGCCACCACTTATTACAAAGTTCTATTCAGAACTTGGATGAAATGACTAGGCACGGGATCCCCATTTTGCCCTCAGCCCCCAAAGCCATTAGTACTTCCTCCCTACATGAAGAAAATATGTAATAGTACCTGAGCTCACTTTTTAAGTGGTTAGAGTATAATATTTGATTTTTCCCTAGCTTCTCAGAAATGTTCATTATGCCTAAATGACAAGTTTTGTTTGAAGTGATAGAGAAGATATAAACCATAAGGAGCAACTGAGAATGAAAAGTTCTCTTGCGATAGTGGTTAACAAAATACTGCTTATCTGGGGGCAGCTGGGTAGCTCAGTGGATTGAGAGCCAGACCTAGAGACGGGAGGTCCTAGGTTCAAATCTGGCCTCAGACACTTCCCAGCTCTGACCCTGGGCAAGTCACTTAGCCCCCATTGCCTAGCCCTTACCACTCTTCTGCCTTGGAGCCAATACACAGTATTGGCTCCAAGACAGAAGATAAGGGTTATTAAATATATATATATATATATATATATATATATATATATATACTGCTTACCTAAGATGCAAGGCAATGCCCTGGCCTAGGAGACTTGGATTGTGGTCCCAAGTTCTCGAACTAGGGATGTAACCATGGGACAAGTCACTTTTTTCCCTTGGGCTTTTGTTTTCTCACCCATAATAGAAGAGGATTAGATTAAAGGATCTCAAATTTCCCTTCCAATGCTATGTTTCTACGTTTCTACTTCAAATGGAAGTTAATGATAGAACAGGAATGTTATCATTTAGTCATAAGCCTAAAGCAACAGGTAGATCTTTGTGGCTTATGTGCTGGCAGACTCTTAGACTACCACAAAGCAGCCAGCTCTATAGCTTAATGAAACCTCATTTTATTGCATTTGGCAGATACTGTGTTTTTTACAAATTGAAGGTTTGTGGCAAACCTGCATCAAGCACATCTGTCGGTACTATTTTCCAGCAGCGTGGGCTCATGTCATGGCGATGTGTCACATCTGGGTAATTCTCACAATATTTCAAACTTTTTCATCATTATTATATCTGTTATGGTAATCTGTGCTCAGTAATATTTGATGTTATTATTGTTACCCTGCCCATATGAGACAGCAACGTAATCAATAAATGTCTGTTCTGATTGCTCCGCCGACCAGCCATTCCCATCTCTTTCCCTTTCCTCAGGCTTCCCTATTCCCTGGGACACAACAATATTGAAATTAGGACAATTAATAACCATACAAGGGCTTCTACGTGTTCAAGTGAAAGGAAGAGTGAATCAATGTGGCAAAACTTCACTGTTGTCTTATTTTAAGAACTACAACCACCCCAATCTTCAGCAACCTTCAGCCATCAAAATTGAGACAAAAGCCTCCACTAGCAAAAAGAGTTTGAATCACTGACTGCCCACTTGATAGCATTTTTTAGAATTAACGTATTTTTCAATTAAGGTGTGTACATTTTTTTAGACATAATACTATTGCACACTTAGTAGACCACAGTATAAGGTAAACATAACATGTATGTGCACTAGGAAACCAAAAAATTCACATGACTAACTTTATTGTAATATTTGCTTGATTGAAGTGGTCTGGCTCTAAACCCTCAGTATCTCTGAGGTATGCCTGTATTTCTCAAATGGAAACATTTATTGTAGTGCATGTTTATTATCTCTACAAAAGTGGATCATTTAATTTTTCATAGTTAGATTTCATAATGATGATAGTTCCTTGCATAGGCATAAGCAGAGCCATAATCCAATTATTTCTCACATCATTTCTTTGAAGAGACTAGAAGCAATATTACCTCCCATTTTACTACTTGGCCATTTAAAGTACTGCTAGACAAATCAAGGTAATCGAGATTCTCAACTATGTTTATACCGTGCGTCAGTAAAGAAGTTAAAACTAGATTGCATGGTTCCTAAATCCTGATCCTTGTTTCCTCAAAAGCAAAAGTTACCCATCAGATTTGCCAGCCTTTATATGTGAAATTCCCCTCATGAGATAAAGGAAAACAATATAGAATTCCATTTTAGAAGAACGCTTTTCCTGTGTAGAATTGTCCGGAAGTTCTTGCTGGGTTCTTACTGTATCCTTAATACCATAAAACTTGAGGCTTAAGAGCTTCTGCTTACTTCCAGTTTTAAATTAGATAAGCAAGATACTGAAGATAAAAGTAATGGAAGTGGGTTTTGTGGAGGCATTTATTGTTAGAGTAAGTCTTGATTTAGTAACCAGAAAAGGCTTATACAATACAGAAAAATGTGTGAAGGCAGAGAGGATCAAGAGCATGGAAGTGGGAAAATTAAAGGGTGGTTCTGTGATGACAACAAGTTGGAAATAGGAAGAACAGGAAATGAAAGAAAAGACAAAGGAAAGTACAATAAAGAGCTATATTAGTAAAGATAAGAAATTAGAATTGGATGCCAGAAGTGGAGATGGAGAACTAAACAACCATTGTACCCTCTTTTTCTCAGAGTTCATATTCCTAATTTCTCCCAACAGAAGAAGCAAAAAGTACCCTTCCTGGATTCAAGGCTATTTTTTCCCCTGCTCTTTCTCTCTCTTCAAACCCTTCTCCACTGGGTATTGGTTACAGCACCTTTGCTCCTACACTAATTATTATGCTCTTCTACATCCTGCTTCCATCTCTAGTTATAAAATATGGAGTTTCTCTTGTCCTAATTATTCTTAAGAAGAATAGCAGTCCTTGGTGATGTGGGGGCAGCTAAGCTGGTAACTATTTCACAGGAAATTTGTTTTGGCTCATCATCTTAAGGCTGGGTTGGGTACTGTGCCTTTGTTATTAAGTGAGGGGGAGGTTATCCAACCCCTGAGGCAGAAAAGTAGGTGAGAAACTTAATTTAAAAGTTCCTGAGGAGTGTACAGGCTGCTGCCTTTCCTAACTCTCAAAGTGCTACCACCCCTTCCATAATTTACCATTGTTAAAGCTAAGCATCTAGGAAGGAATTGGGGAAAATAGTCTAACATAAACACTAGTCTTTTCCTATAAGATGTTTTCTGAGGCAGTGATATATTTGGTAGAACCAATAGTTCTAAATTACCCCATAGTCTACACCCAAAAAGTGTGTATCCTATATATTACCTCAACCAATGTAATTTTGCAATCATTAAGGCATCACAACCAAACTGAACCATATTATCCCCAACCCTTTGAAACAAGCATGAAAAGCATCATGATGTAGTGGAGAGTGTGTTGGTTAAACTGGGGGTCAGTTCAAAACCTCCGTTTGAAAGCCACTTCTGACATCTACTTACCAGTTGATCCTGGGCAAGTTACCTAACCTCCCAGTGCCACGGGCATTTCTTTAAGACTGTAAATTATGGGATAGTTTTTGGTCTGCATTTGCAGAGGGGGTTTCTCACACTAGAAGGTACCCCACTATTGAAATCAAAACAAGGGGGGAGATATTAAAACTGTTGGGTGGGGTGAGGGCCTGTATTCCAACTTTTCACTGCTACAAGATTCCTTTAACCTCCCTTCATAACCTTGGCATAATGGAGTTCATAAAAAATGATTGCTATTTCAAGCTGGTCTCCCTATTTTTAAACCTCTCTGTGTTCCAGTCTATTCTGCATAGAAGATGACGCTAAAATACCACTTGCATCCAATCACTCCCCTCCTCAAAAACAAATCAGCGCCACATCACTGTTGACTGCAGTTTGTCAAACTAATTTAACCACAGAATATTTTGGCAATTGAAATAGATTGATGGAGCCCATAAATGGTGTTCCAGATGGGACGTGGGGTATATGGAATAAAGGTAGGATAAAGGTAGATCAGGGAAGTTTTGAAGAAGTATCAGGGGAAAAGGAACATGCAGAAAGATGGTGAAGCATTTGTCAAACGCGAGGCATGAGGAGAGTGATGGGCTCTGCACCAAGGACAGAATATAACAAGAGGGATGATGGTGCACATGAGAAATACATGATATAAAAGGAGACCATGATGTACCTTTATCAGACACTCTTCAAGGAAAGATGGCAGAAAATGTATGTGTCAAACCTTGTGTGTGAGGGGATGATAGTATGTGTGTCAGACTGAAGGAGGATGGGAAAAGGTATACATCTGGAAATAGAATATGTGTATGATATAATATTCACACATGCATACCTATCTATAGTTATATATTATTTTTGAGATAACTCAATATGTATATATATATATATATATGTCAGGTATGTCCTATTAGTGAGGTTGTCAGCCTGTATTTCATTTACTCACATCATGGCTGCCTTTCATATTTCTCTGAATAAATAAAATAATATAAATAAAAATAATTTTAAAAAGAAACAAAACTAAACAAACAAATTCAATCATAATAAGGCCTTGGATAAAAGCATATGATAATATATTGGTCAAGCCATTCAAATACACACACATACATAGATACATACACACACCCACACATACACCCCTCTGTATAGATGCATCTGTGTGTATTTGTGAGACACTGAGTATGAGGGATTTTGATGAGATGGGCGCCATATTCCATGTTGGGGGAGGAACCAGTGTGTCTATGTACAGTGTGAAATATCCATCAAACATTATCTATATCACACACAGTAGTAGGGGCAAGATGGACTGTCTATATGATGAAGGTGTGGTGTTAGCAAGGAGAATCTGCAGGGATTGGGGGTGGGCATGGAAGGAGATACAGATACAGAGGGAGGAGGATTGGTTGTGGTGAATGGAGGCTGTGGTGAATGGAGGGAGAGGCTTCAAGACTTGATCCTCACATCTCATCTCCACCCCCCCCCCAAACTTCTATACAGATTCTCTTTACTTCCACCATAGGGAAAGTCCACACTGTAAGTTCACCCTTGCACCAGCCCAGTAGGAATCCTGCTGACAATGCAGGTTTGTTTTGATTCTTAAATGATTCCTACTCCACCCCCCAACCTTTGCTAACACTGAAATGTTCTCACAGAAGTGTATCCATATAATGTGGAACACCAGGGCTCTGCAAAAAAATATTTAGGCATTTCTGCTTTTATTATTCTGATATTATTCTGTTAGCCTAAGGCTTATTCCTTAAATTCAAAACTTTACCTTCACTTTAGAACTTCCATCCCAAGTGACTTTTACCACCAATCATGATAAACTCAATTGATAAACTCCTAAATCTCTTCTTTCTCATTCTTTCAACCAGATGATAATTCTATTGCTTCTAGAAATGGGAATCCTATTTCATTCATTGATTAGAAAATCCACCTGTTACACCCCTTCAATAAGTAGAATATTTTGGGAACTGGTTCTCCACTGTGTCTTTTTGAGTTTACTCTCATGTCCTCTCATTCAGGTTCCTGAGTCGTTTGCTACTTTTTGTCTCTTCCCCTCCTTTTTTCACAGTAAGAAAATTGCTTTTTCCCTTTGTCTTTAGGAACCCTCTCCAAAGCCACTGAGTCACTTCCCTTTATCTGAAGCTCTCCCTTCATTGACATGTTTTACACTAAGCCCATTTGCTTTCCAGCTTTCTTCAGTTTCATACACTTTTGTTCTTCTCTTACCAAAAAAATAGTCTGTAAGAATTTGGTGGGATTTGATTTTCTTATTTATTGGCCGTCATGATCAATTCTGAGCCTTATTTTCCCAAGGCCACTTTATAGTTTCATTGAATTTTCCAGCTGATCACTGAGTATTTGGTTGCAAGGATCAGCCTGGAAATTATTTCTTTGATGTTTTCAAAGGCTGGAAAGAATTTTTTTTCTCTTTTTGAGTGCCATTGGGTTGCAGACTAAAGAATGTTACAGCTTGTAGTACTTCCAATTAGAGCCAATTAGACCTTGTCAGACCTGCCAGGGCTCCAGAATGCCTTAGACAATTCAATCTGCCCTGCCAGAGTGGAAATTTGATTTTTCTTCATGAGGGCTGAGAATCTTGCTGTTTTATAGATATGGTTTATTTCAGTAATATTCATGGGACTGGTCCAGCTTAATATATAGAAGAGTTCCAGACATCCTCCAAACATCATCACTTTATCTTGGCTTCCATTCATTTCACCAGATTTAATTCAACAAACATGCAAGGACTTACTGTGTGCAAGGAACTGTGCTAGGATTAAGGCTACAACATTCAATTTAAAATAGTGTTTACCCTCAAGAAGCTTAGCAGCAACTATGGGAAATTATTTATCACACACATATAGATATACACAAATTAAAATATGAATGCAAAGGAGAGTTCCAAAGGGCTTTGAGAGAAGCTAGGTCTAAGTAATCACTTAAATATGTGGGCATCAAGGAAAGTTGCTGGAGAGAGATGTTTCTTGAATGAGATCTTGAAGGAAAAAAAGAAAAGATTTCAGCATTCAGAAATAGTGAGGAGAGGAGCCATTTATTTGTGGCAGATAGACTGAGAAGAGACACAGAAACAAGAGAGAAGCAGGATGAGATTGGGGAACAAAGAATCTCACATGACCTGAATGTAGAGTATGCGGGGACTGATATAGAGAAGACGAATAATATGAGGCGATTGCCCTCTGTCATAGTAGGTTAAAGAAAGACTGTTTGGAGGTTGCTTCAGAGGCCAGTGTGTTACCCTGCTGGGCAAGTCAGTCAGAGTTTGAGTTTAAATCAAGAAATGCAGAAAATGGCTATAGGAGAACGACATTATTGCTAACATTACACAGCCCCAAATGTGCTGAGGGCAGTGCACTGCAGGTCTTGGATAGGCAGTCGAAACATACATGCATCCTCAAAGATCCCAGACTCCCAATGAGTGGGGGCCCAACAGGCTTCATAAATAAATGACTGGGGAATCTGCCCACAACAGTCAGGACCATGACCACAAATGCTCAAATGCTGGGGCTCTTAAAGGTACCCTCTTAGAGAAAAGATTTTTACACCCTTCCTAAGTAGAAATCTAACACAGTTTAGTTTGTTTTTCTTCCACTGTGGCTAGTTCCCATGGGGTAGAAGAATATAACCAAATCTGTGACCCTGGGCTTGGGTCTTTACCATTCTTTCCAGATTAAACCTTTTATTTTTTTTTTAAGTTGACCTTGCACAGAGCATCTGAAGAGTAATAGAGGGTGAAGGAGGGAAAGTAGATAAACCCAGGGCAAGCAGCACACTATTTCCTATTGTTTGGGGAAAGGGAGGGAGTTAGGAGACTAATGCTTGGTAAACAGAAGCTTGAGCAGAAAAGAAAACTCAAAGTGTGTCTTTGGCTGATTGTAAAACTTGGACCTTTCTGGGTGACTCACCAGTAATGTTGTACCAGTAACTTGTCCTTCATATCTAGGTAAAGCAGTTTGTGTCTTATCCCATGGGCAGAATGAGGCTAGCACAAGGCTCTCTCCCCCTTCCATTTAGCTTTCATATCCTTGGGCAGCTTCACCAACTAGAAGGAAGGAATTTCCTGAGACTCCCTTGATCCAGCAACCTAACATTAAGCATTTACTAAGCACCTACTATAAGCCCTGGGTCTGAAGTTAGGAAAACCTGAGTTCAAATCCAGCCTCAGATCAGCAATGAAAACTGGGGCCACTATGCTATCTGTTTCAATTTCCTCTGCTGTAAAATGAGAATAATCAGCACCTACCTCCTCCCAGTGTTGTGAGGATCAAATGAGATAATATTTGTCAAGTGCTTAGCACATTGTAGATCCCTGATAAATGCTGGTTTCTTTCCTTCCTATGTGCCAAATGCTGGGGATACACAAAAGTAACATAGTGCCTTGCATCAAGGAACTTAAAAATAGAAGGGATAAAATATACACTTATAAGTATACACAGAATGCATACAAACATCGGACATTTTTCCAGTTATAATATGTTATTACATTAGAGCAAAGCAGCTATATAAGGAAAAAAACATAAATGTGAGAAAATAAAATACTTTTATTATCAGACTTCATTGGATGTATGATCACCTAAAGGCGCTGGTCTTAACACTATAACTCATCAAAAAGATTTCAGTAAATCCCCAGAATAAAATACAGATTTCAGGCCTTCCACAATCTGGCTCCAGGCTACTTTTCCAGCATTATTTCCTATTAGTCCGCTTCACCCTCTCCCTACCTTCCAGCCAGACTTGATTACTAGCTGTTACCCAAACGACTTCATCTTCACCTCCTCCATTCCCACAAGCTGGTCCCCATGCCTGGAATGTTCTCCCTTCTCATGTTTGCCTGTGGGAATCCTTACCTTGGTAAAGCTCCATTCTGGTACTACCTCATCAATGTTTCCACCTTCCCCAGATTTGCCTATATCAGTGGTTCTCAACCTTTCTAATGCCATGACCCCACAATACAGTTCATCATGTTACAGTGACCCCAAACCCAAAAATTATTTTGGTGGCTACTTCAAAACTGTAATTTTGCTACAGTTATGATTTGGAATGTAAATACCTGATATGCATTATATATTCTCATTGCTACAAATCAAACATAATTTAAACATAGTGATTAATCACAAAAACAGTATTTAATTATATGTTGAGAAATATTAATCCAGCAGGAGGCAGCCTGAGCGCTGGGGCGGGAGGTAAGTCCTCCCTGGGGAGGGGGTCCACAGACGCTGCCTTCTTCTTCCTGTAGTCTCCCTCCAGCTCGAGCTGAGGCTTCACTTTGCTGGGGTTACTCCACTCCATTATCCGAGCCAGGAGTTATCCGCTTAACCCCTCTGGAGCCTGCAGCCTGGTGCTCTCTCTGGGTCTCTGTTTGAGTCCTGTCTCCAGGCAACAGGGTAAATCCATCGCCCCTCATAGGGGGAGGGCTGCTGATAGGTAACTAATATTAGTACAATGTGTGGGCAGCAGGGTCCCTGTTCTTTCCGAGATCTTGCTGTAAAGTAGCACTATTTGTCAGCGGCTAAAGCCATCGGAAATATGCATTTTCCGATGGCTTTAGGTGACCCCTGTGTTTTGGTCATTCGACCCCCACTGGGGTCGCAACCCACAGGTTGAGAACCGCTGGCCTATAGCATTTTGTCTGACAATTCCCTTGTTCCCCCTCATCTTGTGTGCTTCTACTTGTCTAACTACATGTATTACCCCTTCCCCACTAGACTGCAGACTGCTTGAGGGCAAGGACTGTTTAGTTTTTGTCTTTGTATTATAATCTTCCACAGAGCAGATGGAGTAAATGCTTTTGAATTGAGCTGAATCTTAATTTCCTATCATTGGAACTACCTGGACTCTGCCCCCTGGGTCTCTGAGCTTTTACCCTGTCTTGTCCAGAACCAGACCTCTATATCTCTTCCTAGTCATTTCTGGACCACGCTATCTCCACTTTAGCCATCTTCCTTAACCCCTTGTCACTGGAACCCCCAGGATTCTTTCTCCATAGATCCCAGGGCTCTGATAGAAAAATTCTCAGATTATTTTCCCAGACCTCTACCTCATTTCCCAGACAGCTCTAAACCATGTTGCCCATGTATTCTTCCACTCTCTTCTATTTTCCAGCTCCCCTTCATGTGGGATCATCTGCCATTAGAACTCTTTGAGGTTAAGGACTGTCTTACTCACTTGTATTAGTATCCCTAGTACTTAGCACAGTGCCTCACACATAGTAAACAATAAATGCTTTATCTATCTCATCAAGACACGATTTTTGAGCAGCCTTTTACCCCTCTGTGGTCTTGCTGTGTAAACCTGTAGTAGAAAGCACCTTTTGGGAGGGGAAAGCCTTTAAAACTTTTTTTCGTCCTATCAAGTCAAATGCTTTTTTTGGTATTTGAAAAATACATATATCCCATAATATAATGGGATCTTGTATATTGTATGCCTCCATTAGTTGTGAGACTTTGAAGATCTGCAATAAACAGTTATCCACAAAAAAAAAACAATAGAATGTAAATTCCTTGAAGGCAGAGGCTGGTTTTTGTTTTGTCTCTGTATTCCTGTAGTCCCTAGCATGGTCCCTTGCTAGGTGGCATATGAATAGTAAAATCTTCCTGGATTGGAAAAGCTTGGCTGTTTCCCTTCTCATTTTCAAGGACAATGACCTCAATATGTATAAAAGTTATTCTAATTGAGCTTTTTATAAAGTTGAAAATATTGGCACAATTACTAACAATAGTTACTAATGTCTAGTTGCAGACATCAATTCCCCTTTTTTTGTTGTTTATGTTATCTATGATGTTTTGCACTATTATTCATGTAAAATCTATATCAGATTGGTTAACATCTTGGAAGGGGGAAGAGAGAGTAAGAATTTGGCTCAAAGAAAGAAAGTTAAGGTTAAAAATTGTTTTTCATGTAAATGAGTTAAAAATAAAATATTTGTTTAAAAAGCCCAAAGTAATATCTGTGATTACTTCCATTTTGAGGGGATTTTTTTTGAGATCTTGAAAATCAATCTAGTAGGGGCAGCTGTGTGGCTCAATGGATAGAGAGCTAGGCCTAGAGATAGGATGTCCTGGGTTTAAATCTGGCCTTAGATACTTCCATGGTACCTAGAGATCCCTAGAAGGAAAGAAAGAAAGAAAGAAAGAAAGAAGAAAGAAAGAAAGAAAGAAAGAAAGAAAGAAAGAAAGAAAGAAAGAAAGAAAGAAAGAAAGAAAGAAAGAAAGAAAGAAAGAAAGAAAGAAAGAAAGAAAGAAAGAAAGAAAGAAAGAGGAGGAAGGAAGGAAGGAAGGAAGAAAGAAAGAAAGAAAGAAAGAAAGAAAGAAAGAAAGAAAGAAAGAAAGAAAGAAAGAAAGAAAGAAAGAAAGAAAGAAAGAAAGAAAGAAAGAAAGAAAGAAAGAAAGAAAGAAAGAGGAGGGAGGGAAGGAAGGAAGGAAGGAAGGAAGAAAGAAAGAAAGAAAGAAAGAAAGAAAGAAAGAAAGAAAGAAAGAAAGAAAGAAAGAAAGAAAGAAAGAAAGAAAGAAAGAAAGAAAGAAAGGAAGAAAGGAAGAAAGGAAGAAAGAAGAAAGAAAGAAAGAAAGAAAGAAAGAAAGAAAGAAAGAAAGAAAGAAAGAAAGAAGAAAGAGAGAGGAGGGAAGGAAGGAAGGAAGGAAGGAAGGAAGGAAGGAAGGAAGGAAGGAAGGAAGGAAGGAAGGAAGGAAGGAAGGAAGGAAGGAAATTATTTTTTCCTGACTTTATTTTCTTGTGTACCATTTTCTTGTATAGCATGTCAAGGCCAAAGGTATAAGAGCCCAAATGTGGTGAATTAATAATTGTCAATAAAGATTATAAATAATAAAGATTATTAAAAGGCTGACAAATATGTTCCATTCCACTAGTATTTGCCATTCTTTCAATTTCCACCTATAAATATGTTGGTTATTTGGGTCTTACATTTTGGTTCTTACACTCACCTTTCTTTAGGCTCCTCCCATGCTAAGTATACTTAGAACTTGTCGAAGAATTAGGGCATTGGGGAGCTAGATGTTACAAAGAAGCCTGGAGCTCCCTCTGCTTCTCCAACCATTAGAGGAGCATCAGATGAGGAAAAGATACTGGATCATCAGGTTATTGCTAGTACATTGGAATTCAGTGGTACAAATATGGGCCATGACATGGTGGTGTAGAGTAAAATGGAGAACATTACTTGGTATATGGGGAGACCACTAGTAAGAGTTAGTGCAACGGGTGCTAAGGAAAGACCAGTGGAATCTGGGAGATGTGAATTGTGGTGTCGTTTTAGTCCGTGTGTTGGTAGGTTGAAGGAGATGGGAGATAGAGAAAGGAGTGATATTGTTCACAAGTGTTTGTGTCCAGCCAGTTCAAGCCTTGTGTAGCTGCTGAGCCCACCCAGTATACACCAGGATGAGGAACAGACAAAAAATGAAGCTGTGGAATAAGATCTGAATGAGACACCGGCTATGGTTCTGTTCTTAGACCAAGGTTGCATTTTAGGGACCCAGCACATACACAATCATGCTTAACTACATCTACAAACTGTATCTGCACTCCCAGATGCTCTCTCACACTATTGTAGTACCATTTAATCATCTTACCTAAACTGCCTGTGTGTTGCATATGGTTGATAATTAGGAGAAAAGAGGAAGAGCCACCTTCAGAGAAGCTAGAGAATAGAGAAAAAAAGGCTAGGACTCAACCTTTGGAAGAATGCTCCTTTTTTTTTTTCAAGATGGATCCAACAAATACTATGTTAACTTTTAGAGCTCTAGCCAACAGAAAATAATAAAGTAGTTTACATTTCTATGACTAACCTTCACAAAGCACTTTCCTTATAATAGCCCTATAAATTAGGCAACAGAAATATTATAATTCTTAACTGACCCCAGTCATGCAGGAATCAGAGGTGGGATTTGAACTCAGGTTTCTTTACTCCAAGTCTGGTCCTTTTTTTCTACCATATCACAACAGTGAAATGGATTTCTATGCCTCCTTTTGCCACATGAGCTAGAACAATCAGGTTGATGATTTATATTTAAAATTAATGTCATGGGAAATTAAAGTTGGTGGATGCTTTTAGATTACAGGTTAATTACACAAGAATAATTTGCTTGCAAAGGATGATAATATTTCTCTAGGGCCTATAGATGATATTTTTCTAGATCTTGGTACATAGCTCCCCCTGTTGAAGCTGTTGAAGTTGGGAGCTCTGTGAAGAGTAGATTACTACTTTTCAAGTTTAAATCATATTGGTAAATACGTAGAAATAGTTGATAGTAAATATAAATATTAGTTTTAAAGAGAAAATGCTAAAATCTTGAAATAGCATTCCTTATGAAAGAGGAAGAGTAAAATATTAAGTGCAAAATAATTTTTTTGTCAACTGAGTACAACTTCTAGGTGTGTTGCAGCTTACCAGATGGTTAGCCTACTTTTTTAACAGTCTTACTGGTCTTTGTTCCTCGTAAATCATCTTTTAAAATAAACTTTCACCTAAGACTTTGAACTTCTTTTATCCTGACTCAGGAAGAATTAATCGATGCCTCGAATATAAATAAAAGTTAAACCAGTAGCTATAGTTCAATATACAACCTACCCTTATTTTAACTATTTCCAGTAATCTGTACCATCAGTTCCGATCTGGAAAGAAAAAAAAAGTTTCTTTTATAAGTCTTTTAGGAAATTTATATAAAGCTTTAAATTAAAGCCCTGTAATGGAATAAAAGTTTTTCCTTTGTGCCTCTAAAACCAAAACAGTTTATTTTTACTTCCCTGACTACTTATGGATACCTTATTTATAGTGCTGTACTCCCAGTGTTTGGATTTCCACCCCTTTATAGCAGAGGCACACTGCTAAGGTAGTATTGAAACTTTGTTTAGGTCAACTTCAGTGTTTGGACTTACTTAGAATAGCAGTTTTGTTCCACACAAGTATCCTTTTGCCCAACTGCCAATAAACCTCAGTAAGTGAACCTTCCTTTGCATATAAACACCAAACAGTTGAACTGTTTACTGTTAAATATTTACAGTGAGGCATTAGGAACATTAAGAACTGGTTTTTCAAGTCTCCATGGTCCCATCGGATGCCTCTGAGAGACCTCCTCTTCTTTTCAGTCATGCTGCACAGCCTAAGCAGGAAGAGCTCAGCATTACCTTTAGTCTTTTACCCCAAAGCATCTTAAAGGCTGTTTCCAAAATATTGACTGCTTTTGTTTATTAATTTTATTGACAAGTCTGAGAGATGAGCAAAAGACCAGAGCTTTCCTGGAGCCCCTGCCTCAAATTGATTGATGCTAACTGGTGATCCAATATGTACTTAGCACCTTAGATCTGGAGAGCCACTCTTCTACCATCTTAACTTTACTTCTGAGTTATCTCTGAATTTACATGAAATATTTATTCCAAAACCTATTTATTCCAAAACCTATTTTGTTCATTTTGGTTCAAGAAATGGATATTACTAAATGTTATGTGTTCTGTTTTCCTTTATTATACCACAATTATTTCTTCTAGGGTAGAATTGTTATGAATGAGTGTATGAAATATTTATTAGGTATTGACTATGTACACCATGCTGAATGAATGAAACATTTATTAAATACTATGTACACTATGCTAAGTGGTGGGGATACAAATAAAAAATTAAGAGAGTCTTTGCTCTCAAGGAGCTCACATTCTTTTAATTTATTTATTTGTTTGTTACATTTAAGTACCCTCTTTCCTTACCTTCCCCATATTAGAGGAGTTATTTGACAAAAAGATATATGTATATAAAAAACTCTATCTTACTTATTTCTATTTATCAGTTCTTTCTCTGGAGGTTTACATATACAAGTCATTCTTCAAATGGTATTTCTGTTGCTGTGTATAATATTTTCTTTGTTCTGCTCATTTTACTCTTTATAATTTCATATAGGCCTTTCCATGTTTTCCCAAAATTAACCTGTTCATTTCTTATATCACAGTAGTATTCTGTCATAATCATATGCCACAACTTGTTTAGCCATTCCCCAGTTAATGGATTTATCCTTTCAATTTCCAATTCTTTGTCACCACAAAGAGAACATAATTTTAGAATGTATAGTTTCTTTTCCATTTTCCTTGATCACCATAGGAAATAAACCTAATAGTGGTATTGTTGGGTCAAAGGGTATATACAATTTTAGAACTCTTTAAGCATAATTCCAGATTGCCCTCCAAAGTTGTTGAATCAGTTTACAATTCCACCAACAGAGTATTAGTGTCCCCATTTATCTACATCCCCTCTAACATTTGTCATTTTTGTCCTTTTATCATTTTAGCCCATCTGATAGGTATGAGGTGATATCTCAAGGTTGTTTTGATTTGCATTTCTCTAATCAATAATGACAGAGCATTTTCTCATATAGTTATATGTAGCTTTGATTTCTTTGTCCAAAACCTGCCCATATCTTTTGATCATTTATTAATTGGGAAATGGCTTTTACACTTATATATTTGACAAAATTCTCTATATATTTTAGAGATGAGACCTCTATCCAAGAAACTGTCTTTAAAAACTTTTTTCCAACTTACTGCTTTCCTTTTAATCTTGGCTATATTCATTTTATTTTTATAAATACTTTTCAGTTTAATGTATTCAAAATTATCCATTTAATATCTCACAATGTTTTATTTCTCTTCTTTATTCATAAACTCTTCTATCTATAAATCCAATAGGTGATGTGTTACCTGCTCTTGTAATGTGCTTATGATATCTCCCTTTATGCCTGTGTTTTGTATCCATTTTTATCTTATCTTGATAAATGGTGTAAGCTATTGGACTATATCTAGTTTCTGTCAGATTGCTTTCTAGTTTTCCTAACAATTTTTACCAAATAGTGAATTCTTATTCCAAAAACTTGGATCTTTACTTTTGTCAAACACAAGGTCTATTGCAACTGTTTATGTCTGTTCTGTTCCACTGACTTTTCTATTTCTTAGCCCATACCAGATAATTTTAATAATTACTGCTTTACATATAGTTTGAAATATGGTACTGCAAGACTGCCTTTATTTACATTTTTTCATTAATTCTTTTGATATTCTTGACCTTTTGTTTTTCCAGAAGAATTTTTTTAGTATTTTTCTAGCTCATTAAAATAAATTTCTGGTATTTTAATTGGGATGGTATTGAATTAAATATATTAGTTTAGGTAGGATTGTTATTTTAATTATTTTGGCTCTGCCCACCCATGAACAATTAATATTTCCCCAATTATTTAAATCTGACTTTATTTGTATAAAAAGTGCTTTATAATTATGTTCATAAAGTTTCTGGGTTTGTTTTGGCAAATATATTCCTAGATATTTTAATCTATCTATGATTAGTTTAAATAGGTTATATCTTACTATCTCTTCTTGCAGGACATATGGTGAAACATGTTTTGTACTACCAAAGTAATCAGGAAAGGCTTCATGTGGAAAGTGATACCTCAGCTGAATTTAGAAAACCAAGAATTGGGGCATTGGTCTTGGGTCAACAACTTGAGGCAGTGCTCCACATTTTCTCTGTAATCCCTTGGGAGACTTGAGACAGCGCCTCTCCCCCCAACTCTCTATCTCTCTCAATAAAGCATTATGTTTTTTAAAAGAAAGAGAGAGAGAAAGAAGGGAGGGAGGGAGGAAAGAAGGGAGAGAGAAAGAAAGAAAGACAGAAGGAGAGAGAGAGGGAAAGAAAGAAAGAAAGAAAGAAAGAAAGAAAGAAAGAAAGAAAGAAAGAAAGAAAGAAAGAAAGAAAGAAAGAAAGAAAGAAAGAAAGAAAGAAAGAAAGAAAGAAAGAAAGAAAGAAAGAAAGAAAGAAAGAAAGGAAGGAAGAAAGGAAGGGAAAGAAAGGAAGGGAAAGAAAGAGGAAGGAAGGAAGGAAGGAAGGAAGGAAGGAAGGAAGGAAGGAAGGAAGGAAGGAAGGAAGGAAGGAAGGAAGGAAGGAAGGAAGGAAGGAAGAAAGGAAGGGAAAGAAAGAGGAAGGAAGGAAGGAAGGAAGGAAGGAAGGAAGGAAGGAAGAAAAGAAAAGAAAAGAAAAGAAAAGAAAAGAAAAGAAAAGAAAAGAAAAGAAAAGAAAAGAAAAGAAAAACAAGAATCCCAAGAAGTGGAGGTGATGGATGAGAACATTCCCTGGTATGTGAGACAGCCAGTGCAAAGACAGTATATATGGAAGGCATAAGAGAAATAAGATGGGAATGTCTTCATAAGGAATAGCTGAAATGTAGTGTATGAAGGACTTTAACTGCCAAACAGAGGAGGTTGTATTTCATGGCTATTGGAGTTGAGTAGGAGAGGGCCATCATCAGGCCTGTACATCAGAAAAATCTTTTCGCTAGCTGTGTGTAGAGGAATTCACCCAGGACCCTGAGACCAAATAGGCAGCTGTTTTATTCCTTTATTCCTTAGTTTCCTTAATCATATCTAGTTATTTCTTACTGTTATATGATGAAAAGGTTATAGATTAGACAATACAGCTGCCCAAGTGATTTTCCATCTCTCACTCTCCTACTTGAGGAACTCCATCCCCGCGCCCCCCCCCCCCCCATCCATTACTTCTTGGATAACTACACACTCCTGTTTGGCACTTATACAGCCTTCCTACACCTGACTCTCCTATAGGTATACTGTGGAGTAATTAAATTGAGCTTTTCCCCTTTCCTCATACACAGCACACCATAGCTGCCTCCACAACATCACCCTGTCTATCCGTTTCCTCCACTTTTTAAAATCCCTAATCTCCTTCAAAGCGAGGCTCAAGTGCCACCTTCCAGAGGAAATCTTATCTGATCTTCCCAGATACTGATACCTCCAGAGGCAGCTGGTATCACAGTGGAGAGGTGGCCTCAGATGCTTACTAGCTGTGTGACCCCGACAAACTTCTGTTTTCCAGTTTTCTCACCTGTAAAATTCATAGCACCTGCCTGTTGATGTGGGAAGGATCAAATGACATTTTAATTTTTTTAATTTTATATGTGAGGATTAAATGAGATTTTATATACTTTTTTTAAGCGCTTAGGAAATTTTTTCAGTTTTATCTGACTCTTCATAACTCATTTGGGGCTTTCTATAGAGGCTTGCCATTTCCTTATCCAACTCATTTTACAGGTGAGGTAACTGAGGGAATCAGAGCTAAGTAACTTGTCCAGGGTCACATAGCTAGTAAGTGTGGATACACACGTGTACCCCCCCCCTCTCTTCCTCTCTCTCTCCCTCTCTTCCTTTCTCTCTCTCCCGCCTCCCTCCCTCTCTCTCTTTCCCCTCCCTCTCTTCCTCTCTCTCTCTTCCTCTCTCTCTCTTTCCCCTTCCCTCCCTCTCTCTCTTTCCCCCTCCCTCCCTCCCTTAGAGATGATTCCTAAGCTCCTTGAAGGCAGAAACTTTTATTTTTGTCTGTATACCCAGTCCTGAGCACAGAATAATAATAACAGCTAGCATCTATTAAATATCTACTATGTGCCAGTTGCTGCATTTTACAAATATTATCTTATTTGATACTCACAATAACCCTGAGAAATAGGTGGTATTATTATCCTCATTTTACAGTTACAGAAACTGAGGCAGAGATTAAGGGACTTGCCCAGAGTCACAGAATTAGAAAGTTTCTGAAGTCAGGTTTTCATTTAGGATTTCCTGACTCCAGGACCAGCCCCAGAATCACATCATACCACCAGCTACCTCATAAAAATAAGCATTCAAAAAATGTTTATTGGTTGTTTGGTTGATTAACTGATGTAGTCCCAGTTTCTCTATACTTTAGGAAGACCGTACTTTTTAAGAAGACTTTGCTTTAAAAAAGGTAAACTGTTTTGTTAGATCATGTGTCCAACTTTTGGGGTTCAGAAAATATTATAATTGGAATTCTAGTTCTAGAAAATAATAAGTTAATATTTATAAAGGCATCTTAACGTTTCTTAAATGAAAAGTATCACATAAATAATATGATTACTATTCCATTTTAGCTACTTAGTTATATCACCCCTAAAAACAGCATAACTTGGTCTCTTTTTTTTCCATAATGTGTTCTACAGATAGGATCTATTGACTGTATTATGTTTTCACCTACTTTAGGCACAGTTGCATGTTTAATTGTTTGGAGGAAAGATGGAGAGATAGAGCTGAGTGATGAAAGGCCAAGAAAGTTATTAAGCAGTCACATTGATGATCGTCACAAATCTACTTGTATGCCGTTTGAGCTCAAATGAACTTGGAAGAAACCGGTTTATTTAAGAAGTGCTCAGGCAGCTTGGGATTGTGCTTACCCTGGTTTGGTTTCTGTTTTAGCAGTTCAAGTTACCCTCGATAAGATTCTGTTTATTTTCATTTCTGTTCTTGCATTGGTTAATATTATCAGGAACTGGCAAGTTCTGACCTGTAACAGAAGCACTTGAGTGGAATGATATTTGTTTTTAGATGGTGAGGTTTTTTATTTTTCCCATTATACATATTAATAAGCAGCTGTGAGCACAGAGCAGTAATCTCTTAAGAAAAAAGAGTGAACCCTGCCTGGCATTTAGGTAAAGTCTAGGGTCTCGCTTACCTTTTTAAAAGAACATTTATTATAGTGATCATTCCAAGGGCAGAATTTCCAATAAGAAACCATTTGCTTTGTGTTATCATTGTATAATTAGTACTTAGAGGCATTAAGCTGTATGGAAAGAAAGAGTATGATTTGCCTAATTTCAAATCAAAGACCTTTTTCCTGGTAGAAGAACACTATAGAAGCATGAATGTCATATTGTCCGTACCCTCCTGTGAAATGTTAACCAAGGGCTTTTTCACCACCATTCCACACCTCTTGGCTCCTAGTCATTGGTGAGGCTTTGCCACAAGCCAAATCAAGTTGTTGTTTTCATCCTGTACTTCAGCAAGGTTTAAAAGTTGCCCTCCCTTAGCGTTTGAGTTTCCACATGTATTTTGACTTATTACAAAATGAATTTCTTATATACATTTACAAAAAGTGGCTCTAAAGAGCATCCCCCATGTTGTACTTTAGGAAGTGATTTACCCTTGCCTCCTCCCAACCTCAGCTCTGATTACTATTAAAGAAGTGCAGATTCTTAGCATTGGAAGAGACCTCATGGGTTATTTAGTTTAACCCAAATTTTCTACCTAAATAAGATTTCCTCCTATGGTATAACTGATTAGTGGTTACCCAGCCTTCTCTTCAATATCTTTGTGATCTCCAGGCAGCCCTTTCCATTTTGGGGTCACTTTTTATTAAGATGTTTTTTCTCATATCAAGCCTCTTTGGAGTTTCCATCTGTTACTCTTAGTTATTATCTGTCTTCTGGAGCCAAACAGAACAGATATAATCCACCTGCTGTGGGATAGCCCTTCAGATACTTGAAGGCTAAAGCCTTGGGTTCTACAAACTATACATCTTCAAGGGAACCAATCCTTTTGTGGCAGTTTGGGTGGTGCAATGGGTAGAGTGCTAGACATGGAATCAAGAAGACCAGAGTTCAAATATGACCTTAAATCTTCTACTTGGGTGTCCTTGGGCAAGTCACATAACCTCAGTCTCAGTTTCTTCATCTGTAAAAAGGGGATAATAATAATAGCACCTGCTTCCTAGGGTTCTTTTAAGCATAAAATGAGTTGTTTGTAAAAGCGCTTTGCCAATCTTAAAGTACTATACAATCTATTATTAAATAGATTATTGTTAAATATATTTATACTTAAATATATAATTGTACATATAAATTATATTTATATGAATAATAAATATATAATATAAATAATATACATATGAATGTATTATTACTTAAAATATTATTAAATGGAAACCTTAAAGTACTACATAATCTAATTTTATTTATTATTATTAATAATGGTTATTAATAATAATTATATTGCTAATAATAACTTATTACTGGCATGAATTCAAGGCATTTTACTTGCCTGGTCACCTCCTCTGCTTGCCCTCCAGTTTGTCAATGTCCTTCCTACTTATTAAAAAAGTATTGCTTAAGTTGTATGGCAAGTACCAGTGATACAGATAGAGAAGCAAAGACAATCTCTGCCCTCAAGGAGCCAATGACAGAGCTGATTTGATCATATTTCATGGTTCCAGAACTTGGGGAGTTAGGGAAGGGAGGACACATGGATTTCAGTAAGACAGTTAGCAAAGCTGTGGAAGGAATATCCAAAGAGCAGGGAGGAAAGTAAAGTAAGGCCAGGTTTTTTCTGAAATCCTGGTCCAGGATAGGTGGCCAGCAGTCAAGAGAGTAGAGCCACAGGTAGAAATGCCTCTGATGTGGACAGCAAAGTGTCTGGTGAGGTTATGGAAGAAGTATCTGGAGAGCAGGGACCAAACTTAAGCATGATTTAAGGGGCTTTCCTGAAATAGCAGAAGTAATCCCCACTTGGGACAGACATTTCTTTCTAAAATAGTGTCATCCAATTATGAAGGACTTATGAGAAAGAACACTATCCACATCCAGAGAAAGAACTGTGGAAGTAAAAACAGAAGAAAAACATTTCCTTGATCACATGATTCAATGGGGATATGATTTGGGATATAGACTCTAAATGTTCACTCTTGAAAATATTAATAATATGGAAAAAGGTCTTGATCAATGATACATGTAAAACCTAGTTGCATTGCTCATTGGCTATGGGAGTGGGGAGGGAGAAGGTAAGGGGAAAAATATGAATCATGTAACCATGGAAAAATAAATAAATTTAAAATAAAATATTGTCATTACTGTTTGGGGGCAAAATATAAGCCCAAAGCATAGGCCACATAATAACTCCCCATGGTATTTTTGACACAATCTAATATTTTTCTTGTTTCCCTGTTGGCTCATGAAACAAAAGTTGGCATCTTCCATTCCGTCCTAGAATACAAATCTACTATTTGCAAAACATTGAACTATCAATTATTTTTGTTGTTCTTTGCAACAGCCCTCTGCATATGGGGACATCTGGCATATAGAAAGGTAAAAGGTTTGCCCAATTTCATATAGTAAGTCAGTGACAGAGCTATAAAGAAAACTATTCTTGAATATGAGCTATCATTAAAAGTATTCACATAGCTCAGCAGATAGAGCTCAAGATCCTCCACTCTCTTCTTTAGTGCTTTGAAATACAGAAGTTCCCAGGATTTTTTGACCTAAAGAAACCTTAGAGTTTGTCTGGTTCAACTTCTTCATCCTGAAATTGCCGAAACGAACCCAAAGAACTTAACACTTACCCAAAGTCATTGAGCTACTAGAGAAAAGAGCTGGGATTAAAACCTAAGTCTCCTGACTCCACAACCAATGATTTTTCCACATCGTGCATCATAATTGCCCCAGATATAATTGACCAATAATGTAAACCTGTTCAGATTGCTAAAACAGTTTGAAAAGTCCAAGATCATGAGTATGAAACCTTATCTAGAATGTTGCACTCCCAGCCTTATTTTTTGACTCATCTACAAGACACCAAAATATAAAACAGGAGTCTTATTTATTGAAATAGCATTCGTGTCTTATACTTTGGTGTCTCACATATGAGGACTGACTTAAATTTGGAGAGGGTCACCACAGTCCTGGGCACAAAGCAATCATATGCACCAACCCGTATAGGCCATCTACTAAATCTTAAAGAGATTGTGATCTGTGTTAGTAGAGGGAGTATAAATACTGACGAAATCACGGGGCCACTCCTCTGAGCAACTTGTTTGGAAAGCCCAAAGGCATGTGTTTAGAACTTTATCTAAGATGTTGCATCTCTCAATCTCATTCTTTGGGCTTTAAAGAAATTCATGCCCAGATGACTAAGAAGTAACACTCGTGTTGCCTTTGAGCACTTCAAGGATCTGTGCTTTCATCAGACACGCTTTTGGGATCTTCCACAGCCGATGCTCTCTCTTCTGTTTCAGACTCTGAGTATCTAAGATCACCTTGGTGACTTTATGGGAGGATTCTAAAATAGATACACGCACATACGTGTATATGTATATATTTTTTATTTTATATATGTGTATGTGTGTATATATGTGTGTGTGTGTGTATATGTATAATTCACACCAAAATAAGTATACTTTGCAGAGCAAGGTATAGGCACTAATCTTTACAAACCTAAAAAATCTGACCCTGGTTCTTAGTCTTCATTTGATTATTAGCCTCGGTGCGCTTTTAGGGTGTGTCAAGAAGATAATCTGTGCCTGCACTCCGCAGCTGGCTTGTTATTACTTCCAGTTGATTCAGGTGGTTACAGAGCCACTGGCAGATGGATGATATTTAACAGCCGTTACAGTTGGATTAGACACAGGTGAACCACTCTTCATAAAAATCTAAAACATAAAAATCTGATTGTTTAGAACAAATAAACGTGGGGTGGGGGTGTTGTGTAAATTAAAACACACTTTGTACAGTCTGGGACATTAAATGTTTCATTATTCGTCATTCAGTTGTTATTAAACTTTGGCATATTGCATCAAAAAACTACAGACAAATTGGACATTGAGAATGAAGGTATTTATAACACTATAGGGTGTAACTCGTTGCTATTAAGTCATACATTTCCTGGCTGTATGACCTTGAGCAAGTCACTTAATCCCAATTGCCTAGCCTTTGCCACTTGTCTAAGACAGAAGGTAAGGATTTTCTGTGTTGCTTTTTTTTTTTCAGTGAGTTGTAGATATTACCTTAGGATGACAAAAGGCAGTTGGATATATATTATGTTAAGAAATGTTTCTGGGGGCAGCTGGGTAGCTCAGTGGATTGAGAGCCAGGCCTAGATATGGGAAGTCCTGGGTTCAAATCTAGCCTCAGACACTTGTGTGACCCTGGGCAAGTCACTTAACCCCATTGCCTTGCCCTTATCACTCTTCTGCCTTGAAACAAATACACAGTATTGATTCCAAGACAGAAGGTAATAATTCAAAAAAAAGTGTTTCTAAAATAATTCTAGAAATGAAATTATGATTCTCCTCAGATGAATAAAATGGCCCAGGAAATGACTAAACCAGAACATATGCTGCCCTGAAAAACTTAGCTTTTCACAGTGTGGCAAGACAGAGCCAATACATCCATTGTATTAGTGAGACCCAATTCACAATGGGAATTCAAGGAAGTAGTGGGAGAGATAGCAATGGATCCTTTCCATGTGCTGATCATATGAGAGAAGATCATGATGTAGCTGAGTTTCAGCTAATTTAGATAAATAATGCTTATTACATCCATTTCTAGGGAGTTACTCTAACATTTCACAATTTTGTCCTTCCTTATGCCACTTATTCCTGGATCTGAATTGATTCTTCAGAGAAGAAGGTGATATTTCTCCTTGCAACTCCCAACTTTACATCTTTACTTAACCCTAATATTGGAATGCCAAAAAAGCATATTGGCAAACCTAAGATCTTGAGCGTCTGCCCTATCTGAGGTGGTGCACCTCCACCCCCATTTTTGTTTCTTAAGAAATTGACGCCCAAATGACATAACACTTTTGGAAAGTGTTCTCCTGAGACTGATTGTTTTCATATCCTTTTCCTGACTAGCCTAGGTAGATTTTATATATGTGTATATCTGTACATATATGAGGCGCATGTGACCTTTTAGTGTATACAAAAGAAGTCCTAAAATGAATTAATGACATTTTCTAAATTTGGTGAAAATACTATTGGACCTCTTCTTTTATGTTTAATAGTTTCTCATCAGTGCTAACTTGTTCTATAAACTGAAGTCACAGCCTAGTTCTTCAGTTAAAGTTTAAATGACTTGTTTGCCTTAAGAGAAGACTTAAGAAGTAATTAACTAAAAATTCATTTGTAGAATTTTTATTGATTTACTTTATTAGATCAACTCCTTTGTGATATGAGTTTATGGTGAATTCGTGGTTTGTTTGTTTTTTTAATTTAAGTGTTTTACAACTTTTCTCTCTAATAATTTCCAGACTTTGCTTCCTGCCAGTGGGCTACCTCCATGGGAAAAGTAGAGGTTATTTTTAGAAGTCCCTGTTTTCCCCCAAAAGTATTCTCCCTACTTTGGACCAATGTAGTACTTGTACTTCCTGGTTGAACTATGGCATTAGACCTTGTGTTCTAGATTTTTGTGTTACTATTTTATTTCCCCTTCCTTGAGGACATAAATGGTGTCTCCTTCATAACTCAGAGCACAGTACCTCCAAACAGTAAGTGTTCAAGGAATTTTTGTTAAATCGATTATTAACAATTCTTTCATCAGACCTGGTACTACTTGGCAATAATCTCTGATACCTACCTGGGAGGCCAAGGCTGGTGATTCTCCTGAACTCTGGAGTTCTGAGCTGCTGTGGACTAAGCTGGTCAGGTGTCTACACAGTTTGACAGTAATATGGTGAACACCTGGGAGCAGGAAGTTTAGGATTAGGGTTGTCTAAGGAGGAAACTGGACATGTCAGAGGCAAGAACAGGTCAAAGCTCCAGTGCCAGTCTGAATGGTTCTGTTGCCTCTACCATAAAGCTTTCCAGACTAACCATACTGCAACATACTTTTCCCCTCCTCATTTTGCAAATTATAATAGCAATGATGTTTATCAAATACATTTTCTAATTCCTTTCTACTCAATTTCAGGGTTATAGTCTCCTTTTCCAAAGGACAGTGATCCACTCTACATATTGTTTCAAAGTGATCTTCCTTTTCCTCATCTGAAACTTTGAGCTCTATCATATGAAACTTACTACTCCCTGTTAAATACTTGCTGGAATATTTTTACAATAAGTATATTAGCCCCTTGGGACAATTCCCAGGCTCTTCCCAAATACACCCCTCAATCAGTCAGGTTCAATCCTGTACTCAGCACCACCTACCTCATGATGTTTCTGGGTCAGGAATAACCTTGAGAAAAGTTGGATATATCTAAATGCACTATTGGGGCACATAGCTTCACCCAGCAGTATGGGGAAAAAGCATTTTTAATATTCAGGATAACTAAAATTCTATCATTTCCTATAACATAAGACTTCATATTCCCAGATTGAGATACATTTCCACTCCCCTTCCCATTTTCAGGAATTTTACTCCTTCCTTACCCTTCCCCAAATGTCATTCAAGAATCTAAGACCTTCTATTTCTAGTGTTATATAGTCTCATGATCATTAGCATATATTGCCCTGGTCCTACTCACACTCAATCCAAGAGCTGGGGAGCAAACTCCTCTAGTGTCCTGATGATGGGAGCTTGATATTTTGGCATTCCTCTGGCCTTTTGAAACTTCCTGTTGATATCTCTTAACTACTGTTGTCTTGGTCCCTTCCCCACCCCATCATTCTCTATATTTCTCAAGATAGAATACTAGAAGAAATGCAAGGGCTATGCAAACCTAAATGACAAATACTGATGTTAATTATTATTTCTAAAACCATGGAGGTCTATTTGTCACTCAAGGCCTTGATACCCCCATCTCCCTACATCTCTAACTTTTTACCTTCTTATAAAGTGATGATACTAATTACTATAATACTAAATTTGGGGAGAGATGAAAAGTCTAGATCCTTGCCTTCAGTGAGCTTAGAAGAAGCTCTAGAAGAAGGGGGTACTTGGAATAATCCTGTACAACGTACAGTAGAAAGGACATTGGCCCTGGAATCAAAGAGTCTGGGGTTCAGATACCATTTCTGATGCTTACTACCAGTATGATATTGGGTAATCCATTCAACTTCCCTAAGCCTCAACTTGAATATCTGTAAAAAGAGGAAGTTGAAACAGATTACTTAAAGCTCTTGTACCTATGGTCCTTATATAAATGAACCCTGTAACATCATATGCTGTATTTCAAGGAGCCATAATTTTGTCAGTGTGAGTATTCTCATTCAGCAATACTATCCCAATCCTTTTATGGCTTAGTAAATGGTCTTTGAAATTTTTTGTGGTGGAAAAATTCATCTACCCTGCCTCCAAGTTGGTGCTGAGCCTTTTGAAACTTACCTAAGCCAGACCTTCTAAAATAGATCTACAATCCATTTCTGGCCCATGTTAAAAATCCTTCCAGCTTAACAAATGGTACCTCTCTGCTTTTGCCCCACTGGCCTACTCAGAACCTATGGTCACCCCAGAATTGGACTTCACTAGAAAGTTATATCATAAAGTGTTATGTTAAGTCCAAAAGGAAATGTTATCTGATCACAAAAAAGACCTCGAAAGACTTACATGACATGAGCAGAACCAGGAGAACATTGTATACAGTAACAACAATAATGTACAATAATCAACTGTGAATGACTTAATTATTATCAACAATGCAAGGATCCAACTCAACTCCAAAGGGACTCATGATGCAAAAGACTATCCACCACCATAGAAGAAACTGATGGAGTCTGAATGTAGATTGAAGCCATACCATTCTTCATTTTATTTCCTTCATGAATTTTTCTCTATTATAAGTGATGTGGCTTCTTTCACAAAAAGACCAACATATATTACATGATAGCACATGTACAGCCTATATCATATTATCCGCCATCTTGGGAGGGGGTAGAGGTGGGAGGGAGGGAGAGAACATGATCGCCAAATATTAGGAAATGGTTATTAAAATTGTATCTATAGGTAATCTAGAAATATATATAATAAAATAATAAAATGAGAAGAAATATCATTACCAACCATGGAATCAAAAAAGACTTAATAGATGCAGTAGCATTTGAATTGGACTTGACAGGTAAAGAAGAAAAGCATTCTGGGCTTACTTAGTAGCCAGAAAGTAATACCATTTGGCTGGAGCTTAGAATATGTGTAGTAATTGGAAATAAAAGTTAGGGTGGTATAGGGTCCAGAAAAATAGAAAGGTGTCAGCCTCAGTTGCTCATAATACCCAAAGGATCCTAATTCTGCTTTTAACAGAGTCACATTTTCTTGCCTTGGAGGACCTTTTATTGTTAGGTTGTAGAGCAGACCTGTTTGGAACATAATGTCAAAATGCCATGCCAAGATATATGCAAATTGATTTATTGTTCCAAAATAAGGACAAATTTGTTCCATGTGTCTTTTCAACAGCTCACCCATGTTGACTCCAGAGCTGTCCATCTTGGTTCTCTCTTCGTCCGAGGCCTTACCACTTTGATTCTGGCCAATAATGCTTGTGGGCTTCCATTTAGAATGGATGATTTGATGGCTTGGAAGATGTTTGATGGAAAACTTTTTCAACAAAAGTACCAGCAGTCACACAGAGGCTGTCCTGTGGAGGAACTTCTAGAAGGCAATGTAAGTTCACACATTTCTGATGCCACCAGAGATACTCAGATATTCTAAATAATTGATTGATACTTTATTGTTTCATTAATATTGGAAGATGCTAAAAAACCTCACAATTTTTTATCTGAGTATAGCAATGGGTATATAATGTTAAGATACTTCTCCCATTTAGATGCTTACTATAAATACCATATTTTATAAAAGGAGAAACCAAGGATCAATTTATAAGACAAGTACTCTCAACTAAAGTCTCATCTGGTTGGCACAACCACATTGTGACATGTATCTACATTTTATAAATGAACAAAAGGTTATTCTCCCTATACTTCATTGAATAGACATTGCCATCTGATCCATTTTACTTCATTACTTTAGGAAACTAAACATGTGTATTAGAAACATCCATTTTGAGGAGAATTGTATTCCCTAGTTTTAAAAATATATGTACAAATAATAGCATAATGTTTGGATACTGGTTTGCTTTTTTAATATTGCAATTACAATATTTATCATTCCATAAAAATCAAAAGTATGAGATGCATATTTTGTTAACTTCTACCATAATATTTAAACAGCATTCAAGCTATTAAAAATTCTGTTACTGGACAGGGTGAATGGAGCTCATTAATCTCCATCTATCATATTTAGACATTTTCAAGAATTTTGAAATCCTCCTTTATTTAAAAAAAATACTACTTATATTAACTCCAACACAGCTTCCAGTGTAATCAGACTTACTTTTGGAGAAGTTACCTATCACTTTAAAAGATTTTTTATAGTCTGCAAGTTTAATCTGGGACAGTTAGCAGCCATTTTATATTATTGTTTGTTACTGCCTTTCCAATTGGCATATGTTTTCCTGGAAAATTTCCAATCAAGGTCTCAAGCCAGGTTCTTTTGGCAGCTTTGGTAACTTCATCAGCAAAACAGTTCTGATATAGATCATCTAAAATAGTCTGTTCATATAAAGTAGCTTATTTGTGATAGAAAATGTATGTATGCAAATAGCATACAGTATCATCCAGGTGAGTCTTCAGAATTTGGTAGGAGCCAAAGTGATGTAAGAGCAACCAATAGAGTATAAAAATGAGAGAATACTCTTGAAGTTGGCTTATTTGTGGAGAAATTTTGAAAATATATGAGGACTCATTGGACATTCTTTCATATAACATCAATTATGCTCTCTCTTTTCTTTTATCACTTCTTTTTATTTCTTACACAATGCCAAGTATATGGGTTAAAGGTTAATTTTTCATGCTTAAAGAAGGGACAGTGTTGTCAGTACTGACACATGGATCCATGATTATGTATTCTCTCCACTGTATCATTTGCATACCTTGGCATGATCCTACACATGTCAGTAGAAAATAATTGGAGGTTCTCTTCCAGGTCTGCTACTGCCACATCTGATTTTGGTGTAATTATTTAATGTACCTACAATTCAGAAGCTCTCTTTTCTTCCCTCCCCCTCATCTCATATTGCTCAAGATACCTTCTACCACTATCTCCTTCTTCACTTCTATTTCACATGAAGTCTTAATTCTTCTCCGTGCAAACCCCTCTCTGCCTTCACAAGTGATGCATCCTGTCTCCTCCAGCAGATTTCCCTCTCTTCCACCCACATTGCCTTACTTATCTTCAACATTTCCCTGTCTAATGGCTGTCTAATCCCCGTTTGATCTTTCCATCCTCCCTATTATCCCATATCTCTCCCCCTTTTTTACTAAACTCCTTGAGAAGGCTATCTTGAAGAAATTCTTCCATTTCTTCTCTTCTCACACTTTTTAAAATTCTCTAATTTGACTTTTGATATCATCATTCAACCAAAAATGTTCTCTCCAAAGTTACCAATAATCAATCTCTTACTTACCAAATCCAGGGACCCTTTCTTTTTTTTTATTGTCATTCTTGCTTTGGAGTAAGGCTTAAGCTTCATTTTCTTATTTTTTCACTCAATTTTATTTTGTTTTCAGTTCTGAATTCCCTTCTCCCATACCCAATAAGAAGAAACAAAAACCATTACAAATATGTATGGCCATACAAAACAAATTCCCATATCAGGAAGTGGGAAAGAGGGCAGAAGGAAGAAAGAGAAAGGAGAGAAGAAAGAAAGAAGAGAGAGAAAATGTTTCAGGCTATATTCTGGGTCCATCAGCTCCATATTTGGAGGAGGAAAGCATATTTTATCAGGAGTCATTTGAAGTTGTCACTGATCACCACATTGATCAGAGTAACTAAGTCTCTCATAGTTGATTATCATTACAATATTGTTTTTACCGTATACCATGTTCTTACTCATTTTACTTTGCATCAGTCCATAAAAGTCTTCCCAGGCTTTTCTGAAATCTTCTTCATCATTTTTTACAGCACAATAGTATTCCATTATTTTCATAGACCATAAGTTATTCAGGCATTCTCCAATTGATCTCCCCTTAGTTTCCCATTCTTTGTTGCTGCAAAAATAATGCAAAAAAAAATTTTGCACATGTGGGTCATTTTTCTCTTTCTTTGATCTCTTTGTGGGATAGACATACTACAACTAGGTCAGAGGATGCACAATTTAATAGCATTTTAGGCATAGTTCCAAAGTGCTTTCCAGAATGATTGGACTAGTTGACGCTACAATAATGCATTAGAGTAACTTTCCCATAGCTCCTCCAGTATTTGTTTTCCCTTTTTGTCAATTTTGCTAACCTGATGGATACCTCAGAATTATTTTAATTTGTATTTCTCTAATTATTCATTATTTAGAGCATATTTTCATATGGCTTTTGATAGTCCAGTGGCTTTTCTCAAACCTCATCCTTCCTGACCTTTCCACAGCCTTTGACACTGTCAATCACCCTCTTCTTCTTGCTATACTCCTCTCTGGGTTTTAGAGCCCTACTCTCTTGCTTCTTCTCTCAACTCTCTGACCAATCCTTGTCAAGCTCCTTTTCTAGATTTTCATCCAGGTTATGCTCACATACCATAAGTGTCCCACAAGACTCTGTATTTCATTAAGTCCCACAAATTCAATTATTATCTCTATGCTGATGTTTCTCAGCCCTCACCCCTCTGCTGACCTGTAGTCTATAGTCTCACATCTCTAACTGACTATTCAACATCTCAGTATCTTAAACTCTTCATGACCAAAACTGAACTCATTATCTTCCCATAAAAAACTCTCCCCACTTCCAAATGTCTCTATTATTGTTGAGGGACACTTCCAGTCACTCAGGGTCACAACCAAGGTCTTGTCTCCTTAATATCACCACTGTTTTTCTGACGCTGCTCCCATCCTGGCATAGCCCCTCATCTTTTGATGCTTGGTGATGGATCTGCTTGCCTTGAGTCTCTCCCTATTCCAATCCATTGTCTATTCATCAGCTAAAGTGATTTTCCTTAAGCCTAAGGCTGACCATGTTACCCCTCCCAGCACCTTGTCTACTGTGCACACATTCTCTTTGGCTTTGGTTCTGTCTCTCTCTTTCCCTCTCCCTCTCTCTCCCCAAATACAAAATGTTTTGTTTGACATTCAAAGCCCTTCATAGCCTAACACACACACACACACACACACACACACACACACACACACACACACACACACACACACACACACTTTCCAGTCTTCCTACACTTTACAGCCAATCCAGTGATCCTGGCCTCATTGCTATTCTATAAACAAGATCTCTCAACTCCAGGCATTTCTACTGTTTGCCCTCCCTGCCTGGAATGCTCTTTTCCATATCCTGACTTACCTGGATCCTTTTAATTATCAGCTAAAATCTTCCCTTCTACAGGAAGCCTTCCCCAATCCCTCCTAATTCTGGTACTCTGACCTCTGTTGATTACTTCCTTTTTATCCTTCCCTTTATAGCTTACTTGTATATAAGTTGTTTGCATGTTGCCTCCTCCATCAGATCATGAGCTCTGCACAGATAGGAATGATCATTTATTTACCTGTCTTTATATCCCATCTTTAGCACAATGCCTGACACATAGTAGATGCTTAATAAATATTAGGACATTTCATTGTCCTATCAATGTCATATCATGTCAATGACATGAGTTGTTGAAGTGACTAATGTCACTTACATTAAGTAAATGTCTTTCCTTTGAGCTAATTTTGTACTCTGACTGACTGTTAACATATCAGTATGGGCTCATAAGTCATAGCTTTAGGGGTATGGATCCAGAGAGTACCTTAGTAACTGTCCAAAGGAGGAACCATTTTTTGATTGGGAAGCATTCCCCTGGCCCTGTACTATGATTCTGAGAGAGACTAATGAGGAAATGTCTTCTTCCAGTCCAGTTCATATCAGTGCTTGCAACTTGGGACCTCAGAGAATTTCTTTGAGAAACTGAGTGACTTGCCCCATGCTCACAAGCTAGAATGTGTCAGAGGCAAGACTTGAACCCAAGTCTTCCTTACAACCAAGGTTAGTTTGGAGTGGGGCATTCAGGATGGCTCAGTGGAAAGAGAAAAAGACCCCGTTGTGGAAGCAGAGGACCTAGACTCAAATCCATCCCACCTCTGAGACTTACTACCTTTCTAACCTTGAGCAGGTTGTTTAACTTCTCTGAGGCTCAGTTTCCTCATCATTAAAATGAGAGGTTTGGACTAGATGTGCTGCTGTGAGGTCATTTTCAGTTCTAAAACTATGATCCTATGAATTGTAATTTTACGATTCTATGCCGCTTTTTCCTTCTGACTTTCATTCCTGATTAATGAAAACATTCTAGTCAATACTTTAATTGTAGTTTATCTTGCACCAAGAATTTGACCTCTAGCAGTAAAATATGGCAATCTCCAGCCATCCCTCTTAAACATGACCATCCTTCTTAATTATGACTCCCTTTCTGAACATCAACATAGTAAAAACTAGGATCCTGTTTCCATTATTCCTCACGTATAGTATACAAGGGAAGAAGGCTTGTCTTAAATAATCTAATTTTTTTTCAAAGTAAGTGCTTCAGATCCAGTATGATACTCCGCTGAGAGCTTCAAGAGGGACCCTAAAAATCTAGGATTGGAACAGGTTAAGGTACACCTTGAGACAAATCACCAGCTCGATCCCATGATTCAAGTACTAGCGCATCTTTCATATATGCTATCAGAGCCGGAATAATTACAGCTGCTAATACCAGACTTGCTCTACCTTGACACAGCATAGCACTCATTTAAATCTATATCTTTTGCAGAAATGTTGGCTGACTGAGTTCCAGAACTTAAAATCGCTCATTTGCAAGGCCTGCTTGAAGAACAACCGAGCTCTTCAAAGCAGACAGCGAGGGAATGAATTCATCAGAGGTTGACATTGTTAGATGTTAGCTCTGCCAGTAAAATAAGTGTTTAAGGAATTATTACAAAAACTCTAATTCCCTCAGGCAATTTATTATGTGAAAAGAATAAGTAGTGGAAGATTGATAAATTAAAGGAAAGACTTAAAATGAAATAATTGGGTTATAGCTAGTGATGTAGGTGCAAGTTCTAGTCTTATTAAAAAGCATGTTGGGTAAGAACCACTCACCCTCCATTAATTATAAAATTTTAACTATATTCAAATATTTAAATATTTAATTATATTCCCCCCTCATGCTGTAGGCTCCTCTGAAATTAAGGCCCTTATTAGGCCTATAGTTATAGTTCTCTTTTTTCAGATGGAGTACTTCCCTAACCTCTTTGAAAACTTAAGAATGTCTAGCCTTGTGAAAAAGTTCAGTCCCCATAGAGAGAGTAGAAATGACTACATCAGTCAAAAACTTCTTGAGGGTGAGAGTTGAGGAATGAGTGTTCTAACTGGTAGAGGGAACTCAAAACAAGGAGAAGACGGCTTATTTATTTATATTTCTACCCTTTCCCCTGCCAAGAGCATACAAGATTCTGCCTAGCTTTCTTCTGCCACCAGTGGGCCGGCCAGAAAATTGGAGTTTTCAGTACAGCTCTCAAGGTGGTACTTGGTCTTGGTGTAATAGCCACCCTTGAGTATATAACACAGTACCATAATTACTTTCCACTCCAATATTTGTTTATTAGGGAACCATTTTGTTCCACTTGTTAAGAAAAGGCAGAAGACTTAAAGAGGTATCAGAATGAAAAAAATTATTTTAATCCCATTATTTTACTCAGTGAATGATAAAGCTTTGGTTGCTAGTCGGGAGATGGGTGGAATCAAACAAATTACCTCCTACAAGTGTGAACATTGCCTTTTTGTCATCGGTCCTCACTATCCTCAAAAGGATTTATTTTTAAGCACTTCTTTGGTTTGACATTATAGTAGATCCACAAACCCAGGAGTAGCTCACTCGTATGTAATTGAATTTCCTTAGAGTTAAATACCCTTGTCTTCTTGGGTTGTTTTCCTTTGTTACTTGTCATGTTACAATAATTAAGGCTAGTGAAGAATCTGTATAAAACAGTGAATAGCATAACTAAAGCATTTAGTATATGAGATTAATAAAAATAATAGGATCAGGCACCTATCAAATAATAAGTATAATAAGTTTTTGCAAGGTTTAAATTTTTTATAAAGGCATTAATATGGTTCAGAATATTTTTGGAAGTGACACTACTTTGCACTGGCTCTTGAGACCTGAAAATGGAAGAAAGTGAGGAGGTAATACCTAATGGAGAAGGCCTACCAGTGGAGACTGGGAAAGGGCGGGGGTGGAGATGTCCTGCTTACACAACAGCGTAACATCTTCTGGCCACATCCTCCAACTCAGTGGGAATTTCTGGGTCCATCAGGGAAGGAATGTCCCTCCAGGGACTCCATCCATGATATCTATGATCAACTAGTTGAAAACAGTAGGGCTCACCTACTTTTCAGTAATGTTAAGAGCAAAACTTGGATATTACCTTAGCAGACTATACTATACATGATAAGTAGTATTGGACATAACATTTGATAGATATTACTATAATAAATCTATGTCCTCACAGAAAACAGAAGATGGGACTCCAGTTTCCAGAGACCCCATCAGTCTCATTTTGCTCCTTCATTCCATAATCCCAACCAAGGACACCACTGGAGAGGCTTTGGGCCTGGCTCATCAAGATTCGAAACCGGCCCCTCAGGTAAAAAATACATTCATAGGGTGGCATCAGAGACACTTACAATTGATATGTATCTAATTTACATTCCTTAATATGTTAGAGACATGGATAAATTCTGTATATTTTGGTCTTTTCCTAGCTTATTTACTTTTCTCACTTCTAAACATAATCTTTCTGTTTTGTTATAATTTTGCATTTAATTGATAGAAGATTATTATAATAGTTACCTGAGCATATGTTCTTTTAACTCAATCCTAATAAAATTCAGCACACTAATAACATTATTCTGAGTTTTTTCCATGACTTGGCTTACTGTGTAAAAGCGTTACAGTATAATATGGGAAATAAAAACAAATCCTTTACATCTTACATCTGTAATACAGATGATATCTGGTTTTAATGCAGATGTTAAGCTGAGTTGGGTACACAGTAATTTGCACTTTAAATACATGGAGAACCTCATATCTACATTTTAAATCCAAATTTGAAACAGTTGTTGACAGTCTAAGTCTATAGACTTTCAAATTACTCCAAATTTATAATTCTGTTCTTTCAAATAGTTGTACTGTACAAATATCATTATTTTCCGTCTAAATCATGGTTTAGTTTTTACATTATGACCTTAAAAACTTGTAAACATTTTAGAAATTGTTGATGTAATGCCTAACTAAAACCAAGAACAGTTTTAATTTTGAACCTAGGTCATGCACAGCATTCTAAATACATTATTAAAATTAGGGGAGGGAAAAACTGCAAAGGTTTGGATTTAAAGTGATTTTATATATTCACTTGAACTAGTTTAACCTTCAGAGGCTTGCCAAATTTTCTACCAACTCTCCAGGATAGCTTTCATATGATTTAATTCATAGTACTTAGCCACATTCCACTCTCTTCTCTAAATTCCTATATCATACGAATGTAAATATAATTTCTCCTTTACCAAGTATCAATCAGTCATGTGTTGTCAACTGTGTGCCAAGCTCTAGGCTAAGTACCAAGTATCCATGGGCAAAAATTAAACCAGATCATCTGTATATTATGTTACTGGAATAGAACTGAGACTGAAGGAAAAGAGTACTTTTACATTAATTCAAATACATATTGAATTACTTTAACTGGCTCAGCATGATAATCTGGTAGCCAAGCAATAGGCAGGAAATGATAGTTGAATTTGTCCCCTACCCTAAAAGCAAATGAGGAAGACCACTTTTTCTGGAATACTGTCTCTTAGGAAGCATTTTGGGATATAATTTACATGGATATAGTTTAGGGTTTTTTTGTTTTAATACAAAACAGGATATAGATATGCATGTCTATAATATCTATTTTATTATAGATAATAATTTACTATAATTACTATAATAATTTACTCTTACCTATACTATTTATTTATTTTAGGTGAGAGGCAGCTAGGTGGCCTTAGACAGAGTGCTGGACTTGGAATCAGAAAGACCTGCATTCAAATTGTCACTTAAGCTTTCTCTCAGCTTCAATTCCTGATCTATGAGAATTATTACAATAATAACAACATCCACCTCACAGGATTGTTGTGAAGCTGAAATGAGACTTTCGTGAAGCACTTTGTAAGCAGTAATCTTGCTGTTGAGTTGTTCCAGTCATGCCCAACTCTTCATAACCCATTTGGGGTTTCCTTGGCAAAGACACTGGAGCAGTTTGCCATTTCCTTCTTGAGGCCCACAGGGTCAAGTGACCTGCCCAGGATCACACAGCTAGAAAATGTCTGAGGCCAGATTTGAACTCAGGAAGACAAGTCTTCCTGCTTCCAAGCCCAGGGCTCTATCTGTAAGCAGTAAAGTACTGCATAAATGCAAGCTATTATGAGTATTACTTGAGTATGAACTCCGTAAGGATATGACAAGCATGTTTAGCACTTAACATCATGCCTTGCAATAAACTGGATTGAATTACTCTATCAGTATGTAGACAGAATGCTAACAACTAGGACAAGCAGGAAAGACTTCCTTAGGAGGTGACACCTGTACTGAACCTCGAGGGAAGCTAGGGATTTTAAGCGGCAGAGCCAAGTGTGTAAGAGGACTCTGAAATAAAACTGGAAAGGGAGGCTATGGAATGTTTTAAATACTGGAACAGTAGTTATCTATTTTTCATCCTCCTAGAAAGCCAGTGAAGATTTTTGATTAGTAATAACATCAGCCCTCTGTCTGGGGAACAATAAAGTGATTACTGTGCAGGGGATCATTTGAGGAAGGAGAAAATTGGAAGCAGGGAGACCAATTAAGAGGCTGTTGTGGGAGCAACTAGGTGGCTCAGTGAGTGGATTAAGAATCAGACCTAGAGACAGGAGGTTCTGGATTCAAATTTGGCCTCTGACACTTTCTAGCTGTGTGACCCTGGGCAAATCACTTAACCCCCACTGCCTAACCCTTACTACTCTTCTGCCTTGTAACCAATACATAGTATTGATTCCAAGATGAAAGGTAAGGATTTGTTGGGGGGGGGGGTTTAAGAGGCTGTTGCATTAGTCCAAGTAAAAGGTGATTTAGAGTATCAACTCTATAAAATTTTACAAAGAAGCATGTTGAGAAATTATAGGCAGGATTATCTTAAGGAATGGTAGAGGGAAAAGAGAATTTACAGGAATCTTAGCAAAAGATCAGTTTACACATAATCATACCAAGAGCATTTAAAGGTGGCCTTGCAAACCATACAATAAACAGATGGAAAATGGAAGAGATGTTCAGCAATGGGGCCATAATTAAGATGGTCGTGTTTAAGAGGGATGTCTGGGGACTGCCATATTTTACTGCTAGAGGTCAAATTCTTGGTGCAAGACAAACTACAAGAAAAGTATTTGACTAGAATATTTTCATTAATCAGGAATGAAAGTCAGAAGGAAAAAAAAGAGGCATAGAATCATAAAATTACAATTCATAGGATCATAATTTTAGATCTGAAAATGACTTCACAGCACATCTAGTCCAAACCTCTCATTTCAAAGATGAGGAAACTGAAGCTCAGAGAAGTTAAACAACCTGCCCAGGGTTAGAAAGGTAGTAAGTCTCAGAGACGAGATGGCTTTGAGTCTAAGTCCTCAGCTCCCACAGCAGGGTCCCTGCTCCTGCCCTTTCCTTCCCTGGCTCATTTTACAGATGAAGAAATTGACACAAACAGAATTAAGTGACTTGCCCAGGGTTACACAACTAGTAAGTATCCAAAGCTAGATTTTAACTTATAAAAGTCAGTCTTCCTAATTCCAAGCCCAGTCCTCTATCCATTGCACCATCTGTTTGCCGACTTCCCAATACCCAAGATAATTTTCTAAGACTATAAGTTAAAAGAGAGGTTCTTTATCTTCAGGCATTGGTGAAATCACAGGTTCAAACCTCAAAAAAAAATTTTTTTAACGTATTCAGCCTAATTGTGTGAGTATTAGAGCAGGAAAAAAAAGGAAAAGGGAAACCGAGCATATGAAGAGTATTTATTGCCCAAACCATGATATGCAGTTGGATGGACAGCCCATGTATCCATTGTTCAAGCACTGCAAATAGACACTGAACTGGACCCAGAATTGAACAGAAGAAAGAGAGCAGGCTGGATTGCACTTGAGTAATCAATGACCCCAAGCTTCAACCTGAAACAAAAGCCTGGATTTTTAATACTAGCATTCTTTGACAGAGATAGAGTATTTTAAATAGGTTCAGTTGGGTAGTCATTTTCAGTTGTATCCAACTCTTCATGACCCGCTTTGGGGTTTTCTTGACAAACATACTGGAGTGGTTTACCGTTTCCTTCTCCAGCTCATTGATGATGAGGACACTGAGGCAAACAGTAACTTGCCCAGGGTCACCCAGAAGTGTCTGAGGCCAGGTTTGAACCCAGGAAGATAAATCTTCCAGACTCCAGGCCGAGCATTCTATCCATTGTGCCGCCTAGGTACCCCCACGCTACCTTTTGCAAAGCCTCAAAGAGGAGAGATGGAATATGTTCAAGGCGCCCATCTTTTAGTTTGACTAGAGTAAAGAATTCATATGGGGGAATAATACGTAGTAACACTAGAAAAGTAAATGTGGAAGTCAAAATTGTAGAGGCTCTTCAAGACCAGGCCGAAATGGTGACTGTTATCTTTAAGATACACTAAACATTTTCTGTGTAGGGAGGGACATGACGGGAAGACCTGTGCTTCTGCAGTAATAACTTGACAGCTATATGGAGAGTGGTTTGGGAAGAGGGGAAGGTTACTGGGAGCAAGGAGAACGTTTAGTGAGCATTTGAACTAGGGTAGAGGCTGTGAGAATGAAGGGAAGGGTGCAGATCTGAGAGGTGTTACGGAGGTACAATCCACAAAACTTGGGAACTGTTTAGATATGCTTAATGATGGAGGGAGAAGAGTGAAGGATGACTTCAAGGGTGAGAACCTGTGTACTTAGAAGGGCAGCGCCCTAAACTTAGGGAAAACAAAGAGGGGATGGGATGTGGAAGAGGGATTGAGGGGAAATAGAATGAGCTTCATTTTAAACAGACAGATGTCCATATGCCTCCGCGACATCCAAGTAGACATGTCCAGCATTCAGGATGCAAGCAGACTCATGTAGATAAGTGGTGTCAGATTCAAATAGAAATATATCCTTGCTTGACACATTGAATTAGAAAATCACAAATTAGCTATGAGTTTGACACAACTGATGTGGCCAATCTGGGGTTCCTTATAGCCAGTTTTATCTATGTCCCTAAAATTATCATTGTCCCAGCCATCAACATGTAGTAGCGTAGAATCGTAAGTAATGGTTGGCTTCCAAGAGTTTAG
Source organism: Monodelphis domestica (assembly GCF_027887165.1). Lineage (NCBI taxonomy): Eukaryota > Metazoa > Chordata > Mammalia > Didelphimorphia > Didelphidae > Monodelphis > Monodelphis domestica. The sequence continues at coordinate 456,519,438 of NC_077228.1, forward strand.
TGGTGAATGCTGCTCAAGCTGTTCACTTTCCTAGAGAAAAAAGTAAGACTGATATCTTGTTATATGTGCCACAGGAATCATTTGCACCATTTGTGTAGCATTGGAAGCTTCTAGAAAGAACAAGGCCATTTTTCATTATTTTTATTTTTCCTATATTCATTTCAATTCAAATGTTAAGTGTCTATTTATATGCAATGTATTCTGCTAAGTACTCTAAAAGATCACCTTAAGTGGTTTATAAACTATGTTCAAGTTTATATTTATATATACACACATAAATGCATAAATGTGTATGAATATATTATATGTGTATGTATATTACATTTTGCATTATATTCACCTAGTTTACTTATAGTTTCCTTCTTTATGTTCAAGTCATTCACCCATTCTGAGTTTATATTAGTGTAGGGTGTGAGAAGTTTATCTAAACCTAATCTCTCCCACACAGTCTTCCAATTTTCCCAACAGTTTTTATCAAATAGTGGATTTTTGGTCCCAAAAGCTGGCATCTTTGGGCTTATCATAGACTGTCTTGCTGAGGTCATTCACCCCAAGTCTATTCCACTGATCCTCCTTTCTGTCTCTTAGCCAGTACCAAATTGTTTTGATGACCACTGCTTTATAGTATAGTTTGAGATCTGGGACTGCAAGGCCTCCTTCCTTCGCATTTTTTTTTTCATGAATTCCCTAAATATCCTTGATCTTTTATTCTTCCAAATGAACTTTGTTATGGTTTTTTCTAATTTGGTAAAAAAGTTTTTTGGTAGTTCAATGGGAATGGCACTAAATAAGTAAGTTAATTTGGGTAGGGTTGTCATTTTTATTATGTTAGTTCATCCTACCCATGAGCAAACGATGTTTTTCCAATTGTCTAGATCTAGTTTTAATTGTATGGAGAGTGTTTTGTAGTTGTGTTCACATAGTTCCTGTGTTTGCTTCGACAGATAGATTCCTAAGTATTTTATATTGTCTAGGGTGATTTTTAAATGGAATTTCTCTTTCTAATTCTTGCTGCAGAGGTGTGTTGGAGATATATAGAAATGCTGATGACTTATGTGGGTTTATTTTGTATCCTGCAACTTTGCTAAAATTATTGATTATTTCAACTAGCTTTTTGGTTGATTTTCTAGGATTCTTTAAGTAGACTATCATGTCTTCCGCAAAGAATAATGGCTTGGTTTCCTCATTGCCCATTTTAATACCTTCAATTTCTTTTTCTTCTCTAATTGCTACAGCTAGTGTTTCTAGTACAATGTCAAATAATAGAGGTGATAATGGGCATCCTTGTTTCACTCCTGATCTTGTTGGGAAGGCTTCTAGTTTATTCCCATTGCAGATGATGTTTGCTGATGGTTTTAGATATATACTGTTTATTATTTTTAGGAAAGACCTTCTATTCCTATGCTGTCTAGTGTTTTCAATAGGAATGAGAGTTGTATTTTGTCAAAGGCTTTTTCTACATCTATTGAGATAATCATATAATTTTTGTCGGTTTGCTTGTTAATATGGTCAATTATGTGGATGGTTATCCTAATATTGAACCATCCTTGCATTCCTGGTATGAATTCTACCTGGATTCATAGTGAATAACCTTCATGATCACTTGCTGGAGTCTTTTTGCTAGTAGCCTATTTAAGATTTTTGCATCTATATTCATTAAGGAGATTGGTCTATAGTTTTCTTTCTCTGTTTTTGACCTGCCTGGCTTTGGAATCAGTACCATATTTGTGTCATAAAAGGAATTTGGTAGAACTCCTTCTTTGCTTATTCTGTCAAATAGTTTATATAATATTGGGATTAGTTGTTCTTTGAATGTTTGATAGAATTCATTTGTGAATCCATCTGGACCTGGGGAGTTCTTTGACAGCTTGTTCAATTTATTTTTCTGATATGGGGTTGTTTAGGTAGTCTATTTCTTCCTCTGTTAGTCTAGGCAATTTATATTTTTGTAAATATTCATCCATATTACCTAGATTGCCATATTTATTGCCATATAATTGGGCATAATAGTTTTTAATGATTGCCTTAATTTCCTCTTCATTAGAAGTGAGGTCTCCCTTTTCATCTTGGTTACTGTCAATTTGATTTTCTTCTTTCGTTTTTTAATTAGATTAACCAGTACTTTGTCTATTTTATTTGTTTTTTCAAAGTACCAACTTCTAGTCTTATTTATTAAATCAATAGTTCTTTGACTTTCAATTTTATTAATTTCTCCTTTGATTTTTAGGATCTCTAATTTAGCCTTCATCTGAGGATTTTTAATTTGTTCACTTTCTGGTTTTTCAATTTGCATGCCCAATTCATTGACCTCTCTAATTTATTAATATATGAACTCAAGGATATAAATTTCCCCCTGAGTACTTCTTTGGCTGCATCCCATAAATTTTGAAAGGATGTCTCATCAATTTTCATTTTCTTTGATGAAATTATTGTTTATATGATCTGTTCTTTAACCAATTTTGGAGAATCATATTGTTTAATTTCCAGTTAATTTTTGATTTGCCTCTCCATGTACCCTTCCTAATTATTATTTTTATTGCATTGTGATCTGAGAAGCTCTTTTGCACTTGTTTGCAATGTTTTTATGCCCTAGTACATGGTCAATCTTTATGATAAATAAGATTGGCACCCCGAAACAGACTGAACTTATAATCTCTAAGAAAAGAAAAAAATGTTTAAGCAAATTCTCTGTGGTGGTGCTGTTGTACTAGCAGCCATTACTGGATTTTGGGTCTTATAGCTGAATGACCCCCATGATTTTTGATTCTCTGAATTATATTGGCAACACAACCATGTTTATACTCCAATTGCCATTTCATGTTTATACTCAATTGTCCTATACTAGGGCAGATTTTGACTCAAGTTCATATTATCTCTCTGGCAGCTTTACAGACTCTGACCTATGACCTGCTGAAAAGAAGGTATATTCCTTTTTGTCCCTATTTATTTTTCTCCACATATCTACTAACTCTAATTTTTCTAAGATTTCATTCACTTCTCTTACCTCTTTCTTATTTATTTTTTGGTTTGATTTATCTAGTTCTGATAGAGGAAGGTTCAGGTCTCCCACTAGTATAGTTTTTCTATTTCATCCTTGAGCTCCACTAGTTTTTCCTTTAGAAATCTGGATGCTATGCCATTTGTTGCATACATGTTGAGTACTGATATTTCCTCATTGTCTATACTGCCTTTTATCAGGATGTAATTACCTTCTCTATCTCTTTTAACTAGATCTATTTTTACTTTGGCTTTGTCAGATATCATGATTGTGACTCCTGCCTTTTTATCAGTTGATGCCTAATAGATTTGGCTCTATCCTCTTACTTTTACCCTATGCATGTCTACCTTCCTCATGTGTGTTTCTTGTAGACAGCATATGGTAGAGTTTTGGTTTCTAAGCCACTCTGCTATTCACTTGCATTTTATAGGTGAGTTCATTCCATTCACATTCAGAGTTATGATTACCAGCTGTGTATTTCCCAGCATTTTGATTTCCACTCCTAGTCCTGCCTTTTCTTCTTTCACTATTTCCTTCTACACCAATGTTTTGTTTTTAATTAGTCCCCCTAATTCCTACCTTTATTTTAATTCCCTTTCTAACCCCCCTAACTTATTATTCCCCTCTTATTTTCTTTACAGGCTTTTTAAACTACCCCCCACCCTCTCCCTCCCTTGTATTGCTTCCCTCCCCACCAGTCCATTTGTTACCCTTCTACTTCCCTATATGGTACAAATCAATTCCCTGCCTCAATGTATTTGATTGTTCTTCCCTCTTTGAGTCAATTTCACTGCACATAAGAGTTGAGTATTTCTTATCTCTAACTTATTTATCCTTCCAGTGTATTGATGTTCTCCCCCCTCCCACCATGAGCTTCTTTGTGACATATAAATTTACGCCCTTTTGTTTCTTTTCCCATTTCTTTTAGTATTAACCTCTTTTGTTAGCTCTTGTTGTGTATGTATATATGTATATATATACATATATATGTATTTATGCATACATATATCTATATGCATATTTATGTCTTGGCATTTCATCCTATACAGTTTGTCATTGTTCCCTCTAAGTGTAATTCTTCTAGTTGCCCAGGTGATAATAACAATTTTTAAGAGTTACCAATAACCTCTTTTCTTATAGGGATACATATCATTTTAACTTATTGGGTCTCTTAAGAAAAAAGTTTGGGGTGGTTTTTTTTTTTGGTTTTGTTTTTCTTTTGTCCCTCTTTCTTAATTACCTTCTGATGATTCTCTTGAGTTCTGTGCTTGGGCATCAAATTTTCTGTTCAGGTCTGGTCTTTTCTTTACAAATGCTTAGAATTATTCTATTTTGTTAAATGACCATACTTTCCCCTGTAAGAATATACTCAGTTTTGCTGGGTAGTTGATTCTTGATTGTAGGCCTAGTTCCCTTGCTTTCCGGAATATCATATTCCATGACTTTCATTCCTTCAGTGTAGATGCAGCCAGATCCTGTGTTATCCTCACTGTGGTTCCATGGTATCTGAATGACTTCTTCTTAGCAGCTTGTAATATTTTTTCCTTGGTCTGATAGTTCTTGAATTTGGCTATAACATTCCTGAGTGTTGTCAGTTGGGGCTTAAGTACAGGAGGTGATCTGTGGATTCTTTCAATCTCCACTTTTCCCTCTTGTTCTAGAATATCGAGGCAGTTTTCTTGGATAATTTCCTGTAGTATGATGTCCAGGCTTTTTCTTTTGTCATGGTCTTCCAGTAGACCAATGATTCTTAAGTTGTCTCTCCTGGAATGATTTTCTAAATCTTCTGTTTTGTGAATGAGGTGCTTCATATTTTCCTCAATTTTTTCATTCTTTTGATTTTGTTTTATAGTATCCTGCTGCCTTGTGACGTCGCTTGCTTCTAGTTGTTGTGTTCTGGTTTTTAAAGACTGGATTTCATCCCTGGCTTTTTAGTCATCCTTCTCCTTCTGGTCTGATTTTCTTAGGAGGTCATCTTTCATCGTCTTTGCCTCATCTTTCATCTCTTTTGCCACATTTTCAAGCTGCTTAATTTTGGCTTTCAAGACATTGTTTTCTGTTTCCAGATGACTTATCTTGCTTTTTAAGTTCTTTTCCCAGTTGTCTTCAGCCTCTCTTAATTGTGCTTTGAATTGTATTTTGAGTTCTTCCAAAGCCTGTATCCAATTCGCTGGGGTTTCTTTATTTTTTCTTGGTGTTCCCTCATCCTTCTCTGTTCCATTTGCTCTTTGTTCGTTGCCTGTATAGAAGCTGCCGATTGTAATTTCTTTTTTCTTTTTCTGTTGTTTGCTCATATTTACCCCTTCTTTACTCCTTGAAGTTGCCTGCACTCTTGCTTCTCTCATTTTTTTGTTGGATCTTTTGTTTGGGGCTTTTCTGTCAGCCTTCACCCTTGGAGCTTAATCAGCAAATCTCTCAGCACAGTCTGTGGGGGAGGGTTGTTGGAGCTTGAGCTTCCCTGCTCTCTGAAGGCTTTGATGGGATTAAGTCCAACTGGGTTGAGTTGGATGTGCCCTGAGGCCAAAACCTCGGGAAGGGGAGGGAAGTATGGAGTCTCCGTTGCTGCAACTAGACTGACTGCTCTTCGCTCTGTGCTTCTTCTCCAACTGCTTCCCCAACGCCCATGCTCAATTCTCTGAGCCTGGCACAGCTTTGCCTGCAAAATACTCCCTCCAGACCAGCACCTTTGTCCACCCAGAGGTTCCAGCTGCTGCTAGAGGCTTAGAGCTCTAGTTGGGAGAGGGGTCCTGGGACCTTCCTTCTTCCTTCCCCTTAAACCCAAGTGTTCTCAAATTCAGGCTTTTGGGGGGTGTACCTTTTAAGTTGAGTTCAGCAGAAGGGTTCCTTGGCTCTTTCTTGTTGTTAGTTTTGATTTTCAGTCCCCTAGGGGCATTTAGTTTGTAAACGTAGGGTTTAAGAACGTAGGTTGTAAACATAGGTAAAGAAGGGTTTTCAGAGGTCTGAACTTTTACTGCCTCTATGCCACCATCTTGACTCTTCCTCTCCAGTTGGGTATTTTTTTAAACCCTTACCTTCCACCTTGGAGTGGTAAGGGCTAGGCAATGGGGGTTAAGTGACTTGCCCAGGGTCACACAGCTGGGAAGTGGCTGAGGCCAGATTTGAACCTAGGACCTCCCATCTCTAAGTCTGGCTTTCAATCCACTGAGCTACCCAGCTGCCCCCTGGGTATTTTTTAATACACTCAGGATCAGTCCATGATAATTAGTTCTGACTAGGTAATGAAGTATAAGACAAAGAGAATAATATGACTGTTAGCCATTTGTATTCATCTTATTATCAAACATTTCTTGCACCCATCCTGAGTATGTGGTTCTGATCTAGGGCTACAGAAATTCAACTCAAATACTCAACAGGGTTTTCTATTTTTCAGTTACAGACTTGAAAAATTGAACTCTTAGAGCTAGGAAGGAAAGGAAAAGGATCAAAATCTTTAAATTCACAGAATAATCTCCCTCTTTATTCTTATCTCCTGAAAATTTCATTTTATATCTCCAATTGATCATTTTTTACCCATCAGCTGGGTGGGTCTTTACCTTTTCCAAGTCATTCTACAGTCATATTACAAGTTTGATGTTCAGAAATGTCAAGAGGGATAACTGAATTCTGAGAAACATTTGTCAGATCTGGGCCTCAGGGCCAACAGGGCTTAGGTGCTCTGGCTGCAGGCAGAAGGGGTCAAGTGTTGTCTAAGGTGCTCCTCTTGTTGCTTAGAAATAATACAACATGACTGACCTCCACAGCCAGAATCCAAGGACTTTGCTGAAATTTGACAAGTAGAGCTTTAAATTTTGAAAAAAATCTGTTTTTACCCTATTAGTAGGAGGGTAACAAGATTAACACAAAAGAATGCTTCTGGAGCAGGTTAATAGGACAGGGCTGGACAATTTAGCACTTTTATATCTTCATATTGAAAGCAAAAATTACCCAGGGTATAGAGTACTAGGTTAATATAGTCTCAAAGAGTTTAGAAATGCAGGGAGATTAAAAGGCCCCCAGAAATCTTCTGTTAGGAATGCCAATGAACATTCAATTTCTTTTCCTCTCATATGGTGGTAAATATACACATATATACAATATATAATTATATAATATGAATGTCTTATTAATATCACTATATAGCAATAATATAATTGTATATTGTAAACATACAAAATTTTTCTTATATTTGTTTTTTCAATCCAGGTAGCTATATGAGGTGTACATTACATGGAATAATTTGCTAAGATTAAGCAGTTGAATACTTTGTACAATAAGTTTTTACTTTTAGCTTCGGGGGGGGTTGCAAATACTAATCAGAGGGTCATCTTCTGTTGAATTTTCCCTCCCCCAGTTCTCCTGTCTTTTGGGCTTCCTTTGAAGCATGTTTCATGGAATTCACAGTGGAAAAGCAAAGAAGTCCAAGATTCTAGAATGATATCTATGTTCCCAGTGCAGTATTAGAAGTGGGGATTATTTGTGCCAACAAAAGAACCAGCCTGTCCTCCAAAATCAACATTGAGGAGTAAAAATAGTTCCCCTTTGATGGCAAGCTCTCTGTCACTCTGAGTTTTCTGGCCCCTGTATTGGTAAGGGTTAAGCCTGCTCCCTTTGACTGGGAAGGGGGAATTAAACATGAAAAGTCACAGGCCCTGGATGGTTTTTCCTGGCCCATGGGACCATTCCTGCATAAATGTTTGCCCTATCTTCCATTGTTAAACAAGGCCTGGCAGAAAACTTTCTCCCTGTAAACAATGGCAACCACCGAGGTGTGAACTCCATCATCCCTATTAACCTCCGGGAGGTGTTAAACATCAAAGCCTACTTAGAACTTTTTAAATGCTAACCGGTGGTCCCAAGAACAAAACTACAGCTGAAGTGAGAAATGTTTAACCTTTTCCCTGCTGTTCCATACCTTTGCAATGGCCAGCTGGTGACAAATGATCTGTAAGATCCCACACGTTAGGGTAACTACAAATTCACCCACCTTCCTGTGGGTTTTCAGGTTTCTGTTAATACTTTAGTCGAGGGGAGGGGGCTTTGTGAGGACATGTTTATATATCTTGATTGGCCATAGTAATAGGGGATTGAGATAGCATAATTGAAAGCAGTAAATCACTTGGAAACCTCTCCTTAGGCCTTTTTTTTTTTAACCCTATGCCTTAACAACCTTTTGCCAGAGATACTAACAAGTGGCAGTTTGATGGATTTTAAGTTTCTCTCCTCCTGTACAACCCCTGGTGGAGGTGTGATCTAGCAGTGAAACCAGCCAAAAGGTTGTAATGACAGGAAGAGAGATGGCAAAGCTCGAGTGTGTTGGATAACTACCTCCTGAATTAACATGCACCCTGCAAGCCTTGTACTTAGTACAGCTCAAGTTTTAACTTTCACTAATTCCCTACTCTGATATTTCACATTGTGTTAGAGAAGTTGGGCCTGGGTTTTCAAAGATATAGAGTAAGAGCCCCCAAACTGGAAACCTTTGACTATGGGCCCAGAGGCTATGTCAATGGATTCTTTGTCCAGCCAAGTTTAGAGAAGCTCATTAGGCAGAAAGTCACTGATTTTGAAATTTGTTGCCTATTTTATTAAATCCACATCATGTTGTTCCTTGTAAGTTGGAACTCTTTCACCATGATTCTCTTCCAAATACTCCTTGAGAAAGCAAAAGGTGATTGAATTAGAGGCATGGAAAGAAGGAATACTGTAGGAACTGTGGAAAGCCACACATTGTTTTTTCCCTACTTGGCAAAAATTCTACCTGAAAGCCATCTGCATCTAAATTTTCTTTTCCAAAAGCCATTGGCAGCAATAAATGTCTAGATATAATGCAGATGGTTAGGATTGGTGTTAACAGGAACAATTTTGTCCATGTTTCCTAAAAAGAAAAGCTTCAGCCCTACTCTTTCCACCAACAGCTCTTCCTCTCTTAATTAATTGCTTCCCACTTTATAGATCTTGGGATAAATGGGGGATTGTGGGGGTGGGAATGATAGTGACAGGTGGCAACAACTGGAAGGAGAATAAAGTACTACTTTCCAAATTATATTTTTGGTAAATACTTAACTATATGCTATTTTTTCCTAATTGAACTATTTTGAGTGATTGAATTAAAAGATTTGGATTTTATTTTTGCATATATCTCTTAGGTAGAGGATATAAGTCAGAGGAACAAAACCAGAAGAAAAGAAGATTCCAACACACTCCCAGGTAAATAAATAACACCTACTTTCAGACTGTATAAAAAGTATTACCCTAAGCCAAAACAAAATGGTACTCACTTAAATTTTGGGATTCCATTTCCTCTTGTGTAAAATGAGGAAGCCGAATTAGGTGATATCCAAGGTTGTGTTAAGCTTAACGCTATAATTTTACGGCCTTTTATGTTTTATCTTTTAAGCAAAGCCTCAAAAGCATTTAAATATCATGATTTATCAACATATGTTAAATACAAATAAGAAATTAAGTCTAAAAAATAAATTATTAAATTAAATTATTTAAATATAATTAAATTAAATTAAATGGTAATTAAATATAAATATAATTAAATATAAATGGTAATGATTCTACACCAGAGAAAAAGATAGTTGGAATGCAAAGTTGGAACTTATCAAGTCCTTCAGAATAAAAATGAAAATAATTTAATTTGCTGCCAATCATTTGGAGGGCTAATAAATCAATATTTGCTAAGGGCTTTGAGATCTTGAAATAAAAAGACCTGAACAAATACCTACTAGTGATATTTGTTTAGTATTTTCTGTTCTCCTTAGGATTTTTGTTGACTATCTGAACTATATTAGTTGAAATTCATTTAAGGCCTGGGCAGGTTCTAAGTATTCTTCTAGGAGGGAACCTGTTCATAGAATGAATTTTACATTGTTTCACACAGGCTTCAACAGTGCTCTGTTAAATCTTGCCAAAAATTTGAAGTGACTTAAGATTGGGAAATATTAATAAGACAACATAGCATAATGACTTTAGCACTGTAACTTGCCAGCCTGCAATTATAATAGAAACATTACACAAAAGCACACAACTTTAGGAGAGAAAGGGAGGCGGGGTATAATTTCACTTAGTTAGAATAGGTCAGTAAGTTAGAAGAGCCAGTGTCATTTACTCCTGTGTGGGATTTAGACAAGACATCTTTAATTTTTTTTTTGGGGGGGGGAGCACAGATTTTGAATAAACAACTGAGATAGCTACAAGTTCTATAATCAGCCTATAGCATTGGCAATCCTTTAGGATATAGTTCTTTGAAAACATGTAAGCCAGATCTCTTTGGAAGGTAAATGTGTACTTTGACTATGTAATGCTAGTTAGTGTTTTTATTTATTTTTAATATTAATTGTATTCTCCTAGCCCTTATGTATGGGGCCAGAAACATACTTTATTTAGAGCTTTAAAAAAAGCCATGATTAGCAGATTTCCTCAGGAAACATCCTTAAATTCAATGTCTGACTCCAGAAAAGGAGTCAGTTTGGAGTTGTAGGTTTGTTTAAGGTGTTGGGCAGATTTACTCTTCTGGTAGTTTAGAAGATGAAATCCACATGACATACATACGGTGTCCTCTGTAGTTTGTACTTTGTCATTGAACCCATGTTACCGCTTGTAGTTTAATTCAGAAACAGTGCTTTTGCAGTCATTAACACATTTTAATGTTCATTTTTAATTGTTCCAATGACACCTTAAAAACTTGTCCCGGACATATGAAAGCATCCCCAGTAGAGTACAAGATGAACCAGATATATGGAAAGTAACTTACTCTATAATGATTGTCTAAAATATTTGCTCTTGGTAGCATCCTTACTCAAGGCAAAATAATTAAAATAATGTTATCTGGCTGGTATTCTTAAGAAGAAATAACTAAACGGGAGCTGCAAAAATACACCTTCAAAAAGGTAAAGAAAAAATGATCCATGAGGCAGAAGTTAGACGGCCACGTGTCAAGGGTGGGATGTCTAGGTAGCAGTGGTCAGAGTTAGTTACTCTCGATTCCTCAGGTTCTTGCCATCTCTAGGATTCTGCAGTTCCAAGTAATTTCTAGGCAGCTAAACGTGTGCAGAAAGTATTCTTGGCTTCTTTTCATGTTGTGCTTTATCTAATCTCCTTGAAAACTTTCTTCACACAACTGAGGGATTATTTTCTACTTAAGTGACCTAAAAAAGAAATTTAAAGCCTTCACCTATTTGTTCTCTGAGAGCTTAAGAAGAAAAGGAACATGACAGAGTAGATAAATGACTGGTCTTAGAGCCATGAATACTTGGGTTCAAGGACTTCCTCTGACCCATACTAACTGTAAAACCACGGGGAAGTCACTTAATTTCTCGGTGCCCTCGATGACCCTTGAAGAGGGCATGGCAGATGCAGTGCCTGCTTATCTGCCTTGGTAGAAGGGCTTCCCACGTTCAGGGTTCCCCACACTAATGAAATCATGGATCAGACTCTCCTGAAAAAGTAGAAGCGCTTCACAAGTGCTAGGGCTGGAGCAGAGGTTAAACAAAGGCAATCTGGCCTTCTGGATATGAAAACTGACTGCCTTGAAAGATTTACTGCATCATCCCACTGTGACGCATTTTCTGCTTTTTAGGACTCCTTTTCTTTTCGTATTTGTACCCTGAGTAGGGATGGTGGTGTTGTGTTGTTGTTGTTAAGGGAAACACAAGCAAAGAGAGAATTGTGGTTCTTGGCTGCATAATCGGACAGGCAGGGCTAGAAAATCGATAAAGTAGCTATTGAGAGGGGGGAGCAGAAATCCTCCCTTATAAGCTGTTAGGAGCCGGAGGCAAGATGTAGCAGGAAGAACAGCCCCCCCCACTCACCCCCACAAGTCCCCCAGACAGAGCTAGAAAACACGCCAGACAGTCTTCATCAGGAAATCCAAGAAAAACATCCCAGGGAGGTATTTTCCTAGTCCGGGTCCAAACAGACAGACAGAGGCCAGTGGCCCCAGGGACAGGGTCTGACCAGGAGGGCGTCCCACAGAGCCTTCCAGAGCCCCAAAAGGCCCCAGACTCCGCCTGGAGAGGCCTGGGCTTGCAGAGGGTGCCAGAACGGAGGCCGATGGCGGCCGGCTACCCAGCGCCAGGCCCCCACTGGGGAGAGGACCTGCCTCTAAGGAGGGTGTTGAGGATTAAAAGGGGCCACAGGCCCCACACCCCATCCCCAGTGAGGAGCATCGAGAAGCAGATGAAGAAGTAAGCAGACGGGGCGGCCCAGAGCTCAGGAGCACAGCCTGGAGATGGTCCTGAGGAGTAACCAGGCCCAGAACCACAGATCCCGAGGAAGCCGAGCACCAGCTCAGTCTGGCCGAGTCCTGTAGCACCTCCCACAACCCCGTTAGGCCTGGATAAAGCTCAGACCAGGAGCAGCCATCGACCCTGCCCTGGATCAGACTGTGCAGGCGCACTGAAAGCTTGCAGCTGTCCAGCCTGACATGTCCAGTGTCCTGGAGCACCACAGTAGCGACGGAACTGCTAAAGGAAAGAAAAAAAACATTAAAAACTTAAGAAGATCAAAGCAAAAAATGCAAGGCCTATGGTGAAGCATGTTACCCATCTCCTCACATGTTACACACCTTCTTCCCCACATCCTCCTGGATAGAGACAGGACGTCCTGGGTTCAAATCTGGCCTCAGACACTTCCTAGCTGTGTGATCCTGGGCAAGTCACTTAATCCCCATTGCCTAGCCCTTACCACTCTTCTGCCTTGGAACACAGCATTGATTCTAAGATAGAAGGTAAGCATTTAAAAAAAAAAAAAGATTATTAACTTAAATTGCAGGAAGAGAGAAACGTTTTCAGCCCTGGCCACTGTATGGATTTGTTTTATTTAACCATAACTTTTTGTTACAGATTAGTTTGTTTAATTGACGGTGGGATTTAGGAAGAAGCAAGAAAAGAGAAAACTGATGAAGGCTAGTACTAGTGATGCCCCCCCCCAAAAAAAATGCTGCATTTAAACTTTTTTTTTTTTAATACAGAAAAGTTCAGAAGGAAGCACAATCTAATATACAGCTTTGAAAGTAACACATTCCTGGTAAAGAATCTTAGCAACAGGTTTCTCTGATGAGGGCCTCGTTTCTCAAATATCTAGAGAACTGAGTCAAAATTATTTTTTTAACTCAAAGATATTTCATTTTCTCAATTATATGTAATAGTAATTTTTAGCATACATTTTCCAAAATTATAAGATCCAAACTGTCTCTCTCCCTTCCTCCCTCAGAGATGGTAAGCAATTTGATCTGGTTATACATGTACTCTCATCTAAAACATACTTCCATACTGGTCACTGTTGGAAGAGCACATTCATACAAGCCAAAAGCCCAAAATAAGACCGTAAATAAACTGATGTGGAAAATAGTGTGCTTTGGTCTGCATCCATCCAACTCCAACAGTTCTTTCTCTAGAAGAGGGTAGCATTCTCAGTCAGCCTTTCAGAATTGTCCCTCATCATTGCATTGCTGAGAGTAGCCAAGTTTTTACAATTGATCATCATACAATATTGCTATTACTGTGTACAAAGTCCTCCTGGTTCTGCTTATTTCTCTCTGTATCCGTTCTTACAGATCTTCCCAGATTTTTCTGAAATCATTCTGCTTATCATTTCTTATAGCACAGCAGTATTCCATCATCAACATATACCACAATTTGTTCAGCCATTCCCCAGCTGATGCACATCCCCTCAATTACCAATTTTTGGCCACCACAAAAAGAGCTGCTATAAATATTTTTGTTTGGGCATGTTCCTTTCTCCTTTTTTATTATCTCTTTGAGATGCAGACAACAGTGGTATTATAAGATCAAAGGGTATGCTGAGCCAAATTTATGGGACTGACAAATGGCAAAGGAATATGAACATGCAGGAAGAAATAAAAACTATTCATAGTCACATGAAAAATACTCTAAATCACTAAAAATGAGAGAGATACAAATTATAGCTGCTCTCAGACACCAAATTAGCTAAGATGGCAGAAAAAGAAAATGACGCTTGCTTCAGGGGATTTGAAAACAGGTACTCTAAGGCACTTGTGGTGAAGATATGAACCAGTCCAGCCATTCTGGAAAACAATTGGAACTGTGCCCAAAAGGCTATAAAACTGAATGTCCCTTGACCCAGCAATGTTGCTATTTATACCCCAAAGAGATTAAAGGAAAAGGATGAATATGTACAAAAATGCTTATAGCAACTTTGTGTGGTGTCAATGAATTGAAAACTGAGGGGACATTCATTAATTGAAGAATGGCCAAACAAGTTATGGTTGTGAATATATTATGCTGCAAGAAATGATGAAGAAGAGGGTTTCAGAAAAATCTGTAAGAAAGACACGAACTGATGCGATTTGAAGTGAGCAGAACCGGAACAATTTATGCAGTAACAGCAATATTGTAAAGATAATCAACTGTAAACAACTTAATAACTGATCAACACAGTGACCCACTACAGTTCCAAAGAACTCCTGATGAAAAATGCTATTCACATGCGGATGGAAAACTGATAGACTCAAAGTACAGATTGAAACATATTTTTTCTCTTTCTTTTTTCCCTAGAACATGGCTAATGCAGAAATGTATTTTGCATGACTTCATATTTATAATGGGGTTTGTTTCTTAATGGATAGGAGAGGGAGAGAATCTGGAAAGGAAAATAAAATAAAATTGAATTTTTAAGAAAGAAAGTAACATTACATTTTTTATATACTTAAAAAAAACAAACTATGGATTTGAGATTCAGTTTTATATACAATGCTCTTTGTGTTCTACATTTATTTGGAAATATTCATGAGGGGTTTTTGTATTCATTAAGTTCAGAATTTTTAAATTACCCTTTTTAAAGATAACAATCCTTTTTCCCCTTCATTGAAAACATTTCAGAAGTCGGAATTTCAAGCCCCAAAAAGATCTAAACAGCAGGGGAAGAGAAAGGCAAATAGTGATTGGCTGGGCTGGGGTGGGGAGGTGGGTCAGAACTAGGAGTTGAGACCAGATAGCCTCAACTCTACCTCCTAAGTCAATAAACTCAGGGCCTCAGTTTCCTCCTTTGTAAAATGGGGGAGGGAAGATAAACAATGAGAATGTAAACAATCTCTAAAGATCCCTGAACTCCAATATGCTATGGATCTCTTGAATTGCCTGGCAGTTCTAAAATCTCATACAAAAACCTTTAGCTCTCACTTATGAAGAATTGCTCCCTATCCTTCAAGAAAAGAAGTTCCCTTCCATTTGTTTCTAACTTTAAAAATAAACCCATTTGTGTCTCTGTACTTAATAAACCCAAGTATGCATAGCTTCAGGCTTCATCTTGTATTCAAATCCTGTCTTTCATTTTTAAAATACTATATTCCCCAGATATTTTAATACCTTTGTATGTCCAAAGTATGAAATATCCTGATTATACACTTCCTGTAATTCCTTTCCTTAAGAATATTTGCATACCTAACTACTTTCATATGGGTCACACAAATCCTATGGAAATCATAGCACTACTTGGTTTTGGAAGTTGGTCATTTCCCTTACATTTCTGAGTATTCTTTGTTAAACGTCTGTCTCCTGCATTTTTATTGACTGCTCATTTAACATTTCTAATGCTTCCATAAATCCATTTTCTAGAGTGTCCATTTATATGTTCTTGATAGACTCTTCAAAAATCTACTATATTCATTTCTGTAAGATCATTTTTCTAGATATTCATAGTATCTGTGATTCTATACAGGCTTCTTCAATGGACCACTTCATTGGCATAATTATTGTAACTATTCTGAAATCCCAGGGCTTCACACACATTATTAACTGGTCAGGAAACGAGGAGTTCTCATTAATCAAAGAGAGGCAGCATGAGATGGTGGGCAGAGCCTTGGACTGGGGGTCTATACCCAGGCGCTTACATCGGTTCTGCTCTGTTAACTCTCTTGGTGACCTCCTTCAGCAGCCCACTTACTCAGTAGTAAGGATGTTGGACATGATTCTGGAGGACTTTCTGACTTTTAATTTGTTCAGTTCCTCAAATGGTTTGTGATCTCATCACTGTGGGTTTTCCCCTGCCCCACCTCGATACAGATTGCAACCCATCAATGCCCGCCCTTCCTGTGTGACTCTTGGCTATACAACAGGTCCACCTAATGTGTTGAGAACCTTCCTTGGGTTCTCCTACCATCACTAGGCCACCGGTGTATTTCTATTTTGTTGTTGTTTAGTCGTTTTCAGTTATGTCTGACTCTTCTTGAATCCATTTGGTGTTTTCTTTGCAAAAATATTGGAATGGTTTGCCATTTCCTTCTGCAGTTCATTTTACAGAGAGGAAACTGAGGCAAACAGGCTTAAGGGACTTGTCCAAGATCACACGGCTAGTAAGTGTCTGAGGCCGGATTTGAACTCAAGCAGATAAGTCTTTTTGACTCCAGGCTCAGTGCTCTATCCAGGGTGTCCCCCTGGCTGCCTAATGCATCTCTGTTAGATATACCTTACTCTCACCCATCTTGAGCAAGCCCTTCTCCTTTTTCAATTCTTATTTCTTTGATGACATCCTTTGTGCCATTTCCCCTTCATAATTCCTTGTTTATGTGCTATAATTTGCTCAAGCCCGCCATATGCCTTTTTTTAAGTTCCTAAATAAGTAGAACTAATTGAGTTACCATGTATACCACACATCAATTCAAAACCTTCAAAATGGGATAAAACATACTTTCCCCCAAAATTATACTGCATGTAAAATAATGTTTCTTTGGATAATTTAGAAGGCACTTGGATTCTTGCATTAAGAAACAACTTTGAAAGAGCTTCAGAACCTGATCACATGGTAACTAATCAAGCCTCGAGAGACTGATGATGAAGGATGCCCTTATCTCTTGGCAGAGAAGTGATAGACAAAAGGTGCAGACTCAGACGTATGTTTTCAGACACGGTCAATATGTTGACTTTGCTGTCCTTGATTACTTATCTGGGTGAGGAGAGTGTCTGAAAAGAAGAGAGAAGAAGGAAAGAAAAAAAGAAGGACAACGAAATGTTTAAAAATGCATAGAAGATTACCCAATAATACCACTACTAGGTCTGTATCCCAAAGATGGGGGGAAGGGCCTGCTTGTACAGAAATATTCATATTTTGGGGACAAAGAACTAGAAGCTGAAGGGATGTCCATCGGTTGGGGACTGGCTGAACACGTTGTGGTATATGACGGTGATGGAATACGAAATCACCAAGAAGATGATCACAAAAAACCCTGGAAAGACTTCTATGAACTGATGCAAAGTGAAGTGAGCAGAGCCAGGAGAATAGAAATTATAATATATTGTACAGATATAATGAGTATATCAATAATAATATCTAACTTATAAATTCTACATAAGTAACAGCAGTACCGTACGATGCTCAGCTGTGATATACGGTGACTGTTATCAGCGATGCAAGGATCCAGGACAACTCCGGGAACTCAGGATGGAAAAGGCTCTCCGCTGCCGTAGAAGGAACCGATGGGGTTTCATGCAGATTGAGGCAGGCCATTCTTCGCCTCATTTCCTCCATGAATTTGTCTCTAGTATAAGCACTATGTGTCTGACAACATGACGAGCGTGGAATTATGTCTTGTGTGACAGCACATGTATAACCTACAACATGTGACAATTAAAATGCTCAAGAGACTGGCTCCTGGGTGAGTATCAGTTTATTGATTAGGCTAGCATTAACCAATAAATTATTGGCCAGCGATCTCTCTTGGTCCATTAATACAGTCTGGAAATTCATCATTCAGCCTTCCCTTAGATAGCGCAATTGGGAGGTTGTCCATCAACCCCTCCTCACCCCCTAAAGGATGGTGGGCGGCCGCAGAGCAGGGACTCCTGGTTGGAATCAGTTCTGATTTGCTGAGCCAGATAAGCTTCATTATCTCCTCTTCCCCTTTGCCAGGCTGGAGCCTTGACGTTCCTAAGAACAAGGGAATGTGTACAAAGGTCGAAGAACTGATTCGAGCCTCTGATCCAAAACTCCGAAACAGAAATAACTGTGTATGAAAAATAAATCCTCACTCATGTTATTTGCCATCTTAGGAAGGAAGGAGATGTGGGAGGGAGGGAGGGAGCACGGTTTGTCCTATATAAGAAAACAATTATTAAAACTATCTGTGTATAATCTAGAAAAAAGTATAAAAAATAAAACACGAAAAAATACAACAGAGAAAAAAAAAAGCAATTGTGTTACTATCTTACTAAGTTTACCCCACACCACACTTTTTTAAGGGGCGGCCAAATGGCTCTACTGGCCACTACTGATCCTGGAGTCAGAAAGACCAGAGTTTAAATGCTTAACTTGCGATGTGACCTTGGGCAAGTCACTAGCCTCTGTTTGCCTAAGAAGCAACAAGGTGGCTTAGTGGATAGAGTGCTGGGCCTGGAGTCAGGAAAACCTGAATTCAAATCTAGACTCAAGACATTTCCTTAGCTGTATGACCCTGGACAAGTCACTCACTTAATCTATTGGAGAAGGAAATGGGAAACCATTTTACAATATCTTTGCCAAGAAAACCTCTTTTGTCCCCAAGATCACAGAGTCAGACATAACCAAATGAAACAACCAACAACTTTTTTAAAGAACAAATTCTATATAACAAACCTGCAAGTTCATATACAAGCTTCTTTTTCTTTGCATATTGCAAAGCTTGTGTTTTTTTTATTATCACTAAATTCACTTAATTTTTTAAAGAATCATTAGGAACATGAGTGAACCAGTCACTTTACCCCCTCCATCCATCCACCTCCCTTTCCCATTCCTCAACTTCAGTTTCCTTAGCTGAAAAATGGAGAAAATAATGTCTGTAGTACCCACCTTGCTGGCTTGTTTTGAGGATAATGTAAGTAAATAATTTGCAAACGCTTTAATGTACCATTTTATTATGTATCTTCCATTCTGCAACCCAGTATTCTATGGAAGTATTTGTTATTTCACTGCCTTACTTCTACTGACTCCTGCTCAACCCTAAGACTCTACTATAAACCCCTAAATTCTTTATTCTCACACATGCATACACACGCACCCCCCTTCACATTCATTCTTTTTTTTTTAAACCCTCCCCTTCCATCCTAGAATCAATACTGTGTTTTGGTTCTAAGGTAGAAGAATGGCAAGGGCTAGGTAACTTGCCCAGGGTCATGTAGTAAGTGTCTGAGGCCACATTTGAACCCAGGACCCCCCATATCCAGGCCTGAATCTCCAATCCACGGAACCCCTTAACTGCCCCCCCAATATTCGTTCTTTGTTTTTTATATTGATTATTTGTGTTCCAGGTGGCCCAGATGAAACCATAATGCTGGGGTGGAGCAGAAACCTTTTACAGATGATCAAAGCATTCTTAAACTTGGAAACTGAGCAAAGAAAAATAAACCTGTGTCATTTGACTGTCTGCAAATCAAATCAAAAAATTGAATTTATGAAAAAGGATGTTCACTTTAAAATGCCATTATATGTGTGCGTAGTGGCCTCTTCTGTCTTCTGATCTGTACAAGCGTACAAAAAGTGCTTTTTTTTTTAAAGCAGGTGAAGTACTGAAAGGAGAATATTAATTTACCCATTCAGATACGGGGTGAGATTTCACATTAAAAGCCCTTTTTCTCTTATATGTTATTTCCATACAGTAAAACATCTGGAGAGATTCCTCTGTAGTGATAGAGCAAAGATGGTGATAATTCCACATATTCTTTATTACCTTCAAAAGTTTTCATTACAGTATGGGAATGATCTGGGATTTACCATCAAGTATAACTTAGTAAGTCCTAAGGTAAAGTGACTTGCCTAGGATCCCTGAGCGACTAAGCCCCAGTGGCAGCATTTGAACCCAAGTTTACCTGAATCCTAACCAAACCCTCCCTCCTCTGCACTAAGCTGCTGACGTGTTTGGAAACAATAACAAATGGAGATTTACCTGGAAAATATAATATTGCCACTGAGGTCAACTGTAAATGGCGTAAAAATGTGAATAGAAAGTTTTCAAAGTAAGATTAATAAATTAATATTTGTAAATACGAATCAACTACCAAACATGCCTACCCTGTGCCCAGAGGTGTGTTCTACGTTATTTATGGGAGATATAGTTAAAGTAGAAGACACAGTTTCTGCCTTCCAGAAGCATAAGGCACATAAAACAACAATTTAGGTGAACATATATAATTAAGTGATATGTTATTTGGAATTTGTTTTGTGTCCTGGGAAGGAAAGAAAGATCATTGTAAACGGGAGCGGTCAAGGACAATATTCTCATCTATGAGAGAATTTCTCACGAAGATGGTTTCTCTTGGAGGCAAGAGAACTTCAACTCTTGAGACAACTTAGGAAAGGTTGAAATCTCAGTGGGAGAGAAAGGGAAAAAATAGGGGAGGAATGAGAAGAAGGAAAGAAGTAAAAAGTGAAAAAAAAAAGAAGGGGAAAAGAGAAGGGGAAAAAAGGAATCTGGTGAGAAGTGGTAGAGCAGCTATGTTGAAAGTTGCCTCCTTTTAGCCTAAAAATACTATCATGAAATAACAATGGGGTTTAAGACTACTTTCCCATATTAATACAATTAAAAATGAATAATTTTCTTAATTCAGTCTATAAACACTCCATGCAAATTGTATAAGTATTTTTAAGCAGATTCCCACTTTTTCCCCACTTCCTTCTCAGTTTTTAAGTAGCCCTACATAGGATCATGAATTTCAAGCTAGAAGGAGCCTTAAAAAGTCAATGTGTCAGGATAGCTTAGTGACTCAGTGGATAGAGAGCCAGATCTAGAGATGAGATCCTGGGTTCAAATATAACTTCACACACTTCCTAGTTATGTGACCCTGGGCAAGTCTCTTAACCCCCAAAGCCCAGCCTTTACCACAGTTTTCATTCTAAGATAGAAGATAAGGGAGTATTTTTAAGACATTATATCCAATATTGCAATATATCCAATATATCCAATATTGCAGATAACAGTATTATTTTTTAATCTGATATTTTTCCATTAATTCCAATAAACCTTTTTTTAAACAAAGAAACTGCAAGAAGGTCTTTTTAAGGCAGAGTGATAATGAATTTTAAAAGGTTCTTTACTTTCTGACAGAACTTAATGATAATCATCTTAGTAGAAAGTGGTGCAGCAATTATTTTATCAGTTAATTTTAATTATTTGTTTATGGTATATCAAGGAAATAACTTGTATTAAAAACAAAAAGTCATCAATAAACTTTCTTTCAAATAATATCAAGAGTTTCTTAGCCTTCTTGAGCCAACTTCCCTATGGAATTTTAGTCCACAAACCCCTCCTGACCAACCTTTCTCTCATGCCTTTGAAATTTTCTTCTCAAAATTAAAAATGTTTGACTCTATCCAACTTTCCAGTTTGCCACTTCTCCACCAGGTCCCAATCGTTTCCACCCCAGGAACAACCAGTTCCTCATTTTTATTGAAAATCGGGGGCCAGAAGAACAACTTCCCTCCATAGTTCCCCACCTTTTGAAGGATGAAATGATGATTAAGTGAAATTTTTTAAAAATATTTGCTTCTTTGCTTTGTGCAGAAACAAATCAAAAAAACACATAAATCTTTGAAATGTCCCCCTCCGTGCCAGGATTCTGATTTCTTTCCTGAACTTAGATTCTATCCACGTCTATCCAAATAATCTAAAATGTCAAGGTAGCTTCTGTTTATACCTTCAATGAATTTTGTTCAGTTACTTTCTACCAGGTTTCACTCTTCTAGTTACCATTTTTCTTCACATAAATATATCTTCTTAATATACAATACTGTTCCCCCACCTTTTGCTAAATTCAGTTGCTTAGTGCTGACTCAAGTCTCAATTTCAGGGCTCTGAGCCAAATTCCCAGTTGCCCCAGCCTAGTTATGTATGAGACTCTGTTATAAGTTATGACCCTATGTCCAGAGCATTTGCAAGTGCAAGAAACAACTGCTTTTAACTAATGAAAATAACCACCTAAAGTAACCTTTAGTAGTAGCTCCTCCCCTCTTGTAGTCACATACGAATGAGGCTTAGCCTGACAACCTCAATCAAGTAATAATAAGTAGCTAACATTTATATAGAGCTTTAAAGTTTGCAAAGTAGTTTACATATCTCATTTGATCCTCAATCCTGAATGGTAGATGTTACTATTATCCCCATTTTACAGATAAAGAAACTGAGGCAGACAAGAGTCGCACAGCTAATTAGTCGCACGGATTTAAATTTGAATTTTTCCCTACTCCAAGCCTGTCTGTATCCCAAACCTATTTATGAGCAGACACAAAAGCTACCAACTATGGCTTTGGATATATCAAAGCCATATTCCCAAGTCATATTCCCCTCTGGGAGTTCTAATCTGCCCCAGTGATACCTATAAAACAATGTTTCTCCTTATATTGGGATCTCTAGTTCAGTTTTCTTATTGCCCCTACTTTATATAATCTTAAACTATAAATTTTATTCCTGACTCCTTTCTTGGATTTTGTTGCCTGTAAATTACATCTTTACTTCTGTTGTTAGGTTGTGGTTATTCTGTATAGTACCTAGCTTTGTGAATAAGAATATGCCCTTTCCTCCGTCCCCTGATTTACTTTCCAATTTAAATCCCTTTTTAAGTGATTTGTATGACTAGTAGACACATTCTTACCACTCCTCGTTAGACGATCCTGTTCCAGGCAAGGAGCCCATCATTCCTATATTTTAATCCATGCTTCACAATCCCAAATCTTCATAGCTTTTCACTTTCCGTATTTTACTTTCTCTTCTGAAATCCTTACCTTCTATCAGTAGAGAGCAGTGGTTAAAATAACAGCTGTGTTCCTATGGTTTTCCGTTCCTTACACAATTCAATAAAATTTTATTAAGCACCTGCTTTGTGTGAGGTCTACACTAAGCACCAAGGATGCAGAGGACCAAAAAAACTAGTCTGTGCTCTTGAGTATATTGTAATTAGGGAGATGATGAAAATAGGTAAGTATATACAAGATACACGGTGGTTGTCCTTTGTACTGGAAGAGGACCAAAATGACATCAAAATGTTAGGATTGATGTACAATGTGTCCGAGTGTGGCTGACCAATGTGACCTTGGAGGGCTCTACCCCAGGTTGGGCACAAACAGCCCATATGAACATTTGGGATGGAGAAGTCCCTAAATGTACACATCTCACATTATTCTGCTTTGCTCATAGTACACAATGCCTTCTTTGTAGGCATGCCATATTGGATGGTGCCAGTATCTCCCAAGACTCACAATGGATACCAGAGTTTTTCAGTGTAGAGACCTTAGGGACCTCCATGGAAACTCTTGCCTTGTGTGAGTTCTCCACAAAAGTCTTTTAGACAAACACAGATTATAATCAAAGCCCCCTCTAACTACCAACTTCAGCTACTGACTTCTCCACAGTAATAGTTCAACAATTCATTCACCTCCAGATGGAAAAATTTTCATCTCATGAATTGTTTCCTAGCATTTCTTTGCAAGATAACTCCTGGGAGTTATTTCTGAGAGACCATTCTGTTTCTCAGGAAAGTTCTGAGTCCTTTATCTCTGTGCTCAAATCATTTTTCTTCAGCCACAACAGTTAACAGTCTCTCCAGAACAGTTAGTGTTAACCTTCTCATAGACTCCTCATAGATGAGGGTAACCGTAGCCACAGGCTCTGCAGGAGAGGATACTGAAGCCAGGATTACGGTAGTAGTAGATTATTGTCTTTCTGAGAAAGAGGTGAAAAGTAGGAAATTGGAGTGATACATATGGCAGCAGAAGGCAAAATGCACTTGCTGGACAGACTTTGGTATCCTATTTGATCCAGAAGTGACAGAGCATAGTCTAAAAGACTGAGATCATAGAGGGATGAGGTGAGAATTGACTCAGTCTCTAAACCAGACAGCTCTGCCTGGCACCAGAAGGAAGGAAGCACACCATCTGGTAACTTCCTATTTTAACTCATTATTCTTGCTAACTAGGTGCTAAGCGAAGTTGTTTCTACCTGTTGAAGTAATACAGTGCTGTCAGTATCTTCTAAATTTTAGTATTTTGTAGCAAATAGTTGAGTTTAATTCCCCTCAGAAGGGAATCACTGACCATCACTCTTCTTCCTGTGACCCTTTTGGGATCATCTCTCATCTGAAAGCACCTAGGAAGTCCCCAGCATCATTTCTTGGATGTCAAGCAACTACTACTTTCTCAATGGAGCCATCTTTTTGGTAAAAGCCTTAAATTTCATTCCTGACTCCACATGTTTTTAGTAGAAGCCCTCATTTTTCTCCTCCTTATCATATTCTTCCATTCCCCAAGTGCTTAACAGGTGAGGATTTCTCCTTGCCTCTGCAAATCATTTTTTCTTATGTATTTTCACATCAAATTTGTTTCTTTTGTTAATTAAATTATTTTTATATTGACCCAATTTTAAATAATCATTTTCTGACATTTTGCCATCCATGTTCTCTTTCCCTTCTATCCCTCACCCCTCACCAAGATGGCAGGTACTGTGATATATGTTGTATATGTGGTGTCATACAATAAAACATTTTAATGTTTGTCATGTTATTTACATATTGCTTACACTAGAGAAGAATTCATGGAAGAAATAAAGTCAAGAATGGTATGTTTCAATATGCATCCAAACTCCATTATTTCCTTCTATGGCAGTAGATAGCCTTTTTCATCATGAGATGCCTGAATCCTTGCATTGCAGATAAGAGTTAAGCCATTCACAGTTGATCATCGCACATTATTGTTGTTACTGTGTGCTTCGTTCTCCTGGTTCTGCTCATTTCACTTTGCATCACTTCATATAGGTCTTTCCAGATTTTTTTATGATTGGCTAGTTTATCATTTCTTATGGCACAATACTATTCCATTACAATCTGTGGGGGACCAAGGGGTTAAATCCCCCCCAAGTCTCCCTCCTCTATCCTGTAAGTTCACAAAGAGGACACAGGTGCAGAGAAGAGAGCAATGTAACTTTGATAAAGATATAGAAGGCAAAGAGAAATCTCCTCCCTGGCTCCAGAGGTCAGGCTCTAGTCAAAACTATTTTTGTTGACCGATTCCAATTATTGAGCTCCATTCCCACAGTAAAAGAGATAAAATAGGGACTGCTTCTAGCTTAAGGAGAAGCAGTAGCCTAAAGCCTGTTGATAGAGGAACATGGTGGAATAAATCTAGATTGTTACAAGCCTGCCAGTGTGAGAGTCTCTCTCCTTCCTTTGCGCATCCTACC
This sequence comes from Monodelphis domestica, assembly GCF_027887165.1. NCBI lineage: Eukaryota > Metazoa > Chordata > Mammalia > Didelphimorphia > Didelphidae > Monodelphis > Monodelphis domestica. The sequence continues at coordinate 456,544,616 of NC_077228.1, forward strand.
CCTCGGTCCCCATTTGGAACCCCCAGATCGCGACAACAATCATATACCACAACTTGTTCAGCCATTCCCCAGGTGGTGTCTTCTTTTCTTTTTAAAGAATATTTAATTCTCCAAATGAGTTGGAGGCTGGAGAAAGGTTCTTCAAGTTCTGTAGAAGTCTAGGAGCAAGACTGATTTGCACTTGAAGCATTGTTGGCCATACCAGAAAGACAAACATCCTACCCTATGGGCGGGTCACTTCAAGACCCTACTGGAAGCTAATCCTGGTGATATATTCCTGTATTCCCTGCCAATAGGAAGGACCACCATTGAGTGGGTCTCAAGCTTAGGAGTTCTGGACTGTAGCATACTAAGCTGATCAGGTGCCCAAACTAGATGTGGCACCAAAATGGCGAGCCCCCAAGATTGGAGAGCCACCAGGCTGCCCAAGGAGAGACAAACTGGTCCAGTTTGAAAATGGAGCAGGTCAAAGCTCCTGTAGCAATCAGTAATGGAATCAGTCTGTGCTTGAGAGAGACAGGCTTAGTTTCAAAAACACAAAAACCTTTCTGGAAGCAAAATCCTCAATACATTTGTGAGGCAAATTTTTGACTGAACATAAGGAAGAACTTCTTAAATATCAGAGCTATCCAAAAATGAGATGAGTAATAATTGCTTTCATTAATATGGCACTTTAAGGTCTGCAGAATACATATTGTACATTTCTGAAGGATGGATTAAATTTGTACTGTTTGACCCTAGAAAGCAAGAGCCAACACAATGAGTTATGGTTTCAGATCCAGCCTTGGCGTTTGCACACCAAAGTGGGGAAGTTTCTCAAAAGCATTGACAGGTACAATTCCTGAGAAACTGGCCACCTTGGAGTGCTCCATGGAGACCAAGGCCAAGAAGAATGCCTGTGATCTGGAGGCCAACTTGGTGGTGCTCAAGCTATTCTGATTCAACTCAGCCTTCCCTCAGACCAGAGTGACAGCCCAGATTCTGCCGAAAACCCTCACCAATCTACCCCACATGGACTTCACTGTGTGCAAGTGCCTGATTGACCAGGCTTATCAAGAAACGCAGCCCATCACACAGATCCTGTACTTGGGAGACTTGCTGGAAGCCTGCCATTTCCAGGCTTTCTGGCATGCCCTAGAGAACATGGATCTTCTTCTCCTTCATGGCGTCACAGGCTTTGAAAATTCTGTCCAAAAACATCATTATCTGGGCATCACATATCAACAAATTGGCTGTTGGCTGCTGGACCAAATGCTGGGAGATCTTTCAGACAGACAGCTGAAAATATGGGGGAGCAAATATGGCTGGAGCTCCAGTGAGGCCGGACCGATCTTCATCTGTGACCAAGAAGAGAGTATCAAGTCCAAAAACATCATGGAAAGTTTGAAAGTGTTTCCAGCATCATGGCCTCCTCCCAGTAACTCCTTCTGCCTAATGTCTTCCTTTTATTCTTTTTTGTTTTCTCTTACATAAAGCAAGTTTCTTAAATAAAAAACCATGACTTCCCGGAAGAAAAAAAATCATAAGTAATTTAATACAGTGCAGAATTAAATTTAGGCTCAGTCTTACCAATTAGAGCTACCTAAAGGCAATGAACTACTAGAGGAAAGATGGGTTTCTCTTCTTTGAAGGTCCTTATGAAGAGTCGGAATGGCCACAAGTCAGATACATTCTTGAGGAGATTCTTTTCAGGGATGGGTTAGATTAGATGGCTGATGATGTCCTTGCCAACTCTAAAATTCCATGTTATCTAATTCAATAAAGAGCTCCCCGTCAATGGGGATACTCAAGGAAAGGTTGAATGGCTACCTTCCAGGGATATGGTAGGGTGACTCACGTTTGAGGTAGAGGTCATACATGAGGCCACTGAAGTCTATTCCAATTCTTTTTTTTTTTAACCCTTACCTTCCATCTTGGAATCAATACTGTGTATTGGCTCCAAGGCAGAAGAGTGGAAAGGGCTGGGCAATGGGGGTCAAGTGACTTGCCCAGGGTCACACAGCTGGGAAGTGTCTGAGGCCAGATTTGAACCTAGGACCTCCCATCTCTAGGGCTGGTTCTCAATCCACTAAGCTATCCAGCTGCCCCCTATTCCAATTCTTTAGATTTTATGATTATAAGTTTGAGAATGAATGATTTAGTCATGATTTTGCTTCTGGGCATTTTACCAAAGTTAGTAATTCGTAGTTGAAACCAGAAGGTAAAATCATTATTCAAGCATGTAAGATCATTAAATGTAGATGTGTGGGGCACAATGTTCAGAGTGCTAGACTTGGAATCAAGAAGGCCTTGGTTCAAATGCTGCCTCTGCCACTTATTAGCTGTGTAACCATGGGGAAATTTCAACTTCTCTGAACCTTAGTGTTTTTATCTCTAGGATGGAGAAGATAATACTATCATCTAACTCACAAGACTATTATATACAGACCTTAGAGTTCAAATATGTGTCACCTTTTATTATTATTTCACAAAAACATAGTACTCTAGCATATGTAGGAAAAAAGTAAAAATATATTTGACAAAGTCTTTATGGCATAAACCCATTATATTGTGATTGGGGCAAAGAAATGGCACAATGCACAGAGCATAAGCCTAGAGTCAGGAAAACCCAAGTTCACATCTGACCTCAGACACTTACTAGTTGTGTGACCCTGTCCAAGTCACTTCTTAACCCTGCTTGCCTCAATTTCTTCATCTGTAAAATGAGCTGAAGAAGGAAATGGCAAATAACTCCAGTATCTTTACCAAGAAAACCCCATATGAGATCACAAAGAGTTGTTGGATATTATTGAAAAACAACTCAATAACAACATTATACTGCAAAGTTTACATACAAAGTAAAGGTGCATAAAGGAATATGCCCTTCCCCAGCTAAAAGCCTCTAAAATAGGAAAGATGACTTCAGAAAACACGTGCCATTTCTTCACTAGTCAAGTTGATTTTTGCCTATTTTGTCACCACTTGTGCCCAGGAAGCCATGGCCAGTTCCAAGAAGCCAGATTTTCTTCTTTTGCCACCAAGGCACAACAAAGGGTGCAAAAACCCAACAGGCCAGTTATGGAAATTTACTTATGTAGTTTGGATTTTTTTAGAGCAGCATGAATAGAATTTACCAATGAGGAAACTGATGCCCAAAAAAATGAAGGTCACATAACTAGTTACTCTCAAAGCCATCTCTCAAACAGAGGCCTCTGAACTCCACCAACCAGGGCTTTTTTCCACTTGGCACCCTACTAGTGGAATCTGGCAAAGTAAACTTAGGATCACAGATTTAGAGTTTGGAGGGACCTTAGAGGACATCAATTTCAACTCTCTCATTTTATCAGTGAGGAAACTGAGCCTCAGAGAGGTCAAGCACTATGCCTAAGACCACACAAGAAATAAAAGTAGCAAAGCTGGACTTCTCATTCAAGTTCTCCATTTCCAAGTCAAGTGCTCCTTCCACGTTCCAATGTTTTAATTTGTTTTAATTCAAAAGTCTAAAGATTCTATTTGGGAAACATTTTCCAGTGAATCTGATCTTCCCTTCAGTGCCAACGTTCAAGGAATGAATATAAACTAGCAGAAGCTAATGATACTTGTTTCCTCTGTTTTTGTTACTTTAAACTTTTGGTTAGATTTTCGAATACTTCTAGACCTTTGTTACTTTTCATCAGGAAAAAAATATGTAAGCTCTATCATCCCCAAGATTCCTCATATCTGAATGGCAATGGTACCCCGTAATTTCCAGCCCAAGATCTATGCAAGAAAAGAAGTACAAAACTGAAAAGCCCACACAGAAAGGTATTATTACAAAGTGGCAGCCCCAGCTCAATGAGCACGTGGGATTAAAACAATGCCTTCCTTGGTTTGAGTTGACCACACCTAGCAGAGCGTTCGGCTTTGATTTATTAAAGTCACATCCCAGTAGAAAGGATCTGATTTGTGTTTTCTTTCCTTTTCCTGCTCTTTCTTTATATTTGGGTTAAGACTGGTTAAGGCTCCTTTGTCCCAGAGAGCCTGGTTCAGGAAAGGAAGATCTGAAAGGCAGCTTTGCCATTGTGTTCACAACGATATTGTTCTGCCACCAGACCCTGCATCGTTCAATAGAAAGGGATGAAACGAACCACTTTTGTCTCCATGTTGAAGGCTGCAAGAGTTCACAGTTGTTGTAACTCCTCTGGGCATGAAGAGAATGGACATCTGGTTTGCCTCCACCAGGTGCTGTGTTCACCTTCCTAAAAGTCCTGTTTGCTTCTCGGGGGCCCTGATGTTTTAATCCCCCTTGTTTGATGCAATGTCGAACACCCAGGGGTATGGCCCGTAGCCCCAAACCATCTGTTTCCTAGTTACATTAGCAAAAGCTGAAGCGTGCCTTTTCTCTCTTGGCTTACGTTTCCCAAATGTTCCTGGAAGCACTTTGTAAAGCATTAAGAAGAACCCTAGGACTCAAGGCTAGCTTTACAAAATTGACCGTGAAATTTAGTCAAACAGTGATGAAACTGGCCAGCAATTGGCAAACATTTTCCATTTCTTTTTTCTTCCTTCCTTCCTTCCTTCCTTCCTTCCTTTCTTCCTTTCTTCCTTTCTTTCCTTTTCTTTCTTTTTCCTTCTTTCTTTCCTTCTTCCTTCCTTTTTCTTTCTTTCCTTCTCTCTTTCTTTCTTACCTTCTTTCCTCTTTTCTTTTCCTTATTTCTCTTTCTTTATTTCTCTCTTCCTTCCTTTATTTTCTTTCTTTTTTCTTTTCTTTCTTCCTTTCCTTCTTTCTTTCCTTTCTTTCTTCCTTTCTTTTTCCTTCTTTCTTTCCTGCCTTCCTTCCTTCTTCCTTTCTCTTTCTTTTCTTTCTTTTTCTTTCCTCCTTCCTTCCTTTTTTCTTTCTTTCTTCCTTCCTTCCTTCCTTCTTTCCTTCCTTCCTTCCTTCTTTCCTTCCTTCCTTCCTTTCTTTCTTTCTTCCTTCCTTCCTTCCTTCCTTCCTTCCTTCCTTCCTTCCTTCCTTCCTTTCTTTCTTTCTTTCTTTCTTTCTTTCTTTCTTTCTTTCTTTCTTTCTTTCTTTCTTTCTTTCTTTCTTTCTTTCTTTCTTTCTTTCTTTCCAAAATACTAGCTTACCAGAAAATGCATCCTTTTCATGAACTAGTATCTTAGCCATTTGTCATGACAGAGAACATTGCAGTTTACAAACTGGGAATTTAGAGATTCTTCAAACTAGCACTGACCTTCCTTTGGGTAATGGGTGTCTTTTTTTAGATTTACACAAACCCTGAAAATGTTTATAATATGAATGCTCAGCTTGAGGCTGATTTGTTTCAAATTGTTGCAGGAATTCCAGGAAACAGAGAAGCTGCTGGCTGGCATTTCCTGGTGTTAAAACCAGAGGTTTTCCCCCTCATTTATGAGAGTCCTTCCATCCCGTCTCAGCTGCTCTAGCTTGCAATCTGTTTATTGTTCTGGGGATGACAAAGGCATGGAGCAAGCCAGCCATTCATTCTCAGAGTCAGATCTGTTATGTTACCACTGATTTGATATGGCTCCTCATACATAGGAAGAAAGAAGCTGACTTTAACCTCTTTACCTGGCAAACCATTTGATTTTCAGAATTGTATTGATTTTCATTTCTTTAGGCTTTCCCACACAGAAGAGCTCTCTTCTGGCCTGGAAGATGGAAGGGGGGAAAAACTCAGAGCACACGTTAAAAAAAAAAGCAACTTGGAAATATGCCAATTGGCAATGCCCAATGATCAAACACTTCGGAATGCTGGCTGCCTTTGCCATCATCATCTTCCAGATATTAAGTATCCAACTGCTGTCTGACCTCTTGACTCTTTTACTAGGAGATCAAAACTGGAATGCAAGAGTGATCTGGCCCCTAGTTGTGACTTTTAAATAGTAAATGCTGGGTATCTCGGGTCGATTATGCCTTCATATTCAGGAAAATATGTCTTTAATTTTTCTTAATTGAGCGTCCCATCGAGGGCCACTGCATGTTAATATTAAAGATTAAAAATGAAGGAACCAGAGAGGAAACTTCCTTTTTGTAAGATTTGTCCCTGTGTGAGTTTTAGTACTGTTCGGTGTGTGCTAATCTCACTTAAATTTAAGCTTTCACTTCAGCAGTAAAATGTATTGAGCATGTTTCTCTTCTTTAGCATCTGATTTATAAGCAATTCTAGCATGTGGAACCTCCCTTTCTCCCCACTGGATTTTAAAATGTGACATTTGTAATTTGTTCTATTCAGATCAGATCTTTGACCCACCTGGTTGAGTCAGATGCGTCCAGGCCCACAGCCCATACCCTGTGTTTCAAAGGAAAGCAAAGAGAGCTCCAGCCAGTTGTAGAGAGAGTTGATTTAATAGAAACGAGCAGTTGGAAATGATAGCCTTTGCCAATTCTTCTGAAATGCTTTTCTTATTTTCCCAAGCTAATATGCTCACACATTTCAGGAAATTCATGTGGGTGGTAGGAACATGAACAGAAAAAAATGTGGGCATTTTGGAAATTGAATGTCACGGGGAAAAGTTTTTTCATAATAGCATCATCATCCGGCCTGAGGAGAAAAGCCTGTTGCCACAGAGAAAAAGAATTACTCAGCACATTTTGTGAACCATTTTAGTTTCCGTTTATATTTGGTTCTTTGGAAGTCTGAGTCCTTGACCTTATCTTCCCACCTCCATGCTATTCCTTTCCATCTTGGCTCTTCCTTTGCCCATCCTTTTCTCAGCTCCTTCCTCTTAAAAAAAATGTTTCCTCAAGGCACTTAATAAAATGCACTTTGCAGAACACTTCCTTCAAAACAATGTTAAGAGGCAGTACAAGCATAAATGGGAATAATCATTACACAAGTGTTCTATGCAGAAACTGTTTTGCTAATCTTAAACTCCATTTTACAGATGAGGACACTGGCTCAGGGAGCTTTAGTGGACATATTCAGTTCCCTAACCAATGAGTGGCTGTGGCAGAATCCAAACCCAGAACTCTTGACTGGTGGAGACAGTGGAGAATCATATGATGGGAAACATTCTGGTCTCATGGAACCCGTTTTCTCATGACCCCATTTTCACTTATTGAAGCTAATTTCAAAATAGTCACCTACCTAAACTAGTAGCCAAACTGAGGCTGAGATATTGATTGGTGTTTTCTATCAGTCAACATCCATATGTACTTACAATATGCCAGGCACCATACAGGGTGGTAAGGATTCAAGGACCAAAACAAAATCATCTCAGAGATGGGGGGAAAGGACCACCTTGTACAAAAATATTTAGAGCAACTCTTATTGTGTTGACAAAGAACTGGAAACTGAAGTATTGTCCATCAATTGTAGAATGGCTCAAAAAGTTGTGCTTTATGATTATAATGGAATTCTATTGTGCCATAAGAAATAACAAACAAGGTCGATCACAAAAAAAAAAACTTGGAAAGACTTACCTGAATTGATACAAAGTGAAGTGAGCAGAGCCAGGAGAATATTGTACATAGTAACAACAATACTCTACAATGATCAACTGGGAATGACTTAACAGATCTGCAAGGATCCAGGACAACTGTAAGGAATTTAGGATGAAAAAGGCATAAAAAGAATGGATGGAGTTTTATGCAGATTGAAACATATCATTCTTCATTTTGTTTACTTTATGTGTTATTTTCTTCTATAAGCAACATTTGTCTTCCTTCACAATCTGATGAACATAGAAATTGTATGGTAGCACATGTATATACCGGAAATGTTGGGGAAGAAGGAGAGAAAGGATGAAAAGAACACAGATCACAAAATCTCAGAATATGATTATTAAAAATTGTAAGTACATGTAACTAGAAAAAATGCCTTTGAATCAACTAAAAAACTAGTTGAAATAATAACTTTAGCAAAGTTGCAAGATACAAAGATAAACCCACATAAATCATCAACATTTCTATATGTTACAACAAAGTTCAGTAGCAAAAAATAGAAAGAGAAATTCCATTTAAAATAACTCTAGACAATATAAAATGCCTGGGAATCTACTTGCCTTCAAGACAAATACAGGAATTATATGAGCACAATTACAAATATTCATTGCTCATGGATAAGTCAAACTAATAAAATAAAAATTATATCAACCTAAATTAATTTACTTATTCAGTGCCCTACCAATCAAACTGCCAAAAACTACTTTATGGAACTAGAAAAAATAATAACAAAATTCATGTGGAAGAACAAAAGATCAAGATATCAAGGGAATTCCTGGGGGAGCGGGGGGGAATATCAACAAAAGTCACCTAGAAGAACCAGGTCTCAAATTGTACTATAAAGCAGGAATCCTCAAATAGATGAAATAGAAATAGGAAATGGAGTGGTACACCAATGGAATAGATTAGATACACAATATACAGGGATAAATTACCTTAGCAATTTATAAGGCCAAAGATTACAGCTTCTGGGATAAGAACTCACTATTTGACAAAAATTGATAAGAAAACTAGAAAACAGTATTGCATATAGACCAATATCTCACACCCTATACCTGTGATGGTGAACCTATGGCACATGTGACAAAGATGGCACCAGAAACTGCTCTGTGGGCACATGCACCACTGCCTGCCAGGGTTAGTTACTAGAAAGGCAGAGGGACTCTGGCAGAGCTGTTCCCTTACCCCTTCTCCACTGTGTCTCCCTTCCCCTCTGCCCAGCAGCCCAATGGAAGAGCTTATTCCCTCCCCTGAACAGATTCTCAGGCCAATCCCCTCCTCCTCTCCATACTCAACTCTTTTCAACCTCCCCTCTGCTCAGCAGCCCAGTGGAAGCACTTACTCCCTCCTCTGAGCAGAGTGCCTGAGTCACTCTTCTCCCTTTCTCCCACCCCTGTCTGGGGTAAGGGGGAAGGGGGAGCAGGCACCCAGTCTGGGGGTGAAGCATGGCACACAGTGTCTAAAAGGTTCTAAAAGGTTCACAATCATTGCCCTATACCAAGATACAGTCAAAATGGGCATATGATTTAAAGATAAAGAGTAATATATTATGGGAACATAGCATAGTTTACTGGCATTTAACAGTAATGGTGAACCCATGGCATGGATGCCAAAGATAGTACACACAGTGCTCTCTGTGGGCATATGGTTGCCTTCCCCCCTGACCACCACCCCCAGAGTTTTTTACTAGAAAGGCAGAGGGACTCAGGCCCAGCTGCTCCCCTTCCCCTCTGCACTGTGCCTGATGATATTTTTTCACATCCCCTGGCCCTCTGCCCAGTAGCTCAATGGGAGCGCACAAGGGATAAGGTGGGTGGCTCACAGGTGGCAGAGCTGGAGGGGAGCAGAGCACTCAGATCACTCCCCTCCCCCTCTCTACACTCACTGAAGACATTCCTCATTTCTCCCACCCCTCTACCCAGTAGCCCAATGGGAGCACTTTCTCCCTCCCCTGTGTGGGAGAAGCAATACCTAGCTAGATTAAGATATTATTAATAAGGATTATCTGCCAAAGAAACCCAAAATGGGGTCTGACAAAGAGTCAGACATGGCTTAAAAATGACTAAACAATTGTTAAATCTTTTAGAAAGTTATCAGGGATGATAACAAAAAACAAAGTAGGAATAATAGAAACCTATAAGATGCCTTGGTTCTTCTGCCTGCTCACTCAAGACTGCTGGAAGGTAGAGGAGTATAGTGGGAATTGTACTGACTCTAGAGTAGGAGGGTCTGCATTCAAATGGAATCCTTAATGCCTTTAGTATTTATAATATGAATGACCTTGGAAAAGTCATTTTCTCTAGTGACAGCTAGTGTCTGAGGCCTGAACTCAGGAAGAGGAGGCACTCTTTCCACTGCAATACCTAGCTAGATTAAGAGATTATTAACAAGGATTATCTGTGGAACACCACCAGGAAAATGAAAGTGTCTCTATTCGCATAGAACCTTTGGCCAAGAGGTTTGCAAAATAAAAGGCACCTCTGAGGGCAAGAAAAATGGATGAGGGTAGGAAAAGAAGCATTTTTATCTTCTCCCAGTTCTATGAAGAAAGCCCAAAACTGAAGGAAATGTTTAGGATCTGCTTTGCAAAGCATAAAGGCTCATGCTATGTTTTTCCATATGATACAGTCTTCCAAAGGATAGAGATAGAGACTGAACGTGTGATCTCATTTATCAGAAAACTGCCAATGGGGAAACTCCATTTACCTAACACAAGTGGACACCTTCCCTGAAACTTAGTGTCCAGAGTGCTAAGAGGTTAAGTGACTTGCCCAAGGTCATTCAGTTGTAGGACTTAATTCTAAGCCTTCCTGACTCTGAGTCCAGTTGTCTATCCATCAAATCAGATTGCTTCTTTGTACACACACACACACACACAGAGAGAGAGAGAGAGAGAGAGAGAGAGAGAGAGAGAGAGAGAGAGAGAGAGAGTTTTGAGTATTTATTGACAAAGGTAAAAACCCATACTGAAACAAATGGATTTTGATATTATCACTGATGTGAAATCTATATAATTAATTGAGTCTCAGAATTCATCAAGTTCTCTTCTGCAAAGCAGGGAGAGTTTCTATGGAAAAGCCTGAAATATAAGGCATAAATAAAAGTGTGTTATAGACTCATGTGTCCTGTTGAGAATTCATGTAAAAAAGATAAAAAATGAACTGCCCCTGGGGCAGCTAGGATAGAGCACCAGGTCTGGGGTTGGGACCACCTGAGTTTAAATCTGGCCTCAGAAACTTCCTAACTGTGTGACCCTGGGCAAGTCACTTAACTCTATTTGCCTAGCCTTCAGCCTTAAGAGTTGTTACTGGAGACTGATACACTGTGGTACAATAAAATGTAATGGACTTCTCCATTAGTGGCAATGCAGTGACCATGAACAACTTGGAGGAACCTACAAAAAAACCACTATCCACATTCAGAGGAAACACTGTGGGAGTAAAAACACAGAAGAAAAACAACTACTTGAATACATGGGTCAAAGGGGTTGGGGATGGAGACTCTAAATGAACATCCTAGTGCAAACAACATCATTGAAATAGGTTCTGATCAAGGACACAAATAATAACCAATGAAATTGACTGTAGGCTGCAGGAAGGGTGGGGAGAGGAGAGGGAGGGAAATAATGTGTTTATTGTAACCAAGGAATAATGTTCTAAATTGACTAAATAAACTAATTCAAATGGGGAAAAAAAGTTGTTACTGAAAGAGAAAGTAAGGGTTTTTAATAATATTTTTTTTAAGTTAGGCTGTTGGGTAGGTTGGATAATAAGTATTAGGGTTAGTGAGAAAAATAAATACAAAATTAATGTATGGGAAAGCCTGGCTAAATTTAGATTAAAAACTTTTCCATTCTCTTTTATTATTATTACTGTGTTTTTATTATACTATATTATTAATAAAATAAAATAAAAATAAAAAATACAATAATAATAATAATGGCTAATGCTTATATAGCATTCCAGCATTCACAAAGTTATTTCGTTTGATCCTCAGGACAACCCAATAAGATTGTCCTTCATAATTTGCAAATTATGAAACTGAAGCTGAGAGATAATATAGCTAAAAAATATCTGACTCTAAGGTAGGATTTGAACTTGGGATTTCCTGACTCCAACTCCATTGCTCTACCTACAATGCCACCTAGTTGCCTATCCTTGGAATATGGGAGCTTTGGCAATACAAAGGGTTGGAAGGACTTGGTATCAAAGAATATTTGGTCTTTGTTTCTACTACCACCTTGTCCTCATTTTGAGCCTTTCCTTAACAGGAACTTTATACCACTTAGCCTGTGGGTACTTAGCCTTGCTGCCTCCCCTAACTTGCTTTCACCTATCTTAACAAGCATCTCCAGGGCCCAGAAGATAAAGGCTTTCAGAAAGGCTCCCTTCTGCCACAATGGCTCTTCTGGAGAAAATACCACTAGATTTCAAAAGGACAAGCTCCCAGTGCCATTTGTTAACCTGCTATTACTTGTGTTCAAATGATGGAGCCTCTCCAGGCAGCTCCTTCACTCTACTGTCTTATCAGGAAAAGGAATCAGCTGTGGGATGTAGAGCTGCCAGGGGAAAATTAATCTCTGGAGCTGCCTGGAATCTATAACTTAAGCCAATGAAGGATGTTGGCCCAGGCAAGCATGTTAGCACATCCTAGAAGCCAGTGGTAAATAATACCACGTGCTCCTGTTCTTGAGCTGTCCCAGCTCCTTGGTGCAGGGAGAGTTCTGGAGGAAGAGGGCTATTTGCATGGTGACATTTAGTGAAAGGTGGAATGAGGCTCTGAAAAGCCCATTAGGCTGTCCTTGGTTGGCATCCACACTTCTCCCCACTAGGTCTCCAACATGAACAACTGACCTTTACTTTATGGGTTAAAATTGTACTACATCTGTGTCCTTTGCAAGGGACTATTTTAATTTTTTATTTCAATAACAAATTTCCATATAAGTTTTCCAAAGACATACAAACCAAATTGTCTTCCTCCCTTCTTCCCTTCCCACTCTTGGAGCTGACAAGCAATTTAATCTGCGTTATATAGTATCATGCAAAATATTTTTCCATATTGTTTATTTTTTTGTAAATGAATAATCTTTTAAAACCAAAACCCCCAAACATAAACCCAAGTAAATAAGTGACAAATCATATGTTTTCATCTGCATTCTGACTCCAATGGTTCTTCCTCCAGATATGGGTAGCATTCCTTTTCATAAGTCCCCCAGAATTGTTCTGGGTCATTGTATTGCTGATAGTAACTAAGTTTATCATAGCTGATCATTCCACAATATAGCAGTTACTGTGTACAATGTTCTCCTGGTTCTGCTTATTTCACTCTGCATCTGTTCATATAGTTCTTTCTAGCTCTTTCTGAAATCCCTCCAGTTCATCATTTCTTAATAGCACAGCAGTATTCCATCACTACCATACACCACAATTTGTTCAGCCATCCCCCAATTGAGGGACATCTGCAAGGGGTTATTTTTCAACAATAACAAAAATAATATAGGTTGCATTTATATAATAATCTTATTCATATTAGTTAATTAGTATAATTGGTCATATTAGCAAAATGTATTAAAATAATTTATAAAATTAGTTATTTTAACATAATGCATTATAGTATATTAATATAATTACTTAATAGTTATATAATGCCTACAAGGTGCCAGACACTGTGCTAAGAGTTTTTTAAGTTGTCATTTTTTGGAAGGAAGGAAGGAAGGAAGGAATGAAGGGAGAGAGGGAGGGAGGGAGGAAGGAAGGAAGGAAGGAAGGAAGGAAGGAAGGAAGGAAGGAAGGAAGGAAGGAAGGAAGGAAGGAAGGAAGGAAGGAAGGAAGGGAGAGAGGGAGGGAGGGAGAGAGGGAGGGAGGGAGGGAGGAAGGAAGGAAGGAAGAAAGGAAGGAAGGAAGGAAGGAAGGAAGGAAGGAAGGAAGGAAGGAAGGAAGGAAGGAAGGAAGGAAGGAAGGAAGGAAGGAAGGAAGGAAGGAAGGAAGGAAGGAAGGAAGGAAGGAAGGAAGGAAGGAAGGAAGGAAGGGAGAGAGGGAGGGAGAGAGGGAGGGAGGGAGGGAGGAAGGAAGGAAGGAAGGAAGGAAGGAAGGAAGGAAGGAAGGAAGGAAGGAAGGAAGGAAGGAAGGAAGGAAGGAAGGAAGGAAGGAAGGAAGGAAGGAAGGAAGGAAGGAAGGAGAGAGCCCTTTGGAATGCTTTCTTATAGGGAGATTTGTTAAGAATGACACCATTAAGGGTAGTGAGGTAGCTTACTGGATAAAGAGCCAGGAGGTCCTGGATTCAAATTTGGCCTCATGCTTCCTAGCTGTGCAACCCTGGACAAGTCACTTAAGTCCAGTTGCCTAGACCTTTCCACTCTTCTGTTTTGGAACTGATACTTAGTATGGATTCTATAACAGAAGGTAAGAGTTTAAAAAAAAAAGAATGACACCTTTATTAAAAAAATAAAAAATAAAACAAAAACCGGCCCCACAATGACCAGTTATCTTCATCAGATTGTGAAGCACATCAAAGGCCAAACATGGTTTTATATTTGATCTTGTAGGTGTTTGGGAGCCTCTGGAGTTTACTGATTGGGAGAATGATGGAATCAGACCTGTACTTTAGTGCCTTCCCTCTGAGGTCACCTTCCACTACTCTCTATACATCTTCTCTGTTCAGAGCTGTTTACTTGTTGCCTCCCTCATTAGACTGTAAGCTCCCTAGGCGCAGGGACTATGCTTTTGCCTTTCTTTGCATACTCAGTTCTTAGCATGATGTCGGGTGGATAACCAGCAAGTAGGAAAGGCTTGTTCACTAATATTGAACTATTAGTTATTGGGACTTTTACAAATGTCTAAAAATGGAAGCAGACAATGATGCCCAAGACTTCCTTCTCTTTTTTTATTACTCATTCAAGGTCAGGTCTCGACTCTATTTCTGTCTTGGGAAATGTTAGTAAATCTGAAATCGAACGTTGAAATGCCTTGATGGGTCTGTACTTTTTTTTTTGTACTACATTTTTTTCTGTACTACTTTAGCCAACAAAAGGTAATCAGGTTAAAGAGAAAGTTGGTGATAATGGGAGGCCTTTGGAATACCCAGAAAAAAGTAGAAGGAAGTTAAACCAAGACATTAATGCTGATACTTGGGTTGGAGAGACAAATGGGTTATAGATACACCTATAGATATAGATAGAGACCAAGTAAAGAAAGAAAAGTAAGGCCAGTGCATAAAGTCAGGACAGAAGGAAAGTGTCCTATAAGCAAGTAAAGACTGGCCTACAAATGTCACATAAGATAGGCTAAAACAGGAGATTGTTATGTGGTAGGTTACTCGTGTCTGACTCTTTGGAGTTTTCTTAACAAAGATACCTAAGTGGTTTGCCATTTCAATTTCCAGCTCATTTGACAGATGAAGAAACTGAGGCAAACAGGGTTAAGTGACTTGCCCAGGTTCACACAGTTAGTAAGTGGCAGAGGCTGTATTTGAACTCAGATCATCCTGACTCCAGGTCAAAACTGCTATCCACTGCACAACCTAGCTGCCCATCATATAAATACTCACCCTTTAAGTCATGGGGCAGAGAGGTAGCAATTTTTTTTAAGTATTTCTGTATGTTTTTGCTTGTATGTTTGTATTTTTACATATGTATATATTTATGTATGTATTATGTGTTTTTTGCTTTCTTGTGCTTCCAGGATAAAATACAAACTCAGCCTTATATTTGAAAGCCCTCCACGATGTCTCCACTCTGCCTTCTCTCTAACTTTATCTAATTCTATTCCTCTATCTGTACTCAACCTTCTAGCTTCTACACCATCTTTTTTAAGTGTTAACTATGTAACAAACACCATGTTAAATTGTAGAAATACTAAGAGGAGGAGAAAGATAGACGCTGCCCTTGAGAAGCATATATTCTATTTCTAACAGGGAAAGCAATGCATCAAAAGAAGCTGAAGGAGGGTGGGGGGTCAGAACAGTACCAGGTACTGGGTGAGGAGCACGGTAGAGAAAGTCCAGAATTCATCCGGAAGAAGAGAGACATGGCCAGCATGATGCCCTCCTAAACGGAGCTTCTGGGAGATGTAAGGGAGAAGAAGGGTGCTTCAGTGTGTAACATGCCAGGCTTAGAGAGAAGCCCCAGGATGAAGAACTGGGACCAGGGAGAAGATGATAGGAATGTAACCTGGAAAGAAATGCATGCCTCCTCCTTGGAGAAGCCCTAGTCTTTCGATGGGGATATGATTGGGGATATAGACTCTAAGCAGTCATCCTACTGCAAATATCAATAATATAGAAATGGGTCTTTAATGACACATGTAAAACCCCGTGGAATTGTGAATCGGTTATGGGAAGGGGGTGGTAAGAGGAGGGGAGCGAAAGAACAAGAATCATGTAACTATGGAAAATTTTTCGTAATCAATTAAATAAAATTTTTTAAAAAGAATCCCTAGTTTTCTTCAGAGCTCAGCTCACACTAGCTCTTTTCTGACCACTTGTCATTGCCTCCCTTCTAAAATACCTTGATTAAATTTTGAGCACTCTTCTAAATATACCCATCGGCTGCCACTGTAGAAATAAGCTCCTTGCTTCATTTTTATCATTGCATGCCCAGTGCCTAGATCAGAGCATCTCAGTCAGGTCGCCTTCATTTTCTGGAATTCACAAAGGCTGTCCCATTCACTAGAGCACACATCCTCTTTCTCTCTGGCTGTTGAAATACTTCTCTCCCTTTAGGGTCCACCTCCCAGGCTCTGAAGCACAGCTTCATTACTCCAGATATAAGTGATCACCTTCCTTCTACAGCATCTTTTCTGGCTTTCCTTCCCCTTTGACTTTATTACATTTTGCAAACATTTATATAATGCCTATTTGTGTAAGCATCCATCTGTATATGTGATATGTGTATATGTATG
Organism: Monodelphis domestica; assembly: GCF_027887165.1. NCBI lineage: Eukaryota > Metazoa > Chordata > Mammalia > Didelphimorphia > Didelphidae > Monodelphis > Monodelphis domestica. The sequence goes on from NC_077228.1 coordinate 456,560,936, forward strand.
TTCTTCATATGCATATATCACATGTGGATATATATTATTTGTGTGTCTATATATTCATGCACATATGTATATTTACATGCACACACTCACACAAATCAGTATCTCCATCCCAAATATTGATATGGATTACTTGTGCCTGACCCATGGCAGAACCTTCCAAACTCTTATTAGTCCAATCACCACAGGACATTGGACCCCGACATTGTGATGTCATTTTGGTCCTCCTCAAGCACAAAGGAATACAACCAACCAATATGCATATATATATATAATATGTGTATATGTGTATGCATACAATTAGAGGTGGATGTATATGTGTATCATACATATACGTACACACAGAGAAATGTATATCTGCATATACATCTTCCCTATTAGATTTATATTCCCATAGAGCCAAGACTACCTTTTATTTAGCATTTGGGGTCACTTAATCAATCGATGAACTTTTATTAATCAATTTATTAATTAACCATTTATTAATAATTTATTATTAATTATAATTTGGCCAAGAACTGCCAGATGCTGAGTTTAGGAAGTAGGGGAAGGATCAGACCTATAATTTCATCAAACTAGTCAATTCCTTTACCAGTGCAGGTTAGCGTTTATCCTGCAACTTAGATTCTAATAATGCCTGGAGTGAGTACTAAGAGAATAAGTGACCTTCCTTGGGTCACAAGCTAGTATTTATTGGAGGCAGGTCTTGACCAAGATCAGCTGTCTATCTACAATGGCACGCTACCTGTATATAACAGGTACTTCAAATAGATTGTAATGGAATTGATTTTTTAACTTTATAGTTAGGGGGAGTTTGTTTTCACTCTGTATCTAAATCCTCAAGTGTACCCTCATCACTGTGGGCATTTCTTCCAACAGTGCTGATCCTGACCCATGCATGCTGACCCCTACTGTCTGACTCTTGTCCATGTCCTCTCTTAACTGCATCATAGGAGGGGACCACCCAATATGCCAGAGGCTTTCCTCAATTTCTCCTGTCATTAAGAGTGTGATAGTAAATTACCTTGCTTTTACTATCAGACCAGCCTCATACAATTCTATGATGGCATCTGTTACTTCTGTTCTTTTTCCAAGTTCCTTGATGCTTCCATGTTGCAGCTTTGCTTACCCTCATTTCTCTATTTTTTGTCTGTGTAACAATCATATTTAAACCTTCAGAGATGGTTTATATTCCATATTGTTAGAATTTGCAAAGCCCTGTAGTATTTACCTTTTAAGAGCTACTAAAAATAACCAAATTGTCTTAAATATTCTCTCTTCCAGATTTCTGACTATTAAATGGGGTGGGGGGTGAGGGGTGGAGTAGAAAAGAAATGCTCAAAATTCTAGATAATCCACACACTGACAATCAGTCCCCAATTAACAGAGGATTCACTTCATCTGCTGAAACATTAGCAGCTGCTTTAGGAACCAATATTCTAGCTGTTTCATGTGTAACACAGGGGATATAGTTGTAAAGGATTCACCTAACTGGTTGAACTCAATCCTTTCTGGTCCCTCCTCTCTGCTGGATAGGAACAGAGATGAAGCCTTCCCAGTCTCTTCCTGGGGGATGGGGGGTTGGGGGTATGATTTTGTTTTTCCTAGGATTACCACAACTTTATACCCCCTTTAAGGAGATTTAATCAGTCATACCCCATTATAACAGTTAGCTTGCTTTTTGAGACTTCTTGAATTTCAATCATGTCCAACTTTTCCTGACTCCATTTGGGGTTTTCTTAGCAAAGATACTGGGATGGTCTGCCATTTCCTTTTTCCAGCTCATTTTCCAGATGAGGAAACCAAGGCAAATAGGGTTAAGTGATTTGTCCTGGGTAATGTATCTAATAAATGTTTGAGGCTAGATTGAACTTCTAGTTGAATTTTCTTGATTCCAGACCTTGTGCTCTATCCACTGGACCTAAATGTAATGTAATGGTCCTTCAATTCCATGCTATCTCCTCTTTTGTTTTATATGTTAGACAAAAAGTTGATAGCCCAATTACAATTGCTCAGAGCCCCCAGTTAGGAAAATTCTTATCACTAAACAACTCTGTATTAATTTAAGTCTCTGTTTATCTCTAAATCACAGTTTAAGAAGCACCTAGATAAAAAAAAAAAGAAGTAAGGAAAGGAGACACAAGGAGAAGTCAGAGGAAGAGCAAACAAGTTTAGAACTTTCCTCTCTCTTTGAATAGATGAGTACAGCTAGTAACATCCATCCAAATCCTCCACTCTGAGATCTCTTGGGTGGGTAGGGAATGACCCTCCTTTCAGTCTTGCCTTTTAGTTTCTTCCCTCACTTGTTCATTTTCTATCTCAGTTTGTTAAGTATTGGGCTGGGCAGGAGATGCTCTCTCTCCCCTGCGATCACTCAACTCTTAAAGTCCTCAATTCTTCCTCCAAGTCTTCATTAAACAAATTATATGTATATATCCCTTTAAAGTCTCTTGGGCATGACTCAATTCTACCTTCTGGCTCAAAGATATATAGTTCCAAATTATTCACAAAACTGAGAGGGAAATGCTTGTCTCTATGAACTATAAGCCCAAATACCAATGAGATCCCGTCTCCATTACAACGTGTTTAGGAATACATGTTAAACTACCTTTCAGTAGAAAATCATGCCTGAGTGATTTGGCTTTCTTGAAAAATAAAGGTTTTCAGCTTTCTTGCAGAAAATGGGTATCTTCTTGAATCTCTTGATGAAATAAAAACCATCCTTTCATTACCAATACCCAATAACCAATACAAGTACCCAAAAGCAATTGTAAAAATGTGTATTTTGGAAGATATCTTTTGAGGATATCTTCTTCACTATAAAGTCTTATTCCCATTTTGAGGGTTCTATTGGGAGCCTTTCATTTTAGCAGATTAGCTTTAGTCAGTGATTGAGTGCTATTCTTTAAATGTAACTTGTGCCAAGGACCAAACCTGGCTACCCAAAAATAGATAATGGACGTGGTCTTGGGACACAATGACAATCCATCAGTCATTCCAGAACAGAAGGCAGTAGGTTCAAAACACGTTTTCATTTGGGTGACAGTAGAAAGGTCACTGGATTTATAATCAAATGGCCTAAATTTAAATCCAGGCTCTGCTATTTACTTCCTCAGCAACCTTAGAGGATTTACATAGCCTATCTGAGCCTCCCTACTCACCTGTGTAACTGAAGAGTTCAGATTAATTGTAAACATTAGGGGGCAGCTAGGTAGGTACAGTGCTGGGCATGGAGTCAGAAAGATTAATCTCCCTGAGTTCAAATATGACCTCAGATACTTACTAGCTATGTGACCTTGGGCCAGTCACTTAATTCTATTTACCAGTTTCCTCATCAGGATAATAAGCTGAAGAAGGAAATGGCAAACCACTCCAGTATCTCTGCCAATAAAATCCCAACAAGAGTCATGAAAAATTGGGTGCAACTGAAAAAAAAGGACTAAACAACAAAAACCCCTTGAGGATAAGAACTGATTCCTTCTTGAGACTTTATCTGCAGCACTTATCAAGGTGCCCAGTACTAGTAGGTTTTTAATAAATTCTTACTGATTTAAAATTGAACTGAATAGAGATTAAGTGATCTCTAAGTTCTATGAATATTTCCTCTGAAATCCCCTTTTTAAATGATAATTTTCTAAATAAAAATGAGTATCTTAAAATATGATCACTGGCTCTTTGAAACACATTTCTACATCTAATGGAGGCTTCTAGGGCAAAAAACCAGGATGTTGATTCAAGGTGGCTTTGATTCTGTAGCCCCTACTCTTAAAACACTTTCCTCCAAGAGGCTGGAATCTCTCTGGGCACCATTCAGCCTCATCTCCACTCTCAGTTTTGTTTTTCCACATAGTTGCCTCAGGTACCTAATTGAAACTCTTCTCTTCCTACCCTGCTGTCTCTTCTCCCCCCCTCCTCCTCCCCTCCCACCTTGAGCAGCAGGGTGAATCCAAGAAATTCTTATCTTACAGTGCCCAGAGGTAACTCGTGTCCTAGGCTGAGATGAGACTTTCTGCATCCTATCATCTGAATTTACCTTTCTTGTCAGGCTGGCCCCTGCCTCCTGCAGCTGCTTCTCGCACACAAGTTGTGCCCACCGTAAGAATACTCATTGCCTCAAAACCTTTCTCCAGAGTCACATTGAGAGATTAGGTTTGGGGGGGGGGTAGATTTTTCACCTTTAGTCTAAAATTTTCTGTTTGGCTACATAGATGAGTTATATAAGTAAACTGGCGGCAGATCCATTAATTTCAGAATGTCGGAGCTAAAGGTGGAAGGGCTGATTGGATTGGTTTGATTTTCATGCAGAAATGCACGAAATCATGCAAAAAAAAAAAACAACTTCTAGTGTCTCCTCCAACCCCAATTACCTCAAATTTTTCTATATGTGTATATATGAGGCAGCATATCATAATGGATAAGAGCATATTAATAAAACTGAGATCCACGTCCAACCTCTGTGGGCTCTACGTCCATAGATATATCACTCATCATCTTTGAGCCCTTTAGACAGGTGACTCTTTAAAACTATAAATTACTGAGGAATATAGAATCTGCATCAGTGGAGAGAATTTTCACACTGGGATTTCCTTATTGATGAAATCACCATCACAGACCAATTAAAAAATTACAGTGTCACCCAGGAATCAAATGTCTGATCTAAACAAAATAAGTTGCCCCTCAGAAGATATGCACCTGAGTTATCACCCAGGTGATAGAGCCAATGATCTGATAGTTGGAACACTTTCTGAGAGGGGTGGGAGGTGGATGGGGAGGATGGATGATCTAACATAAACTCTATAAAAACATTCTATTTTTAATGAAGTTTATTGAGCTAGAAAAAAATAATAAAATTCATTTGGAAAAACAAAAAATCAAGAATGTCAAAAGAACTCATGAAAAAATATAAAGGAAAAAAGTCTAGCAGTACCAGGTTTTAAATGGTACTATGAAACTGTAATTATCAAAACTATTTGGTACTGGCTAAGAAATAGAAAGGTAGGTTAGTGGAATAGGACAGACATAAAACAAAGTGAAAGATTATAATAGCTTCATATTTACTAATGCATAGATTCAGGTTTGGGGGATCTTTTTGGTAAAAAGTGTTAGAACAACTAGAAAGTGGTTCAGCAGAAACTTGGGATAGATCAGTATCTTACACCATTCACTAAGGTAAGATCAAGAGGGGTACATGATCTAAACCTAAAAGGAGCTATCACAAGTAAATTAGAAGAACAAGGAACATATTGCTTATCAGATTTATGTTTGCGAGAAGAATTTATGAATCAACAGGAGGTGGATTGTATTGTGAAATGTAAAATGGATAATTCTGAGTACATTAAATTGAAAAGACTTCATCCAAATAAAAAATAATTTTAAAATGAAGGCAGATAGCTAAGGGGTTCAGGTCAGACAGGTTCCGTGTTTTTAAATGAAGTGAGAGGCCATATTTTTGGTTGTTGCTGAGTTGTTTCAATTTTGTGCAACTCTTTGTGACCCTATTTGGGGCTTTCTTGGCAAAGATAATGGAGGGGTTCCTTCTCCAACTCATTTTATAAATGAGGAACTGAGGCAAATGGGGTTAAGTGACTCACCCAGAGTCACCCAGGTAGCGTCCAAAGCCAAATTTGAATTCATGAAGAGGAATCCAGTGCTTTATCCACTGCACCATCTAGCTGTCCAAAAAGGTCATGTTACCTTTTATAAATATGGAATAAAGGATGTGTTTGTGGGTGAAAGAAGAGAAGAAAATGTTTGAAACAGAAATTGTGGGGAATCAAATAGGGATTTGACAAAAAGAAAACAAGAGGATTATTCAGCAACAACAAATCCACATTAGCTTACCACTAATTTGTAATTGGTAATATTTGTTTGATTTTGTGACTTCCTCTACTGATACTCAGTAGCCTTGGAACAGGAACAGTGAAATCAGATAGTGGAAATTGTACAGGACATAATGCCTGTTATAGTTGTTCTCATGTAATTTTTGACCCTGAGGTTTGGAGAAAAAGTTCCAAAGGTAAGGGAGTTGGCCAAGGATGAGACAGAGGTGGTTTATTCTTTTAATTTAAAAGACATTCTTTTCATTCAGCTGTAATGTTTTAAGTTCAGGGAATACCTAGCTACTACATTGAGGAAGAACAAACCAAGGAATTATTTAGCTATCATGTAAGATTAAAAATTAATATCCAATACTCCAAGTAGTATATTTTATATGACTTATTAATAATCACTTGAAGTAGAGGAAAGAAAAAAACAGAAGTATAGCCTGAGTAGAGCAGTTTCCCAGACCACGAAAGCAGGAGAAGAGAGAGAGAGGGTGGGGTTACACAAAACTTTATCTACAAAACATAAGGATATAATATGGGGATAAAAAAAGAAATGCTGGGAAATGTAGTTCAAGGGTACAAAATTCTAATTACACAATAGTTAACATTCAATAATTCTCATGCAAACTAGCCATCGTCAAGGATTTGAGTCCCATGAAGCCTAGCATGCTTTTAGGTCACCTCTCCCTAGATCCCATTTGGCATTTGCTTGGCGATTGTGAGCTAATTTTAATTGTAACCTACAGGAAATTATAACTACTTCCAAAATAATCACAATTCATTCCAAAGCCAAATGTTATATGGCAAGCTAAGAGCTCACTGCCCAATAGAGTCAAGACTTAAAAAACCCAAAGTTCCTAATGGCTTGGTGAGATGGAATGTGTATAAGCAGGCATATGTTCCTGAAATTCATTGTGGCTTTACTTCCTTTTGCTGTACAAGGACTTTGGCCTTTGAGGTCAAAGAGGGGGTTAGGAGGATAGAGGAAAGTAGGCTGCCATAAACATGGGGGTACCTAGACCAGTAGGTCTTGTGCTGCTGTGTGTTTATGAGATAGATAGATAGATAGATAGATAGATAGATAGATAGATAGATAGATAGATAGATAGATATCATTGCTGCTGAGAGGAAAGGGAAGAGAAATTCTGTCTACCTCTTGATAGAAGTCCAAGGAGATAAAGTAGGTACAAAGAAAAAAAGGTCCAAAAGTGGGCAGGTGGAGTCATGTCCCTTACAGACTAACAAAGGGGAAGATTCCTCAGCAAGAGTTCATCACCTGTGCTTCATTAAATCATCAGGAGACAACCGCCATCCCTGGAGACCAATGAGAGGAGCCCTACTGGCAAGGGGCCAAGGTGTTTGTCTGACTCCATGGCACATGCTCCAATCCTGCAACTCAGGGGTCCCCCAGATTATTCCTGCTACAATTGTGTAAAGATTTTGAAATTGCCTACTTTTGCTGACTTGTAAGTCATACCCAAGTAACTGTATGTTAATTGTGAAATCTTTTAATCATCATCACAAATCTCGTTCCCTTCCCCTTCAGACTTTCAAAACCGGATGATTTGACCAAGCTTTACAATTAAAATGCTCAGAAATAGTGGAGAGGTTAACTGAGAGAATGGAAGAAGACTGACAAATCTGTCTGAAGAATAAAGGAGGATATATTTTCCTCATCTCTATTAACCTGAGAGCCATGTCATCATCTTTCTTGCTCATGGCGATGGCTGAGCTCACCATTTGAGAGTTTGTTCGAACAGCCCTATCCCAGCCAGAAGTATACACACCTTTACATGTATGTTTTCCATTTCACATTCATCTATGATATCAGTTGAACTGTGATTGAACCAGAATAAACCTTGGAGAATCTGAGAGAAGAATCAGTGAAGGTTTTATCAATGGTCATTAAGAACAGATTTTGTTTTTGCTTATTCTTTTCAGTTATGTATCTTATATAGTTTTGACATCGAGATGGGAGGCACCTTTTTGGAGGAGAAACTTTAAGAAGGAAGTTCGTTCTGTAGAGTTAAAGATTTTTATAGGCATCTACTACAATTATAAACAGAGGACCTGGAGTCTATCTGACTAATTTATATGATGGTAAAGATGTGTAGACTATCAGGGAATGGTTAAACAAGTTGGCGTGCATGGTGCAATGGAATACTATAGTTCCATAAGAAACAACAAGCAAGATGATCCCAAAAATAACCTGGAAAGACTTATAGGAAGTGATACAAAGCAAAGCAAACAGAACCAGGAAAACGTTGTACACAATAACAGCAATAATGTATGATGATTAACTGTAAATGACAACTATTGTCAGCAATGTAAGAACTCAGGGATTTCATGATGAAAAAGGCTATCTACTGCCATAGAAGGAACTGGTGGAATATGAATGCAGATTGAAGCATACCATTCTTCACTTTATTTCTCCCAGAAATTTTTCTCTAGTGTAAGCAATAGTTGTTTTCTTTCATAACACAACAGACATGGAAACATGTATTATATGATAACACATGTACAACCTACATCATATTATCTCTGACTTGGTGAGGAGGGAAGAGAGTGGAAGGGAGGGAACATGGGTCACAAAATATCAGAAAATGATTATTAAAATTGTATCTATATGTAATCTGGAAAAATTAAAAGATATATAGAATATGCACCATGGAATATCCTTTATGAGAGCCTGCTTGTTTCTTCCTTCTAATGCTCTTGAGAATATTCTCAGTCTATGAATGTTCTCATTAAATTTTAAATGCATGGGAAAGTAGACACATGGTTGAGTAGTTACTGGTATTCCTTGGGTTGCCTTATTTCAAAAGATTTAACAATACAGATGATATTGAAGTTCTTTTTGTTCATTAATCAGAATAGTAAAGTGAGGTATTTTCTTCAGTTTTTTTCAGTCACATATGTCTCTCTGTAACTCTGTTTTGGGTTTTCTTGGCAAAGATACTGGAATGGTTTACCATTTCCTTCTCCAGCTCATTTTCCACATGAGGAAATTGAGGCAAACAGAGTTAAGTGACCTGTCCAGGCTCACACAGTAAGTGTCTGAAGCCAGATTTGAACTCATGGAGATGAATCTTCCTGACTCCAGGCCCAGCACTCTATTGACCCACATGAGTGAGGCATAAAGCAGATTAAAATTTCACTAAGACTTTTGAGACATTGCATATTCTTGCCAAAGATTTCTACTATAAAATAAAGGATGAGATCTAGCACAAAGTCTAAGAGAAAGTGGGATTGCCTCTGGATGAGGAAGTCCTCCAAAGATTCCTTTTGTGGGTGGCATTGTGCTTCATACATAGGACTTGTCCTAGGATGTTTCAGAATTTTGTACGTGAAATCAGAAATTCAAAAGAGTCTGGCCAGACTATCCAATTACTCGACATGAAATTAAGTCCTTACTATGTACTATATTCTAGCACTAAATGCCCTCAGAAAGCTCACAATCTCATGGGGGAGGCAATATACAAACAACTCTGTCATAGAACACATATATAATGTAAATGGGAGGCAATTCCAGAAGGAAAGGAAAGTTTGGGGTGGGAGGGAAGGGATGAGGGAGCAGAAATGGCCTCTTATACAAAGTGAGAAGTTAGCTGAATCTTGAGGCTAAGGGGCAGAAGGGATCGAGGCAGCAATACAAACCCCAAGGATAGCCAGGACAAATACACAGAGTCAGGGGATAGAGTACTGTGTATGAGAGGAGTAAAATATATAGAAAATAAAATAAGCAGAAAGATATAAAGACTAGGTTGTGAAATGCAAAAAATACAAAGGGAAAACCAAATCGATGGAATGAAGACTAACTTATTTTCCAGAGAATGACAGTTGGACAACCTGTAGATCTCATGTATGCCTTGGTCAGATACTTCAAATGTACAATGAGTTGGGTGCCAAATCAAAGAGGAAAAGGAGGGATGTCTTTCAGAAGCTGCAGAGTTCTCTTAATGACCTCAAGCTTCTCCCCCAAAAAGGTCCATCTTCTTCTGGCGATGATGTAGGAACAGTACAATTTCTAAAGAATTAAAGTTGAAAGTCACCCAAAGAGCATCAGAGAGATTCATGATGGGTATGAGTAGGCAGCAATGGGTTGCAAAAAAAAAAAAAGGTATTGGGCAGAACAAGAAGTGTAAAGAATTTCATTAAAGAAATGGAAGATTGGAACAAAACAATGGGCTGAGTATAGGAGGAGTGAGGGAAGCTCAATGGACAGCTCCTGATGTCAAGAGAAATTGAGGCAGGCATCCAGAATGTTGGGTGGACCTGTTTGAGTGAATTTTTAGGAAGATATGAACCTAGAATGAGCAAGATTGTGATCTGCTTCATTAGAGGGATTGGTTGTTGTCCTTCATAATTAAAGAGGTTCAAAATGGCATCACTATGTCAGGACCAATGTATAGTGTGTCTGACTGGCAGATCAGACCAATATGACCTTGGAATTCTCTACCACAAGTGGGGCACAAATAATTTAAATGAACATTTGAGATGGAGAAATCTCTAAATTTGTGGATTTCATGTTTCTTATAACTTCCTACAATTCTGCTTTGCTTATAGAGCGCAGTGCCTTCTGTAATATGGGCATGTCATGATGGATGATCCTATGTCAGTGTCTTGTATTTCAGCCAGGTAGCACAGTGGATAGAGCCATGAGCTTAGAATCAGGAAGATTCATCTTCATAAATTCAAATCAGACTTCACACACTTACTGGCTGTGTGACCCTAGGCAAGTCAATTATCCCTGTTTGAGTGATTACATATTAATGAAATCATAGATTCACTTGAGTTTTGCCTGGTATATCTATCCTCATGAATTTATATTTCTGTTGGGAGCACTATAACACCTCCATTCACTTGGTTCACAGCCTTGGAGTCATCCTAGATACTCTTCCCTTTCCCTCATTGCACATATCCAATCAGTTGCCAAGTTTTGTTGTTTCTACCTGCAATAATATTTCCCATGTTCTTCCCCTACTTGCTACTCACACAGCCAATACCTAAATTTCCTACCTAAACAGTCTCCTAATTGGTCTCCCAATTTCCAATCTTTCCCTTTTCTAATCTATATTTCACACAGCTGCCCACAAAACCTTCTAAAGCTCAAATCTGAATTTTTCACTCCCCTGCTTAAGCCTTTTCAGTAGGTCCCTATTGCCTTGAGAATAAAATACAAACTCTTGGATTTAGCCTATAAAACCTTTCACAATCTGGATTCAGACTACGTTTCCAGACTTAATCCACATTAATCTACTTCCTAGAACCTTTATATTCCAGTCAAATTAATGTATTTATTCTTCAGCATTATATCTCTCACCTCCATGCCTTTGCATAGATTATTCTCTGTGGCTAAATGTATCCCTATTTACCTGTACCATTTAGAATCCCTAACTTCTTTAAGATTGAATACTGGTGGTTTGTCTTAGAAAAAAGTCTTTCCTCATCTATGTCACTGAGTTGTTTCAGTTCCATCTGACTTCATGACCCCAGTGGGAGTTTTCTTTGCAAAGATACTGGAGTGGTTTGCTATTTCCTTTTCCAGCTTATTTTCCAGATAAGGAAACTGAGGCAAACAGGGTTAAGTGACTTGTCCAGGGTCACAGAGTTGGTGAGTGGCTGAGATTTAATTTGAATTCAGGTCTTCCTGACTCCAGTCTAGGCACTCTATACACTGCATTACCTAGCTACCCCTCATTCACTAGAAATTAATGCTCTCCCCCTGCTCAGATTATCTATATTTACTTAACTTATTTGTAAATCACATCTCTAGCCTATTAGCTTATAAGCTCCATGAAGAGGAATATTGTTTTTCATTTTTATCTTTATACTTCCTATACCTACCATAGTATTTCATGCATAATAAAGTACTTCAAGTAGGATTATTGAAATGTCAGTTCATCTCTGTATGGAAAATCTTTTCCTGAAAAATATCATGCAAAATCACAGAAGGAGAACTTCCTTATGTAGAAAATCAATCCACTAACTCATTAGGGTAGTTCAGTGGCTCATTAGATAGAGTACCAGGCCTGGAGTCAGGATGTCCTGGGTTCAAATCAAGTACTTCCTAGCTGTGTGACCCTGGGCAAGTGACTTAATTCCACTTGCCTAGACTTTCATTTTCTGTACTAGAGTTGTTACTATGACAGGAAGTAAGGATTTAAAAAACAAACCAAAAAAAAAACACCTAACATGAATTAGCTACTGCTTGCAAACATTAGTGACAAGGCTCATAAAAACCAATTTCTTTTAGTAAGCTTCATATATGTTCTACAAACCTCTATAAAATTAGAAAATTTGGTTCATTGCTTTGTTTAGGAGGTCCTGTACTTGAATGTGACTTTCTTTTTGCCCACTAGGTTGGCCACACAAACTTTACTCTGGTCCCTTGTTTTCAAAATCAAAACAATTTGAGCCAAAGCTATTCCTGGAGCCTGCCTTACTGGAAAAGCTCCTCAGACATTAAAAATAACTCATATTTATGTAACACTTTAAAGTTTGCAAACTTCTATTCTCCCTATAGCCCCATAAGATAGGCAGTGCAAATATGAATGTAGGCGAGGAAATCGAGTCTTGCAGAGTTTGGAATTGATCATATTTCTAGCAAGTTTCTGACACCAGATAGGAACCTTGGTCACCTGACTCCAAATTCAACACTTCATCCACTAACCCGAGCTGCCTCTATAATTGCCTGCTTACATTTTTATTTTTCTTCTTCTCAAATTCTTTGTTGAATTTCAGTTTTTGCACTAAATGAAAATTCATTATATTGGAAAATATTTAGCAAAGTGGTATCAGAAAAAAAAATTCATTCATATCATTAGTGTCAAGATTGGTGCCAAAGACATTCATATTGTTTTTTTGTTGTTGTTGTTGTTGTTGTTTGCTTGCTTCTTTATTTGCTCATTTGGTCTGGACTTGGGAGTCCCTCAGTATGGGGTAACTCCAAGTAAAGATTCCATCTTTCAGTGTATATCAACAACTTGGATGTAACTTATAATCTTAGAGAATTCCATCTGATGCTTAAAGGTTAAATGATTTATTTGCCCATGGTCCTTGCTAGTAGGAGTCAAAAGTAGGACTTGAATCTCATTACCCTTCTCAATGTTAGCTACGTTATCTGTATGATCTTTCTGATAAGATTTTTCTGTCTACATCTATGATTTCATCAGTTTAAAGACTTTCTAGTCTATCAAATACAAATTAGCAATGGAAGCTCTTATATTTTACAATCTATAGAGTCACCCCGGGGGGAATTGAGAAGCTAATTGACTTGCCAAGGCCCCACAACTAGTATGTGTCAGGGACAGGAGTTGAACTCAAGACTTAACCATCATGGCAGATTGTCTCTAAAATAAGCAGTTTTCGGGGCTTTTATTGCCTATGTTTATGGTACATAATTTAAGTCATAGCATCACCAAATCCATAAATGGATTCCTCTACTCTAACTTTGAAAATCAGTCTACCAGGTCCAAAGGAAATAAAAATTACAGTGGAAAGATGGTGGATAAGTTAGTATGAAGTTAAGAGCAACTGCAAGGTTCTTGATAGATCTTGTTTGGAATTTAGCTGAAAATCAAAGAGGCTGAAGTTCTCATTTTCATGGTTCTTAGACTTGGGGGAATATTCAAAACTTTCACATTCCCAGACACCAAATGATCACCCTAGTCAAACATCAACAACATGAAAATAGGTTTTGACCAAGGACACATGTAAAACCCAGTGGAATTGCACATCAATTACAGGAAGGGGTGGGAGGAGGGGAGGGAAAGTATATGATTCTTATAACCAAGGAATGATGTTCTAAATTGACTAATTAAATAAAATTTTCCTAAAAAACACTTTCACATTCCCATCAAGGAAAAGGTACAGACCTTGAGATTCTTTGGGGTTTTTTAAGGATCACTTTATGGGTGCTCCATTCAACCTGGGCCCTAGTGTTCTTCTTACTCCTCTGAACACATTTCAGGATTGTAGAAATAGGACATGTTACATGTAATTGAGAAAATAAAATATCTTTAAATAAAAAAAAACAATGAAATAGGAGGGCATACTATTCCCCCAGATTTACTACTATGTCTAGACAGAGTGTGAAGCTCATCCCCTTAAGCATCACTTTTATAGTACTAGATGGGCTTTTATAGTACTGAGAAGGGCTCTCCTTAAATAGTCTTTCCTCTATTGAATGATAATATAGCACCAAATCATAATTGTGCTGTTTTATAGTCTAGTTTAATAAAAAGTAGGGGTTCATTTCATTCATCTTTGTATTTCCCCTTGGCATCTAAACCATTATCATATTGCCTTATCACTCCCATGTGCTCACATTATCCACAGCTACATACATATTCATATGTAGAATATATAGGTCTTTGGGCAAATATATGTATATATCATACTATTCACATGGTCTACCTTTCGAATAAAATGTAATTCCTTGAGGGCAAGAATTGTTTTTCAATTTATATTCCTAGAATTAGCACTGTGCCTCCAACACAAGAGGTACTTAATCAATACTTGTTAGATTGGATTGGATTGGATGGGAATGGATTGGATGGGAGTGGAATGGAGTGGAGTGGGGTGGAATGGAATAGATTGTAGGATCCTACGCTCAGAGACCATTTTAGGGGTTCTTGATGGGTTTTGTGGGTCATAGACTCTTTTAGCAGTTTGGTGAAACCTAAGAAACCCTTCTCCAAATGTTTTTAAATGCATAAAATAAATAGAATTACAAAGGAAATCAATTATATTGCAACGAAGTTATCAAATTTGTTTTTAATTTCATGGGTACCAAGTAAGAACTGTTGGGCTGCATTCAGAGGAAGAACTCTGGGAGTAGAAACACAGAAGAAAAACAACTGCTTGATCACATGGGTTGATGGGGATATGATTGGGGATGTAGACTCTAAATGATCACCCTAGTGCACATATCAATAATATGGAAATAGGTCTTGATCAATGACACATGTAAAACCCGGTAGAATTGTGCATTGGCTATGGGGGAGGGGGGGAAGGGGAGGGAAAGAACATGAATCATGTAACCATGGAAAAATATTCTAAATTTATTAACTAAATAAAATTTTCCAAATTAAAAAAAAAAAGGAATCATTGGGCTAGTTCTGCTTCCTCATCAATAGATTTCTTTCCAGGAAAATGATGTCCAGAAAGACTGGATGACTTGAGATGGGCTCTCTGATAAATGTTTACCAACGGATGAATGAATACAATGGAATGGGTTGGTGTACCCAATGTTTAGTAGTGATGCTTTGTATGTAAACTGCCCCCTTTCAAGCAAGAATCAGACCATTTGGTGACTTTCCCAAGACCACACAGTGGGCCTATAGCAGATGGAAGAACAGAAGCAACCCAGTTTTCCCCTAGCTCTGAACCTTATCTTTGAGACCACACAAATACATAAAAAGAAGCAATTTGATGGGTGGGGATAGCAGAGAAGGGAGCTTAGGAAGGAAGAGGATAGAATCTGAGGAAAAAGGTGAGCACAGTGCTACTAATGGCAATGGGCTTGCATTTAAAGAAAGGAGCAAATAGTGAAAGCCCAAAATAAATAATAAATAGTCAACCCACTCCACATGAAATCATTAGCTTCTTTTCATCAAAACCTCAGATAGCAAAGCACTACAAAATGCAATCAGCTCAAGATTAGACATTTTACTGGGGAAATATGGTTCTATGGATCTCTGACTGCCTAAAAGTGGATTTGGAGAAAAGCTCCTATCTCAAATCCCTTCTGTGTCCCCTGAAAGTGCAGCTGGCCTCCTGGGCTTGTTAGTTCAAAAGCAAAACCTCAGTCCCCATTTTGCAGAAACATTTCCATTTAGTGGGCTGTCTATCCCAGGAGCAATTTGCCACAATGGAAAGAGCTGCCATTTGACCTACAATGCAATTTTGAACTAATTAATAAAGTGACCATTAGTATCCCAAGGGGATAATAACAGGAATAAAAACAAATTACCGCTATGGCTAATGCCCGCTAACTGGGGTGCAGAGGAGATTACCTCATTGTATTGTAAATTTCTTACAGCTCCGCTCTTTTTTTTCCCACAAATACTTTTAAAGTGTACCCACTCAACACTTGGACCTTCTAGGGCCCTTGCAAACCACATAAGAATTAGCCCTTCAAAGATCAATGAAGAGCTAATTGCTGCTAACAAAGTACCACCTGGAGAGAAATGTTACAATATGCCTTCATTAGAAAGCACCCGCTTTCTCCTTCCCCTCTCTCTGGGCTTTTTCTCCTCTCCCTCCCTCCTGCTAGCATGCAGCAAGGGTGAGTCCAAGAGAAAGAGAAGACGCGTCAAGGATTCTGGGTTTGAAGAGCTGAAGATGCCTGCTCCTGGCTCATTTGCCTGGCTGAGCTATGGTTCATCATCATTCTATTGCCTTCCATATCTCACTCATCGCCCTTAGAAAGTGTTGCTATCATTGTACCAATTGGTCGGAGTACCTGGAGCATCCATGGGGGAAACCACGGCCAACAGGCAGCTCTGGTTTAGAAACTAAAGCAAGTGTAGAAAGCAAGGAGCTGTGGTTTCAGCGTGCCCTAATTAGGCTGTCTGCTTCTGGAAACCTGTTTCATTCTAGCCACAGTGGGCGATGAGCCACCTGGCCCACCCTCTCTGAACATCTATAACCACAATCCACAAATTCGTGCTTCCAGAGCCTTTGCCAGGCAGCCCGAAGATTTCTAGAAGGGCAGGTTATAAAGTCAAACATTCACTGGACTGATGGCCAATGACCAGATCTGGATTCTAGTGCAAAAATCTATTCTAGGCCAGTTACTTGGTCTCTCTGGGATTCAACTCAGACCAAGCTATCTGTGCATGTAGCGAGTGAAAGATCGTATGTATCTGGTGTGACAAGAAAGAGAAAGATGGATGGGATGTGTTTCTGTTCTCTGGATTATGGATAAGAATGGAAGTCATCCAAAAGGGCAGAAGAAATGCTTCTAGGAGAAACAATGAATGTAATGAAGTAGAGGGCAAGCAGGGCTTTGCTTGGGTTCAGAATGAGATGTACAAGAAAAGGAAGAGAGGCCACTGAAAATGTTGTATGTCCAGGTATCCCTTCCACATCATAACTTTCCCCATCCTGCTTTGGTCTCACCCATCAGCATAAGAAATTAAATGGGAAAATGGAGTTTTGAAGAAACCACAGATAACACATAAAGGCCAAAAGACAACACAGAAAAAGTTTAGAAACTCAGAAATGCATACTTAACCCAAAGTTTACAATAAGGAACTGTAAACACCCCATAAAAGAAAAAGAAAATATTCAGACTACTTCTCTGGTATGAAGGAAGGACCAGGCTCCTAACACACACACACACACACACACACACACACACGTACACACACACACACGCACACACATGCACATGCACACATGTGGTGATGTATAAGAGATAACTTTAATAGCCATCAGAGTCTTCCTGGAGAGGCAAGAGCTGGAACAAAGAAGGGCAAGCTTCAGAAAAGTGGATAGGAGTCTGGAAACGATGGACTTCTGACTCCTGTTCCCTTCAAAGTTCTAGAACACATCATTGGGGATTGCTTTGTGCTCACTTAGAAAGGAAAGCAGTAATTACTAAGAGCCAGCATAGCTTCATCAAGAAATGATCATTCAAGAATAACTTTCTTTTTATTTTCTTCCACAAGATAATTAGGCTGGTAAGACAGAAGAATGCTGAAATAATAATAGCTAGCATTTTATTTTGATTTAGGATTTGTAAAACACTCTACAAATATTGTCTCATTTTATTCTCACAACCATCTTGGGAAATAGATGCTCTTATTATCCTTATTTTACAGATGAGTGAACTGAGGAAGTCAGCAGTTAAGTGACTTGGCCATAGTCATACAGTAAGTATTCAAGGTCAGAATTGAACTCAAGTCTCCCTGTCTTCAGGTGTGTAGCACTCTACTCACATTGCCAATTAGGTGCCTATTATAGATGTCACAAGCTTAAAGGCCAGCAAAATAGTTGAAAAATTTTTATGCTTAGTCTTTCGATAAAGTGGAGAGACATGGGTTAGATGATAATACAGCTGGAGAGATTTGGATCTGGTTGGGGACAAGACCCAGAACAGTCATTAATGACTCAATATCTTCAGGGAAGGAAGGCTAATGGAGTGTCCCAAGGATCTCTTCTCACCCCATTGCTGTTCAACATTCTTGTCAATGTCCTAAGAAGGTATAGATGATATGGTCGTCAAATTTGCAGACTGTGTGGTGCTTGGGAGAACTGAGTCCAACACCAAAAATACAGTCCTGATAAGCTAAAACAGTGAGCTAAGTCAACTAAGATGAAGTTTGGAGGGGATAAATCTAAAAGCCTATGTTGGAATTCCAAAAAATTAACTTTACAAATATGGGATTGGGGGAAGTATGGGAAGGCAACTATTTATTTGATAAAAGACTCGGGGTGAGTAGATATCCAAGCCTAGAGACAGGAAGTCCTGGGTTCAAGTCTGACCTCAGATACTACCTAGCTGGGTGACCCTGGACAAGTCACTTAACCCCCATTGCCTAGCCCTTGCCATGCTTACACATTAGAACCAAAACATAGTATTGATTCTAAGATGGCAGGTACGGACTTTAAAAAAAGAAAAAAGCCTGGAAGTTTTAGGAGACTACAACCTCACTATGAGTCAACAAGGTAATATGGCAGCCAAAAGAACTGATACTTTGGAAAGCCACATCAATGGAGTCATACAGGGAGAGAGGAAATCATTTGGTTGTACACTTGCCTTGCCAGGTCGCATGGGAGCTTATCTCTTCAGGTCTGGGCATTACATCTTAGTAAAGACTGGATGAACTTCACTATGTCCAGAAGAGGTGATCCAAGATAATGAAAGGATCAGAAAATATAATATAGATCTGGTAGAACAAAGATTGAGAGGAAACATAATAACTATCTTAAATTTTTTTAGTCCTTACTTTCTATCTTAGAATCAATACTATGTATTGGTTCCAAGGAGGAAGAGTGGTAAGGGGTAGGCAATGGGGGTTAAGTGACTTGCCCAGGGTCATACAGCTAGGAAGTATCTAAGGCCAAATTTGAACCTGGGACCTCCCATCTCTAGTCCTGGCTCTTTAACCACTGAACCATCCCATTGCCCCATCTTCAAATATTTTAAGTCAATCACTTGGATGACTGAAGTTTTGAGAACCTATGAAAGAGGAATTAGACTTTATTTTGTTTGACCCTATAGGAGCAACAGATGAAGTGGCAGAGAGGCTGATTTAGGTTTGATGTAAAGGAAAAAACTTTTTATTTTTTCCTCCATTACATGTAAAAATATTTTTTTAAGTTTTGAGTTCTAAAGTCTCCCTTGCCTTCTCACTTCCTGAGACATTTAAGCAATCCAATACAGGTTTTACATGTGTAATCATGTAAAGCATTTTGTAAAGGAAAAACCTTAACAATTATAGCTTTCCAAAAGTGGAGTGGGCCACCTTGGAAGATAAGCACCTAGGTGGCACAGTAGATAGACCCCTAACCTGGAGTCAGGAAAACCTGAGTTCAAATCTGACCTCAGACACTTTTATGTCAGATATGTGGCCCTGGGCAAGTCATTTAAGTATTACTTGCCTTAGTCTCCTCAATTGCAAAATGAGAAGAGCAACAGCACCTACCACCTTGGGTTGTTGGAAGGATCAAATGAGATAATATTAGTAAAGTACTTAGCACAATTCCTGCAACCTATTAGGCACTTATTAAATGCTTGTTTCCTTTTTTCCCCTCTATGGAGGTCTTCCAGCAGAATCTGGACATCCATTTGTTGGGGATGTCAAAGGAATTCATGTTGAAATATGGGTTGGACTAGATGGCAGCTGAGGTTGGTGGTAGTTCTTACAGTCTATATGATTGGGTGAAGTAGTCGCCTAGCTTCTATTTGAAATGCTTCTGCTTCAAGTGCTGGTCCCCCTCCAAAGTTCTAGCTTATCAATGTCCTTCATAAAATGGGACACCATGAAGAGGACAACACAGATATTATTAGCAGGGGAAGCTCCTCCAACAGCAGCCTTCAATCACTTGTCCTTTTGGTCCCTGAATAAATAAGGACCAAACCATCCTCAGTTGGTCAATCCATCTAGTGGGCTCTGAGCTTGTTTGGTAGCCAATAACTAACCATTATACTGTCCACATACACCTCATTACAGAAGAAACCGATTAGAAAGCAGAAGACAACCCAAAAGTCTTTTACACCCCATCTTTCATCCACTCTAGCAAACTTTCCAAAATACAGAGTCAGCTTTTGGTTATTAATGCCAATATGAGGCTGTGTTGTGAGAGATATTCCTAATTAGCAAATAATTCAAATCTTACCTCTGGAATGTTGAAACAATACTTTGGGCACACAACATGTGCTCAGTCAATGTTTGTTCAACTGAAATTATATTCAGGCTTTTTTCTGCAAGCAGATTTATCTTCCTATAATTACGCTTTGCCTCTCCTAATATTTAAATTTGGGTTTCAATCTCTGAGAATCTATCAGTTTACAGGTGAACGATGAAGATGAGAGTCAGAACCAGAAAATGAATAATTATTGATAGGAGCTCAGTGCACTTACCGAGATATATTATTTATGGATGCTGAAATCGACTAAGTAAAGTTCCTAGTGAAAAATGATTATCACTCTTAATGACTTCTCCCTTTTCTTTGAGGGTGGCACTTGTATGGTGACTGCAAGAAACAGACAAAGGTATTTCCAGTAGAAGACACTCTAGGGTTCTTTGATGGTAACTTTCTTGTTGTTCTATTTTTGTCTGTCTTAATTTGTCTCTTATGTTCTTAGCTCAGTGTATGGCACCTAGTAGGCACTTATTGCTTATTAAATAAGTCAATGAATGAACAAATCTTGACACTGGGACCCAATCATGTAGCCTCAATATCCCTTCAACATAAAGGTCTTTAGAACTACTTATGATCCATCAGGAAACTAGGTTACAAAACTACTCTCCTATATAGTACAGAACCTCTAGACATAGACTATAATCAGTCACATTTCAGGTAAACAATCTAAACTCAACTCAACATGATGATCTGAGTTTTTCAATTATATCTTTGTTTTATCCCCAGGCTGGACAGCTCACTCTTAATCCTGGCTTCTGTGAACCTTAAAGTATAATAAGAAGAGATATGATTAAGAACAACAGGTGTTTGTATAGCATTAAAAAAATTTACAAGGTGTTTTCTTCACAGTAACCAATGAGATAAGTTTGGGACCATATTGTTATCTCTATCTTTTTACCCAAGGAAACTAAGGTTCAGAGAAGGATAGCTTGACCAAAATCATACAAATAAGTCATTGTAGGGTAGCTAGGTAGCACAGTGAATAGAGTGCCAGGCTTGAAGATGGTAGGACCTGGGTTCAAATCTGACCTCAGATACTTCCTAGCTATGTGACCTTGGGCAAGTAAAAACCTCCATTGCCTAGCCTTTACTGTTCTTCTGTGTCAGAAGTAATACTTAATTAGTATTGACTCTAAAACAGAAGGGAAAGGTTTAAAAAAAAAAAGGGAAGTAGGAGTCCAAAATACAGCCTCTTTGAGCATTCTAGTGCAATGAACTAAACGTTTTGTTTGGGACACAGAATCAATACTTCAGCCACTGGATTCACCCATTGGATTTACAACCTACAACATTACTAAGGAAGCCAAAAAATCAAGGGTATGTATGAGCAGAAAAGATTTCAAGTATGCCACAATAGTCATTGACATTTACATAGCATTGTGAACTTAAAACAAATAGTACTCTACATATGTTCTTTCATTTGAGACCCAAGATAATCGTGTGAAGTAAGAACTACATCCCTATTTATAGATAAAAAAAAACAACTAAATCTCAGATGCCAGAATTTGTTTTGCTTAGCCATGTATATTTATTCCAAGAGGTGGGGGATTCTCTTGGTTTTCCCCTAGTGGTGGTAGGGAGAGGGAAAGCAAATTTATTTTTGTTCATTGAAAAATTTTATTTTAAAAAATAATAAACTGAGGCCTAAAAAGATGCAATGACAATCACAAAGCTAGTAAAGATCAGAGTCAAGCTTTAAGCACAGGTCTCCTGAGTACCAAATACTTTATCTACATATGACCCACCCTTCTTCTATCATGTGGTAAGAACAAGGGATAACAGATTGACCATTTGAGTGCTGCATTGATAATGATAAAATAAAAACCTCCAACACATTAGGTAGAATTCCCTATGGAGGTTTCACAGAGAGACTCTGAAAAGAGTCTCATAGGATAAAAACACATAAAGAAATTTTCCTTTTTTTCCCTAATGGGGAGGAGATGGAAAGAAAGGGGAAAAGGAAAAGGAGTGAAAGAAAGGAAAGAAAGAAAGGGGAAAGGAAGGAAAGAAAGAAAGGGGAAAGGAAGGAAGGAAGGAAGGAAGGAAGGAAGGAAGGAAGGAAGGAAGGAAGGAAGGAAGAAAGAAAGAAAGAAAGAAAGAAAGAAAGAAAGAAAGAAAGAAAGAAAGAAAGAAAGAAAGAAAGAAAGAAAGAAAGAAAGAAAGAAAGAAAGAAAGAAAGAAAGAAAGAAAGAAAGAAAGAAAGAAAGAAAGAAAGAAAGAAAGAAAGAAAGAAAGAGAGAAAGAAAGAGAGAGAGAAAGAGAGAGAGAAAGAGAGAGAGAAAGAGAGAGAGAAAGAGAGAGAGAAGAGAGAGAAAGAGAGAAAAGAGAGAAAGAGAGAAAGAGAGAGAAAGAGAGAAAGAGAGAAAGAGAAGAGAGAAAGAGAGAAAGAAAGAAAGAAAGAAAGAAAGAAAGAAAGAAAGAAAGAAAGAAAGAAAGAAAGAAAGAAAGAAAGGAAGGAAGGAAGGAAGGAAGGAAGAGGGAGGGAAATAGGGAGGAAGGAAGGGAGGGAGGGAGGGAGGAAGGAAGGAAGGGAGGGAGGAAGGAAGAAAGAAAAATATAGAAGAAAGAGAAAGAAAGGAAGGAAAAAAGAAAGAAGAAACTCTGTGAGGAATCTTTTTTTTAATACATAGAAGAGAACAGAAGGAAAGTCAGAAAGGAAAAAAATCACAGATGAGGATAGCTTTGAATGCTACAGGTTGAAGTTCTTACATATTTAAGAAGAAAAGCTATACAGAACACATCTGCAATTTCAACCCTCTCTCTGCTCTAATACATATAAATAATACATGTGGATTAGTCAATTTTATTTGTTGTTTGTTAAATTCAAAATAAAAAGAATTGGGTTTTTTTTTTTTAATGTAAGGAGAAGTTGTGATCAGCACCAATGGAGAAAGTATACACATCAATGTAATAAATCACAGATTCATCAGAATAAATTTCAAACACAATGCACTTAACTTCTAATTTCCCATGTGCGTGATTGTGGCTAAAAAGACCTAGGCACAATTATTTAACCCTGCAGTATTGCCCTGACTTGCATGTTTAGTCCAACCTCTTTGAGCCCTGTCCTTAAATAAAGTGAGTCCTTTAGTAATCCAGATGGTGTTGGGCAGGTGTTCATTAAATCAGCATGTGTAGGCTCATGTCACACTGGGTCTTGGGCAACAGCACAATGGGGGAGGCTAGAAGAAGCCCGAATCAAAAATACAGCTTGATACAGAGGGCCTAACAGATCCTGAGTTTCTCTACAGTCAAGAAGTCTTGGCCAGAGGGTCAGCTACTTTAGGAAAAGGCCTATGAGTGTCACCGGTCCAGAGCCAGACCTAGAATAAGAAATCCATAGAGCTGGCTAGAAACAATCAGGAAGCAGTTTCTAAGTAGATGGGGCTGGTTCAGCATAATCAGGAGAGAGCAGGACAGCAGCAGATTTAGCCCCCAAGAGTCAGGAAACAGAAGACATTTGATGGGACCAGGGCAGATTCCAAGGAGAGGAGATGCAGCAGAGCTGAATCACTTGCTTCAGGACTGCTCTAGCCATCTGCTTTTCAAGCCTGCCTCTCTTATCTAGGGCTGATGAGTATCAGCTGGTACTGACAAATTTAGCACAGACAAGAGAGAACAGAGAGGTTCCAAGGGGAGCTGGCCAGAAGCAGTGCCCCACAGTCCAACACAGATAGGCAGGTCTGTACACATAGCACAACGGGATTAGAACCACTGATCCCAGGACAGAAGGTGTCTGTCTGTTCTCCTGATTTTATGCCCCTGATACGGTGCAATAAAGCCAGGGCACACGCAGTTCTATACTGGAGACACAGAGGCAAAGGAGAAGGGTTTGTCTTCTGGGGAGTTCTACCATCTTGCCATCTTCAGGGTGGAACATTTTAGAATCAAAGGTGACTGGAGAGTTGGACAAGACTATGAGAGAGTTCAGGAGAGAAGTAACAGGACAGAGAGATATGGTCGATGGTTTTTTCCAAGCTGTTTCAGGAAAGCTATTGTGTGTGTGTGGTCCTTGGGAAGGTCAGAAACCAGAGAGAGAGGACAATTTGGCTCTAGGAAAGCTTACTACTTCACTAAGGAAATAATTTTCAACAAATCCCATGAAACAAGATAGAGGTTGGGGAAGGAGGAGGAGGAGGAAGAAGAGGATAAAAGGGAGTTAAAATTCAAAATAGCTTTGGAACTCTACCCTAACCAATGAAGGAGTGAAAGCAAATTCACCTAAATCTTGATACCTAGATGACAATCAACTCAATATTACCATTCCTTATGGAAAGGACACGAAAAAGGACTACCCTGTATATCAACTCACCATCCTTGTGATGGTTCCCCACCTCCAAACTAAAATTCCCATCCCTGGCTACCATGCCCCTAATTGTGCTCTTAGGATGTAAATTCCTTGAAAGCAGGCATTGTCTCACCTGTATCCTCAGTATCTCCCACAGAGTATAGGCACTTAATAGGTGCTTTTTCATACATGATGAGAAAATTTTATAGCACCTTAAGGAGGTCTCAATGGATTAATAAATTAGTCAGTTCCAAGGTTAAGGAAGAACTAGGCTCATGGTCCCTACTTTGCTTCCCCACATAAACACTCCAAGGAAATTTCGTGCTCCCATTTCTGGGGCTGCCTCTGTTATTTCTTGGTACCACCTGATCTGCAAGGTAAGTTCTTGTCTAAAAGGTTTGGTGGCTTTCCCAGGATACACAACCAGTATGTGTAAGAGACAGGGATTGAATCTGGATCTTCACTTACAGATTATCCCTCTATCCACTAAACCACAGTATCTACTCTTCCAACTAAATCTTAATCTGGTAGCTCCAAGCAGAAGTACAACACTAGCCTCATCCAGAAGGATGGCAATGTAAGAGAGGTTATTTGTCAATAATTTCATACCATAGAAAGTGAAAGAAATTTGACTAACACAAGACATTTTCTAGTCTTCAGTATTTTTCCTGACCCTTATAAGATTCCCTTCCCTGGCCCCATACATGTGGGTATTTAGTTCATGATATTTTTAAAGGAAAAAAATAACAAATTATAGAAAATTACTTAATCTCTCATCTTCTTCTGGCCTGGCACATCCCCAGCACCTCCTGGAATCACCTTAGGCTTTGGGGGTTTCAACATGAATGCCGTGCTTTAGGAAGATCCATGGGTTTCATCAACAATTTCAGCCCCATCTTATAAAGAAAAGTGAAATGCTTAACAACTCCTAGGAGCCCCCATATTCTCAGTTCTGATTCCCAAAAATCCCTGGAAAGATACTCCCATTCCCTACCAAAAAAGTCTTTGAATTCCATAAATGACTCTGCTTCCTTTTTTTGAGAAGATCCCTATGTTATATGCTAAAAATAACAACCAGGTAAGACAACTACAGTCCATAATTTGGGCCACACATGGACTTAGAACAGACAGATTCCAATGTGCCTAATTTCTAAAAGGTTTCCTTTCACATAATATCCTCATTTAATCATATGAATTTGGCCATCTATCTTACTATATTAAATAAGTAAAAAATGTAAATTCTTTTATTTTTCACAAATGGACCTAATTTAGGGCAAATATAACTATTTTCAGTTGCTAATCCATGTTTTCTTCATCAGATGTAAATGTTCAGATAAATGGATTTGCTTTTTTTGCTTGTCACAATTGGAATTTTTGCAAAATTTTGGCAAAACTGCAAATTTTGCTACCTTTACCCAAATCTGGGCAGGCAGTTTTATAAAATTCCTATTCTGAAATTTAAAAGACTATCTTGGTTTTTAAAAAACTGATCTGGAGGGGCAGCTGGGTAACTCAGTGGATTGAGAGCCAGGCCTAGAGATGGGAGGTGCTAGGTTCAAATCTGGCCTCAGCCACTTCCCAACTGTGTGACCCTGGGCAAGTCACTTAACCCCCATTGCCTAGCCCTCACCATTCTTCTGTCTTGGAATCAATATACAGTATTGATTCCAAGACAGAAGGTGAGGTTTTAATAAATAAATAAATAAAAATTAAAAATAAAATAAAAAACTGATTTGGGGTGAAGGACAGCTAGGTGACCCAGTAGATAGAGAACAAGGACTGTATTTAGGAGGGTCTGGATTAAGACACTTACTAGCTGTGTGACCCTGGTCAAGTCACTTAGTCCTATTTGTCTAGACCTTGCCCTTCTGTCTTAGAGTTGTTATAGGAAGTTAAGGTTTTGTTTTTGTTTTGTTTTGTTTTGTTTTAAGAAAACTGACTATAAAAATTCTGCATAATTTGTTTCTTTAAACCTAGGTGAACAGATTCTGATACATTCATTTTTAATACTGACTTTATCTGGAAGTAATTTTTTTAGTAATTCAGATATCTAGAAAATGGTCAAGAACCAAAAAGTAATAATAATAATGACAATTATTATTACTGTTATTGTTGTTGTTTTAAAAGACCTTTCAGTAGCCCATATAGATGACACAAATTTCATGCACTGTAGTCCATGCATGAGAGGCAGTATGGTATAATAAATAGAGGCTGACCTTAGAGTCAAGAAGCCTTGGTTCATAACATCTCATGCCATATGCCAAGATATGGTCAATATGGGTTCATGATTTAGACATAAAAGGTGATACCATAAGCAAATTAGAGGATCATGAAATAGCCTACCTGTTAGATAGATTTAGGTATAGGTATAGGTATAGATAAAACAGAAGAATTTAGGACCAAACAACATAGAAAGCTTTATAAGATATAAAATGAATTATTTTTATTATACTAAATTTAAAAGCGTTTGCATGGACAAAATCAGTGCAACCAAGATTAGAAGGGAAAGGAGAAAGCTAGAGAGAAGGGAGAATTTACAGCAAGTCTCTCTGATAAAGACCTCATTTCTCAAATATATAGAGAGCTGAGTCAAATTTATAAGAATACAAACCATTCCCCAATTGATAAATTGTCAAAGGATATAAACAGGCAGTTTTCAGAAGAAATTCAAGTATCCAAAGTCATATGAAAAAATGTTCTAAATCATTACTGATTAGATAAACATAAATTAAAACAATTCTGAGATATCTCATACTTGTCGAATTGGCCAAAATGACAGAAAAAGAAAGTGATACATTTTAGAGGGGATGTGGGAAAATTGGGACACTAATGTAGTGTTGGTGGACTTGTGAACTGATCCAACTTGTGGAAAGTAATTTATAACTACGCCCAAAGGGCTATGAAACTGTGTATACCCTTTGATCCAGCAATGCCCCTACTAGATCTAAATCACAGAGATTAAAAACAAAAAGGATAAAGGACCTATTTGTACAAAAATATTTATACTGGCTTCTTTTATAGTGGCAAACTATTGGAAATTGAGAGGATGCCCATAAATTGGGAAATGTCTGAATAAGTCATAGTGTATGATTGTAATGGAATACTAATATACTATAAAAAATGACAAGCAGGAGAATTTCAGAAAAATCTGGAAAGACTTACTCGAACTGATACAAAGTAAAGTGAGCAGAACCAGGAGACCATAGTAATGATAATCTTGTATCCTGATCAGCTATGAATAGTTTAGCTATTCTCAGGAATACAATGGTCCAAGACACTTCCTAAGGATTTGTGATGAAAATGCTATCCATCTTAAGATAAAAAATAAATGGAGTCTGAATTAGATCAAAGCATACCATTTTTCACTTCATTTTCTTTGTTTTTTATTTTTGTTTTATATGAGTCTTCTTTTATGACATAACAAATATGGAAATACATTTCACACACTATAACCTATATCAAACTGTTTACTGTCACAAGGGGGGCAGAGGGGAAGGAAGAAGAGAATCTGGAGATTAAAATTTTAGAAAATGAATGGTAAAAAATTGTTATTATGCATAATTAAGGAGATTGATTTTATATAACAAAGGAGAAGTGAGGAGAAATATAGAAGAATGAAAAAAAGAAGATTGGGTTCAAGTCCTGCCTCTAACACATGCTAGCTATGGGACCATAGGATTGTCACCTAACCATTCAGTGGCACAGTGGATAGAATGCCAGGTCTGGAATCAACAAAATCTGATTCAAATCTAACCTCGGACACTTACTCTCTGTGTGATCTTGGGCAAGTCACTTAAACCTGTTTACCTCAGTTTTCTCTTCTGTAAAATGAACCTGGAAGCAGTTTCCTCTCCTCTCCTTTCCCATCCCTAACTCCATCTACAAACCTGTGAGTACCTAGTTTAAGGGATACTCCAGAGGAAGAAATATCCTTAGAGGGGAGCTCACACCTTCCATCAGAACCCATTTCTTATTTCTGGTATAATTCTGACAAAGATTGGTTATCTGTTTTCTCAATAGGCATCAGATTAGAAATGGCAGATTAGAATCCTGGATGGAAGAAAACCCTGTCGTTAGAGACTAGCAGTCTACCAGAGCAAGAAATGACAAGTGATAATCTGATATTGAGGGAGGAAAAAGGAGATGGGAGAATTCAAAATTACAGCAATCCAGCATAGAAACATATTACTTCATTATCTTGCAGTCTAATACCTGGTCTAAAACAACAACCCTGAGCCAATCAAGAAAAGATTAAATTATGTTCCATCTAATTCCTTTAGGAAGACAAACGGGTGAGTAACATTGTTTTCAATGAAAATAATAAAAATAGTCTTAGTTTGGACACTTAACAGAGGAGCTAATTAGAAAAGCCTCTTTGTTGAACAATCCCTTCCCTGCAAGAGCTGAATCAGTGGAGGATGTGCTTGGGGCTAGTTCTAGATTTGTCTGCATATATCTACACATACCTGCTTCCTGGATTTGTGTGCAATTAGCTCACAGGTCTTTTTAAAGAGATGCCTCAAAAGAGGACATACCCTAGCTGGGTGACCCTGAGCTAGTCTCTTGACCTCCATTGCCTAACCCTTACCACTCTTCTACCTTGGAACCAATATACCTTATTGATTCTAAGTTTGAAAGATAAGGCTTGAGAGAAAAAGAAAGAGAAAGATACAGAGAAAGAGAGAGAACATGCCACACATTAAGAAAGGGTGGCATTGAGGCAGGCTTCTTTGCTGCTTTATGTTTACCACCAGTAAACTCACAAAACAAGCCAAAGGTCCTTTTTTTAAAAAAAGTATAATGATGCTGCTTATCCACTGGAGCAGCTTCTCTTACTGAAGCTCTGATTGTTTGTGGTTATTATTCACTTACCACCAAGGGTGTATTTGGCATCATGTAGTCCATGCAAAAATAGTCTTTGCCCGAGGGGCACATCCCCAAAGCAACCTAGAAGATTTGTTTTTAAGCAAATTGAGTTTTTCCCTCTGGCCATTCAAGACTGCTGGATGGATTTTTAACCTGATTTGTTATGGAAAGGAGAACTATGAACACTGCTGGCTGTGGGCCTCTTCCTTAATAACTTTTTATCTACAGACTGATTTCTCTCATGTTTGGCCCAGAGGCAGGACTTTGAAGGTATCACAATATGACTCCTAAGGCAAAACATGAGGAAAAACACTGGAAAGAGTCCAGCCAAAGCAGAAATCTGCTAGCGACTTTCTGTGGGGAGGGATAAGACCCAAGGTAATATAATATAAAAGGGTGCCAGACTTGGCATCAGAAGACCCAGGTTCAAATCCCAGCTCTGACAGCTATTAACTATATGATTTTAGGCAGACCACTTCATCTCTGTAGGATTCCATTTCCTCACCTATAAAAGGAGTGGATTGGCTTGGGAACAGCTCTAGTTAAGAGCTTCATAGGGATGATGAACCAACAAAGCAGACAGAGAAAGAATGGTCATATAGGAGGAGAACCAAAAGAAAGTAACATGAAAACTCAAAGAGGAGACAGAATCTAAGAGGACAGGGTGGTCCACAGGGTCAAATGTAGCAGATGAGATAAAGAGAAGGATGAGCACTGACAAAGGACCATCAGATAGAACCATTATGAGATCATTGGTAACTTTGAAGAGAACCATTTCAGTTGAGTGATGAGGTAGGAATTGGGCAAGGAATGAGGTAGAGAATTGACTAAAGAGGAATACAAAGATGACCTAACAGCAGTGAGGGCCCAGTTGTAGATTAAATATGCACAGTTGTAGGATTTTCTGCAGGTTCATGTAGCAACATGTAAATAGGAATAGAGGACAGCATGGAATTTTGTTGATTGACTATGGGATTGCAAATGGGGAATGAAGTCAGCCTGAGAAAGTACTGACTAGAACTGATAGGAATGACAAAGGCAAAGAATAGATTTAAGAGGAGTGAAGCAACAGGGGGATGGGATAGTAGGAAGTTATGATCAGAAGAATGTCAGTTTTTGATCAAAGAAGTGATAGAAATAGAATTATCTTCCCTTCCCCAAAGGGGTGGAGAGTAAGTGAAAGGATAAGAAATCAAGAAAGTAAGTGAAAACAGAAACAACAAAAAGAATAAAACAGAATGATATAAGGGAGTTAAACTAGATGATCACTAAGGTCTCTTCCAAGATGGAGTGTGATGTTCTAGAAAGAGGATTGCCTTTAAAATCAGATGATGTAGATTTGTTTGGTTGTTTTTGTTTTTTTAATCACATTACCCATCTGAGCTTTGATACTGTTATCTATAAAATGGAGATAAGTAGCACATTATTGGCTTGAAGGGCTTTTATGAGGAAGATGCTTCATAAAATGCTTTATAAATGTGAATGGTTTCGGCTTTAAATCCTATGAAGTCTCTCCTCCTGTTCATAAAACAGTCTACATAATGACTATGGCTTATTGTCTAAAGAAAGATCACACTTAGATCAGTGTCACTACTGTTACTGTGGTCCAATAGCCTGTTGAGCTACTGAACCATTAGCTAAAGGAGGCAAGTCACATTCTAAAAACAGAGGCTAAAATGGACAGAAGGGTCTGATAACAAGAAGATGGCCATAGGATATAATGAACGGCCTCTGAGTGCTGAGCAGGTCCCAGTTTGACACCAGCTGCAGCCATCACACACTGACCGACAGGTATAATCATAGAACTGGAGGAATAGAAAGGCTCTCAGACATTATTTAATCTAACTCACTCCTGAACATGGACTTCTACAATAATCCTGACAAGCAGTCATCTAGGTTCTGTGTTCTACTTCTTAATCAAAAACTTTAACATTATATATGACTAATAGAATCTCTCACTCCCTTGTCCAATTGATACTTATCCCTTACAAGACCCTAGCCCTAGATTATTCCTACTATCTTTCTTCTCTACTATTTGCATATTGTTGAAGGAAGTTAGAAGAAATCATAGCTCTACCCATTTATACTTTGTATTCTCAACTGGGTCCTCACTGCTATATGGCAATCTTTTTTATTCTTTTTTAATTGATTATCTGATTCCCTGTGGAAGAAATTATACATTTCTCTTCTTTCCTCAATCCTTCTACATCTCCCCTTTCCCTTCTCAACTGCAGACCTCACCCCTTATTTTTTAGAGAAAACTGAAGTCATTTGTAGGGAGCTTTCTCTTTTCTTCTTTTTTTCTTCATCTCAAAACCACTTCACACACACACACACACACACACACACACACACACACACACACACTCCTTTCTTTACTCAAGTCTTCATTCTCCTTACCAAAGCCAACACCATCACAAATGCTCTTTGATTCTATTCCCACCAGATTGTCCCCTCAATTATTCTTGCTCCCTCAATAATCTTCTATCTTTCTTGTTACTTGGTTCCTTCCTCATCCTGGAAAAAAAACAGTCTTTCACTAATCTTGTCATCCCCCCAATATTATCTTCTACACAAAGCTTTTCCCAATTCCCACACCCCTTTAATTGCTACTGCCTTCCCTCACCCACAAAAAAAAAAACACATTTTGTTTCTGGTTTTTTGTATCCCCAGCATTTAGCATATTGCCTGGTTCACTGACTGCAAAATAAATACAAAGGAGTTAAAAAACAATCCCTGCCCTCAAGAAGCCCATATTTTAAAGAGGGGGATAACCGGTAAGTAAATGGGTACATACAAGATATATACGAAATAAGAACAAACTAACTTTGAGGTCCTATAAGCTCTAGTCACCAGGAAAAGCATCCCTTCAAAAGATGGTATTTGAGCTGAATCCTGAAGGAAGTCAGGGATTCCTAAACACTGATGGGAGGGAAGAGAGTATTCCGTGCTTGGGAAAGCACCAGTGCAAAGACATAGAGAAAAAAAAGGAGCAGAGTCATGTTGCAGGAACAGTGAGTTGGCCAACATGGCTAGATTTTACAACATATGGAGGTGAGTTATATGGAATATGACTGGAAAGGTTATGAAAAGCTTTAAAAGAACAAAAAAAAAGTTTCTATTCAATCCTAGAGCTAATATGGAGCCACTAAAATTTATTGAATAGGCAGACTTAACCCTCTAGAAAATTTGTTTTGGCAGCTGGGAAGAGGATAGATTGGAGTGCAGAAAGACATGTTGTAGTAGACCAATTGGAAGGCTATTGCAATAGTCCAGGTGAGAAATGATAAGGGTCTGAACTATGGGCAGAGGTTGTGTCAATGAATAGGAAACATGTACAACAAATGTGAAGGTAGAAATAGCAAGATTTGCAGACTTCTATTCATTGTTTCTGAATATATATATATGTATTTATTCTTATGCTTGTATATGTTATTCCCAAAAAAATGGAAACTCAAAAAAGAAAGATGTCTTCATTTTTTCACCCATTTGTAGCCCCATCACCTAACATAGTACTTGGCACATACTATTTGCTTAATAAATGCTTGTTTATTGGCTGATTGTTACTTCTCAAAGACCTCCAGTAATGAAGAATTCCCTACTCCAGAAGTTTTCTTTTTTTAATTCATTTTTTTCCATTCCATTTTCTGACAACTATAATCAGGAAGTTTTTCTTTATATTGAGCCAATATCTACCAGCCTGTTCCCTTCCAGTAGAACGTAAGCTTCTTGAGGACAGGACTGTTTTGCTTTTGTATTTGTATCTCCAACATCTCAGATAATGCCCTGATGATTGGGGCCAAAAAAAGAAAAGTCTCATTTCTCTGCCCTTTTCCATATTTCAAGAGAGCTATCTCTTAAGACTTCTCTTCACTAAAAGCTCCAGTTCCTTTAGCCTTTTCTAAATATTCCTGTCTTTTTAAACCCAAAGCTTTCAAATATTGACACTATACAATTTTGATAATAAGCTCTTTGTCATGTTTCTATTTTTTTCATGTTATGGTTCTAAGTCCCCTTGTGACCCTAGGTGTTCTTTGAATACACACGGTGACCAGACTGACCACAATATCCCAAGTGTCTCCTGACTGGGACAAAATGTAGTCCAACTAACATATATATGTATGTATGTATGTATGTATATATATACACATAGTCTTTAGCCTGGACACTGGTCTCTTCATGAAATCAAGATTGCATTAGCTTTCTTGGTCTCCTCCTTATGCTATTAACAAACTGAGTGTGCAGACCATTAAAATTCCTGATGTTTTTCCCATGAATTACTTTCTCTGCACATCTTCTTCATCCTACACTTGTACAGGTGCCATTTTAATCTAAGTATAGACTTGTACTTATTATTAAATTTCCTCATTAGCTTTAGATACTCCCCAAACCACATACTCACACATCAAGATCTTTTTGGATTTCCAGGTTTGTTATCTAATCTATAAGCTAGCCCTTCTAACTTTGTGTCAGCTACAAATTTAATAAATATGCCATCTGAGTCTTTATATAAGTCACTAAAAAAATATTGAACAGAATATAACCAAGAACAGAGCTCTGTAGCACTCCATTAAGGAGCAACAGAAACTGAGAAGTTTGAAGATTTTTAAGGAAAAAATAATCCCAGTTTAGGATATGTTGAGTCTGAGACACAAGCAGCACATCTTGAAAGGAAGGGGAAGGGGAAAGGAGAGCTTGGGATTTTTGAATCCCCACCATCTCCCCAAAGCCATGTGAGTGGATAAGATCAGTAGAGAAAACTACAGAGGGAGAAGGGAAGAGGATCAAAAACAGAACCTTGGAGAGGGAAAGGGGAATAAGTACTCATACTTAAAGCGCAATGACAAGGAAGAAGAGTAAACTTAAGTGACATTACAAACAGAGTTGGTATCAATGAAGAATAAAATATCAAGGGAATCAAGGGAAAAGAAATGTCAAGAGGGAGAGTTTGGTCAATATTGCCAAATGCTGAAAAGGCCAAACAGAATGAGAACAGGAAGAGAGTAGATTTGGCTATAGTAAGATAACTGCAGATGCTAAAGAAAGTCATTTCAACAGAATAATAGGGACAGAGGCAAGATTTTTTTAAAACTGTAAGCGATGTATAAAAAAGCTAGAAAGGTTTGTATAGAAAAGGTTGAAAAAGTGGAATAGAGAGTATGAATTACTCTTTCTAGAAGTCTAGCAGTGAAAGGGAGGGGAGATGTAAAAAATTTCATGGTTAAAGGAAAGTTTTTAACATAAAGGAGATCTAGGAAGCCACTCCACTACTTGACCTCTATAGCATTTGGCACCTCTGCAGATCACCTGGTAGCTACCAATTCAATCTAAAAGTAATAAAAGTTGGTCACTGCTCATTCATTCATTCATTCAACTCCTCCATCAAACTGTTATCCTTGAGATCAAGGATTGTTTTTTGTTTATTTGTATCTCTAGCCCTTAGTATAATGATATATGTGTGTATATACATATGATACACACACACACATATAGGCACTTAATAAATGTTTTTGGCTTGAACTGATTATTTAATACCTACTTAATTCAATGGCTCAGGACCAAGTCTTGCAGGTACTCATGATTAGAAAGTAGGACATAGATAATAATCTAGCAAAGGTGACTGAGAATTAGGAGAACCAGGAGAAAAACAGTGTAATTAGAACTGAAGAAAATGAAAATATCCAGGAAGAGAGGGTGTTCAACAGTGTCACAAGTTGTAGAAAGGTCTCAAAGGATGAGTACTGAAAAAAAAGACTCAGATTTAGCAATTAAAAGATCCTTGAGGGGGCAACGAGGTGTCTCAGTGGCTTGAGAGTCAGGCCCAGAGATGGGAGGTCCTGGGTTGAAATCTGGCCTCAGACACTTCCTAGCTGTGTGACCCTGGGCAAGTCACTTAACCCCCATTGCCAAGCCCTTACCACTTTTCTGCCTTGGAACCAATATCCAGTTTTGATTCTAAGACAGAAGGTAAGGGTATAAAAAAAAAGATCCTTGATAACTTTGGAGAAAGCAATTTCAGTAGAGTAGTAAGGTTGTAAATCAGATTGGAAGAAGCTGGTATGTGAATGGGAGGAAAAGAAAGGATGTATTGATGGCCTTTTCCAGAAGTTTGACTATGAAAGGGATAAGTGCTATAGAATAACTTCCCATCTTAAATAATTATTTTTGCTAACCAGGTACTTTCAAAGATATTCTTGGATAGATTGAGATAGCAAGCATGGAAAGAAGAAGGTCCAAAGCTCTTCAACTAATGAGATTTCTTGCCAATCTCTCTCTCTTCAAGTTAATGGTGAGTGAGGAATGTTTCCAGACTAAGGGATTTCAAAGCACCAGGACCTTCCACTGAAACCTGAAGGCAGTGAGAATTAGAGTAGAAATGGGAGTTTGCCCCACAACTGGTTCCAGAACACGCAGATGCCTGCTTAAGTGGTCTCATCTTTTCTTTGTAGTTAATTGCGTCAGGGAGAGGGGAAAGGAAGATGGGGTAAAAAATGCCTCCTGCTGGGATGCATGGCATCCTTTTAGTGCCTCTAAATGACACCATGGGACACAACTCTTCTTCAAGACTCACCAAATTGTCTTACTACCTATAATTATTTGCCAGCTTATGGATTCTCCTGAATGATATTGGGAAAACAATGACATCAAAACTAAGTTTTAGAAAATGATGCATATCCTATGTAATATTCAGTTTGTAACTTTAAGAAATGTGGTTGTATAGAGAAAAACTAAGTAACACTAGAAATGGTTACTTTCGGGATCCTTTTTTAACTTAAGATATTTTAAAATAAATTATATTAATTGAAATTGCAACCTCCTGAAGTTCCATATTAGTATTTTCGTGGGTGGACACCTAAGGAGAGTGGAAACTGAGGGAAAATGGATAGAGGAGAGAGAGAGAGAGAGAGAGAGAGAGAGAGAGAGAGAGAGAGAGAGAGAGAGAGAGAGAGAGAGAGAAACAAAGGAATAAAGACTCAGAGACAAGGATTTTAAAAATATAGGCTCCATCGTGCTTGCCCCTCTGATGGAATTGAGAGAGGGCTCTACATGTGTCCTCAAACTTTTATTGGAGGGTTTAGGAATGTGGAGTGGAAGGTAGCTAATGAACATGTGACATGGCATAGGCTTTAACATTGGCTCAATTGACAACCACATAATCAAAGAGGAGGAGGTTAATCAAACATGTGACTTGGAAAGGAATGTGGTCTAACAAGGTGGGAGCTAGGACCCTGTGGCAAATATTGTCCTGCTCAGGAATTCTTTTGTCCTTTGGACTGAAGATTTGGAAATATAATAATCAATAAGTAACAGGACTATGAGTCTGGTATATGAACACATAAGATACAATATCAATACACCAATCATACTTTCAAGATGCTAATACACCTGGTATACTACAGAAATTGTCAATTTCACATATTTATGAATCAAATCATTGACAAAGATCATATTTGTTGTTTTGTATTTCTTGTATCCATTTGCGAGAAATAAATACAAACAACTTTATAATTTAAGACTTTTTTTTTTAAAGAAAAGGCAAGACCTGGGGGAGGAGATGGAAACTTGTGACAGATACCCCTGATTCTTATCAGATGTCCATTCTTGCCTGACTTTGTCTCCCTGTGGTCAGGGTCTATGATGTTACCACTCTGAAGGTCCAAGGATGCAGGCTGACTATCTATTTACATGGAGGAGGGAGAGGCAAAGTATGTCCCAGTGGACAGGGAAATAGACTGTGGACCCTCTGGAACCCAGCACTTGGAAGACAGTCAATTCCATTTTTCCTATGCCCAGGCACCCAGTTTGTCCCCAGGATAGAGGTTTGAAGACTGGGAATAGCAACCCATTCATACACCCACAACCTCCCTCCTGGCCTTAGCTTTGGCAAAAGAGAGTCACAATGTTGAAATCCTACTGGTTCCAAGAAAGAGATGTATGACTCTGATTTCATCATATCCTGGGAAAGGGAATGAGTTCAGGGTGTTAGCAGTCCTATAGTTCTCACATCATATTCCAGAGCAGACCAAAGCTGATTATATCATGTCTATGGTGGCAAACTGACACCTTATAAATTTAACCCTACCAGGGTAAAACCCCAATTGCCCCACCCCAGTTACTACTGCAATTAGAAATGTCTCCGGATTCTCCAAGACCAGGCCAGTAACACTCAAACATTGGCAGGTCCTACCAAGCTGAACAAACTTTGAGAATGGCTCCAATGTTGGAGAATATGTCTGTTGTCTGAGCTCTTGGCTAGCTAAATTTGGAGAGGCTCATCACCAAGTTGCCTGCAGGGTAAGAATTTAGTTATCCATAGACACTCTTGAAGATTGTGTCCTAACTTGTGGAAGGACTGTCACTTAAATAAGCAGAGAGAATGCCCACAAGTCACAAAATCCCAGAACCTCGAAGTAATGAGGAGCTTGAATTTTAAGTTACTTGCAAAGATCCTATCCCTTCCTTTATCTTCCTCTAGCCCACAAGATAATTTTTTTGTCTGTTTTGTTGTGAGAATCTCTGCCAGGAGGCACTGAAAATGTTAGGAGTGAGGTAAAAGGGATGAAATTGTCCAATTGTGACAGAATACCAGGAACTCTGGATTAAAGGTGGGAAGATATGGGCTTGAATCCCAGATTAACCACTAATAAATGGATCAATAAAATTTGCTAAGTGCCTACTATATGCTAGGTCTCAATAAAGTTCTACAAAAGTAGGGCAGTGGCTACCCTTAAGGAGCTTACAGTCTACTGAAGATATCCAGAGTCACAAAGAAGGAAATATAGGTTATATACCAAATAATTACATAGTAGTTTGAAAGTGGGGCATTAATACCTAGGGCACTCAGGAAATGTCTCTTGAAAGAGATGGAACTTAAGCCTGAATCCTGAAAGGAACAAGGAGTTTCCAGGAACCAAAGAGAGGAAGGAGAACATTATAATCTTGGGAAATAGTCATTGGAAATGGGAGTGAAGGGATGGAATGTTGATCTTGTATAAGGTTTAACAAGGAGGCTAGTTTGGTGCAAAGAGTACACAAAGGAGAGTAATGTGCAAGTTGAAAACAATAATTCATACTTGTCCCATCTACCTAATGGAGTTTTTGTGATTAAAGAGTTTTGAAATCAACCACAAAAGTCTACATAAATGTAAAATTCTGTCACCCAACTACGGGAAGATCAATACAAGGTGTCCCAAAAGAGGGAAGAAACTGCACTAAAAGGACATACTGTATTTTGAGATTTTATCCAAAGGCAAGTGATGAGGCCAAATGCTAACTATGAGTTAGAATATCAGAGAATTTGATTTGGAAGGGACCTTAGAGACCACCTAGTCAGTCAACAAGTATTCATTAAAACTTACTATGTGCCAGGCACTGGGAATACAAAGTTTCCTCAAAAAAAAATATTCCCTATCCTCAGTAAGATTACATTCTAGTGGGAAAAAATAACATATGAATAAGGTATTTACAAGGCATACACACCAATTTTCCCATTTTAAAATATGGAACCAAGTCTCAGAGGTTAAATGTCTTGCCCAAAATCACATATGTAGGTAGCAAGTAACAAGGCTAGAAATGGAATCAATCCGCTGGCCCCAGCCCTCTACGGCAATACTTACCTCCCATAAGTCATAGGACATCAGAGCTGCAAGGGAATCCTTGAGGTTATCTAATGCAACCCCTTTGTTTTACAGATGGGGAAACTGACTTCAGTGATTTCTTTATGTCCACACTGGCAGCAAGTGGCAGAATGGAATTTTCAACCCAAGGTACTCCAACAAGAGGTGACCTCTTGAGAACTAGCAAAGGTCTACCTTTGGAAGAATTCCTTACTATTCCAGGCTCTGCCTCAGCCCCAGGCTTTGGACTGGTGCTTGTCTTGGCCAAGCTCAGAATTCTCAATGTTATTATTTAGTCGTTTTCAATTGTGTTTACATCTTTGTGTCCCCTTTGGGCATTTTTCTTTTTCTGAATTTTATTCTTTTATTTATTAACAACCCTTACCTTCTGTCTTAGAATCCTGGGGATTTTCTTGGCAAATACTATATCTACATTGTTTTGCCATTTCCTTCTCCAGCTCATTTTACCCATGAGAAAACTGAGGCAAACAAGGTTAAGTGACTTGCCCAGGGTCATACAGCTAGTACATGTCTAAGATTAAATTTGAACTCAGGTGTTCCAGAAAATAAGTCCAGCACTCTGTCCACTGTGCCACCTAGCTGGCTACAGAATGCTAGGATCCTACCATCGACAAGCAGCCGTTCCCCATCTTCCTTTGTGCCAACAGATGCATAGATATATGTGTGTAGATAGATGTACACAGATTTGTATGTATGTTGATGTGTAGATATAGCATATTTGCATGTTGTCTCTCCTATTAGACTGTGAATTCCTTGAGAGTAGGTTATTTATTTTATTTTATTTCATTTTTTGCATCCACATATATCCATAGTGCTTAGGACAGAGCCTGCACATAATAGGCGCTCAATAATTGCTTGCTGACTTGGTTTGTATGGCGGGTAACTAACTTCAAACTTTGTTAGTGTTCTAAGATCATTTCAGCACGACCCCTCCCCCCTTCCTCCTTCCCCGCCACCCCCTCCCCTCCTTAAAGCCCTCTCGGTGTTAGGGAGATTTAGCCCCATCGCGGTCCCCTGTGGAGGTTTGGGCGCCTGCCATAAGAAGCCACAGCCATCGGTGGCATCGGTGGGAGCCCGTGCATACCTAGAAGGTGGCGTTGCCTGCCTGCCTACTAATTAGCGTTCTCGGGGAAAACCTGCCCGCGAGGAAAAGAAAGCCCCCATCGTTAGGGCCCGCTGCATTTCCCTTTGTGTTCCGGGGCGTTG
Source organism: Monodelphis domestica (assembly GCF_027887165.1). NCBI lineage: Eukaryota > Metazoa > Chordata > Mammalia > Didelphimorphia > Didelphidae > Monodelphis > Monodelphis domestica. The sequence continues at coordinate 456,601,135 of NC_077228.1, forward strand.
TTAACAATGTTGCACTCTGGTTAAGTAAAAGTCTAAGACTGCACTGGAGTGTTAGTAATCGGGACTTGAGCAGATTCCCGTTCACGCTCTTCACTCTTCCCTGCTAATCTTCCTGTGCGAGCTCTAACAATGCAGCACCAAATGAGAAGGAAATGTCAGGTTATGTTTCAGAGCCAGCCTCCTGCCCACCCTCCATCTGTGCTGATGTCAAGGCTTATTGGAACATATGCTGCCTGTTGCTCACTGACCATCTGTTCGCGGAGCTGATGAAGTGTTCCCGTTACTGTGGCAACAGAACCCTTGATTGCCAGTGGCACCGAAAACATTCTCCGCTCAGGTTTCACTTTTATCTGTGCTCTGGAATGGCAGCTCAGGGGTGGGGTGGGGTGGGGTGCGGTGGGGTAGGCTCAACGTCTCCCAGCCACGCCGCTCCCGCACCCTGGCGCGCACACACCTTTTTCAGCCTTTTTCTCTTTACCTCCAACCTATCCCCTCCCGCTCCGGCCCTCCCCGGACACACACACCTTCCTTCAGTCGCGGCCCCTTCCCCACCAGGGATGAAGCACTTATGCCCGAGCTCGACTGACTGTCTGAGGGCCAAAGAGGGTGGGGGGACGAGGGTGGGGGAGTGGGAGGGGGCTTATTTATGTCTGCCTGGCGCCCGGCGCGTGACTCCAGAATGAAACCTTTCCAAAATTGCAGGCTGGTTTCTAAGATCTGAGGGCGCTCAGCCTTTCCAAGGGAGCTCCAAGTCCAGATTACCAACTGGCCAAGATGCAGGCTCCATGGTGTGGCGGATGGAACATCTGTCCACTCCTGATGCTTTTTTGGAGAGCTGGTTTGATGGGAACAAATAGGCCATTATTAACTATTAACAGGAGCCCATAACATTGACTGTAATCCTGGGAAAACCTTTTGCACTAAGGCACCATAAGGTCCCCTGGATATTTTTGCAGCTGGGAGGTGTGCACTGCCATTCCCACAGGCTCGTGAAGTTAATTCCTGTGTCACTGCAGAGAGCACTTGAGAGAAGCCCGGCCAGAGCCCATGGTCATATTAGGGAGCAGTAAGTTACCAGCCTCCAAATAGGGGAGAAATCATCTGTTCCATGACTGGAAACACTGCTAGCACAGTGCCCTATGCTTACCACAATGTGTGGCACAAAGTGGGCTCTTCCAAATGTTTATTGACCGATTCAGTGACTGAAAAAAACGTAGAGATTAAAACCTCTTTCCCTAATCATCATATTAATGGGATTTCTGGACACAAAAATGGAATAAAATTAAGTCCATCATTCTCTCTCTGCTTCTCTCTCACATACACTTTCTCTTGTCTCTGTCTCTTCATGTTGAGAACTGCTATTCAGAAATCTTAGGTTCATGATTTTGGTCTAATTATAGAAGTAGGGAAGGATGATTTCATTCTATATATACTTTGGTTTTTGAAAGTAATCAGAATTTCCTTTAAATTTGGTATAAAAAATGGCATTTCTAGATTTCAAAGTGACAGGATTTTAAGAGATTTGTCATCATTTATGCTAGCCCTATTGTGATGTTTAGAGGGAAGATAGATTTGGGGTCAAAGATTGGGTTCAGGTCTTACCTCTGATGTCCCCCCTACACATGGCAGCTCTCCTCAATATTCAATATCCCTTTTCAGAATATGTAAGTGGATTCTTACCTCTGTTTGAGTGGGTAGTAAAGCTTGGTGGAATCTGTTCACTTCTCTCTGAAATGGAGGGGGGGGGGGAGATGTCCTTGAATGTTCTGTCAAATCTATGATCTCTTAAAGCACTGAGTATCACATTAGGTCCTATGTGCTTTGGCAATAGCATAAACTAGAAAACATCTGGGAATATTTCAGTGTGCTAAAGGTTCAATTTTTGCATTATGAAAGGGCAAAGCATATTCTTATTACACTTGACAAAGAAGAAATGCATCTGGTTATCTGGTCTCATTTGCAAAAATAAGCTAAATTACCAAGGCCTTCTGCAGAGTCAGAACCAGATACTAAAGGCTAATTGTGGGATCTGTTCAGATAATCAACCTCTGTCAGGTCCTTCTGCAGGCCAAAGCCTCATGGATGTCAGGGCAAAGGGAGGAGTTTTGCTTGCAGAAGTGTGAGTAATACAGAGTACATGGGGTGCATATAATCTAATTTACCAAATTCGTTGGAAAGCAAATGTCCCTGAAAGACAGCCACAGAAGAAAATGACAAGCTGGCCTCTTTCAATAGACTCAGTTCACCTCATTTGCCAAAACACACGATGTTTGCTTTAAGCCTTTTCCAAATTTGCCTTGCCCAGCACAGAAAAGATGGCCCTCTTAGCCCAACTCTGTGTCTGTCAGGAAAAGGAAGAGCATCCCTTTGTCTGCTGGTGGGTGGTAAGAGCCTCCAGTATTATACTAAATCTGCTTAAGTAGTTAATTCCTGGTATTAAATGAAAATGCCTCCCCCCAGGCAAGAAATGAAGAAGTTACATCTGTGCATACATACAAATATGAACATTATTGCTGTGATCCTGACTGGCATTGTTTAGTATAAGAGAACACTGGCACAAATGTCCCCCTAAACATGGCAGCTCTCCAGTCATTATTTTCTCAATATCCTTTTTCAGAAAATGTAAGTGGATTCTTATTGTCCCTCTGGCTATGGCTCACATGACCATCAGTCCACCCTCTTAGCTGGATCCTGGGTCCTTTTCTATTACTGCATCAACCACTGACTCCTTCCCAGACAGACTGGTTTGCCATTCTCCATACTCCCCAGACTGCCTCCAGCTCTTTGTGCAACCCACCCCATCTTCTGTGGGAAGACCTGGCTTTCTCTAATACCAGGCTTACTTCATTCCCATCCTTCAGAAATCAAGCTCACAACATGGCTTCTCCAAGAACCCAAGCCTCCCACAAAAAAACTTACCTGGACCCTTGGACCTCCTGTTCTTTGTGGGGCATTATAGTTTTCACCTGCCTTCTGTATGTTTAGCCAGATATTGTTTTTATTATCTGTGCATCTACCTTATTTGACCTCAACTGGAAGCTCTTTAAGACTAGGGACCACGCCTTTTATTGTATTATATTGTTCTGTACTAGCTTCCATTGTATCTTGTGTTTAAGAGTTCAGCTATTTTATTGCACCAATATTAGTGGAAACCAGCATAAAGCTTATGTTCTTAAAACTTGTGAACTATGGCAGACAACCCAAATGTGGTTAATTGTGCCTCTGCCAAATATATTTTTCCCCTTTTTGGTGGAATCTTTTTTTAGTGACTATTATTGATGTACTTAATAGAAAACACTTGATAAATTAAACTGTATTTATGTGCTATTATATAAAATAGCAAAACAAAATTAAATAAAATAGTGTATTATTAAACTGATGCAAGAAGAATTATCAAAATTTACCTAAGTGTTCCAAGAAGACACAAGACTAAGCTTAAAATTGCTATAATTTTTGTTTTACTTATAAAATATAACATTTTTTGTTTCCTTAGAGATTTTTGTAGGGATGAGTGTATTAAAGAAATTAAGAACACTGTTAAGATTTTATTTGTTTTAGAGGAAAATATGTTATTTCAATGGAATTAAATTTTTAAAAATTTATTAAGTGCTTACTAAATCACTTTTTAAGATCTCTAGATTAGGTAATAAGAGTATATTGAACTCAGAATTGATTTAAATCCTAGTAATAGAATAAGCAAATTTCACATCTTAGTCAAAAGCAGACATTCTATCACCATCCTGAACCATTAGTGGCCACAATTTTAATTGGTTATCTTGGAACCTCACCTTTCCCTTCCATTTTAACCTTCACCACTTGTCTCTGGCCTCCAATTTCAGGGACATTTAAAAGATCCATCTTTTGGTCTCTATTATCAAAAAGGGTACCATTGAAATAACCCTGGCTGCTGCTGAGGTTGGAGAGACACAGGCAACGTTGGGGCTCATAGATTACTGTTCTCTCTGCTGGCAAACCCCTACAATACTTCCCCTAAAGTTCCTCTGCCACTCAGTACTTTGGGAAAATGACCCTCCTGGACAAAGGCAGAGGAAAGGAGATGGTGTGGCGGGGAGTTAGTTTGACACTCCTTCTCTAGTACTAACAATATGATTTTATATGCTAGGAGGGGAAAAGAAGTCAATTAATGCAATATAATGAAAAAATTGTCCCTTTTCATTTTTAAACAGAAGCTAAGGGGTCAGGGAATTCACAAATTCATCCATTTGAAACACTAGATGTCACTGTAAAGCTCAGGGGTCTATGATCCCTCCCTTTCCTTTCTCTCTGGATAGAATTTAGCCTCTTGGAACTAGGCTCACCCCCTCAGTCGTACCAAATTCCAGGGGGGAAATCTAAGTGAGTGCTAGTTTTCGCCTTCTACTTGGAAAAGTTGTAGTACCATTCAGAAAACTGCAACTCAGCCTCTAAGGAGGTCTTAAAGCCTCCCCCCACCCCTTAAAATTGCAGAGTACAGGAGACAGATTTGGGGAATACAAAGCTCTTCAGGGCCATCCCTTCATGTATGCTCTGATCCTAACAACTTATCCCTAGTCAGTGGCAATGGGCTAATTTACAAAAAAAGACAACAAGGCTTGCAAAATACCACCCAGTAGTGGTGGTGAGCAAAATAGAACATAGATTTAGTGTTTTGTTTCTCAAATAAATGGAGAGTGAAATAAGATGTCCCTTCAGTCACTTTCTTTCTAAAGTAGGGGAGCCCTTCTTCCCATTAGACTCACTCTCATGTTTTCTGAGGCTACCCCAGGGGGAACCTGGTTATTTTCCCCTCTTTTGAGCAGTCACTTCCCTATTTCCCATTAAGATTTCATCAAAGCAGGTGTAGTACAGCCCCAAACTTCCTTTACCTATTTCATTCATCTGTGGAACCTTATAAATGGTGCTATACATTCATTTAACAAGCACAAAGTTCTTACTATTTGACAGGCACTGTGCTGATAAACTATGGCAAAGAACTCAAATGTGGTTAATTGTTCCACACTTTAATGTAATTCTCTTTTTTTGGCCAAGTCTCTTTTTAATGCCTATTAATGTCATTAATGAAGTTAATGTAGTTAATTGAAGACACAAAAGTTTAGATTTGAAAGGATGAGTTGGGAGATGGGAGGAAGCCAAAGAACAATTGAATCTGTACTAGGATCTTGAGATTTAAAACTGGAAAGGACTTTAGGGATCACTGAGACCAACACTTTATACATGAGGAAACAAACTCACAGAAGGTCAGTGGAGCCAGTTCTTATTGGCTTTAAGAGCCAATCGTTAAATTTTCAGTGTAAGCATTTATACTTGCAAATCAAGATTGGATTGACTGGTTTTGCTGATTGTCTAGACTTCAAAAAGTGATGGAGAAGGGAATAGTAGATGACTCAGTAGATGGAGAGCCAGGCCTAGAGATGGGAGGTCTCAAACACTTCCTGGCTGTCACTTAATACCTATAGGCTACCTCTTACTTAATCCCTTCTGCCTTAGGATCAATATTGATTATTGAGTCTAAGATGGAAGGTTAGGGGATTTAAGTGATGGAGAAAATGTTAATAACACAACTAAAAATTTAAAATGTGTGGAGTATGTATATGTATGTGTGTAGTATATTTAATAAAATAAGTGTTATATATAAATATATAATATATAAAGTGAATAAATGTATAATATATAATAAAACTAAAGTATGCAGAGTATATATACTTTATTTGTACTATATAACAAAACTTTAAAGTGAGTACAGATATTATACATAGAAAAATAAAATAAAAGTATGTTACATATATAAAGCAAATATAACATATAATGTTAAAATGTTTAATGTATGCTGAGTATATAGATATAGCACCTATATAGAGATATGTATAATATATATAACAGATATATATATATGTTCAACATACTTTTAAGTTTTATTTGCATTATTAACAAATATGTATAAATGTATAACCCTAGGCCCAAGGAGAATATGATACTTTCATCTTATTGGTGGAGATCAATGTACCTGTGTAAAGGGTGGGGCAGAGTTGGTGAGAACAGGAGAGAGGAGAGCTCTTTAGACTTCTTCCAGTTGTGTTCAAGTCACTCAGGCTCTTCAGACTTCAGGGGCTTCTGACCTCCAAAGAGAAGATAGAAGATACCAACCTACTTCAGGTAGTTGGAGGAAAAGACTGTGGGAAGATGTGAGAGGAGCTGGCAGCTCCTATCATGGCTCTATCCTCAGCTTGCTGTACTAGATTTTGAGAAACTTGTTCTTGGGTGAGATATAAAACTAACTTTCTATCTGTGTGTCTCTCCCTCTCTCGCCCTCGCCCTCTCTTTCCCTCTCCCTCTCGTTCCCTCTCTCTCTCTTCCTCTCCCCCTTTCCCTCTCCCTTTTTCCCTCTCCCTCTCCTTTTCTCCCTCTCCTCCTCTGCCTCTCCCCCTCTGCTCTCTGTCTCTCTGCCTCTCTGCCTCTCTCTCTCTCTCTCTCTCTCTCTCTCTCTCTCTCTCTCTCTCTCTCTCTCTCTCTTTCTGTGTGTGTGTGTGTGTGTGTGTGTGTGTGTGTGTACACGTGCGGGGGTGTGTGTGTGTGTGTGTGTGTGTGTGTGTGACATCACTCTAATTGGGAAATTTCTGTTACACTGCATTGTCTGGTATATATTGCTGTGTGTCTTTTCTCTGAATTCTGTTATGCTATCAAAGTGGATAAATAGGCTTCTTTGATGACTTTTATGTTTGTTGTGGTGAAAAGGGAGTTGAGCCTTGGATATAAAGTTTGGAGTCCTGATTGCCCCAATAATAAACAACAAAGAGCAGTTAGCTCAAACCTCAAAATCATATTCCCTAAATTAATAAAATTTAAGGGAGCAGATATAATTTTAGCTTAGTATCCCCTGTTGTCTGAGGAGAGCAAGTAGCCTCCAGTCCCAACCTGCTACTTCCCTTCCTGGCAAGAATTAAAATCTCCCTTGGAGAAAAGTTGGGGGAAGAAGAAGCTAAGGTTGTCTATTCTGCCTCCCTTTGAGCCACACCATAACACCCCCATGCAACATGCAGGGGAAAGCCTTCTCTATATCTACATACATGTATGTGTGTTGTTTTTTGTAGAAGAGTCAATTAAACATTTTCCAGTACACTTCTGGCTCTGATTAAAGATAGAGAGTCATCTAGACAAGTGGATGGATGTATAGATAGATAGATAGATAGAGATAAAGAGAGAGAGAGAGAGTTAGATAGATGGATGGATAGATGGATGATAGAGAGAGAGTTAGATGGATGGATGGATGGATGGATGGATGGATGGATGGATGAATAGATAGTACATTAAGTGCAACCAGGTGCCAGACACTAAACAATAATAAAGCAAAACTCTGATCCACTTTTTAAAAAGCTGGTTCAATTTGGTAAACTGAGCACATCAGCCCTGAAACATGGTTTTCTTGTTTCTCCCAGACACTGATCACCCTGGGTTCCACCCACTGAGCCTTCCAAAGAGTACAAAAAGAAAGCTTTGAGCCAATCCAAATCCTTGCTTCCGAGGTGAATTACAATAGCGAGGAACATACTAGGAACATTTCTCCACCTATTTGGCTTCCTGCCATGATCAACCCTACCACCTGATCACTTGAGGCATCACTTCCCCAAACTATATGCCACAGGCAACCCTAGGAACACAGCTGTGGCCCTACTTGGCACGGGAAGTTCTTCATCCACACAACACAGCTTACTATTGGAGAGGAAAACCTATGCACAGATCTTGTCCACGCCTTGGAAACAGTTACATTCTGCTTGGCTAGCCTGTTCTGAAATGGCATTGTTGTGCAGCTGCAGAGGAAAGGGGAATGCCCCCTGATGTCCCTCCCCCACAACCACAGTGACCTGGGGTGAGCAGCCTAATAATGGTGGGAAACCAAACAGGTGGATGTTCTCCTGTTGTCTAAGGTAGTGATGAAAGCCCAATCATGTGAATCAAACAATGAGGCTGGAAGCAAGGACTTTATGGACACAAATGGTTTGAAAATAATAAACCATCTCCGTGCACAAAGGACTGCCCTGCCTTGCCCTGCCCTCTCCACCCACCAACCCCCCCCCCCACACACACACACACTAATTGGGCACAGGTCAAAAAATGATGGCAAACATACTCCACAATGCTTATGGCTGCACTTCTGGCAGTAGCAACAAATTAGAAAAAAGTAGTTGCCCATTGACTAGAGATTGGTACAATGAAATATGATACAGGAATGGGATGGATTATTACCGTGCTGTAAGACTAATGGAGAGAAACATGGAAAAATTTGTGTAAACTTGTAAAATGACGCAAGCAAACAAGGAAAATGACATGCAAGATGACTACAGCAATGTTAAGTGAAAAGAACAACAAAATAATCGGAATTGGATTCTAAGCTTTATCTCAAGGAAAAGATAGGAGAAGCTGCTTCTCCCTATTCCTCTGAAGAAACAGAGGCCCATGGGTGTGGAACAATTCACATAATTGGTAGACATTTTTGATATTTGACTACTTTTGCTGAACTTTTTTTTTTGCTCTTTGTAATAGGGGGATGATGTGAGGAGTAGGGGGAGGGACCCAGGGAGAAACATATGTGATTTAAAAGGAAAAGATTTTGGGGGCAGCTGGGTAGCTCAGTGGATTGAGAGCCAGGTCTAGAGATGGGAGGTCCTAGGTTCAAATCTGGCCTCAGACACTTCCCAGCTGTGTGACCCTGGGCAAGTCACTTGACCCCCATTGTTTAGTCCTTACCATTCTTCTGCCTTGGAACCAATCCAAAGTATTGATTCCAAGAGAGAAGGTAAGGATTTAAAATAAATAAGTAAATAAAAGGAAAAGATTTCAATAAAAATATTTTTCAAAGAAAAAAAGTTGGGGTAAAGCATAATTGAACATGATAGATGGCTCTGAACACAGGTAAGCTGAAAGAGCTCTTGCCCACCAAGGAGATGTTACAATTTAGGCTGTCATGTCGGAAAACAAATTACTTTTAAAAAAATTATTTTTGGTGGAAAAGAAAAAGATATCACCACAGACCATATTAGCCAAAACCTCAAAGTAGTCATTTTGTTTGTGTATTTATGATCTGGATTTTGAAAGGCTAGAGGGGATTAAGAGCTGACTAAATGGAAGTTTATTGTGATATAGGAGAAATTAATAAATCCTAGTTTACCTAGTTTATCATTCAATTTTCCGCCTTCTAACTATCCCAATTCAATATTATGGTCACCTCGATGCAATTTAACTCATTTTGAAAACCATTTAGGAAAGCACCTACTGTGCACAGAGGCCCTGTGTAAGGTGCTAGAGACACCAAAAAAAGTAAAGAAAGAAATCACAGTCTATTTATTCAAGGAGTTTACAATGGAATAGGGGAGATATGACACATACACAAGAAACACAATTGAGGAAGCAACTATGGTAGAAGGGCTGTGATTCTGGATTCTGAGGACCTGAGTTCAAATCCACCTCTGATTCTTACTACCTGGGTGGTGGGTCAAGTCACTGAATCTCTATAAAATGAGGAGGTTGGACTGGACGGCCTCAGAGGTCCCCTTCCAGTTCTGAAATGATTATCTTATGCATTTGAACACAAAGTAAACTCCAATAAGTGCAAAAGACAGGTCCAAACGATGTTTGAGAATTCTAACCAGGAGAATCAAGGAAGGTTTCATGGAAGTGGCATTTTAGTAGAGCCTTGTAAGTAAATAAGGATTTTTAAGAGGTGGAAGCAGTAAGGGTGGCCAAGAAAATACCCATTCCAGAATGTGGAAGACAAAGAGGCACAATGATGAGGGAAAGCCAAATGAAAGTAGGGCAGACCAAATGGTACAGTCATAGTCCATGGTGAGTGTCTGGCAAAGGAGGTAGGGAGAGGTAAGGCAGAAAAGGTAATAAAGGTTATCATTATGAAGCTTCTTCAATGCCAGGCTAAGTATTTTCTAAATTCATTTTCCAGTCAGGAGCTCCTAATATTCATTTTTTCTTTTTTGTTAGAGAATTCTACAAAATTCCTTGTCAAAGTCCCAAAGAAACCTTTTTCCTAAGTCATGGAGAAGGGAGTTTCTTAGCTTTTTTGTGTATCATGAATCCCTATGACAGTCCAGTAAAGACTATGGACTTCTTTCTAGAAAATTTTTTTTAATTTAATTAATTTCTTATTTTTAGATTTAAAATTTTTTAATTAATTGAAGGAAACAAAAAATTTCAGTTAGATGTGTAATTCACCCCCACTCCATCTCAGTTCATGAAATCTGGACATGTCTGTGGATCCCAGGTTAAAGATCTCTGCCACAGAGAATGAGAAAGAGGAAAAAGGGGGCAAAGCTAGGTGGCTCATAGAGAGCAAGATCTGGAGATGGGAGATCCTGGATTCAAATGTGGAATCAGACACTTCCTAGCTTTGGGATCCTAGAAAAGTCACTTAACCCCGACTCTAAGATGGAAGGGAAGGGTTTAAAAAAAAAAGCAAAGAGGAAGGGAGGGGGAAAGGGAAGAGGGAAGGAGGGAGGAAGGAAGGAAGCAAGGAAGGAAGGAAGGAAAAAAGGAAGCAAGGAAGGAAGCAAGGAAGGAAGGAAGCAAGCAAGGGAAAAAGGAAGCAAGGAAAAAAGGAAGCAAGGAAGGAAGGAAGGGAGGGAGGGAGGGAAGGAAACATGGCAGAAGGGCACAGTGAACATAGCTCTATGGTCTGACAGATAGTCCATGGCCAGGGGTTTGGGTACTGTTTCCTTTTCAAAATCGAGGAGGTACACAACAGAGATGATGCCTTCATTTGCTGAGGGATCCCATTAGCCCCATTACCTAAGCTTCAGCAGTGGCAGCCAGTGGAGGAAAGGGCCTGAGCTAAATCTAATCCCACTTGTATTACAGATGAGGAAACTGAGGCAGAGAGAAATTATCAAATACTTTTCCTAAGGACTCATTGTTGCTCTTGTCAGCTAAGGTAAAGAGATCTTGCTTTTAAGGAGAGAAGTTATACTAGCAAGTCATTCCTGATTTTTACATTCCTTTGAACAAATATTTATTTCTGCTTCGTTCAGTCAGAAAATCTTTTTAAATTATTCAGCATCCGTTAGCTGTGAAGTGACCACGCAGCAAGTTTAATACACAAAAGAAAACCCTGCAAAAAAACTGCAGCAGATTTACAAGAAAGTGTCATTTTTTTTAAAAAGAGCTTAATGATCATTTTCTTGCAAAAACTTGACTAAGATTCAAATGTTAAATTGATGTTCAGAATTAAGAAGTAAATTTGATGTTTGAGGTTGAGTTTGGAGGTTTTTAAAGAAATTCATGCTGAACAAAAGGGGGAAATTCAGTCTTTCTAAGTAGATAAGAGCAAAAGTTAGGGTTCAGGGTTCAAACCCTAGCCCTAGCCCTCCCAGGCTGCCTCCTCTCCTGACCTTGGTCACATCACTTAGTTTCCATGGCTGCAAAATGGACCTGATAATACCAGAAGCAGATGTATCACCTCAGGTGACAGAATATACTTGGAAGGAATTTGAGGCCTGGGTAGCAAAAAAGCCTGGAGTGCCTGCTTGAACATTTTCAGTTTCTGTCGACAAAAATATTTCCTAAATCTGATTATGAATGAAAGGAGATCTTCAGAGTCAACAAGCAAAGACTGGTCACAGGGAAGGGGGAGCAGGGGAGGGAGAACTTTCTCTTCCTCTAAGAAAAGGCTCTTTTCAGATTTTTCATCCTATTTGAGAAATAGAACTTTTAGATCCTAACAAAAAGATACTTTTCTAAATTTTTTCTCACTTTGACCTTTTCAACAAGGAATTTCCAATAAACTTTTTTTTAACAATCATAAAAGTCATTTTTCTTAACTGGTATTATTGCACAAATTGCAGATAAAAAATGGAAATCCACAGTGTGACAGCTTCAGAGAGAAGAGCTTGTGTAGTCTCATCATTAGTCAAAATGGGAACTTGGATAAATATATTACACTTGCCTAATACAATAATAATGCAGTCACATCCTGTGTTTTAATGGAATTCATTACAATATTATCTAAGGCTCTGATGGAAAGTATTGAATCCTTGCAATAAAATTCACAGGAGCAATATGCATAGGGCAGATAACCCTACTGTGAGTGAGCTTCTTTAGAAATGAATATGATTTGGGGGCAGCTAGGTAGCACAATAGTGCCAGGCCTGGAGTCAAAAGGACCTGGATTCAAATGTGGCTTCATATAGTTCCTAGCTGTGTGTTCCTGGACATGTCATTTAACCCTAGTTGTCCAGCCTTTACTGATCTTCTGCTTTGGAATGATTGTAAGATAAAAGGTAAGGGTTTTTTTAAAAAGGCAAAAGAAAGAAATGAATCTGATTTCAATAAAAGGGAGAAAACTGAGCAAGTCTACCTGAAAAGAGCTGATTGCCACTAAAAATAGCTACTCGCAAGTGAGCACCAGCTCTGTACCTACTCCTAGAGAGCAAAAAAGAATAGAGCACAGAGCTTGGTATATAGTAGCTGATTAATAAATGCATGTTGATCAATTGGTTTAAGAGAAAGAAGGAAATCCAGGGGATGTCCCTCCATTGGGGAACGGCTGAAAAACTGTGGTATATGATAGTGATGGAAAAGAATTGTGCTGTGGATGATTTCAGAAAGACCTGGAAAGACCTACATGAAATGATACAGAGGTAAATAAGCAGAACCAGGAGAACATTGTACATAGTAACTTGTGTAAATTGTGGAATGAGCAAATGTGATTGATTTTGCTACTAAACAGCAATCCAGGACAATTTTGAGGGGCTTATGAGAAAGAATGCTATCCACATCCGGAGAAAGAACTGTGGGAGCAAAAATGCAGATGAAAACATATGATTTATCACTTGTTTATTTGGGTATGTGATTTGGGGTTTTAGTTTTATAAGATTAATCTCTTAGAAAAATAAATAATATGTAAATGGATTTTGAGTGATAAAACATGTATAATCCAGTGGAATTGCTTGTCAATTCCAGTAGGGAGGAGGGGAGAGGGGAGGAAGAGAACATGAATCATGTAACCTTGGAAAACTTAATTGTAGATTTGTTACTGGAATAAAATAAAGGGGAAAATTTTTTAAGAGAGGAAGAAGAAAAAAGGGACCAGGTAGACTTCCTCAATTAATGTTCATCATCATTTTTTTAATTGACAATTTTAAAATACTTTCAAATGATATAACAGCATCTCTAATGTCTCGCTCCCTGCTTTGTTTCTCTTTTTTCTCTCTGCTAAGGAGAACTGAGAAATCATATGGAGAGCCATGGTCCTAAAGTACCCCAAATCCTTTTTCTGTGTTTGTGTGTGTGTGTTCAGACCTAGATTTCCCTTGTTTGGAAATGCCATTTCTTCACCTATTTGGAAATACTTTAGATTGTTTGTAACTTTCAGCCTTAGAGGCTAGTTAGTTCTAGGGAACCGGGTGATTAAATAACCACCATATTCAAGCAGCAAATGTATGCGTCAGAGACAGAACTTGAACTTGGGCCTTCCTGACTCCCTGCCTTGCCTATCAGGGACAAAAAGAATAATAAAAATAATTCTAGACTGTCCCTTTTCTTGGGGGGGGGGGTTCCAGTCCCATCCCCCGTGGTCAGCCAAAGTTCCATTTCCTTTCTGTCTGAGGTTTCCTTGTAAATCAAGTCCTTGTAGTGCAGTCTGTACCTCTCTCATCCACACTCTTTGAATATCGGCAAATGCCCCCAAATGGCTATGGGGATTGGTTCTCATAAAGGCTTCAGGATTTCAGACTCACCTCTGCAAAGGGTTGGACTCCATCCCCAAGAATCAACCTCCTAATCCTGCAGGAGAATCCCATGAATTCTCCTTGTGCGTGTTTTTGTGTATACGGTGTACTGGGAATGACGCTGCCTTTTGTGCTCAGGTTCTAATGTGAGTCTTCCAAAACAGAGGGTGAGTTACCTTTCTATACAATGAGGCAGACAGAGTTCAGCCCAAAACTGCAAAGAGCCATGCAGTGAATAAAGGTCCCAGACTCTGGAGAAACCAGGTTCTACCAATCCCGGGCTGCCTTTCAAGGCAGCATCTGTGCTTAGCATATGGCAACTATTTATTATAGCTCGAGAAACAACAATTCCCATGATAACTGGTTCTCGTATATCAGGATACTTCAGTCACAGTTTCCCACAACAATCTGCTTGTCTGGTATGTGTGTGCCAATGCCACCACAGTCCAAGCAGACAGTTGTCTACATTTAGTCATTTACTGAGGGTAAACAGACATGACTTGAGTGATGGGAGGGGAGGGAGGGAGCAAAAGAGAAGGGAGGGAGCGAGGGAGGGAGGGAAAAGAGCTGCTAATTTAGTCTGGCTCAAACACTGAACTGGGAAAGAAGGCTCAGATAGTAAGTGGACACTATTGACAAATATCTCTCACTCTTTGGCCCACCTGCTCCATACATCCCCCCTTTGCCTTGCTCCAGGACCCACCTCAAGATCACTGATGTTTCTTATGGACCAAAGTACAGGAAAGGATCCATTTGCTCCCAAGATATCTGTTCCTCCCTTTTGAAATCAGCCCCCAGTTAAGGAAGAGAACAAACTCCTTAAACTACCTGCAGCAGCTTGCGGAAACAAACTCAGGGGGTAAGGGATACTTTACCAAAGGTATCCTTTCAACCAGAGTTTGGATTCTGGGAAAGGAAACACATGGGCATCTTTGCAAAAGCCGTAATTTATGGTAAAGTCACATCTCCAGCTTTCAACATCCCACTTATCCACTATGACCCCTTACGTTAAGTAGGTTTAATTGTTGAAAGCAAAAGAAACAACTCGGCCACTTCATTAAACTCACTTTTGAAGCACATTAAAAAAAAAAATGGTAGCCTCATCTATAGCTGCTAGCATTCATGCTATTTATTTAGCTCTTCTTGAACCACCAATGTACCCCCACAGTACTGATTGGAGAGTTCTATGAATGCAAGGTTGTGTTGATTTTATATATAATTGCACTTATAAATTGGGTTCAACTGTAATGCTTTTTATATTTGATCTTGTACAATTTTCAGCTCAGCCAGTGGAAAGCTGCTCCTTACAGCAGATGAATATGTAATTAGTAGAAAGAATGGAACCAGAGTCAGCTGCAAAAGGCACTTCTTCCCTTCAATGTGGGAGGACTCCAGGCCGGGCCACTTTATTTGGCTTCCACATTGTTAAAGTCTATTAAGTTAAATTATGAGAAGTGTTTTGAAGTCTTTGACACGGAATTTGAAGCCTCTCCTTCCTTATTTACATTTCTGCATCTATTTGGGGTGAAGCCTCTTTTTTTTCCCCATGAATTACCAACTAAGGAAAACAAACTGTAAGAGAGAAACAAATACTAATTCTGAATGCTCCAACACCCCACCTTTAAAAATACATGTGCATCATGAAATATCCCCAAAAAAAACGCTACCCGAATTCCCAAACTAATTTATTCAAAGAATATAATTGGTGTATCCCCAACTGTTGGATAATTTGCAGTTGGAAATGCATTTGCTTGGCTTCTTCCCACTGATGGCCGATGACGAAGTGTCAAACCAATGGGCCTTTGATGGTTGTTTTGTGTGTGTATGCATGTTCCTGTGTGCCCATGTATTTGTGTGTGACTTCCAAGCACATGCCATTTATTTAGATTTCAACACATACTGTGGAGATTTTTTTTAATAAAAGGAATTATCCCAGAGCTTTGCATTTAAAATGTAAATCTGGAGAGAGCTGGCTGAATGCTAGACAGTTTTCCCATTGAGGAATACATTTGCTATTGGCCTGGTAGTAGACAGACCTCTCTCTTAATATAATTCAGCTTCAGAAAAGAAATTGCAGAAAGAATCAATGGAATAGATAGAAAAATGCTATTGAGTATGAGCATGTGGCCTGTACCAAATTGAATGTGAAGAGAATTTAAATGCCATGGGACAAGGGTCACCAGATTAAATTCTGTATCTTCCTCCCCTACCTGCCCACTGACCCAAAGCATGGAACCCACCCCAGACACTTTCTAGCTGTGTGACCCTCAGCAAGTCACTTAACCCTCATTGCCTAGCCCTTATTGATCTTCTGCCTTGCACCCAATACACAGTATTGATTCTAAGATGAACAATAAGAGAGAAAGGGAGAAAGGAAGAGGAAGGAAGGAAGGAAGGAAGGAAGGAAGGAAGGAAGGAAGGAAGGAAGGAAGGAAGGAAGGAAGGAAGGAAGGAAGGAAGGAAGGAAGGAAGGAAGGAAGGAAGGAAGGAAGGAAGGAAGGAAGGAAGGAAGCAAAGAAAAAAGGAAGCAAGCAAGGAAAAAAGGAAGCAAGCAAGGAAAAAAGGAAGCAAGGAAAAAGGAAGCAAGGAAGGAAGCAAGGAAAGAAGGAAGGATGGATGGAAACAAGGAAAGAAGGAAGGAAGCAAGGAAAGAAGGAAGGAAGGATGGAAACAAGGAAAGAAGGAAGGAAGCAAAGAAGGAAGGAAAAGAGAGAAGAGAAAGAGAGAGAGAGAGAGAGAGAGAGAGAGAGAGAGAGAGAGAGAGAGAGAGAGAGAGAGAGAGAATCAATATTCTAGCCCCAGCTCATTATCTAACTAGTTCTGTAATTTCAGGCAAGTCATTGCCCTTTGGAGTTACCAATTTGACTCCATTGAGAAAGTACTTTTTGAAACCCACTGTGAATCAGGCCACTGAAGTAGGTACTAGAGATAGTGGTGTGGTAGCACTAGCACAACTCAAAAGAGCCAATTGTTAGATTTTCAGTGTGAGCATTTATACCTTGGAAATTGGCAAATGCTCCATATGGAGGTTCAAGTTACTGTTCTGTGGATTGTTTGGACTTAATGCTAATAATGCAAATTAAATTTGAAGGTATTCTGTGTGTACTTTTATTTCTTTCAGAGTTGGTTGGTAAACACTTATCACCACACCCCCTACATACAGAGACAAAAACAAAACAATCCCTGCCTTTTAAGTATTTACATTTCTACCAGTAGGTAACAACACACACACACACACACACACACACACACACACACAGAGATAGATAAAGATAAAATATATAGGATTATGGATCCAGAGCTGGAAGGAATAGTAGAGACTATCTGGTCCAGCCTCATCATTTTCCAGATGAGGAAATGAGCCCAGGGAAGTTAAATGACTTATCTAAAGCAATGCAGGGCAGGTAGGTAGCACAGTAAATAGAGCAATAGACCTAGTCAGGAAGACCTGAGTTCAAATCTAATGTCAGACACATATTAGCTGCATGACCCTGGACAAGTCATTTAACCCTGTTGGCCTCAGTTTCCTCACCTGTAAAATGAGCTGGAGAAGAGAATGGCCAAGCACTCCAGTATCTCTGCCATGAAAACCCCAGATGGGGTCACAAAGAGACAGACATAACTGAAATCACCACACAACCACAACAAAAGATAACACAGGTAGTAAGTGTCAGTGACAGAAGTTGGAACCAAGTCTTTTGATTGTCGAGTCGGTGGTTTCTGGTCTGTACCAAAGATGAAGTAATTTGAGAGGAGGGGAGCATTAACAACAAGGGGGAACCACGAAAGGTCTTTTGCAGGCTGTCCACCAGCTCTAAAAATATATCATGGCACATAGGAGAAGTGTTATCAGGAAAGTCGGACTCTGGTAGGCGCTTTCTTCCTTTCATATTTCTGACCTTCTCTTGGTCTTTCCCCCTTTAATTATCCTCCCCTAAAAGCCCACCTCAGATGCCTTGTTATGAATTCTTAAAGATTCAGTGGTTTTCATACTTGAAATCTTCATCTTAATTGAAAAGAAACCAAGACCTTTCATAAAGCAGACAAAGGAAATTCATAGCCCCTCATTTTCCCCCTAGTTTTAGCTTATCTCTAACAAGCTGAAAACCACAGTCTCCCAAAATAAGACGGGGAGGAGGGAGGGCATGTGAATTTTCTTCTTCACTCTCCCACCTCCACTGCTCCCATTTTGTTCTCTTTTCTTGAGGATGGGGTATTTTCTTTTTTTTCTTTTTTTGGTATAGGAAACTATCAAATGTGGTGTCCTCGGGCCTCTGGGAGTGTTCAGATTGTGTCCAGAATGCCTGGGAGCCAGTTATGTTTTGATGAGAAACCCTGTTTAATGTGCTCCATTAAAAAAAAGACTGCTAAATGTGGCTCAGGAAAAGCAGGGTCTGTTTTGTGCTGGGGAATTAAATCATGCTCGTTTGGGTACATGGCTGGCACGGGTTCCCTCTGCTGCTGGCAGTAAGGCTCAGCAAATCTCATTATGAGATTTGGTATAGACAAGGCAACCAGCAAGATTTTTTTTCTCCTTTTTTTAAACAATTAATCATTAAAATACAGTTGGTGTAGTGAAGCCAGGACCTAATTGCCCAACCTAATTTTAGTATCACCCCCAGGGGGTAGATATTCTGTTTTGACTGTATGATTATGATTATTATTATTTTTAATTCTAGACTAAATGAAACAGATGCTTCTCAATAAACTCCTCTGGTAAACACACTTGGATAATCCTCAGTACGACTGTAAATGTCTGCAGTGGTGGGGAAATGCTGCTGGGTTTGGGAAAGACAGATGTAGTCATAATTATCTAAGGATCCTGAGCACTGGAAATATATTGAGGGCTTGGATACGAGTGGGAGGGTGCGGAAAGAAGGAGTAGACTCCATCCTTTTTGTTACATTCCTTTGCTGTGATAAGGCAGTGTGATCTAGAGGACAGAGACTCAGGAAAATGTAAGTTCCAATCCCTTCAGTGATCTATACAGGCTGCGAGACTCTTGACAAGTCACTTCACCTCTCTGTATGCTCGTATTAATAAATAACAAACTAATAAAAATGTAACAAGGAATATTGTGATAACATAACTAATAAAAGATATTATTGTATTATTAGTTATATTTTTATTGACATATAAATGGAACATTTATATAGTGATTGAAAATTTGCCATGTGCTACCATTAGACTGTGAGTTCCTTTAGAGAAGGGGCTGAGCTTTTTATGTAAAGCGTTTTTCCCCTTTTTTATGTTTCTAGCACTTAATACTAGAGAAGGAAATGGCAAATGCCACTTGGGTATCTTTGCCAAGAAAAGGCCAAATGGGGTCACAAAGAGTCAGACATGACTGAAGCAAGTGAACAACAAAAGCTCTTAGTAAGGTGCCTGGCACATAGTAGGTGCCTAATAGCTTGTGGACTAATTAGTGGACTTCACAGTTGTAAATCTGAATTGCTTGAGTTTTTTATGGAGGCGTTCCTTAACCCAAGGGAATTCACAGGTCTGTACAAAAACAAAATAGAAATGGCATTTCTGGTCCATGTTTAATCATGAAATAATTCAAAGTCTGTCCTAGTTTTCAGTAAAAGGAAGGAGAAAGGGTGAGAGTAATGGTTGGAATTGGGGAAGGGAGAGAAGAAAGGCTTTGTTCGATTGTGTTTAACTTGGTTTGAGTACAATTCCCTTTGGTAAAGAAATAAGACATATCAAAACCCTGGGGAATAGATACTGCTGACCTTTGGTGGCATCTTTCTATGCTGGGAGCTATCTGAGAATGGACTGGTTATACATACTTGCTTATTCTGCCCTGCATTCCACTCCCAACCAGCTGCACAAGTGGGTATCATTTTTTCTTACAGGAAAGGGAGCAGAAAGGAATAGGAATCTAGCTTTGAGCTTCCACAGATGGACCAATCTTCTGCTATCTTGACATTTCAGAGAAATGGGCTCAAGAAGACTAATTACAGACTGGAAACAGTAATGGCAAACCTTTTAGAGACCAAGTACCCAAACTGTGACCCTTGCACTGCATGTGATCTACCCCGTTACCCCAGACAGGAGAGGAAAGAAGCACCCCCTTTGGACTGCTGGGCAGAGGGGTGGGTGATGCTTCAAATTCTTGTCTCAAATCCTCCCTCTTCTTAATATTGTTGACTCAATATATGTTTCATTTGGCTTTCAGGCACCTTTCTCTTGTTCTCTGTCCCACATACTTCTATTTCCATCTCTCTAAAAGAAGTGTTCCTAAAAAAAATCACCAATTGATAGAAGCTAGAGTCTTGAGACAAGTCAGAGAAGAAAAGGAAGACACTAAAATAGCTAAGAACAACCTTGGAAGAAGAGTCAAAGGTGATTAGATGTGTAATTTGGGCCTTGAGAAATCTGGAAAATTCTATTTTCATGTATTACAGACTTAAGAACAAAAAAAAAAACACAAAAATTGGATAATGCCAATAGCCAATATGTTTATCATGCTTGGAGACCACAAAGTGATTTATATATGTTATCCTTTAATGAGCACAGAAATCTGGGAAGGTAGATAACTCCATCTTACAAATGGAGTCCTTTGACTTGGCCAGAATCCCATGACTAGCAAATATATGAGGAGGGATTCAATTCCAGATCTGCCTGACCCAAAGCTCAAGACTCATTTCCTTATTATACCTTGTCTTATTTGGAGCTCCCTTTAAAAAATGTCTCTGATCTGAAAACTAGGATCCTGAAAAATGGCCCTAGATATGGATTGAGTTCAAGCAAGTGAGTATGGGATGATTTTTTTTTTGCTCCTAACCTGTGATTTCAATGAGATAAGAATACTCCAAGGAGGAAATTCCATTCACCCATCCATGCAAATTAGCAACCATTCTGAAACCAACGATCTTAGAGAGTTGCCAGGTTCACCTAGGCAGGCATTAAGCTACCAGCCCAAGATCACATACCTAGAAGGTTTCCAAGGCAGGACTAAAACTAAGTCTTTTATTGTGTCAGAAGGAATGATATCCATTGAAAATGAAAAGTTTCATGGATGTGGCAATGGTCGAAGTTACAAGTAGACACAGAAACACATACACGCACATAACATATATTTGTCTCACAGTTCCATAATGTAAAAACCAAGCAAATCAGTTGAGAGCTTTTTTGTTTAAAAAAAATCCTTACAATTGGGAAAGCTAGGAGAAGGGGTAGCTAGGGGTAAAGTAACCCCTCCTGAGAGTCAATCTATACCCTGGGTCCTCCAGCTGTTATATGCAACTTCTGCTCATTTCTTTCTCCTACCTCCTATATAATAACTCGAAATCTGATCAAGTTCTTTAAAATGTGATTTGTCCTTAAGTTATCCCTTGATGATGCCAAATGCCTTTTGCTGTTCTCTAAATTAATTCAGGAAGGATTAAAAGACTGATATTTAAAAAATCACCTCTGGTATTGTTTCCACCTACAACAATATGCCTTTATATTTCCATCTTCCCCCTGAAGCTGGGAAATTCTCACTAATTCTTTCTTTTCCATCCTCCACACCCAAAGCCTCACCCAGAACTCTTGAAGCCAGTTTCCCTTCCAGGAAAGAAGCAGCAGAATCCAGGAGATGGATTACAGGGGATCTGTGAACATGGTTTGTTTTTAACATTTGAATAATCATATTTCAATATAATTGGTTTCCTCTATGTGTGTATAGAAATATATTTTCAACATTATTCTGGAAAGGTTTCCATAGCTAGACTACAGAAGCATAAACATCACAAAAGTCAACAGGTGCCTACTAACAACAACAACAAAGTTAAGAACCCAGGGATTAGAATTAAGTGGCTCAATGGCTACTGAACAATTCAAGATTCATGCAAGCTATTAGTGTTGACACCTGTGGAATCAGTAGTGGGCCTAAAGCCAGATTCCCTACAGTTCTGGGGGAATATGCTTCCAAGGGAAATGCCCTGGTGCCTGTCAGTAACCTATTTGTGAGCCAGGACCAGGATCTTGGCTCTCTCTACTAAGGATGATTTTTCTTATGTCTCAACAACTGTGTGACCCTAGACAAGTGACAACCTCTGTTTGCCTCAGTTTCTTCATCTGTAAAATGGGGATGATAATAACAACACCAGCCTCTCAGGGTTGTTGTAAGGATCAAATGAGATAATAAAATTCTTAGCATAGTGCCTGGAACATTGTGAGAGCTATATATATGTTAGCTATTATTATCATTTAATTCCCTCTATTCCCTGGTGTAGAATTGTAAGAGCTGTATTTTGTTTTGTTATGGTTTGGGTCACCTTAACCATCACCATATATAATATGTGACCAAGTACCAAACAATTGCACCTTGAAATGTCTTTTAATAAATTTGGCTTCAGATTCCTTTCAAAAATGGTGGTAACTGAGTAGCTATCTTAGTCATCCTAAACGAGCTGTAAGATTTGTTGTTGCTCAGTTGTCTTAGTTGTGGCTGATTCTTTTTGACTCCATTTGGGGTTTTCTTGACAAAGATACTAGAGTAGTTTGCCATTTCTTTCTCCAGCTCATTTTACAGATGAGGAAACTCAGGCAAACAGGGTTAAGGGATTTGCCCAGAGTACCATAGGAAGGAAGTGTCTGAAGCCAGATTTGAACTCAGGAAAATGAGTGTTCCTGACTCCTGGGTTGGTGCTCTATGCATTACATTGCCACCTAGTCACCCTGGAATGGATCTTAAAAACTCCTTGTAATACTTGAACTCTCTTCACTTCAAGTCGAGAGTACTGTCCATTATGCATATACTGATGTGTTGTATTCCTTTATTGACTGTAAGCTCTTGACTGTAGGAATTGTTTTGTTCTCTCTATACACGACTCCAAGTGCTTAGTCCAGTGCCTGGTGCCTGATAGGTACTTGATAAATATTGATTGACTGACTGATTGATTGATTATAGGCTTTTAAAATATTTTTTCTTGGGTTCCTATGAATTTTTTTCATCCTCTGCTTTTTCTGTGTGATAAAATAAAAGCTATCTCTATTTATAAGTTTCCTTTGGACTTTCCTGGTTTCTTTGAGAACCTTATGTAAATCATTGCCATCTCAGCAGTTAGTTCAGAAGTTCCGGGACCCAGTGGTCCAACTAAGAAAGATGGGGGAAAAAAAGACAATCAACATCGTAGAGCAAGATGGCACAGAGGGGAAAATCTACTTCCTCCAAGTAGACAGAATGATTCTCTAGGGAACCATGCCATCTACATATAATCTTTGGCACAAAGCCCTAAAGAAATAAATCATTTCTTCTGCAGACTTGTAAGCTATAGTGAATGTCTGTTTTGGTTTCTTCTTAGCAGCCTTCTCAACTTTTCTTCCTCTGACCTAGAGCTAGAGAAGCAAAGGTGGGGCTCTCTCCTTCAAGGAGAATAATAACTCACATTTACATAGAGCCTTAATCTTGGTAAAAGTACTCTACATATATTATCCTCAAGGATTTTGTATCTAAGACATATAGACAACAAACAGAAATACATGACTCAAAGCCATTCCCCAATAGCTAAGTGGTCAATGAACCCGAATAAATAGCTCGCAAATAAAAAATAACAAACTAATGACAATCATATCAAAGAATGTTTCAAATTACTAATAATATGAGAAATTTGAATCAAAAGATTTTACTTCACACTCAACAAGATGGCAAAGATGACAGATGATGGGAGTAGGCAACACTGGAGGAGTTGCAGAAAGATTGGCACACTGATGCATTGCTGGTGGAGCTGTAAATTATAGAACTCTTTTGGAAAGTGATTTGGAATTAAGTAAATAAAGTGACTAAAATATCTACCCAAATTCACTGCTAGAAATATGCTGGGATAGAAATCACTCAAAAATTATAAACACCACAATATTTATAGTAGCACTTTTTATGATAGCAAAAAACTGGAAACCAATGGATACCCATTGAGTGAAGAACTAATTAGCATATTATGGTACATGAATATAATGGAATATTATTGTACTGAATGAAATGAAGGATCTATTAACTAGAGAGAAACATGGTCTTACATGAGTTGATGCAAAGTAAACAGTGAAGAAAATAATATACACAATGACTACAACAATGTAAATAGAATTTATAACTACACGTCAATAAAAAAAAAATTATTCTTGTTGGAGTTATAAAGAACAAGTTTGCCTCCAAAGAAGCAATATGAGAAAACATCTCATCTACTCCTCTCAGAGGTGGGAGGGGAAGGAGAAGGGATACATATGCAGAACATTACATATATAATTTTTTAAGTATTGATCAGTTTTGCTGAATTTTTTTCTTATCCATTCTCTTTTTTAATCTTTTTTATGAGATGACACTGAAATGGGAAAGGAAATCTAAACTACATATTAATAACAATCTATTATAGAATTTTCTAAAATCTCACTCAAGCCTTGCATGAACTCCATGGAATAGATGCTATTAATATCCCCATTTTACAGATGAGGAAATTGAGGGTTGGAATTTAAATCACTTGCCCAGGATCACATGCCTGATAAGTGGTAGAACTGAGACTTATACCAATTCTTTCAGGCTCTCTATTCTGTACTCTATCCACAATATAATGTAGCTTCTAGAGTATCCAAGAAGAATTATGAAATAGGAAGGAGTGATGGAAAGAGTACTGAAAAGAATAATCAAGAGGTCCAAATATGAGTCTCACTTCTGCTATTTACTAGCAGTTTGAACCTAAGTAAACCACTGGACCTCAGTTTCCTCATCTGCCAAATGGAAGGGTTATATAAGACAAATGGGTCCTTTATAGCTCCAACCATCTATATTTCCTCTGAAGAAATGTATGAAGAAGAAATGTGGCCTTAAACTTTTTCTTAAGCAAAGTGTGACATTAAAGAAAAGTCCAATGGACTAAGAAAGTCAGAAGACCTCTCTTCAGTCCTTGGCTCTGCCACTAACTATCACTATGCCTGGGTGACCCTGTCAAAATCACTAAATGTTTTAGAGCCTCCTTCTAGATGAATGGAGCCCAGTGTTGTCATGGCCCTTCTCTGATTGGTAAATTTTGGTGCTACTCCCATGAATCTCTATGGCTCCATTGGTTATTATGGCTTCACAATTACTATCACAATCAATATTGTAATTTTAGAGTGCTGGCAATTTAGTAATTACAGCATTTGTGTCAAATAGAAACATCTCATAAATTAATCTTAAAATCTGTTTATATGATCCTTAGGGTTATTATTTCTGACAACCCTCCTTATTACAGCACATATTACAGTAGTATTTACCTTTCTGCTCCTACTAAAGATCCTAATAGAGCTGCTGTGACTATGAAGAATTGAGGCAATTACCTTCATTATAGAGAGAATATGTAATTAGTAAATTGAATAGATTTTAACACTATTTTGGGAAACTGTTGATGGCGGCAATTGCAATGTTGCTGTATCTGGGTGCCATAGCCTTTGTGTGTGTGTGTTTGTATATTAATTATATACCTCAACAGCTGCCACTAAGTGCAAGACAAACCAGTTTTTCTTTTCTTATTCTTTCCTCCCAGGAGACCCAGGCTTACTCCCATCACAAAGAAACAGCATTTCCCAATTCGGCAGAAGTTCATTGAGTTTCCATTTGAAGCTTTCCAAGGCCATCTAAAGGGTCACAGAGATGGCGGCCCTGCTCCCCTTTTGCCCAGTCCCATACAGACCAACTCAGCCACCCACCACCACAACATACATACATATCCCTTGGGGGATCCCTAGTGGTAATTGATGATCAGAAATACTTTATCCCTCTTCCACCCAGCAGTATCTATTGCTATCTTATGACCATTCTCATTCCCATCCCCTCCACCCAAGTCAGGGGGCTGGCAACTGAACGAATAAAGCAAAAAAGTGGGTGCAAAGGAAGTAAGAGCAAGAGAGAAAAGCCTGCTAAGGTCAGAGCCACTAGGGATCTCTGGTACTTGCCCAGAACATGGTATCTCAGACAGTTCCACACTAGTCTCCCTCCATGACTATGTATGTCATGGATCCTTGCTCTAACTGTCACATTGCCAAAAATTAGGGATGCAAAGAAAGCTCCACTTTTAATCCTGGCTCTCCCTTTCGGCTGCCAGTGAAAGGCGATGCTTCCACCTTGCACTCACCAGTAGACCTTCTAGTCCCATCTCAAATAATCACTGGGGAATTGCCCGTCTTTTTGCCAGTGTTCCTTAATCCTTTAGGTCACAGATGTTCTTCATCTGTTTGTGTGCATGGAAACTCAATGAGTGAAGGGAGAAAGAAAAGGAGGAGGGGGAGAAGAAAGAGAGTATCTTCCCAAAAAGGCAGTGTGGCATAATGTTTGGACCTCAAGTCAAGTCCTAATAATAATAATAATAGCTAGGATTTAAATAGCACCTACTATGTGCCAGGCACTGTGCTAAGCACCTTACCAATATTATCTCATTTGATCCTAAAAGACTATCTCTGCCCTCACAAAACTCATAGTCTAATGGGGATGTTAACCTGGAGATTAGCCTTCATCTGTCTAGGACATCAGTTTTCTCATCTGTAATAATAATTATAACAGCTAAATTTTATATAGTATGTTAAGGGTGCAAAGCTTTATATACATGATAAAAGATATAATTATAATGGAAGTTTCCTCATCTATAATAGTCATTATTAATAGTCAATGTTTACATGACACTTTAAAGTTTGTAATGCTATATCTATATGCCTGTATGTTATATAGATTACTTTTACATAGAAGATATGCTTTCTATATGTATACTGTGTATTTTTATATATAGATACATACTTTATGCTATATATAACTTTTACATGTAAATATATACTTTAGACATGCTATATATCTTTTATACATATATATCTTTTACAGATAACCATATACCTTATCACATATAAGTTTTATATTTAAATATATGCTTTATATATGGCACAGGTTTCACATACAAATATATACTTTATATATGTTAAATATAACTTTCATAGGTAAATATATACTTTATATATGCTATATATAGCTTTAATTGATAAATATAATCTTTACATATTATATCTCTTTTATTTATACATATTTTATGTTATACATAACTTTTCTAGATAAAGGTATACTTTGTTATATACAATATATATGCTTTATATATCTTTTCTATAGAAATATAGACTTTATAAGTTATATCTTATATATAAATACATACTTTATATATATATTATCTTTTACATAGTGATAGATACATATACTTTATATGTGTCATATGTAACTTTTATATGTAAACAATTTATATATGTTTATATATATATATATATATAAAGTTTTGCAGATCTTAAAGTGCCATGTAAATGTTAGCTGTATCTAAAGCCGTATATTGTATCATCACAGCCTTGTGCTGTGTGTTATTGCTAAACACCCTCCCATTACAGATGAGTAAACCGAGGCTGAGAAAGGTCGAATAACTTGCCCAGTTTCCCACATTTGGAAGTGTCTGAGGTCAGATTTGAACATTAGTTTCTTCAACAATGCTGAGTCCAAATCTATCCTGTGGGGCTATTCGTCACAGAATTCTACAGTTAGAGAGATATTTAGAGTTCACTTAGCCTAATTCCCTCATCTTACAGATGAAGAAATGGAGGTGAAGAGAAATAGATGGGTTTGGCCATGATCATTCAGCACACTAATGGTGAAGCTAGTGAGACAGGCAGTTCTGCACGCTGGACTTGAAATCAAGAAAACCAAGAAAATCCTCACGCTGCCACCTGCTCTGTGTGACCCTAGAGAAGCGTCCTCTGCTTCCTCAAACAGCTTTCCCAGGAGGCTGAGGAGGCAGCTGCCCAGATGGTGTGATTTGAAGGGTGACAAGGTCTACCTGACCCAAACATCATCCTGACAGCCTGAGATTCCCACCATTAGTGGCATTTCTGAATGACTTTCCTAAGAGCGTTGAGCATTTTAATTAGGTTAAAGCGGTAAGCAATCAGGCATGGATCTCACATTAACCAGACCACAGATTAGTTTATCTGATCCAACCCTTGCCACTCCATTGTCACTTCCTCTGCTTGGCATTTGAATCCCTTCACAACCTGATTCTGATTTTTTCCAGACGTGACTCCCTTTGGCATACTCTTTAGACCAGCACTGCCTTTCTCACTGTTCTACATGCATGATGTTTCCTCTCTCATCTCTATGTCTTTGTATAGACTGTTCCCTGAGTCTAGAGCGTACTCCTCTGGTTTATGGAGTGACCAGTTCAGTTCTCTGGTGCCACCTCCTATACGAGGTCTTTCCTGATCCTGCCAAAGGCTTGTGCTCTACTTCACTCCAAAATTCACTTGAATTTCTCATATGATTATGTATATATGTTGTCTGGCCCAATAGAACATAAAGTCCCGATTATCTCCCCAAAATTCACTTGAAGTTTTAGTATATTTTTCATATAATTATGTATATGTGTTGTCTGTCCCAGTAGAACATAAAGTCCCACTTATCACTCCCAAAATTAGCTTGAATTTTTGGTATATTTTGCATATAATTAAGTGTATGTGTCGTCTGCTCCAATAAAACATAAAGACCCAATTACCATCCCAAAATTCGCTTGAATTTTTAGTATATTTTCCATATAATAATGTGTTCATGTTATCTGACCCAATAGAACATAAAGTCCCAGTTATCACCCCAAAATTAGCTTGAATTTTTAGTATATCCTATATAATTATGTGTACATGTTGCCCGTCCCAGTAAAATATGCAGTCCTTGAGAGCTGTGATTGTTTAATGTTTGTCTTTTATATATAATATTATATTACATTTATATATAATAACACACTTTTGTGATTGATTACTGTAGAAAGAACAAAAGAACTGAGGGAATGAAACATGAGATGTTTGAGGAGAAAAAGAAAAGAACAAAAGTTTTGTCTATGCCTCAACCCTATCCTGAGTACACAGATAACAAATTTTCAAATATTTGAAGCCAGCCCCAAAACTTTTCTTTTCCAGCCTAAATGTCCCTAGACTCTGTAATCAATGCTTCTGTGGCATGATGTCAAGGTCTTAGCCATGGCGTGGATGCCCAGGTGAGGGGGGTAACTACTCCATTCCCCCTCTTCACAGTGCCTGAGGACATTTTTCCCATGCCCCACACTGTCCAGAAACTGAATGCAAGCACTTCCTTCCTCTGTTCTCTGGGAGAATGCAGGAGGCTCACAGGCATCTTGAAAGTACAGTTTGGACATGGGATTTCGAAAACATTCACCAGCACTGCCCTATGCCATCCCAGTTACCTAATCTTGAGCACTCTCTAGCTTATTTCCTCCAAGAATTTTTCTTTAGTAGAAGCAATGTGTCCATTGGTGGTCCAACAAAGAAAGACAACAGTGAGATTATCATTGAGATCCCTCAGCTTGAACCTCCCTGAATGCTTCTCTGAATGATCCCACACTAACTGTTTCGGATGTCATTGAGCCGAGTTGGTTCATATGAAGTTAGCAAGTCAACTACATACCCACAATTTTACATGAACTGCTTTCTAGTCACCATTCCTCCATCTGGTACGTAAGAAGCTGATTTTAAAAAAAATTACATGTATTAAATCTATCCCCATTTAATATTATCTTACTAAGTATGAAATTCCACTTAGATCTTTCAGGATCCTAATTCTATCATTCAGAGTGTTCATCCCAGCCTATTGTCAACAGCCAATTCAATGATCAAATTTCATGACTGAAGATATGACTAAAGTATTTTCATCAAAATCATTAGTAAACATCTTAAATAAGAGGGTATTTGCTCATATTCTTTCCCTGTGCCTGAAATTCTCCTCCACTTCAGCTTAATTGAATTCTCCCATAATTTTTACAACTCAAGTAAAATTCCACCTCCTCCAAGAAGCCTTCAAGTATCATCTTCTTCCATCCCCCATCAGTAATAGTCCTAACCACCTTGGCTCTCATTTTGCTTATATACTGTTTGTATTTTGTTTTGTACTATAGTTGTCTGTATGTTTTAAAGCTTTATATATGTGTGTGTGTTTGGATTCTAGCTTCTAAAAGTTCAGGGTCTTATTTATACTTTTTCATTTCACTCCAAGCCAAACAGATCTATTTTCTGTTTGTTCTGTTTTTTATTTTTATTTTTTCCAGATTACATGTAAATACAATTTTTAATCATTGTTTTCTGACATTTTGCAATCCCTGTTCTCTCTCTCCCTCCTAACCCTCCACCCAACCCAAGACAGCAGGTTAATGACAGAGATTTATCATATAATACATAATTCCTTGTTCATCATGTTGTGAAAGAAGACAAATATTGCTTCCACCGAAGAAAAATTCATGGAGGAAATAAAGGGATGAATGGCCTTCTTCAATCTGTATTCAGACTTGGTCTATTCCTTCTATAGTGCTAGATAGCCTCTTTCTTCATGAGTCCTTTGGACCTGCCTTGGATTCTTGCATTGCTGATAATAGTTGTCATTCACAGCTGATCATTGCATATTATTACTTTTATTGTGTGCAAAGAATGGTCTTCTAGTTCTGCTCACTTGACTTTGCATCACTTCCTATAAGCCCTTCCAGGTTCTTTTTGTGATCATCTCATTTGTCATTTCTTATAGAAAAATAGTCTTCCATTACAATCATATGCCACAACCTGTTTGGCATTCCCCAATTGATGGACACCCCTTCAGTTAGTTTCTAGTTCTTTGCAACTGCAAAAAGAAAAATCTTTTCTCACAAGTAGGTTCTTTTCCGTAATCTTTTATCTTTTGAGGATCCAGACCTAAAAGTCTAGTGATGAGGGGAGAGTCATAGAATCATAGATTTTAAAGCTGAAAGGGGCCATCTACTCCAAACCTCTCTTTTTTTATAGATATGGGAACCAAGGCTTATAGAGGTAAAGTGACTTGTCCAAACTCTCCCAAGTAGAAAACATCCGAGGCAGGATTTGAACCCAGGTTCTCTGACTCCAGGGGGAAGGGGAAAGGAAGTGGAAGTAAAGAGAATAAGCATTTATATAGTACCTATTATATGCTAAGCACTTTACAGATATTATCTCATTTCACTCAGAGCAAGAATTCTTTCCATTATACCCCAATACCCAATAATCCTAACCCTAACCCTAACCATTGCTCCCAAAGCCTTTACCATTGTCCCTTAGTTTAAAGGAGTCCACACAGAAAGAAGAAATATTTCATTTCAGCATTATCACCAACTTTAACTATTAATAATTAACAGTAACTATTACTTTCAACATTATCATCAATCATCTCTTCCTTTTTTGGCAGACCTGAGGATCAACAGACTTTCAGGTCTCAGCTTTTGATTATCATTTCATATTCTCAGTGGCCTGATAATAAATACAAAAATGCTTGTGGCTTTCACCAAACAGATGGCAACATTTTGTTTTAAAGAAAAGACACCCAAATTGCTGGTGTTTCATTTTAGGGGACCCCACAAGAGACTTTCTATTCAACCTTGCCACCAGCTCTTTCCCAGCTGGCAGTTATCCTCCACAATCCATGTTCCTGGCCTCAATAGACTCACAGACTCATCAAATTTTGACTTGGAAGAAACTTCAGATATCATCTGTGTCGATGTCTTTATATAGATGAGAAAAAGTCTGAGTAACTTATCCAAGGTCATTGGCCGCCATCAAAAACAAAGCACAAACAAGAACGCTGCATACCTAGAAGGACAGTCATACTTCTCATAAAACAAAGTGCTATGCAAACCTTTAAGCACTGATAGTTATTGCTATTATTCTTTTCATTGCCTGTATTGTGGATTCTTAGCCAAGTAGACTGGCCACACATCAGATTTACAAAATCTTTTTGCTGGAGCATCAAATTTAACCCCATAATTCTACAAATGAGGAAATTGATGATGATGATGGTCAAGTTACTGCCTTAGGTCCTAAAGTTAGGAACAACAATGAGGTCAGAAGGGAAGTCCCTTTGCTCCCAATTTAGAGTTTCCCCCAGTACTGTTATAGAATTCACTAAAGTGGATGAGAGTACTGACTCTTACTCTGCGGAGATTTAGAAAATTGCCAATACCATAGAGACAAAATAACAACCAAAGAATGTCTCACCACTCTAGATCATTTAGATATTTGCTTGATTTTCATGTTTGTTTATTAATTTAGATATTTATGAACAGAGCATAGTTAGGAGCATAGAGTAAGGGGAAATGCAAGCTATGGAGGGAGAGGGGAGCAAAGAGGAATAGGAATCCTGCCTTAGTTTCCTGATTTTAAATAAAATCTTAAAAAATCATATATCGTGAGCTGCTAACTTCAACCACACATTGAGAAACGTGTTTCATTTTTCCTTGGCACCAGTGTACCTTATTGGTTCAAGGCAAAAGAGGAATGTTGGGGGCTGTAAATTGCTTCACACTTTGTCCTTTCCCTCTTTTAAAAGTGAAAATAATACAGGGATCAGGAGGACCAGCCCTCTGTCCCTGAATAAACATTTATGCTTCGAGCTCCCATTATTGGAGAGGTGTTAGGATAACATTCTGATGTTGATGCCAGGTCTACCCCAGAACTACCTCCCCCTCCTCCTCCTCCTCTGGAGGTCCTGTTTAGAGGCCTTTGAAGTGCTCACACTCTCACCTCAGCCCCTCCACATGGAAATAAGATCACTAGAGCAGGCAAGAAAGAAGCTGAGAGTTGTTTGAAGGGTGAGGGGTGAGTATGGAGAGCAGAATAGGAAATCACACCTTTGAGATAATTATTCACTGACTGTGTAGAGGTCTCCCTGCATAAAAGAGAGAAAGTAATATTAAAAAGTGTGTGTTATTTTATGAATCACACACTTAAACATATAATAAAAGAAAAGAGAGAATGAGTGAGTTTGCAGCCAAGGGCAGTTCATAGCCCTAGGCTTTGTTGGTCCTTTGTTTAAAAGGGAAGAATATAATCTTCATTCCATTCCAACAGGTCAATATTTTAAGAATCATGCATAGCATCAAATTGCCAAGTCCAAGAATCAGAGGACTGAAAAAGATTCTGGGAGATTTTTTCATTCTATGGTTCACAAAATGCCTTCAAACCAAGGAGAGTCCTCAGGGATGCTATGGTATAATTCGGCACTATTGAGATTTTTTTCTTATGGTATTAATTAATCATTTACTTTCATATGCTTCATCAGTATCTCTTGAATTCTTCCCATTCATTCTACATAGCACATAGTGTAGGTCCTTTGTCTTGCCAAGGTCATCGTCAAGTCTAAAAATGCTTGAGAACTATTCTTCCCATACAATATTCCTCTGCCCCCAAACAAAAGGACGCTTCTGCACTCAAAAGAGATGAGTTTTTATTCCTGGTTCCTAGAAATGATGCTAGAACTTCCATTAATAAGGTCCCTGAAGTTTCAACATTAAGAGTCCTGGGATGTCAGAGCTGGAAAGGAGCTTCAATCTCAACCCCTACATTCTACAGATGCAAACCCTCTCAGAAAGTACTTTATGTCCAACCTAAATCATCATTCCAGAAATGTAAGCCCTGCTATTGAGTTTCAGGCAGTTTTTAGGGTACATTTATTGAACTTCACATGATTTCTTATGGCATCAATCCAGTGTATTATCCCTTAGACTGTAAACTCCCTGAGGGCAGGGATTGTAAAGTGTTTTTACCTTTATATGGCCAGTTCCCTAGTAAAATGTTTTTTTAGATGGGGGTGAGAGGGTGGGGACAGAGATTCCAGCACAGAAGAGAAAGTCTAGATTTATTATTCCACTCACTGGTGTAAGGAAGTCCCAGTAAGGAAATATACTACAAATGCTCATCTACAACCTATACCAGTTATAGCAACCCTTTTAGAGGGGGAGGTAATGTCCTTAGGTCCCTACATGTGGAAGGGGGAGGGGAGCAGCCTGGCCCCACATCCCTCTGGCTTTCTAGTAACAAACTCTGGAGAACTCTGTGCTGGAGCAATGACAGGAATGCCCATGGAGAGGGCTCTGAGTGCCTCCTCTGGCACACATCCATAGGTTTGCCACCATGGACTTGCCTGGAGGACTGAAAAGTCAAAGGATTTGCCCAGGAACACTTAGCCAATTGGTATCAGAATCAGATTTGAACCCAGGTCTTCCTGACAGAGCTCTCTTTCTACCTTCTTTCTTCTCCCTATTTCCTTGAAAATAGTTAATGCCTAATAAACATCTGTTGAATTTCATTGAATGCCTAGTATCCAGCCATTTAAAGTCAAAGGACTAGGAAACTGAATTCTGGTCTTCTCTCTACTGCATACTGGACATGGGATCTTGGGCAAGTTGCAAAGCCTCTCTTTGCCCCATGTCTACATCTCTAAAATAGGGATAATGAGTTGTGCCCTGTCGCTTGTGAAAAGTCAATTTAAGTTTGTTCAATTAACCCTGCTCTTAGGTCCGTCCTACAGAGTTATGAAAAAAAATTAAAGAAGACACTTTGTACTTTGTACACCAATAAAATAATTAAGTACTTTGTAAATTCTGCAGTGCATCTGTGTAGATGTGAAATGATACTGTTGCTAGCATTAAAATTGCCAGAGGTAAATAGAAGAGAGAGACAGAGAGAGACAGAGAGAGAGAGAGAGAGAGAGAGAGAGAGAGAGAGAGAGAGAGAGAGAGAGAGAGAGAGAGAGAGAGAGAGAGAAGGCAGAACAGGGGAAAGGATCTGTGGTCTAGTGGATGAAATGGTCATAGTTTGTGGTCTAGTCATGAGATATGGATTCTACTTCCAGCTCTGACTATGTGACCTTAAATAAACCAGTTAGCATTTAGGGGTTGCACTTTCATCATTGGTAAAATGATCATGTTGAGCTAAACAATTTCTAAAGTCCTTTCCTGTCTTATGCATGTGCATGCACACACACACACACACACACACACACACACACACAACTTTCTGAATCTATGATTTCACATAAGAGTCCAATGAAGCTGAGGAACGCATAATCGAAGAAGTCAAGAAGGGGTTTAGGGCTCCCCTCCAAATAAAAAAAAAGAAGTCAGATTCTCTCCTCTACTCTCTCTCTAAAAAGAATGAGTTAAGAACATTCAAAATTGAGCAGTCCCACAGGAGGTTTTATTAGATTTCAACCCAAGAATGAAATGTGGGAGCCTGGACCAGGTGTATTCTTGATCTATTTTAGTCTGACATTTCATTCCACACTTAGCCTGGAGCTTCTGTTCCAGCTGTTTAAGATGCCAACTGTGTGAGGGAAGGGGAGAAAGAGGGTGAAGGAGAGAGATGGATGAGATCAGGTAAACGCATCAGATTCCTTCCAGGGGGTAATCTGCATTATTTAAAGCCTGTAAGGAGGGTGTTAATTTAACACCTCTGCAGATTTGCAAACTACCATTCCAAACAGCTCCCTTTTGGACCAGATTTGGGCTTACACCTCTTCCTTCCCAGGCCCCCCATGAGTCTGGCTTGCCTTCACAGAACTCATGCTGTTCATGTGAATCTAAGACCAATTAAATCTGTGCTGTAGAGGATTTAAGAGGTAAGCGGCAACATTAGCCGCCCGCATGTAAAAAACAGCACATGAGAAGGAAAACAAGAAGGATTTCTTTTCTCCTAAGCTCTAATGGCCCTTCAATCACCATATTATTTTATATTTCTTCCTCCTCATCCCCACACTCTATACCAGTGGACCCCAAAGGGCTGTTAAAATGCCTGTGAGGTAGAAGGGTTGTCTTCTATCTATGCCACCCTCTTTACTCCACTCGGTTGGCTTAAAGGAAAGTATAGAGTCTTGGGGGTATCCCCTCGCCTCCATTAATGACCCTCAACCTTCTACAAGTGCCATACTCCCAAAAGGAGGTTTTAGCCAAGATAGGAGATTGCTCCTCACAAAAAAAAAAATTTTTTTTTAATTAAAAAGCTTGAACACTCCTAATCTACACAAATGTTTCCTCCAGGTCCTTCTATCTCTTGTAGGTGGCAACAGTGGCTAGAGAGTTTGGAGTTTGGAGTCAGGAAGACCTAAGTTCAAATTTTATCTCAGACATTCAGCTGTTTGCTGAAACAGACCTCTGTTTGACTCAGTTTCCCCATCAAGGAATTAGTGGTGGGAATGTGAAGGAGAGAAGAAGGTTCACACAGGGTGATGCACAGCCAAACCCAGGACCTCTGGAACAGCAGAGTGTCAGCTTAGGGACTCTAGTCCAGTCCCTTCATTTTATAGATGAGGAATCTGAGGGCCAGAGAGGTTGTGTAATTTTCTCAATTTTACACAGGTAGGAAGTGATAGGAGTCAGGACTCAAATTCAGAATCCAGCACTCTTTCTCCCACACCGTGATGTGTCCCTTGGACATCTCATTAGATACCTGCGGTGGCTGAAGTGTACCATTTATATGCAGTCACTTCCTAGGTCCCCCTTGGATTTGTGACAGCACCATCACTGCCTCACACATATTTATAATCCTAACATGGCATTCCATTAAACCTCTCTTCAACAGACACTGCTAACTTTCAGAAATTGAGGGGAAGGGGGAATGAGGAATGCAAGAATAAGTGTTGTGACCTCTTTTTATTTTAAAATGAATTCTGTAGAGCACCTTGAAGCCTGTCATTATCATACCCTACACTCTCTGTAAACAAGGACCAGAAAACATCTCTGTTCTATATGGGCAAAGACTAGGATTGTTGTGCTTATGGTAGAATTCCTAGAAATGGCACTACCATTGAAAACTTTCCCTTGGGGCAGCTAGTAGGACTGTGGATAGAGCACCAGAGCTGGAATTGGGAGGACTTGGGTTCAAATATGGCCTCAGACATTTCTTAGCCATGTGACTTTGGGCAAGTCACTTAACCCTGATTGCCTAGCCCTTGTCACTCTTCCGTCTTAGAATTGATGCTAAGAGAGAAAGTAAGGGTTTAAAAAAAAAAAAAAAAGAAAACCTTCCCTGGAGTGGCCTTTCCCTCACCTAATTTCATGATAAAGGTATCTCTTCTACATAAAGAATTAGGAGGTACAGCACCCCGTGATCTGGAAAATCCAAGTAACTGTTATTAACCCTCCCTTTGTACCAGAAAAGAAGTCTGAATTTTTATGGGATTTTTACAGTATCTTATATGCATTATGAGTTTCTAAACTTTTTTAAGATATCTCTATATTTCTAGCTTTTGTGTGCTGTCTGCTGGCTTTCATATTCTTTTCGCAAACTTTATTATAGTTATTTTAATTTTTAAAAAGAAATCGTGCATATTTATGGTGAAAAAATGTATTGATATTATATAATGCTATACATATGTTTTATGCATTTCTGAGTTATGTAGGATATATGTATATTCTTTTATGTAGAAATGTTTTCTGGTGGTGGATGTGGCTAGATGTGGATTGAAAGCCAGGCCTGGAGATGGGAAGTTCTGAGTTCAAATTTGACCTCAGACATTTCCTAGCTGTGTGACCCTGGGCAAGTCACTTAATCCCCACTGCCTAGCCCTCACCGCTCTTCTGCTTTGGAACCAATGCACAGTATTGATTCTAAGACAGAAGGTAAAGTGGGGTTTTTTTATAAGTTACTTTCCCTGATCGAATGTAAACACAAAGCAGAAACTGCTTCATTTTTGTCATATCTAACATCTAACATATAGTGGCATATAATAAGTGTTTAATAAATACTTGAAAATTGGTTGATAGTTTCTAAAGTACATGTTTCGTAAGAAAAGAGATTGCATTTGATTTATCTTCATTATCTTCCCCAGCTCCTAGTATAACTCCTAGCATGTCTTTAACAAATGTGTGTTTAATTCATAATTTATTGAATGAATAAGTGAATGAAGTGGAAGATTTGGAAGGCATGAAAAGGAGAAAAGAGGAAAAACGAGAGGAGAGGAGACATTAAGGCAGAGAAAAGACTAAAAGGGGGGGGGTCAGGCAGAACTATGGGAAATGACCTTCTAATGTTCTCTGGATCCAGAAATACTATTGGAATGCTCAGCCTGAAACCTATGTAGACATCATGCTAGAAGCTGAGCTGAGAATACCCAACTCCTATTCTGGTCTGGAATCTCTCAGGCTTCCCTAGAATTTACAAGATGCTCAGCAATGTCTCAATTCTGGTGTGCCATTCTAGTCTAGGAGAGACAGACAGAAAGATAGACAGAGAGGAGAGAGACAGACAGAGAGAGAGAAGGGAGAAAGAGGAGAGACAGAGTTAGACAGAGAGACAGAGAGGCAGAGGTAGAGACAGAAACAGAGAGAAGGAAGAGAGACAGACAAAGAGAGAGAGAGAGAGAATGTGTGTGTGTCTTTGTGTCCCCAGGTTCAAGTATTCAGTCCTGCTTGCTTGAATATCAAAACATTCAGATATACACAGGCACAGGAAGTCTGAAATGCTGGCTCTTGAGTCAAGCATTCTCATTGCCTTGTTTCTGAAACAGTAGCCACAAAATTCTATCTCCTAGTGTTGGGAGAGTCTTTTTTTTTTGAACCGTTACCTTCCGTCTTGGCAGAAGAGTGGTAAGGGCTAGGCAATGGGGGTCAAGTGACTTGCCCAGGGTCACACAGCTGGAAAGTGTCTGAGGCTAGATTTGAACCTAGGACCTCCTGTCTCCAGGCCTGACTCTCAATCCACTGAGCTACTCAGCTGCCCCCGGGAGAGTCTTTTAAGAAGCTAGGTTGAAAGGTATTCTAGTACCATGAATACTATTAGCTTATTTCTTAATGATGCAAAGGCCAATGAAAATCAATAAACAATTGTTAAACACCAACTATGTGTCTGACATTGTGCTAAGTGCTAGAATACAAAAAGAGACCAAGGGCAGTCCTCTGCTCCCTAGGAGCTTACAATAGGAAAGACAAGATGCAAACAAATATAGGCAAAGCAAGCTACCTACAGGATCTAATAGGAGATCATAAACAGAGAGAAGACACTGAAATTACAAAGGCTTCCTGTAGAATATAGGATTTTATCTGGCGTCTAAAGGAATCCAGGGAAGTTGAGGAGAGAGATTGTTCTAGGCAATGGGGGACAGCCAGAGACAATGCCTAGAGTCCAGTGTCTTATTTGTGGAACAGCGAGGAGGCCACTGTCACTGAATCAAAGAGTATCTGTCTGGAAGTAAGGTGAAAGAAGATTGGAGAGGTAGGAAGGAGGAGGAGCTAGGTTGGGAAGAGCTTTGATGCTAGGGAGAACATCAGGGAGAAGCTAGCTAAACTGAGCAGCTAGGATGTGTGGGAGCTCACGGGTGTCTGTGGGAACAACAATAACATCTTTCCAAATTCCACCAGTCATCAAAATTGGTTCTAAAGAAATTAAGGACCTGAGCATCTTCAGATGCTCTATCACCAGGCATCTTAGAGAGCTGAGAAATATTTAAGTACCTACTCTATCACTTTTTCACTCATCATCAAGGGGTTCTGAAAGAAAAGTACTCCCTCCTAAGTAATCTTTCTCAGTTCTTTGCAGAGGTAGAAGAAAAAAGTGCCAAGAACTCCTCTGCTCTCACCTCAAAAACCTTTAAGGGAAAGATTTCACTTCACTTCCCTATCCAGAGGCAGCCTTTGGAGAAGGGAAAAGCTCTACTCAAACCTGTGACTAAGTCAAAGGAGCTCCTTCTCTCTCTTGATCTTCATGAAGCCACGAATCATTCTTGACACATCTGGGAATGGTCTCCAAAGTAGTCTTGAAAACCAAATAGGATACATCTTCACACTGTGCCTTTAATTTGCATCTCATTTATTTAATGCAGGCTGAAAATTCTTGTGGATGCCTCTTTGAAAATTAGTCCTTTGTTAAAAACAAAAGATATCAGTGAAAAGATTTTTCAAATTAATCCTTTGTGCTCAAAGAGGCATTTGAGCTTTAAGAAAATAGTGTAAAGATATTTAACTCATTCCCAGAATACAGAAAGGACTAAAGTGGGAAAGAATCCTCCCATTAATTATTTTAAATTAATGCAATAAACGTCATAGAAATACTCCAGTTACCCCCTTAAGGGGTGCTGGGTTTACTGCCTCTTAGATGGAAAGTCAGTTTTTAAGAACCCGTTGCCTCTCCTCCTTGTCACCGGAGAACACTTGACTTGGCTTCTCACCCTCTAAAGGCCAAAAAAGCAATGCCCTCCAACCCAAGTATTTGCATCATGCCCACCTACAACCTAAAGGCCAGAGAGAAGAATGAGAGCACTTTGGAGAACCTTAATGGCAGTCAATTAAAAACTGCCAAATTTGTATGCCAGGGCTTGTGCTAGGCGCTGAGAATACAAAGACAAATGAGAAACACAAGAAAGTTCTATTCTAATAGAAGAGACGTGTTCATAAATAGAACAGGAATAGAGAAAGGATTTATACAAAAGGAATGCTAGGTCCTTTTGAGAAAGAGATACGACTGATTAGCTTCGGATAGAAAGCGGTGCTTGCCCAGAGTTCTGAAGGAAACCATGGGTTCCAAAAGGCAGAGATGACATGGAAGAGCACTCCAACGGGGGGGGGGGGGGGGGGGGGGGGGGGCAGCCAGTCCAAAGGCCTGCAGCCTGCAGATAGCCATGTGTGAGAAACATTAAGAAAGCCAAGGTGTGAATTATAGAGGGTGGAGAGGCCAGGAAAGTGTGAGAAAGACTAGAAAGGTGGGAAGGTTGTAAAGACCTTTGAATGCCAGACTATTTACATTTGATCCTATAGGTAATAAGAGAAGGGAAGGGCCAAGAGCATGATAGCAGTGTCAGACATTTGCTACCTGCTCCTATCCTTCCTGGCTCTGGAATATGGCCCCAGATTAGCCAGAGGGAATCTTGCTAGGGGTGTCTCTGTCGAGGTGGGCTGAAACCAGCTGGTACTAACTTGTGAGATTGTGAAATTTTCAGGGTGAGTATTTCTACCTCAGAAATCAACAAATGCTATGTATATTAGCATTGGTATATTGTTGTGTGGATTTATTATGCATTTAAAATAATATATTTCATTGCATATAGAATAAATGATTTAGTATTATAATACTCTGTTTTATAACAATAAAATAAATAATTTTACTAGAAATCATAAAATCTATAGAATAAAGTTATGATAAATTGATTTCTTGCTTTGTTATTAAGAAAAGTGATAGGGAAAATGTAATAATATAGATTTCAACTTAAAAGAATGTCTGGCTTAAATTTTTTTTAGAAATTTAGCTATTAAATATTTACCAGTACACCCCACTCAATCTCACCCATTGATTCCAAACTGTACCTTGGCTTTCCCTGTGTGCCAATCTCATGGAGAATCAGGTTCACTCAGTTAATCAATAAACATTATTAAGGGCCTAATATGTGCTAGGCTTTGCTCTGAACACTGAGGGTACAAAGAAACCCAAAAGACAGTCCCTGCTCTCAAGCACCTCACTGTCTAATGCAGAAATCTCACAGAAAACATCCTAAGGGAAGAAAAATCTGTTCCAGAATATAGAGGAAAGAATAATCTACTCAGGTTCCCTAAACCATGGGATGCCCTTAACTCTGTGGCCCTGGGTAAGTCACCTAAATTTTCTCTGAAATGAGAAGATTGGAGAAAATGACCTCTGAGGTCCTTTCTAGCTAAGATTGAATGATTTTCTATCTAAAAAGGTCACACACTCTTGTGAACACTAGAGGAGAGATCCCGTGTCAATGGTTTCCTTCTCTATATTTCCCACTATGAGTAAGAGACAAGTTTTAAGATTTAACATTGCTGAAGAATTGCAATGGAACCTGGGTGGCCACCAAAGGCACCACAAGCTAGGGACTCCCCCACCCTAACCCCCAGGCTGTGAAGAGGGTGAAGGTGGAGAGAAGCCAAAACTGTGTTAAGAGGAGGGGAAATAGGTGTGACGTGGATACCACCACCACTAGTTAGAGATCACCAGCTCACCATCAAGATTAGCTAGTCATGGACTTAGCTATTAATGTTCTGCTCAAGATTCAAACAGGGTACCTCAGGATGAATGGCCACCAGGGAATAAGTTAGCTTTTCTACCTGAGTGTGAATTGTGGCACCCTAACAGCCTGATCTTCCAAGGAAAGTGGGATAGAGGGATCCACGCTGAAGTGGGATTAATGGGTCTGAAGGAAAAGCTGTTGGCTTGAGCAAAATTCCTTCTTGGTTTCTAGTTGTGATTCACAATGATTTGGGAAATATTTATCAAGCACCTACTACAG
This sequence comes from Monodelphis domestica, assembly GCF_027887165.1. Lineage (NCBI taxonomy): Eukaryota > Metazoa > Chordata > Mammalia > Didelphimorphia > Didelphidae > Monodelphis > Monodelphis domestica. Next base: position 456,642,916 of record NC_077228.1, read on the forward strand.
AGCGTACAGTAACTCTTGTCCTCTCTGGGCTCTACTATGGCCAACCCTGTGCCAGGCATCAGAAGTCAGACAGAATAATGAAAATGATGAGTTTGCACTGTGGTCGCCAACAAGCATTTTGTTTCAGGAGAAGAATCTTCCTCCTGACACACATCCCCCAGCACCACCAGTTGGTGATGGAATACAGTGAGGAGGAGGAAGGCAAAAAGAGGAAAGAGGAAGGGGGATGGGGAGAGAGAGCTCATTCCAGGACTGTTAAGGGCTCACGTGGCTACAGGCAAAGGCAGAAATAGAACTGTGAGCTACCACTGTGGAATCCCATTTTGCTGGGGAGGGATTTAAGGAAAATCAGGTTGAAGAAAACTACAAAAACAAAATGCTAAACTCAGTGGGGCTAGCAACAGTGGTCAGTTCAGAAAGTCCCTATCAAAGGATGAATGTGGGATTATCACGTGTCTCACACACAGAACTCCCACCGGACCCTCCAGAAATTTTCACACACAGAAACCCAGTAGCTCGTAACAGGTGTGTCTTTCCCAGAACCTGGGAGTGGCCCATTTCGCCCTGTGCTGCCTCCCAATATGGGCCACATATGGTCTGGTGAGTGGCTACCCTCTCCCCAGCCTCCGGCCTCATCAATGCTATCTCATTTCAAACCCCAGCTGACAAGGCATGCTCCCCCCCTTCCCCAGCCCAGGAATTCTTCCCTCGGCCCAATTTCTCCGCAATGAGCTACTGTTGGAAGACATTTAAGAGCCAACTTCCACCTCAGGAAGTGCTAAGGAAGACTCCTTAAGGGGTGTTACAGAAGGGGGGCCCAAACAGAACCCTAGATGAGGAGTTTAAAAAATTAGCAACAATAATATTACAATATCTTGCATTAATATAGCACTTCTCTGTAAAAAGTCAGTGTGAATCCCAGCCAACTGGGAGTTAGGGCTGGGATGAGAGGGGAGAGAAAGAGACAGAGAGACAGAGAGACAGACAGACAGACAGACAGACAGACAGACAGACAGACAGAGACAGAGACAGAGACAGACAGACAGAGACAGAGACAGACAGACAGACAGAGACAGAGAGACAGAAAGAGACATAGAGAGAGACAGAAAGACGAGACAAAGAGACAGACAGACAGACAGAGAGAAAGAGAGACACAAAGAGAGAGAAACAGACATATCGAGAGACAGGCACAGAGACAGAGAGACAGACAGAGAGATTATTCTCTCTACAATAGCCAACATTAGACACACAGAGCAGTGCAGAATTTCTGTGGACCTTCCTCATCTTCATAAATGACTCTGTCTTCTATTGGGAACCGGAATACCCAGGCTCTTCTGCCCTGGTGCCAATTATACCTTTAATATATATCTCCTGGATTGATTAGGGTTAGAACTGTCCTGTTTCCCCTCCAATTTCTTCAGGACACCCTCAGGCAAGGGATTCTCTGGGGAAAGCCCTAAACCTCTTGTCATTAGTATGATTTTGGAGAGGACTAAACTCAAGACATTTCAGTGATTAGGCTAAGCTAGTGTGGCCATCCACCATCCCCAAGTGGCAAGCTCTTGCAGCTGCCTTCATCTACATCTTAAAACAAATTAATACATTTAAATTCCTCTTCCCCAAGCCTCCCACCCCTACCCCTTTTGTTTTATTCAATTGAAATTCTTTATTTTATTTTCCTCACACAATTCATTTATTTCTCAGGCCTTCCTCCTCTGTTAACTGTGGGAAAAAGCTTGACTTTGCCTGGGCACTGCATGCATTGTAAAAGTAATTCAATTTTACACCAAGGCAGTGAAATGATCAAGGGGAACCCTCAGCTGGCTTTGTGGCCAGAGCATTTAACAAGGATGTGAAAAGTTTCCAAAGGGCTTTCCAAAAAAAAAAAGATGAAGAAGAAAGCAAGAAAGATTATGACAATGGGATGGCTAGCTTGATAGAGGTAAATGGAGAGCCACAGTGGTAGCTTCAGCTAAATTGGAGAGAGTGACAGAGATGGAGGGAGGAGGCAAGAGAAAACCTGATTCTTTCTCTTCTCTCCAGGACTGAACTTGATGAGAAATTTCAACCTTTACCCTGACAGTATTATTCAGGGTTTTTTTTTAATTGTATTGAAGATGTGGATATCAATTTGACACTAAGAGGGGGGAAAAGAGATGAGGAATGTTTAATAATACCATACACCCATTGGATGCAGGGCTCAATAACTTTGAACTACATAGAAAGAAGTCATAGGCCCTACAGTGCCTCAAGCTCTAATCACTAGCCAGGGAAAGGTGTTAAATTCACTAGAGCTGCTCTCCTGCCGGGGAAAGGCATTGAGAACCACAATGAAATCTTTCATAAAATACCCACTATCAAGGCTCTGAGGTTTAATCAGAAATACTTCTTGTTCCCTAATCTACCCAGTCTACTTACAAGACTATGCACTGGGCTTCTTTGAAGTCCAAACCTAAAAATAATTGAGACTCCTATTCCATATATTTCATCTGTCAATCTGCCATGAGCCAAGGACCTAGGAAAATAGCTTTGTTTCTTCTTCTGATGCTAAAAGATGATGTTAGACATTTCACCTACGCAAAACAATAATAATGATAGTTTTTAAAGTAATGGTGTAAACAATAAATTTCTCCAATTTTTTAAAAGTCTTGATGATATTCCCAAGTTTCCCCTCAGTTAACCTATCCACAGTGGTCTCTAGACATACAGTTGAGGTCATTAATCCCTATGGAATCCAAGCACTGGTGAGACAGAGACAGGAAGAGACAGACAAAGATAGAGGTGGGGGAGAAAGAGAAAGAGAGACAGAGACAGAGACAGAAACAGAAACAGAGACAGAGAGACAGAGAAACAGAGAGAGAGAGACAGAGGGAGAGAACTGTAAATACAGTAATGAAATTCCAGTCTACCCCAAAAATTATTAGGAAAAAAAAAGAAAAGGGTTATATGAAGAACAGGACTGGCTGAATGATATTTCATACTTCAGCATCAAAAGAACTGACAATTATCCTGTTGCCCCATCTTTTTATAAAAGTATAAGCATCATAACAAGGAAGCAGTTTCAGTCAGGAAAACCTCTACTGAAGTACTGCCTTTGATCTATACTGATTTTATGACTCTGGGCAAGTCCCTTACCTTTTCAATGCTCTAAACCAGGGGTCAGAAAAGTATGGCCCTATCTTTGTACAGCCTGCAAGCTAGGAATGGTTTTTATATCTTAAATACAATGTTAAAGATAAATTGTAGAGCAGTTGCTGCTCTGAAACAGTGGAGGGAGTTTCCTCACTAGGAGTTCCTCATGCCAATGAAATTACAGATCCTCATTTTTTTTAGTTCATCAACCTTAGGACCTCACAGAGAAATAAGGACCTTTGGATTTTGCAGAACAGCAGAAGCATCTCTTGGAGCTATAAGCCAAATAAACTGAGTAGCTATGAGAGAGGGAGTAGTCCCGTCAACTACAGGTGCAGAATGTCAGTTCCAACAAAGTACAGTGGAAAAAGATTTTAAGGCAAATACAGGAAGGACTTGGGACCAGGAGAGCCAGAAACACATACAGGTTGGACAGTGCTAACAGGTTTGAAGCAAAATAAAAATAAATACACAAAAGGAAGCCAGGACGCAAGTGTCAGGCAAACTAGAAACTAATGGGTATCAAAGAGTTGGGAAGAAAGTAAACATCTTTTTAAAACCTGGTTTAGGCACGGGAGTCCAACCAAAACACTTAAGACAGGACTTCAGCAATATGAAAATCTAGTGGGGTTCTTGCTGCTAAAACCAGAGCAACTGATAAATTCTTGACTTGCCTAAATGAAACCCATTCTTCAAAACTTGAAGGATTCACTAAGAAGAACTGCTGTTCCAGACCTAATTCTGACCAATAAAGAGCAATGGTAGCTAAAGTGGAAAGTCATTCAGAGATGCACACCCTTTATTTATGGAAAGCAGATTTCAGAGAGTTCAGCAAAAGGAGGGGGAGACTCACATGACCTAAAATTCTACAGGGGAATTTAGACAAGACAGATCAGATGCTTTCATTCTTATGGCACAAACACAAATGCAAATATTCCAAAGAGGAAGGAAAGTTGTCTAAAATATCCAGAGTGAATGTGTAGGGAAATCATCAATCAACTTGGATTCAAAAATGACATCTGCAGAAACTAGAAGCAAGGGCATATAACCGAGCATGAAGGGGAGGGGGGTGGGGAGAGGCTGCCATAAACATAATAGTTCAGTGAGCTGAATTCAGCTCAAAATAAGCTGAATCAATCATGCCAGACACAGTGCTAGATTCTGGGCGTACAAGTGTATAGAAGGAAACCATGGCTGACAATAAAGGGTAAAGAAGATAAAGAGACCTTTTAAGGCAAAAGAAGTTAGAACTGTAGTCAGCCTGGTATGGTAGAAAGAACATTGGATTTAGAATGAAAGGATCTAGGTTAAAATCCTGGTTCTGAAGCTTTGACCAATTCATTTCTGGTGGGCCAGTTCATCCCTCCTTCAGCAACTTGATGGTCCCCCACTCCCAGAGGTTTACCATATTGATGTGGTACTTAACACAGACATCTACCCAATCAGCCTAGTCTACTACAATTCAGAACTCCCAAGCTCAAGCATTTCATAAGCCTCAGCCTTTCTAGTGCTAAGATTATAAGCATATGCCACCATTCCTGTCCCTTTCTAACTTTTTTATGAAGGGTTACTATATTGGTAGATTAGGGAAATGGTATAGGCATGATAGAACTGGCCCAAGATGGTGGAATAAAGTCAGAGACTTGACTAAGCTCTGCCAAATTCTCCTTCAAACAGTGTTAAAATAGCACCTCAAAATGAATTCTAAAGCAACAAAACCAAAAAAAGGTAGGGTGAAAAAAATTTTTTAACCAAACACAACTTAGGTCAGCAAAAAAGGTCTATCTTGTAGAGGGATCATGGCACACAATTCAGCACAGGTCCACCAGTTGAAGCTGCACCCCAGCAAACCAGCAGCAGGCCTTGGGGGTCACTGACTCATCAGTGGCAGCTTTTGGAACTCTCTCATCCCGCAGATGATAAGGGAGTCAGACAACTGGTCAGAAGGAGATTATAGAGGACCTTCTGCTATTCTGGCTTTTATCAGATTCATAAGCATTTGTTATTAAAAAGAGAGAGAGAAAGAAGAGAGAAGGGATATAGGTTTCAGCCTTAATAATTTAAGGTAAGATCACATCCCAGATTTCAGTCCAGCTCACTCACCTCCATGCTGCACTGCCACTTGCCAAGTGCCAGCCCAGAGACTCAATCTATTCAAAAGAAGAGGTAAATAGGCCACTGTCCTTGTTTAAACCCCATTAAGTCCTCCCTCCATGGCAACACTGCACATTAACATACATGCTCATGCTTATGCCAAGGGATGCCAAAGGATACCAGTGTATGACATGTTACTCTATGTCCCACCTTGGGGTACTTGGGATATGTCCACTAGGCAATATTCTTCATACATTTGGAAGAACTAAAAACTTATAGGTCCCCAGAATTATCTCTGAAAACAGAAGATTGAAAAACCCAAAACTTGACATAATACTCCCTCCAACCTAGGAGCAGAGCCCAACTTTCATATAAAGCAAACATTTTTAAATAGGTTATAAAAATAAGCAAGCAACCAAAAAAGAACATGATCATGAAATCTTTTAGGGTGACAGGGAATATCAAATCATAAAATCAGAGGAAGACAACTAAATCAAAGCAGCTATATGAAAAGCCTCAAAGAAAAATATGAATTGGTCTCAGACCAAAAAAGAATTCCTAGAAGAGCTCAAAAAGGATTTTTTTAAATCAGAGAGGTAGAGACAAAAATGGAAAAAGAAATTAGAGTGATGTAAGAAAATTATGAAAAAAGAGGGAACAGTCTGGTATAAGGAAGCACAAAATAATATTCTGAAGAAAATAACACCTTGAACAACAGAATTGGTGATATAGCAAAAGAGACACAAGAATCTGCTGAAGAGAAAAGCAACTTAAAATGCAGACTTAGCCAAATGGAAAAAGATTTACAAAAAGTCACTGAAAAGAACTCATTAAAAAATGGAATTGGCCAAATGGGAAAAGAGGGACAAAAGCTAAGTGAAGAAAAAAATTTTCCTAAAAATTGGAATTGAGCAAGTAGAGGCTAATGACTTCATGGGCCATCATATTTCAAGAAATTATCAGGGGAAACTGCCATGATATCCTAGAATCGGAGGGTAAAATACAAATTGAAAGAATATACCAATCACCTCCTGAAAGAGGTCCTAAAATGAAAACTCCCAGTAATATTATAGTCAAATTACAGAGTTCCCAGGTCAAGGAGAAAATATTACATGCATCCATAAAGACATAATTCAAATATAGATAAGCCACAGTCAAGATAACACAAGATTTATTGGCTTCTACATTGAAGAATTGAAGAGTTTAGAATATGACATTACAGAGAGGAAAGAAGCTAGGATTACAACTAAGAATCACCACCCAGTAAAACTGAGTATAATCCTTCAGAGGAAAAAAAAATGAAGATTTAATGAAATTAAAGATTTTCAAGCATTCCTGATTGGGAAAAAAAAAACAGAACTAAATAGAAAACTTAACCTTCAAATACAAGTCTCAAGGAAAACATAAAAAAGTAAACAAGAAAGAAAAATCACAAGAAATTCAGTAGATTAAACTGTATACCTTCCTACACAGAAATATGATACTTATAACTCCTAAGAACTTTATCATTATTAGGGCAGTTAGAAGGGATATACATAGACAGAGTCCATGTGCATGAGTTGACTATGATGGGATGACAATCAAAAAAATAAAATTAAAGGGTAAGAAAGAGAGATGCACTGGGAGAATGGGGAAGAGAGATTTTGAATGGGATAAATTATCTCACATAAAAGAGGAGCAAAGGAGTTTTTTAGTAGAAGGAAAGACAGGTGGTAGCAGGCAAGATTTGAACCTTACTCTCATTGGAATTTGTTCAAAATAGGAATAACATACACACAGGTGGGTATAGAAATCTCTTACAGTAGGAGGCAAAAGGGAAAAAAAGAAATGAGGCATGGAAATGGGTTCGAATCAAGAACACATGTGATACCCAGTGGAATCGTGCATCGGCTATGGGAGAGATTGGGGGGTGGGGAGGAAAAGAAAATGATCATTGTTTCTAATGAATACAATATTTAAAAAAAGAAAAGAAATGGGGGTGATAGAATAGAGGGTGGAGGTGGGGAAGGTGGTGGTCAGACAGTTCTAAAGAACTTATGATGAAAAATGTTATCCACCTCCACAGAAAGGACTGATGGAAAATTAATGCATATTAAAGCATTCTTTTTAATAATTTTTTCTTGTTTGATCTATATTTTCTTTCACAACATGACTAATGTGGAAATATGCTTTGTGTGACCACCTACAAATAACCTATATCAAATTGCTTATCTTCTCAATGAAGGGGAAGAGGAAAAAAAGAGGAATGGAATTTGGAACTCAAATATTTTTTAAATGAATGTTAAAAAAATTTACATGTAATTAGAAAAAATCTTTTTAAAAAAACATACTAGAATCTAATTTTAGTATTGTGACAAAAAACCTTTCATGATATCATTATGGACAAGATGAAAAGATATGAAGTAGGTGATATCATAGTATCATTAGATAGATCTGGAATTGAGCTTCTACTCAACAGATCTTTTTTCTTTAACTCTTCCAGAAAGGAATTTGTTATGTATGGGTTCTATTAGCTATCCTAGAAGACCTTGCTCCTCTATAAGACCAGCCCATTTCTCTCTAAGGTAATTCTCCCATTCCTCTGCCTGTGTTTGGCATTATGCACATGAACAATGAGAAAACTGGTGTTAATTAAAATTGTTAATTGCTGTAATCCAAGAAATATTTGCCCACTATTAACAATTAACTCTTAACAATGAAGCATAAATAATCATTTTAATTTAGATAGATAAATAATATCCCCTACAAGAAATCACTCATTCCAGAATAAAGACTGGGAGAAAACAGGGCCACCAGGTTCCCACGGCAAGGATTATTATGATCTGTAAGACATTCTGTGGAAAAATCACAGTCCAATTTGGACCCTTTAATTAACTTCCTAGGCAGCTTTGAGAGGAGAATGGAAAAATAGGGGCCCAGCCCTCGGCAAAATGCTAAAGTATCTCTCAGTCCCAATTCCCAATCACCACCATGGTCTCTAGGCCACGGCCTCAAGAACGTGCTAAAAGAAAATTCGTGTTCTAAAGCTTCATATATACTTTCAACGTTTTAATTTGCTAGAAGCAAATGGTATGGCAAACTATATAGTTCAATGCTTCATAGCCCTGCAACTTACTTCATATTTCCTCTCTTCTTTCTTCCCAAATGGCTGAAAATCTTACTTATATTTATCTCCTCTCTTTGAAACCTTTCTCTTCTGTATCTCCCTCACCCTCTCATACATTTTCTCTCCCCTTTCCAACCTTCTATTTAACCTTTGTTCCTTTTAGATTTCCCATCATCATCCTCCAATTTCTGTCTCCTGCACCCAAAAGTCAGAACAGTCTGATTCAATTATCATTTATTAAGCACTGCATGTAAAACACTGTGCTAAGCATCTGAGATATAAAAGAGAGGAAAAATCAGTGTGCCCTCAAAGAGCTCATAATCTAGTAGAGGGGAGAGGCATGATAACAAATAATCACAATATAAAAATAAATATGACAGAGGAAGGATCTAGCCAAAACAATGCCAATCCTGGGCCACACTCACTATTTACCTTCTTTACTTCCACTCCAAAGTTGCCTGATGACCAAGGCAGTTTGGTAATGACCAAGAAAATCAAGAAACCGTGCTGACTGAATCCACTACAGATTCACGCTATGTGATTTCAAGTAGGCTCTCACTCTAAACGATCACCCTAGTGCAAATATCAATAATATGGAAATAGGTCTTGATCAATGACACATGTAAAACCCAGTGGAATTGTGTGTCAGAGGGGGATGGGGAGAAGGGGAAAGGGAAGGAAAGAACATGAATTATGTAACCATGGAAAAAATATTCTAAATTAATTAATTAAATAAAAAATTTTTAATTATAAATAAATAAAAAGCAAAAAATAAATAAAGTGAAGGAATTACACTCAAGTAGGTAGGCTCTCATCACCACAAAATAATCCTTTTATTCCTCACTGCTTTCTATCATATTTCCTACAGAGGAACATTCTCTCTCCTTGTGTCTACATTTCTTCCCTCTCTCAACCATTATAATCTCAGCCAGCTCATCTCATACTTCACAAAGACTGAGGCCATCTGCTATGAGCTCCCACAATTCTCCTTTTACATACTTTAAAACCTCTCCATGCCATCACTCATCCCCTCCTCCTTCCCTCTCTCTTAGAATTGTGTTTCCTTTGTACTTCCCACCCTTAGAAAAAAACCTTTCCTGACCCTGCCATCCCTTCAAGATACTATCCTATAATTATCTATTCTTCCCTTTTCTTTCAATTGCCTAGATCGAATTGTCTATGCTTGATATTTCCATTTGCCCAGAACCTCCCATCTCTAGGCCTGGCTCTCAATCCACTGAGCTACCTAGCTGCCCTCCCCTCAATGATTTTTAAAAGCCATAATATTGGCAATTTTGTGCCTATTTAGCCCCCTATGAAGTTAAGAGTTATGGAAACAAACATTTGGGTAAAATGTCCAAAAGGCAAGTCCTGGCTCTGTTTTCTGATGCCTAAAAAGAGATTGCCCTCATGTTCCTGAATCCAGATTCCTGAGGATGCTTTCCTGAGAACATTCTTTCTTCCTTGCTATATTTTCTGAGGGAAAGAAGCAATATTAAGGAACACAAGAGAGGCAAAACTTTGTTGAAGAGAAAAAGTGATACTCTAGGTCAATACATAATAGCTCAGCTGCATGGTTTATTCTTGCCTGAAGTAAAAAGGTCCTGCATTGCATAGCTTTCTTTCACAAGAAGAATAGAACGGGTTCCAGGCATTCATTTCAGTTGAAGATGGTCTCTCTAAGATATGAACCATCTCTTAACTGCTAAATCAAATAGCCTCTTTCTTAGTACTCATTTGCCTGGAATTCTCTGCATCTTTTGACATCAAGAATTATGATTTGTTACTTGTTCTTCCTTTGGCTTCCACAATTCTGTTCATTCCTTGTTTTCCTAATAACTGTCTTTACTATGAAGTGAGCACTACAGGTATCATTATCCCAATTTTACAGATGAAGAAACTAAGGTGCTGAGAGATTTGCTCACAGTCACATGAAAAGGGTCCAAAGGTGTGTTTGAACCTAGGTCTCTCCTGGTTGCAAATTAGTCACAACCATTTATTAAGTGGCAATTATGTATCAGACATTGTGCTAAGCATTGAGGATACAATGAAATGAAACCACATGGTCCCTGCCCTCAGAGAGCTTACTTTCTAGTTGGAGAAATAACCTGTAAATCCCTATGTGCATCATAGAAGTTATATTGAACAGTGTAAAATGGAGGTGATCTTGGACAGAGGGTGCTGAGAGGATGGGAAAGTCACCTGTGGAAGGTAGGACTTGAGCTGAGTCTTAAAGAAAGCTAGGGAAACTAGCAGACAAAAACAATATTCTAGGCATGTGAAATGGCATGAGGTCAGGAGATGGGATGTCACATGTGAGGAACAGCAAGAAGGCCAAGGTCACTGGAGAATGGTATATGTGGAACAGAAAACTCTAAAGGTAGTAAAGGATGAGGTTAGGAAGGGTAGAAATGACAAGATTTGGCAACAGATTGGATATGTGAGAAAAGTATGAATGTGGAGTGAGGGATGAAACCAAGTTTGCAAGCCTGGGTGACTAGAAGAATGATGATCCAGTACTCTTTCCACTTTATGCTCCTTGACTTACTGTCTGTGCCCCAATTGGTTCCCATTCTCCTGGAATCACATAGATTATTCACAAATGAACAAAAGACCCTCAAAAAGGAAAAGGAGCCACTGCTACATAGCATTGTTCTACCTCCATCATCTTAAAGCATTCCACTAGCCCTCAGTCTTCCCAAGTTGGCACTTTGTAACCACAAAGATGTTGAGGGCTTTTTAAGGGACATAAGGGATATGTCATCTAATCTTAGCGTGTCTCCAGAGCCATCAGAAGAGTACAGGAGCTGATTAGCAAGCTGATAGCTTTGGAGGGTGGGGGAGATGAGGGAGGAGAGCACTTTTGCACTATCAAAGGAATATAAGAACACCACTGGACTCATAGAGATTGTAGAAGATGCAACAGACCAACCCCCAGGGAAGACAACCAGACTTCTGCTAGAAGACAAAGACTAGACAGAGCAATCGCTTTCAAGCAATAAAGACATTTAACAACCCAGTCCAGCTGTCTCTGTGCTATACATCCCAAAGGAACCAAGAGCCCATAAGATATGGGTGTGTGTAAAGTAGGAACAGAGGCCAACTGCTGAGAATAAGTTGGGGAGGGGATAGTAAAAAGGAGAGGAATGAAGGTTTGAGAGGAATAAGCAAGAAGGAACAATTTTAAATGCAGACTTGGATTTTCACGTGGTGTTTATAATTAAATGCCTCAAATTAAATGAGGTTTTTATTTTTCCATAACAGACAATAAGACAATGCCACACTTGGTATAAACCTATGAGGCAGGGCTGCAAGGACAATGAGATTGTCTAGAATTGTACTGGTTAATAAATTGACTTCTTGTATTCTCAGATCCTCCCATGTTGGCATTGGACACTGTTGGTTATCCCTCCCTTGTTTATGGAAATGTCTTTGTTAGCTTTCAGGATGGAGGATTATAATTCCCTCACAACACCTTTTTTTAGTTAATTTTCATTTATATTTTGTGTTTTCACAGCACCTTCATTTCCAAATATATCCTTTCCCCCTTCTCCAAGCCAAAGCCATCCTTTGTTTTAAAAAAGATTCAAAAATAGAATAAAAAGGAGGGAGATAGAGAGGAAGGGAGGGAGGAAGGGAAGAAGGAAGGAAGGGAGGAAGGGAAGAAGGAAGAAAGGAAGGGAAGAAGGAAGGAAGGAAGGAAGGAAGGAAGGAAGGAAGGAAGGAAGGAAGGAAGGAAGGAAGGAAGGAAGGAAGGAAGGAAGGAAGGAAGGAAGGAAGGAAGGAAGGAAGGAAGGAAGGAAGGAAGGAAGGAAGGAAGGAAATGAGGGAGAGAGGAGGGAATTTTTAAAAATTAAAAAGAGAAACAAAAGCATCTCAGAGAAATTTACCTGTGCCAACAGAGGATGATATATGCAGTGTTCCATACCCAGAATCCCCTACCTCTGCAAAGAAGGATGATGCATTTCCCCATCTCTTCTTCCAGCCCAAGCTTGGTCATTATAATATAGAGCATTCATTGTTGGCTCTTTATTGGTATTTCCATTTCCATTGTTGAAGTCATTGTGTATATTGTTTTCCTGCTTCTGCTTACCTTGCATCATTTCCTATGTCGTCCTATGCTTTTCTGTATCTTTTTTTATATCAAAATACTATTCTTTTACATTCATGTGCCACAATTAATTTATTCACTGCTCACTGGATAGATATCTACATTGCTTCCAATTTTTTGCTATTACAAAAAGAGCTATTATAAATATTTTGGTGAATAAGGGACTATATTTCTATTTTTAACCTTCTTGGGGGTATATGTCAAAGAATATGGAAATATTAATCACTTTTTCAACATAATTCCAAATAACTTTACCAGAATAGTTGAACCAATTTATGAATACATAGACATGTTAGTGAACCTGTTTTCCCATAAGCCCTCTGGCATTGACTATTCCCCATTTTTTGTCATCTTTGCCCATTTGCTAGTTTTGAAATGAAACCCTCAAGCTATTTTTATTTGTGTTTCTTTCATTGTTAGTAATTTGGAATAATCTTTCAGACAGTTGTTTGAAATTCTTCTGAGAACACACACACACAGATCGTAGATACACAGGTACAAAGAAATACATTTTTCTAAAGTGCAAGTGGAGAAGCAGTTAGGTGCTCAGTGGATAGGAGAGGAGTGGTCCCAGGTTCAAATGTGACCTCAGACACTTCCTAGCTGTGTGACCCTGGACAAGTCACTTAATCTCCATTGCCTAACTCTTACCACTCTTCTACTGTGGAACCAATATTTAGTATCCATTCTAAGACAGAAGGTAGGATTTTATAAAAAAATTTAAATTTAAAAAGTGTCCCGAATTATCCCAACTGAATACATTGGAATATGGTGGCAGACTAATTTCTCAGCTGACTGCTTCTTTTTGCCCCGTTGGAAACTGGATGAGAGACTTTGGTCTCCTGAACAACTGGTAGAATCAAAGAAACCTCTGCTGGCATGGTTCTAACCTTTACCCTCACCTGCTCTCGCTTCCATCACCTGAATGTTCACAATACAAACCAGACAGATATAAATGTGTGTATCCAAATGGGCAATCATCTAAAGATACGCACATGGTTTTTTCTAACAGCTAAACAGTATGATTGCTTCAACAGATGCATGTACATAAATATAATGTTCCCCATATTCAAACTGGAAAACACCACACAGCCATCATTTTTAATGTACTGTGGGAAACCCTACCCAGAGTACAATGCCAAACAATGCACATTATGTTAAAATTGTGGGAAAATGTCCTTTGTCCTCTGACTTTTTTAATAACAGAAGAGTGACACCATAAGCATCAGTTCTCTTAAGTAGTGCCTTAATTACTCAATGCACAAAAGGCAACTCCCTCTTTTTGCTGAAGATTCACTCATTTCAAGTAAATTTTAAAAAAGCAAAGGGCTATATTTGAAGCTTTTGCTCATGAACCAAAAATTTTAATTTACATTGGATAGTGATTTTGACTAGTATCATTCACTAATATATTGTCGGACACTTACTCCAAGATGCTCCGTCTGTGTCTTGGATTCCTCAGTCTATAGAGCAGGGAGAAAATAAGGCAGTTGATAAGTGGCAACACTGGGCTCTAATCTCATATTCTATGATTTATGGCTTGCTAGGCCCTATAAAGAATTATCTGAATTTGATACCTAATCAATCAATCATATTTTAGCTTTACCCTCCATCCTGCTGTCTACGCAGCCTCTTTCACCATCTGCCTGCCACCACTGGTGAGCTCCTCCCCATGTGGGCCAGCATCCTCCACACCTATCTTCCCCCTCCTTTTTGTATGCCCCACCCCCACCCCCAATCTCACTTCCCTGGTAACTACTCCCCAAAGTACTTGGTACTTAAAATGTAAGCTTCTTGAGGTCAGGAACTACTTTCTTTCTTTAATGTCTGTATTAGCATAACTGCACCACAGTGCCTGAAACATAGTAACACTTAATAAAGTGCTACTATAATAATATACAATATATTCTTACTTCTATTTACATAATATTACAGATTTACATTCTATATAGGACAAATTATATTCTAATATATTGTTTTATGATAATTACATATAATATAGATTCATATAATGTATAAACATAATATTATAATGTCTGTGGCATATTAATGTAATATATAATATGGCCAGTACATTGTTATATATTGTATTTACTTAACCTATAATATAATAAAGGGAGCTACTACATATTAAATAACTATAGAATTAATAAATATTTTTCTTCCTTGAGTCAACAAATAATTATTAAGTATCTACTATGTGCCAGAAACTTTGAGAGGTAATAGAGATAATGAAACATAAATAAAGCAGCCTAGATAAAAACCAAAAGGGGCATGAACTCATTTTTTCTGAATATTTTTTTAAAGGATGAATCAAATGTCAAGAAGGCTGACTGCTGATTTTCACTTAATCCTTGCTACCTCCCATTTGTTATCAAAAGGAGTAGGGCTCATTCATCTGCCCAGTAGTTCTGTTTAATAACTTGGCAGTATGAGAACTGACCCAGGGTACTTAGTGGTAGTGATCTAACCCTGGAAAAAAAGAAAGGGATAAGGAAGATGGAAAGCAGAGAAGGGATTTAGAATGTGGGACAGCTTGGAACAGTAGAAAAAGTATTTAAGCTTGAGTCAAAGGATTTGGGTTGAAATTCCAGCTCTACTTACTTATTATCTGTATGATGTTGGGCAAGTCTCTTAATATCTCCAGAACTGTTTCCTCATCTGTAAAAAGGGGGGATCAAAATATGCAACTGAGTTTGAAAAGCAAACTGTTGGATAGGGTACTCTACTGATATGGTCAGCAATACCTGCACTGAGGGGCAGCTAGATGGACACTTCCAGGCTTTGTGAGCCTGGGCAAGTCATTTAACCTCAGTTGCCTAGTCCTTACCATTTTCTGCCTTAAAACCAGTACTTAGCATTGAACATTGAACTTAAGACAGAAGGCAAAGGTTTAAAAAAAATGATAGCCCTTCTTATTCATATTTTTCAGGGCAACAAAACTCAAATCATTTTTATTGTAAATGTTTACAACCACCTATTTTTTTTTAGTGTATTTCATCTCAGTAGAAATAGATGGTTCTAGATTAATGGTATAGAGAAGCACAGCTCTCCCACAGAAATACTCTCTAATAAAATATCTGAAAGTGACCACAGAAGACCAATATTAAAAAAAAAATCTGAGAAGACTCCAAAGGAAGCTCCTCCATTTAGTCAAGAATTAGGCAAAAAGATAGAAGAGAGCAGAGGGTCAAACCGGGGAAGGCAGTACCACCTCAGAGAAATGAGCACCATCTTCCTCAGAAACATTAGAGAAAGAGGAATCCTGATGGAAAATCCAACAAGATCCCCAGGAAACTGTACAGAAGGCAATAGTAACAAGAAATGGAGGGGAAACCAATGCAAAACCTTCACAAAGGGTCCTGGAGCTAGCTAGTACTAACGTAAACAGGAGAGGTACAAGCCAGCACCAGATCCAATAATTGGACATCAAAAGCTAGGTACTAATTCTAGCCTGTCATATCTAGACCCTTTATTTCTATCTCTGCTCAGAGAGGCAGGGCCTGACCATGTATCTTCAGAGTTCTAGAAGCCATAGCAGGATATAAGGTCAATCCATTGCCTGAGTGTTAGCCCAAGCAAGAGTCCCAAGACCAGCATGAACTACACTATTCTTTCACTCCTGTCAGAGGTTGGTCTAGTATTTGACACCTGGTATTGAGAAATTTCAAACATTCCTGATGTAAAAACCAAAGCTGAACAAGAGTTCTGAAATAAAAATCCTAAAGCAAGAGAAACCTAGAAAGATAAATACAACTGAGCCATTGAAAAAAGCTTACCAATGATGCAATCAATGCTTATAATTTGATGGAAAAGAAAGGATATGTGTCTTAATAATTCTAATGTCTTCAAAGATCATAGAGAGAAGTAAATAAAACAATTGACAGTGGCTTTATTTGGTTTCATTGGTTTTAAGAAAGGGAAAAAAAGAGAGAGATTAAAAGGTTCCCAGACAAGAGATAGAAATGATCATGGGAGATAAAACGAGCATTTTTGACAACACAAATTGAAAGGGATTGTTTACAAACAAAAGCAATACAGTTAACTGAGGGAAATCCTTGCAACAATTTTCTCTGATAAAGGTCTGACACCTAAAGCTATATAGGGAATTGGTACATACATGAGAACAATCAATTTTCCTCAGTATATAAATTCCCTCAATATGTAAAAGGATGTAAACAAAAAGTTCTCACAGAAAGAAATCTAAGTATCAATAATCATATTTTTACATTGCTCCAAATCATTAATAATAAGAGAAATACAAGTTGAAACAAATCTGAGGTTCCACCACACACCATCAGATTGGCAAAGATGATGAAAATGGAAAATGACAACTGTTGAAGAAACTATGCTAGGACAAGGACACAAATGCACTAACAAAAGAGGTATGAATTGATACGACTCTAAAAAATAATTTGGAATTATACTCCAAGCCACTGTGTATGCCTAAAAATTCCAGAGGATCATAACTATGCTGACTCAATGACACCATTATAAGGTGGTGAATATGCCCCCAAAAAGACCATAAATAAAAGGAAAGGACCTATGTGTACAAGAATATTCACAGAAGTATTTTTCAGGGCAGCTAGGTGACTCAGTGGATTGAAAGCCAGACCTAGAGACAGGAAGTTCTAGATTCAAAGCTGACCTCAGTCACTTCCTAGTTGTAGGACTGTTGGTAAGTCACTTAATCCCTATTGCCTAGCTCTTTACCATTTTTCTGCTGTAAAGTCAATTTTGAGTGTTGATTCAAAGATGGAAGGTAAGGATTTTTAAAAATTACTTTTCATTGAAGAACTGAAAAATAAAATGGGTAACCAATTGGGGAATGACTAAACAAATTAAAGTAGGTAAATATAATGTAATACTATTTTTGCTTAAAGAAATTATTAAAGGAATAGATTTCCAAGAATCTGGGTAAATTTCTATGGAATGATTTAGAATGAAGCAAGTAATACCATAAGTACTCTTTATAGAGGGTTCCTCTATAGAGGGTAAGGAGAAACAAATGTCAAAGACTTAAGAACACTGTTAAATGCAAGAATCAGTCACAATTCCAGAAGAATAATATTAAGTCATGTCTCATCTCTTGGTGAAGTGATGGCCTGTGAGTTCAGAATTATACATACATTCTCAAACATGTCTAATACAACACAAATCTGTCTAAGTTAATTGTACTTTTATTGTTACAATGAAGGTGTTTTTTATTTGAGGGAAAGGTGATCTCCCTAAGACATCTCAAACTCCACAGACACAAAGCTGAACTCATCTTTTTTCCAAACCATTCCCTCTTCCAAACTTCACTTTATGTCAAAGGTGTCACAATCCTTCCAGTCTCTGGGTTCATAAACTCACCATTAACCTTGTCTACTCTCTCTCCTTCTCCCCTCATATCCAGTCAATTGCCAAGTCTTGCCATCTCTAACTCCATAAATTCTCTTCTCTCATACAGCTACTCCTTTAATTTAGTTCTTCATCATCTCTCACCTAGATCATTGCCACAGTCACCTAATTGATGGAATTGTCTCTCACAATGCTGATCCCACCTATATACTGCTGCCAAAGTAATTTTTCTTAAGAGTAGATCTGACAATTGAGAGCCATGGCTAGAGATGGGAGGTCCAGGGTTCAAATATGACTTCAGATACTTCCTAGCTGTGTGAACCTAGACAAGTCACTTAATCTCCATTGCCTAGACTTTATCACTATTCTGCCTTGAAATTAATACACAATATTGATTCTAAAATGGAAGTTGAGGATTTAAAAAAAAATCTGACCATGTGATGGCCCAGCTCAATAAATTAGAATAGTTTCTAATACTTTAAGAAAAAAACAAGTTCTTCTGCTTAACTTTTAAAGTCTTGGACACCATGGCTTCAGTTTTCCTTTCCAGTCTCTTTGGACAATACACATCTTGTGATGTTCTGTAATCCAGAGCATTTTCTCTGGCCATCTCTCATGCCTGGAGTGTTCTTCCTCCTCAACTCTGCCTACTCATCTCCCTGACTTTCTTTAAGTCCCAATTAAAATCCTATCATTTATGGGAAGCCTTTTTCAGCTCCTCTTAATTCTAGTGCCTTCTTTCTTCATTATTTCCTATTGATCCTGCATATAGCATGCTTTGTATATATCTGTTTGCATATTGCCTTCCTGGATAGATTGTAAGCTGCTTAAGGGCAGAATCTGTCTTCTGTTTCTTTTTGTATCCCCAGCACTTAGCATAGAGCCTGGAACATATTAGGTGCTTAATAAATGATTGATTGATTGATTGATACATTCAAACTGACCTTCTCACTGTTCTTCACAGATGACATTCCATCAACTATCTCCATACTTTTGCAATGGGTATCCTACATACCTGAAATATATTCTCTCCTTATCTCCACTTCATAGAGTCCCTCTTTCCTTTGAGACCAACTGAAGTGCCATCCTCTTTGTTAAACCTTTCCTGATCCCTACTATCTCCCAATTTACTTTGTTAGCATAATTTTATAAATACTTGCATTTATTCACTTCACATCTATGCTATATATCTTTATATGTTTACATGTAGTCCCTCTGTTCAGCATGTAAATTCCTTACAAGTAGAGATTGTTACCATCTTTGTAATTGTATTACGAGTCCTTAAGACAACAGCAGGCTCATAGTGCATACTTAATAAATGTTTATTGATTTATTAAAAGTAAGAGGACAGTAAGAATGGTGCCAAAAATAAAGAAAAGGGAGAAAAAATCCAAATAGAAATACATAGGTGACAGCAGAAGACAATTCAAGCAGGATAACTGATAACACTCTGTCAAGTTTAATATAAAAATTTTAAAACATATTGTATACAATGGATTCATGGTTTCATACAAGATCTTTTTTCTGGTCTTCTTTTGTGTATGGAAATATTCATGTTTCTTTATGATTTTCTAGTTGATATTTTAAGTGTTATTGGAATAGGTAGATCAAAAGAAGGCTCTGGTAAACCATTTGATCCCTGAGCCTTCCACCTTCCCTGCCATCTTGCCTCCTTTTCCCACACATACAGACCAAATGTATTTTGTGACTCTGGATTATGTACCTCTGAGGTCCAATCTGGGAAAGGAATAAACTCTCTACTTAGATACAAACCATGGAGACAAAAATGGTTTGAGGTACTTTATTATGCTAAGCCTCTTAGGCAAATAGC